>NC_091669.1:8692500-9315937 GCF_042453785.1 Malus domestica
CACACAACTGACAAAAGTAGTGCAATTCACATGTTTTATGTAAAGCCCGATATTCAGCTTCGGTGAGTGATCTGTTTGTGAAGCTCAATAACCTCACGTTTCTATTTGCAAAGTATTGTTCAAGTATTAAGTTTGAAAATTCATCGAAGTAAAAATGCTTGTTGTGACTATAAATCTCACATCTGTTGAACAACTAGGAAATTATGAACTGCAAGGGCCAAACTTGGACGAGTAAACTATTGCAACCCTCCAACAATGTCTACGAAACGATTAGGGTATCTGATAATGGTTCTCTATATCCTAATACAATTATAATCCTATAAGTTCAGCTAAGTCTATTACTCAATAAATACAGCTAAGTCTATTATAATTATAAGTTACTCAAGTTGTTGAATTGCTTGAATATTCCTATTCTTCTGCACTAACCGACTGAACACAAATTAAGTCTCGAAAACTCTGTGAACTCGGGAGGCCACATGCCAACACAAACCCTCTCTGCTGAGCTCAATCTATACACGTGTCTCTTTTTACACTCTTTCGATCCAGATGAAGTGATAACTGAGACAGGCACATGCACAAAGCCTATGTGCCAACCTTTTCAGTAGCCAAGTAACTATCTAAGTGTTCAGATCTCTGTTCTCATCCCATCTACCCAATTTAATGGCGGTTTCGTATTTCACTACTCCTCCTGCAATATAAATAAAGCCAAGCAAAAGCCTGGAAAAAGCATTGGAGTTCTCAAAGATCTCCATCCATAGAGACATTTCCTTCTGAGTGTGGTTTTGTGAGTATTATGTTTGTGAAGAAAAAAATGAATCGTTTCCTGCGCCTGCAGCTGCTTGCGCTCGTTCTCATTTTTTCTTCTGTGGGTGCTCAAGTAGTGCCTCAGGATCATGAGACCAAAGGTTTCTCATCATATCCATGATCATCACCTTCCATGCATATTATTTTCCTTTTGTTCTTTCATTTCTTTGGTTTAACGTTCGCAGCTGCATGAAATGTCTCGCATCATAAAATGTCTCACGTTATAAGCTTTTCAAACTTTGCATACTAATTAATACGTAATTTGAACTATTTTTCGTACAACTATTATTTTTATGGTGGAACTTACACTAACAGTATTTTAGTATCCTCTTTTCAAGATTTTCAAACACCAAATCCAATTTATTACATTTCTTACTGCATGTTTATATTTGACGAATAAGTGAAAAGAAAATAAAAAATGAAAAATAAAAATAAAATAAAAGAAGATGGTTATAAAATTCTAGTGTAAAAATGGTTATGCAAGATGATTGGCAGAAGTTGATTATTGCATGACGTAAATAATTTTTTTCTTAAGAAAAATATTCTCATGGTTAATTCCTAAATTGCATGCATATTTAGGGTTTTAAATACTAGTTCACTGATCAGGTTTTAAATACTAGTTCACTGATCAGTACATATATGACTTGCGCAGGAAATGGGGAAGACAAGACGGTAGACGATTGCATTCATTACCAGGGCTTCGGTCGACGTGGTAGGTGTGCTAGCTACGCTGCTAACCCTAAAACTGAAGAAGCCACACTAGAAACACGTAAGTAAACCTTATGAAATTTTCTTTCCCATTATTATAGTATTTGGATTAATTTTATCTATTTCAATGCTTAAAACAAGATGATCATATTCTTGCAATGAATTTCATTTGTTTAGAGGACATTAACCATCAACGCCCTGGGCATCACGGTGGGCATGGAGGTAAAAATGGTGTTCAAACTATCGGTGGTGGAGGACAAGGAGGGGGTCAAGTTGGTGGTGGTACTGGATATGGAGGAGGACAAGGGGGTGGAAAAGGTGGAGGTGGATACGGTGGCGGTGGACAAGGAGGTGGTCAAGGAGGCAGCCACAGCGGTGGACAAGGGGGTGGTAAAGGAGCCGGTGGACAAGGGGGTGGTAAAGGGGCCGGTGGACAAGAGGGTGGACAAGGAGGTGGTCAAGGAGGCAGCCACGGCGGCGGACAAGGGGGTGGTGGTAAAGGAGGAGGCAGTGGTGGTGGACAAGGCGGTGGAAAAGGCGGTGGCGGTGGAGGAGGGGGTAGTGGATATGGAGGCGGTAAAGGTGGTGGTGGACAAGGAGGAAGTGGAGGTGGCCAAGGTGGTGGTAAAGGAGGTGGTGGCGGACAAGGAGGAGGAGGTGGTGGATATGGTGGTGGGGGTAAGGGCGGTGGAGGTCAAGGACGAGGAGGTAAAGGAGGAGGTGGCAGTGGTCACGGAGGTGGAAAAGGCGGAGGTGGAAGCGGTGGTGGTCAAGGACAAGGAGGTGGTAGCGGCCATGGAGGTGGAAAAGGTGGAGGCGGAGGTGGAAGAGGTGGCCAAGGAGGTGGATATGGTGGTGGTAGTGGAGACGGTCAAGGACAAGGAGGTGGTAAAGGAGGAGCTGGCAGAGGCCATGGAGGTGGAAAAGGTGGAGGCGGAGGTGGTAGAGGCGGTGGCAGTGGTGGGCATCAAGGTGGTAAAGGTGGTGGCAGTGGTGGCAGTGGTGGATACGGTAGTGGCAGCAGTGGTAGCCATGGCGGTGGTTATTAATTCTAGCCATAGAAAGGAAACTGAAGTGATCCACCAAATCAGGGTAGCTCAGTAAATTAAGAATAAAAACTTTTGTCGCCCAGTGTATGTATGTCGAGTGTTTGAGGAAAACATGAGTAAGCTGCGTCTGTGGGTTCTTGTATGTATGTATGTTCCATAGTCGATAACCTTTAATCGAGGCATGCATGTACTCTTTCTTTTATATATATATTAACATGTTTGCACCGACCTTCTTATAACCTCAAATGATGTATGCTTAAATGGTGCCACGCTTGACTAGTGACACTCAAGTTATTTCCCAACATTCACAATATATCAACGATCGAGTATAAACTGCAGAAAAATATGAAGGGCAAGGTTATAAATTCTGCAGTTCTATAACATGCGTTAGTAAAAATAGATTAATGAGTGAAATAACAGCAAAGTTTGTACTGGGAATTAAAGAGAATGATAGAGAGGATATTAATGAGATTTGGATGATTCAGTCCCCATCTAAATAAAATGTTGCAGGTTGAGTACAATTGAATCGTTTTTTCCACTTTTAGCTTTGTTACAAGGATAAGATTCCTTTAACCTACTCTTATTGGCTTATACTTCTCCTTGATCCACCCTTTAAAGCTAATTAAATTGTTAATAAATTGTTATACATGATTTTCAAAGAGGGGTTGGTGCACATATAATTTGGGAATCATGTCGGTGCTTCTTAGCCCAACCATGCATGCATATTCGTAACATTTTACCGTTGACATGCACATGCATAAACAATAAGTCAATTTTGGTCCTCTTGCTTTAAGAGACAAACGGATCTCTTGCAACAACCACAAAAAGTATGATATAAACCATCATCACGTCGACTTAACCACCAAAAAATGAAACGTACTAAATCTTACACATCCGAGAATTCAAATCTTTATGGAAAACATCGAGGTATATCATCTTGGTTACCTTTGTTTTCTTTGTCAACAACTACACGTGCCTTACTTTCACTTTACAAGGAAAATTGACGTGCAAGAGCGAATAGTGTTATGGGTGCGTAGTTGCTTATGCTCAAATATGCAATAACAATCAAAGAATCATTCACCACCACGGAGACTATTGCCACATCTTCCTTCTATTGATATTGTTCTACACCATCACTACCAACCTATGTAGCAACATCACCTATATTTTCAAATTTATGGTGCAAGTGCTAGTGCGACCATGTAACAGGGAGCAACATGCCTAAGGAGACTTAGCTGTAGGGGGTATATGATCAATGTGCCAGTCTTTTTGCTCGCATGAGGTGAAATCGAGAAAAATAAACGCATGAGATTAAACAATTTGGACGTTATTGGGCCATAAATAAAATAAGACATGTTATGGGGATAATATATTTTTGTTCACACAAAGTTATACGACTCCGGTCCACCAACTTCTAAGCCCCATCAAGAATTCTATCCTAGAGCTTGGACGACACCGATTTCACTTCACACATGTCTGATGGCTTGGACTTAAACTTCCTCGAAGAGCACCTATCACATAGACGAACAAATCCGAGAATATCTCACCTCCTTAAATGTCAATGAACGCGGCATCTGAGAGATTAATATCACCGCATCAATTGTGCAAAATGCCATAGGACACAGTTGAATGCCACCAACCAAGAATAGTAGTTATTTAAAACGCATCAATTGCTTCTTCTCCACTACCTGTAAATAGAGTCAAAGGCCTACAAGATGAGGATCTTTGTCAAAATCAATCTTTACGATTATACAAACCTCAAGTGATTCTCCAATTAATCAACCCAACTGCTTTTCAGCACAACCCAAATTGCTCTTCAGTAGCTTTTCTAGTATAATCTCAAAGCCTTCCTTCAAAGCAAACACTGCCTACGATCCCTGAAATGTAAAACTTTTACAACTCTGTCACCCCTAGTATGATTTGGTTGATGTGCAATTCCAACCACCATGATCACCTATTTGATCGCAATGTTTCCTTTTTAGTCCAGTCCAATAGTAGTGACCTCGATGGACTCCTCTAGCATTATCTTGGCCTAACATGCATGAATCTCGCTAGAGTTTAATGTTTAGTCTATCTAATTTTCAAGTCACGTAGATTGGCTCATTAGCCTAGAATTACTTTTGTAAACGTTTGTAATCTCAATTACATCAAAAAATGATTACATCTAGTTCCCCGCCTTTATTTTCATTTCTACTTTCATTTTTAGTTATTACTTAGGCATGCACTTATTTTGCATTGGCTTCACGTCATCGTTCACTCAAGGCATAATAAAAAAAACTTAACCGAACCATTGGTCTCATTTGATGCACAATCCTTTGGTCAAGAAGTCAAATCAACGCACAAGCATAACACAATTCTATACACTATTGTTTGTTGGCAACCTCCAACAGTGGAACACCTATTCTCTTTTTCTCTCGAGCCATTTTATAACACTAAAACCAAAAAACAACACTCAAGATAAATAAGTGTTGAACCCAGTCAAGCTCCGAGTTTTGATACTATTAGGACGTGCCAATACACAAATTTATGGGCTTGGTAGAAATAAGGAGAAAAACTGACAGTTCATTTTTTTCAACGGTGCAGTTACAGCCAAGTGTGGCATGTGCCGAGCCTTATAAAGATGCTTCCTCTCCCATCTCGTCGTTCTGTACAAGGGTTGCAATCACCAACCCTCTCATCTCCATTTTTTAAAAGAGTAAGTTGGTGCCATTAATTTGACCCTGTTGTCATTGCCTATTCTAAAGGGTTTGATGGAAAAATATTGTTAAAGGTTTTGTCTCATACTCACACCCTGGTAGTCAACTTATGTAAGTTAAGTACAATTGACGATGTGTTAATTATGTCTGATTGTGACTTATTAACTACAATAAGAAAAATTAACCGGAGGGCATATGTTCTCTAACTCACTCATTTTTGCTGATCAGCTTGCTATTTAGGCCATCTCCAACCGATGGCTGGTCAGAGAACTCATTTTAGACCTCTGGCCCACCAAGATATTAATATTTTAATTAACAGTACAAGGCCATATTTGCCTCCATCTCCAACCGAGGGCCATATGGCTCGTTTTAGCCCTGTCACAAAAAACTGTCTTTAACCGAGGGTCAAAGGGTCATAGGGCCAAATACAATTTATTATTTAAAACCTACAACTTAAATTCAAATCCAACGGCTAGGTGACGTCAGCTAGCCGTTGGATTTGAATTTATTTTTCTATAAATAGGGTGGATATTGGCTATAATTCACAACTTTGAATTCAATCTATTTCAATTCAATCTCTTTCAATTTAAGTTTGCAATGAATTCCAACTTTGGATCCTCTTCGGATTCCAACTGGGGGTCCTCATCTAATTCCAAATTGGAAGAAAAATGGGCGCAAATGAGATGAGAAGATGAGAAGCCTGATGAAGAAGTTCAAGTAAGGCGAAACAAACAAAACAGAGCAGCAACCATGGCTGCGGCCATGGTGTGTCAACCAACTGAGGAACAACCTCAATGGGGTGGTTTTGTTGCTAGTTGCTCTTACAAACCACAAAACAGAGAGATAATGCATGCCAATCTGATGAACAACTACTTCAACACCAACCTGGTGTACACAAAAGAGGATTTCAGACGTTGCTTCCGGATGAGGCGTCATGTCTTCGAGCGTTTACTTCGTGATGTCCAGCAGGTCAATCTATACTTTCGACAGAAGCGGGACAAAGCAGGCTACCCTGGTTTCTCACCTCATCAGAAGGTTACTGTTGCACTCTGAATGATGACTTATGGCTCCCCAGCTAATTCGATGGATGAAACCCATGGTATGTCTGAGTCTACATGCCTTGATACTCTTGAACAATTATGTGACACAATTGTTTAAGTTTACAAAGACGAGTACATCTGCGAGCCAAATCAAGAAGATCTAAATCTGCTCATTCGCAAAGCTGAAGATCGTGGGTTTCCGGGCATGATAGGGTCATTAGACTGCATGCATTGGGATTGAAAGAACTGTCCCACCGTATTGCAAAGAGGCTTCTGCGGAAGGTCGAGAAAGGCAACTATTGTGTTAGAGGCAGTTGCCTCATATGACACATGGATCTAGCATGCTTTCTTTGGAGTCCCTGGATCCCAAAATGACATTACAGTTTTTGGGTGTTTACCCCTTTTTAATCGCCTGACGGAAGGTAAAACACCTCAACTTGACTACTACATCAATGGTCGTCAATACAATATGGGGTATTACTTGGCAGATGGCATCTACCCAAAGTGGGCGACACTTATCAAAGCAATTCCAAACCCTACGAATAACACAGAAAAGTTGTTTACCTTACACTAAGAGGCATACCAGAAAGATGTTGAGAGAGCTTTCGGTATTCTACAAGCACGGTGGAATATCATTAGTGAACTGGCAAGAGGGTGGAGTCGAGAAAATTTGGACTCCATCATGATGTCTTGCATCATATTACACAATAGGATAGTGGAGGATGAGCGAGATAGGTATATTGATGGAGAGTCCGATGACGACCGAGAAGATCCAAATAGGTCAAGAAGGGCTTGTGCAAAAATATATGATGGGCCTAATTTGCCATTCAATCCAAGAACCGGTAGTATATCTATAAATGAGTACATGAGGCGCTATAGAATGATATGTTCCCGTGCCATAAACAAGTACCTACAAGTTACAACAGGATCTTGTTGCACATCTTTGGGCCAAAAGAAACATGGAGTAGGCGTTTAAGTTTTATGTTGTTAAATGTTTTTAAAATGTTGTTTAAGTTTCATGTTGTTAAATGTTTTTTTATTTTGTATAATTTTTATGTTGGTTAATGTTATTTAATGTTGTTTCATATTGTTTAATGTTGTTTCATGGTACTTAATTTAATTTCATGTTGTATAACGGCTTAGGAAGTTATAGGAAAAAAATAGAATTTAAAAAAAAATATGAAATAAATTTTGTAAAATAGAAGTTATAGGAAAAAAAATAGAATTTTAAAAAAATATGAAACAAATTTTGTAAAATAGAAGTTATAGGAAAAAAATAGAATTTAAAAAAATATATGAAACAAATTTTGTAAAATAGAAGTTATAGGAAAAAAAATTTTGTAAATAAAAAAAATAAGTAAAACTGTAAAAATAAAAAATAACGGCTAGCTGCTAGCCGTTGCATTTGAAAATTTGGCCTAGCATTCATGGCCAGTCCGGGGCTGGCTAGCTGGCTGGATTGGGCCAGTCCTTTGGCCTTTTGGCCCTTTTAGATTCCGTGGGGCCCACGAGCCCTCTGGCCTAGCCCTCGATTGGAGACAATTTTTGGGCTATTTTCGACCATCTGGCCCTCTTGACCCTTCGGTTGGAGATGGCCTTAGTTATGGGAATGTGAATAATGTCCGAGATCAGAAGTTTATTAAATATGTATATGTTTATAAAGAGTTATGTTATTTCTTGTACCGCTAATTGAATTTATGGGCGAAACATTTATGGTATTACCGTATCAGAGTAAGGTGATTTACATGCAAAGCCTAATGGTCACACATTCATGTAATATGTTTGAAAATTCACTATTAGTCAGATGGCGCGTGAGGATGTGAAGAAATGTATCATATTGTAAGTTTATCAAAAGATATGAAATGTCCCACATTAAAAGTTTACCAAACCTCACGTGTGCTTATACAGATTATGGAGTTGTATTTTAATTTCTTCAATAACGATTAAGTAGTCGTACACGTCTTATTTTTATGATAATAAGGAAATTCTAACAAATCAACCACATGTTGAAGTATGCATCTATAATTTGAATGAGGATCCTCTCCAAATCTTATTTGTGAGGATTTCGGGGATCCTCCAATCACATTCGTTCATCGTACATCGTGCGATCAGTTTTCATCAGGTACTGTTTATATTTAATTTTAAATAAAAAGATTTATAATGATTTATAACTGCACGATATATGATGAACGAATGTGATTGGAGAATCTTCGATATCCTCACAAAGATGATCCGAAGATAATCCACATTCCTATAATTTTGCCTATATTAACAATTGACGCTCACAGATCGAGACACGTGTGAATGTATATTGAGACCTAACCTTGATCTTCCACTATTCAGAATGCATGATGGTGCACGTACCAACAATATGTAGGTTAATTGTTACCAAAAGTTTGACCAAAACAAATATTAAAAGGAGGTTTAGACCAAGACAACGAAAATGGTGGACAGATGTCACACTTTGTCCAATAAACAAACTATTCGTCCAAACTTCTACTAACATCCACATATAAAAACATATATTAGGGTACGTACCTATTCCCTCATAAGATTTTTAATAAATGGGAGAGGATTAGAGGTCTTCGTCCGCATTCCGAGGGAGAGAGGCCGGCAGCCGAAAATGTTTCTATTTATTTATTTTCTTTGGTGTTATGATTAGGAACCAGATTTATTATAATTCAAAATATTTTTGTTAGTTGGACGATTACTCATAAAGCTTGGAAACCGGAGAGGAAGCTTCGACCCAGGCTTCTTATTACTTGCAATCTTGGATTACATTGTTCCCTATATCAAGCTAGTTTTGTTGAGAAAACTAATTAATTTAAATCAACAATTAAGCAGAAAACAATCAAACAAAAGCCGATGAAGTAGTAGTCAATTAATTGGCACTTGCCCAAACGGTGCAACGTCGGTGGTCTAATCGAATCCAAGGGTTGGAAGATCATTCCGGAGTTTGGCAGAAGGATGCGAGAGGTATTCAAGATATTGTAGTGAATTATTTCACTTCTCTATTCAAATCTGGAGATAGTAGGCAAGGAGGTGAGGTGGCAGGTTGTGCGTTAATGATCGGGATAATGAGGATTTAATTCGGCCTTTTATGAGTGAGGAAATTCGGGAGGCAATGTTTCAGATTCTGCCTACTAAATCTCCTAGTCCTGATGGTTTTACAGCTAGCTTTTTCCAGGATCATTGGGAGGTAGTGGGTGGTGATGTAATCAACATGGTGCAAGCTTTTCATCAATCGGGAAGGTTACTGCAGAAGTTTAACCATACACATATCGTTTTGATCCTGAAGGTCAAGGTTCCACGGAGAATGACGGAGTTGAGACCTATTTCTTTATGTAATGTAGTTTATAAAATTATTGCAAAGGTGTTAACAAGGAGGCTTAAATTGGTGATGGATAAGGTTATTAGTCATAATCAGTCAACTTTTATTTCTGGAAGACTGATTCATGACAATATTCTTGTAGTGCTTGAAATTTTGCATTCTCTCAAGCAAGGAGTGGAGGGGGAAGAGGGGAGAACGGCGATTAAGCTGGTTATGGCAAAAGTGTACGACCGGGTGGAATGGGGTTATTTGATTGAGGTTATGGGTAACTTGGGGTTTCATCCCAGATTTTGTGAATGGATACGGGAGTGTATATCTACGGTTTCGTACAGTGTTATGGTAAATGGTGTTCCATCTGGGTATTTTTGCCTAGAATAGGGTTTAAGACAAGATGATCCACTGTCTCCTTTTTTTTATTTCTTTTTTGTGCAGAAGCGCTTTCGGCTTTTATTCGAAGGAAAGGTGGAGGGCCAGCTTTGTGGGGTGCGAGTGGCGTTGGCTACCATTCCTATCACCCTTTTTTTTTTTCTTTTTTTTTACGGATGACTTAATATTGTAAGGCGAATGAAACGGAGGCGGAAGAGGTGATAAAGGTGTTGGAGGAATATGGGAAGGTATCCAGTCAGATTATTAACCTGGGGAAAAGTTCTATATATTTTGGTAAGGGTTGTCCGAAGAAAGTGAAGAAGAGAATTGTGCTGAGAATGAACATTCAGGCTAGGGATGGGTTTGGCAAATATTTGGGGATTCAGGCAAATTTTGGGCATTCTAAGAAAGCGGTGTTTGAATATGTTCAGAGAGGGATTGAGAGTTGTATTGATGGTTGGGCTGAGCAGTTTTTGTCACTTGCAAGGAATGAAATTTTGATAAAAATTGTTGCCATGGCTACCGAATCATGTTATGGCGTGCTTCAAATTACCAGTGGGAACTTGTAAGGAAATGGAACGCGTTATTGCTCAATTTTGGTGGAGAGGACAAGCGAACGCTAAAGGATGCCATTGGGTAGCATGGGAAAAATGACCATAAGTAAGAAGTTGGGAGGTTTAGGGTTCTGAGATCTTATGGGTTTTAACTTGGCTATGCTTGCCAAAATTAATTGGCGGGTGATACATACTCCGGACTCACTGCTTGGTGTGGTACTTCGAGAGAAGTATTTTCCTAACTCTTTATTTATGGAGGCCAATAAGCATAATAAATCATCATGGGGCTGGAAAAAGGTTTTATTAGGTCGACAAGTCCTTAACCGTGGGCTTCGGTGGCGGGTGGGCAATGGGTAATCCATTCAAATTGCTAGTGATCCATGGATTTCAAAGCCGCATTCTTTCAAACCAAGGTTACGGAATGGAGCTCCTAACCTGAAGGTATGTGAGTTCATTATTGATGATAGGAAACATTGGAAGATAGAGGAGGTCGCAAAGTTGGTGGTCCCAGAAGATTTGGAACTGATTCAGACTATCCCGATCAGTCGAAGTGGATGTCCGGATAAAAGGATATGGCATTACACGAAGAATGGGAGGTATTCCGTGCGCTCAGGATACCCTGTAGTGATGGAAATGATGAATAATGGAGAGTTTTGTCGTAAAGGGGGTGGCATGCCGAGTCCTTTAGGTGTGAAGGGCGGGACGTGGAAGTGTATTTGGGCCTTGATGGTGCCGAATAAAATTCGGTTTTTCATTTGGAAAGCCTGTTGTAAGGCGCTGGCAGTGCTGCATAACCTGGAGAGAAGGCGGATTCATGTGGTTAATAAATGTGAATTGTGTGGGACACCTAATGAAACTGAGACTCACATCTTTTTTGGATGTGAGTTTAGCCGTGTGTTTTGGTTTGGGACATCATTGCAACTTAATATGATGGATATGAGGGCAAGAGATTTTTTGGAAGGGTGGCAAATGGTAGTGGGAAGAATGGAATTGGAGAAGGATGCGGATTTGCTTCTACAGCAGGTGGCATTTGGGTTATGGAGAATTTGGAAGTGTAGGAATGCGGCGATATTCACTAAAACTCATAATTCTCCCACAAGTTGTTGTTGACTTGTGGCAGCAGCAAATAGAGGAGTTTCGTGAGGCCATAGGTGTGGACAGAGAGGAGCAGCAGTGGCAAAATGGGGCACAGGTGGAAGGTGTGAGTGGGTCGGCTACAGAGACCACTGAATCTCAATGGTGAAAGCCTGTGTTTGGTGAATTAAAATTGAACTGTGATGCTACTTGGAGGGGAGAGTCGAAGAGGGGGGAATTGGATGGGTGCTTCGCGATTTTGCAGGAATACCGAAGCTTGCGAGAGGCTTGGGCAGAGAACAATATGCGGCGGCAATTTTGGCAGAGACTGAAGCAATTTGAGAAGGGTTGGAGGCAGTTATTGATAGTGGGGCTATGGATGATGGTAGTAGGTTGGTGGTGGAATCGGATTCAGAGGGGTTGATTCAGATGTTGAATAAGGAGGCCATGGCTGATGCGTCTCTTGAGGTTTATCTCCATGACATTTGGAGAATGGCGACGTTATTCCAGTCGGTAAAGTTTTGCTTTACCCCTCAGCTATGTAATTGTGCAGCTCATTCAGTGGCGGCGTACGTTATTAAGCATGGTGGGAGATTTGGTTGGGATGAGTTAGGTCCAAAGTTTCTTTTCAACATCTTGGCAGAAGATGCAAATGTAGCTATTCGTAATTAAACTTTGTTTTCCAATAAAATCTTTTCTTTCGACAAAAAAAAAATTAATTGGCACTTTAATCTTCGTCGACTCTTGGAGCGGCTGGAAGACAAAAATAAGAGCTCCAAAGTGTGAAACAAAACAGGAAACCTCCTCCTTTGAAAACAACATCAACGGGAAACGCTCATCATCTTCTTGGGAGCAACTTCTTCATACAACCTCTCTCTCTCTCTCTCTCTCTTGAGAAGCATTTCAGTATTCCTAAAATATCGGGTTGTATGAGAGGTACTTCATACAACCTAAATTTCATTATGTACTGTTATTGTTTCACTTAAATTATTTGTTTTTACTGTAATATCTAGTAAAAGTGACACATATTAATCTACTCTCTCTCTCTCTCTCTCTCTCTCTCTCTCTCTCTCTCTCTCTCTCTCTCTCTCTCTCTCTCTCTCTCTCTCTCTCTCTCTCTCTCTCTCTCTCTCTCTCTCTCTCTCTCTCTCTCTCTCTCTCTCTCTCTCTCTCTCTCTCTCTCTCTCTCTCTGCATTTCAGTATTCCTAAAATATCGGGTTGTATGAGAAGTACTTCATATATCGGGTTGTATGAGAAGTACTTCATACAACCTAAATTTCATTATGTACTATTATTGTTTCACTTAAATTATTTGTTTTTACTGTAATATCTAATAAAAGTGACACATATTAATCTATTATTTATTCATTCTATAACACGTGGCAGTTACTTCCGAAACACATAAACATTTCTCTACTTCTGCCCTTTTTTATATTTTCCACTGCATTATTAATTGACTCCTCCACGCATCACTCTTCTTTCACTCTCTGTCTCGTCCATGCTTTTGGGTTTTCTTTGAGCAGCAATCACGGACAGTTATGAAGATCAAGAAGGAGAAATTAATAAGGTCTGTCATGAGTGCTAGTGCTAGTACTACTACTCACTCTTCCGAGAAGAAATTACATAGTTTTTTGAGGTATCATATTTATCATGTCTAGCTTATACGATCAACATGTGTGAGTGTTTCCGGTGGAGAATTCTTCGGTGGGCAAAAGATTTCGCGGCGTACATGGGAAAGCCAGGCATTTGTTATTCTTCTTCTTCTTCCTCTAATTCATCGTGTTTTTCATATTTCTTGTTATATTTATTTGCATGCACTTCTTCTTTTCTTTTTTCTTTTTTCAAATTCGGGAACATGAATATTGAGAAAGATTAACAAGAACTGTATTTGTAAACTATTCTTACAAGTACTCCAATGGTGATAGTTGATAGAAATCATGGCATAAGATTTGGCTGGTTTCCCAGGTCTTTCTCTTCTCTATCGGTGTCTCCAGTTATGAATTAATATTAATTTAGTATATTAATCTTTTCAATATAGTTCTTCACATTTAGCTATAGATACATTGCACACGATTTTTATGACTAAAGTCCAATATTCCTCGAAGATCCGATTTCTGTGTTGATGAACAAATTAACAAGAACAACCTTGGTGGTATTCCAACAAAAATAAAAATAAACAAGTTTTGTTTGTGAGTCTGCGAGGCATATTGTTGTTGGCATTATTGTTATCGAATTAATTATTGTTTTTTTTCTATTTATGAAATTATTGAGGGTTTGGGTAATTATGTAGCATTATTTGAAAGCCAACAACCATTTAAAATAAGTAATTGTTTCGTCCTTTTATTGGTGTAGTTTACTCCATATTTTTCCTAAATTAGTAGTTGGTAGAGTGACAAATTAATTAAAAAAAAAAGCATTATGTAGACATCTCATCAGCAATCTATCATCAAATTAATTAAGATAAATTACATAAAATTACCTTAATTATTAGATCAGTTACAGTTTCATATCTCATCTTTAAAAAATGTCAGTGTCATACCTCATTTTACGAATTTGTTACAATTTCATAATTTTCGTCAGTTTGTCTGTCAATTCTTCCGTGAGGTTCGGTGGTGTAGGAACATTTCTGGGTTTTTCGAATCGGCTTGGCAGGTGAGGTTGAGCTCGGCGTGGGTGCGGTGGATAGGTTCGTGAAGCATAAGGTTTGGAGCTTGCGGACGATGGCAGAGCCGACAAGGCTGCTGTTGCAGCGTGATAGGGAGAAAGGAAGAGAGAATACGGGAGGAAAGGAGAGAGAGGGGAGGGATGGTGGTTCTGGGCACAGTGAGAGAGAGAGAGGTGCGGGAGGAAGGAGATTACGGGTGGGTGAGGTTGGTTTTTATTAGGGGTGGGTCCCCCATACAAAAAAATATTAAATTATTACATGTTTTTATTTTTTCAGTTTTTAATATTTAATTAATTTTTTAATAGAGGGTGGGTTCCTTCTCAAGCCACATCACTATTTAACGAAATAATTGTCAGTTATTTAACGGAATAATTGACAGATAAACTGACGGAATGTATGAAATTGCTTTTTTTTTTTAAGTACATCGATATTTTTACACTAAGGGGAGAGAGAGTTCGATTAAGTAACATAATGAACAACCTAATTTAGTACCAAATTTATCATCCATGAGATTTGAACCTAAGACCTCTCACTTCCAAGTGAAGAGGAATACCACCAGACCGTAATACTAAGTGGCAGGGTGAAATACTATTTTTCTTTTATTTAATTATATATGGAGTGTAAATTAGGTTTAGGATGCGCTAAAATGTTGCTTTTCTCACAAATTTACTTAGTTTCCCAACAAATTCGCTCGATATACGAGTGTATGATTCTAGAAGAAAAAAATGTAATACCATAAGAAATCATCTTAGTGAGTAAGATGTTATCAATCTTATCAGATTTACGTTGTCAAATATATATCTATATCGTCAAGATGCGAATTTTAAGAACACATATTTTAAAAAGAGAAAAAAATTTGAATTCATAATCTAACATAAACATGTTAAAAGGAACATTTCCTAGCAAACCATTTTATACCTCTACCAAACATGTTATAAGCATCGTTATGCACGTGAAATAACCTGTTTTGGTGTTTTGGTTTTTTTTCACTACAAACGATATTTTATACTAATATATACTAAAGAATGTAGAGATGATTTGAACTTGGAACACAGAGTTTGATATTTTTTTTTTCATATTTCATCAAACGCTCGAATTGAAACCTTAATTATTGTCAATTTTGCCTTGGGGAGTGAGTTTTTCTTCAGGTGCATCAATGCATTGCAGCAAGCCACATACACATCTTCTTGTACGTTGATAAACTGACACCTGTTTTGAGACACATCCCTTGTTTTCATTTAATTTTTAGGTTGGATTGAGACATCTTCTTTGAATTAATGGGTTAGAAATCATGGATGGAGTATGGTAATGCTAACTTACTAACTCACTAATTTCGTGTCGGATGGAAAGCTAACCTCTTTCAATATTGTACGCCATGCATTGCGCCCGAGGCTCGACGTTGTTTATATACTTCGACTTCCCTCCTTTCATTTCAATGTTTCTCGTTTCTTTGCACATTCTAATTAGGGTTATAATCCCAATTTAGCTATGAACAAAACTTTGTGATTTAGTCCTAATTATTTCATGAGAAATGCTAAGGAGACTCTCTCAAAAATAGAACTCTGCAACATCATGTTTTGGCACAATATTTTATAATGTTAGCATGAAAATTGACGTTAAAATATGAGGTGACAGAGAATTTATGAAAAGTCCAACTTTGAATGAGTCTCCTTAGCATTTCTCTTATCTTATAGTTTAGGGCAAGGATAAATCATTATACTGTGCAAGTTGTTTTGAGGTACGTAAATTAAGGTTTCCATCTATGATCTATGAAATATTTTATCAGCTAACTATATAGTTCATGCGTAATCATCCTCTTAATTTGATTATGGTTTTATGGGGAAGTGCATTAAAATATGGGAACTTTAACGAAAAGCTCCCCGTACTGTTTACTTTAACGAAAAACCACATTTTTACACTAAAAAGTCAATCCTGGTACTATTCACTTTACCCTTTATTTTGTCCTTATTATTAAAACTCAAAGTTTTCAAACCCTTTTCATTAGTTTTCCTTTAAAATATATATACGAGGCTTTGAATCGTCAACGACAAGAATGCATGCCTGGGAAGTTGCTTGATCAAGATTTGATTAAACTAATTCACTCCGTTTTGTTTATCATTGACATTAGTACGTAACGTGATCTTCAACCATCTCTATATACACGTGAATGACGTTGGTTTTCTCTATCTATATGCACATATGTGCATGTGTCTAAGTAAAGCTCTACAATTTTAAACGCCTCTAGTTATGTAAGGAGAAAAAGAACTTACATGTGTATTCCGGATTAATATGTGACCCTACATATAATAGGTATATATATATATATAAGGGACCAGCTAATGGCTTCGCTACGGTAGTCAATCCTTCAGATTAGGCATTTCAACCTCTCCCTAGCTACCATCATGTAATTGACCACTTACATAAATTAAGTATTGTAAACACAAAAGTCACTCGATTAGGAGTAAGCTTTTCCCCTATTTAAGCTCCATACCTTTGTCACCAAGTATATATTGAACTCCGGAGTTGGATCCAACTCCAAGCCTCCACGATTCAGATTTTAGGAGAGAAAGTCTTTGTTGAAGTATCCTTTGGACCACATTGCCCAACCCATTGCCCCTTAACCATTTTTCCATTACCCATGCCCACCAGCGAAAGGTTCATGGGCTTGTTCACAAGTCTCTATGGCTAATTGGCTACATCTCTGCTACTGTATTCTGTCTATGGACAACATGGTAGTCACTGTACCTGGAACACGAGCTATTACAACACGTTTTATAGTTGAAAGCATACTTTGGTTAACTACTCATCTTCAATGAACAACAAAAGCAACTACATCACTAAGCCAAGCTCCATCTTCATTCATTACATGATTGCAGGGATCCACAAGAGTATGGTTCGCTAGAAGATGCATATTGTAGGATTACGGTCTCGATGAACAAACTAGCACATAACAAAAGTAAGAATTGTAGGAGAGGCAAGGTTGCAGGGGCCTTCCAATTGTATATATATTACTACATTATAGTTAGGAAGAAACTGAAAAGAAAGTTGGGATAATACTTTTTGAGAAATTGGTTGTTTCTACAAATTTTAATTATTGAAATAATTAAAATCAAATAATGACGATATATCGATTAAATATTGTCCACATTATTGACCAACAACTGAAATTTGTATTTTTATTATTTGAGCCAATGTTCTAAAAAAGTAGGTCTTGTTTGATGGTATATGTGGGAAAAAGAGGGATGAAGAAATGATGTAGATCAGATAGCAAAGTTGATTGAAAATAAGTGGAAAGTCGCATAATGGAGCACGAGAACAAAGCTTTGCATTTTTGGACTCCTAATCTTTATCTTTATCACCATAATCCGATCGATCTAATGAAACATAAGCTTAGAAGTGATATCATGATGGGTTGTAACAACTTCAATATGTTTGAATTGGCTAGGGCACAAGCCGCACAACAGCAACAACAAAAACAAATTAAAAAGTACATAATAGCTATAAAATTATATGGTATGGGGTAGGGTCGTGGGCTCACGTAGCTTTAAAAACGGATCGGCTTTGTTCTTGTGCGGTTTGGTGTCCTGATTGCACTTTTGATTTGTATTAAAATGAATAGTGTTTTGGACCATCGTCGTCTCTAAATGGCTGTCATGTTATGTATATAACACTTGGTCACGTTCTGATTCTCCTACATAAACTGCCATTTGCATGGTCAAGAGGATTGGATCACTGATATTGTTACATTTTTATTTGGTTTTGTTGATCCTAAAAACTATTAAACCTATGTGGCGCGCATGCCGAATTATTAGTAAGCTAACTACGTCATTTGGTTGTGTGCGGGACGTGCCAACTCGTCGGCCGAGGAGTAAAATTTGTTGATGTTGCATTGGGAGCGTTGCTGACTTCTAAATCTCGCGACTGTGACTGAGGAAGGAATACTCTCAACATTCGGGTTCTAGAGCCTAAAGACAAGGTTGCTAGTTCTGCGAAGTTCAATATCAAATTCGACTTTCAATGTGCTGAATGTATTAACTTGTAACACCTCACTTCGTTGAAAAGGCTGATGAGGTGACCTCTGCCAATAAGGATTCGAAAATCCTTCTCGACCGAGACTTGGATAGATAACCAGTCGGCCTTGTCGTAGTGCTGTTTATCCAAACTGAAGGTGCTTCACGGTCGGCTGATTCTACGGCAACAGTGTTGTTTATCCAAACTAAAGATGTTCACCGGTTGCCTTCACAGTGCTGTTTATCCAAAATGAAGATGTGTTGGCAAAAAGGAAAAAAAAAAAATCTCAAGATGTTTGAGAGGTTTCGCGTAAAGCGAAGGTTTGCGCAGGGCAATTTGTGTGTTGAATTAGATGTCCCCTTCCAGTTGTTTGCAACTCTATATTTATAGTGGCTAATGTATTTGCTTGGCACGGCTAGATAGAGTTTGACTGCAACTCTAACTCGCTGAATAAAATTTGATCTGTGGCCTTTAAATTTCTTCGACCTCCAAATAAAGCCAATCCTGGCTTTATCACACCACATCATAAACCTAATCCACCTAGGCTTCTGATCTTATTAAAAAACTTCCAGCAGAAACCTTCACTTCAATCACACAAAAAGCCTATCTACCTAGGTTTGTTGTGTCATCATCTCAACCTAGGCTTATCACATCTCCACCAAAATCCAATCCAATCCAATCCAATCCTACTTAGGCTTCTTCATAATCTTTACCCATTCATGCAACATGATCCCGACCATACTTTAAATAAACAATAATCAGTTTGCACCACACATTTGCACGCCAGAACACCCAAGTCAGCTTGACTTGTGTTGCCATGTTTCCAGTTGGAAATATATATCTCATCTTTCATAATAAATTATTATTAAAAGATAATTATGATAAAACATCATAACATTATCCTCTAATAATAATAAAATGAATTATCTCCACTTTTTATCTAACGGTGTAAAACTATGCTCACTCAACTATCTTGATTGCACGGGCCGATAGTGTAAATTCGGGTCCAAACAGGTTTTTGGAACTGTAAAAATAGAGTGGGACAATTTGGCATCTTTGTTTTTTATTTTCTTCAACAATACTTGGTAATATAAAAAATAAATGACTGAGATTGAAAAAAGAATATCTAACTAGAGAAGAACTCAAATTTAAAAACTTATACTTTCGTAACACTGATAACAATATACTGGTTTGAAAATCTTTCACCTTCTATGCAAAATTTTCACAACTATCTATACAGATTTAATAATTATTGGTGTTTGTTTAACAATTAACACTTTTTCTTTACAGGAAAGGTGGTAGATTGTATGTCCAAATCATGGCATATATATGTAAGACATAATTAACAAAATAGTCAAAAAGGGAAGAGGCGCGGGACAAGTTTAGAACTGTAACAACATGTATATGGTAGAGTTTGCATGCAATCTTTGTCTACAGGGAAAGCAAGCTGCAAAGACCAATGCAAGAACTGTCAAAAAGTCTTTGCTTTGAAAATCTTTCTGTTAGATGCAAATGTTTCACAATTCAGGGTAAAAAGATTATTTGTTGCTGCCATATTACAAAAGTGGATGTGTTGGACTCTTCAGGCTGTTCGGATGAACACTATTTTTATTTGGCGACGAGGTCGCAGAAAAGGTATTTAACGGCATAAACCTGGTTTAATGCAATTTTTGCATAAATCCTCTCATTTCTCTCACAAAAGTGGCTCGAGCCATCTTTTGCATAAATTTGTTAAAAGCAATTTCTACCCCAAAGGTCAAAACTGCAATTTACTAATTATTAGGGTTCTTAATTAATACTACTGTTAGATGTTAATTTCTTTAGCAGTAATTTAGAACTACAACAATAATATGGGATGGTGAGTTTACATTCACAATTTTTTAACTTAGTTAATACTATTGTAACATATGATCATAGATGTGAGATCTACAGATACTTATTTCAGGCAACGAGTACAAGAAAGGTTTTCTTCTTATGTCCTACATCATTGAAACCTATCAATATGTGATTGAGTAGTAGTTGTATTGAGTACTATTACAACTACGTTTTGTTGCAATTGAGATGGTGACTTTGCTTATAGGCCATACAAGTTGCGTCCTACATGATAAAATCTATGATCTTGTCTTTGTAGTAAAGGAAAGAAGTAGGTGATAGCACGTCTAATGCATGATCGAAGATGATGATTTTTGTTGAGCACAAAGGAACCCATATTCATGTAACATGTAATGTTAGAGAGACTAATTATTTAAGTTAAATTTTGTAAACTATATGACGTGATTGTTGATAATTGAATTATTATTTAAATATTAATTAACGTGCTTGTTTTTAATTAATGATGCATTATATAATTTACAAATTTAGTCTAAATAAATTGATCTATCAAGTATTGAAATTTGATCCAACGGCTACAAATAGAAAAATAAAAAATCTCTCTAAAAATTATAATAATTATAACCGTTGAATCAAATTTTAATAATTCGGATTCATCGATCTACGGGTTTCAGTTGCACAGATCCAGAAAGGATCTGTGTTCATGTTGTTTTAGCTTCTTGTTAAAGTTTTATCGTGCTTTGTTTTGGAACCAGATCCTCTTCGATCTCCAAAAAACTGAACACTCTGAGCAATAAATCAGGAACGTTGAAATTTGATCCAATGGTTACAATTATTATAACCTTATAAAAATTTTCTGTTTGTAACTATTGGATCAAATTTCAACGGTTCAAGATCTTTGCTCAGGCTGCTCAGTTTTTAGGGATCCGGTTCCCTTTGTTTTTGTTTCCTTGTCCGTTTATCGGAAGCAACGAAAGCAACTGTATTTTTGCAGAGAGCTCTGAGTCTCTGACTTCCTACTGCAAGTGGGACCCGCAAACAAAAACCGGCCCAGCTTCTTGTATTCGTAACAACGGAGGCCGGCCCAGCACCCGAACCAAACACGTCCACATGTCCTCCCACGAATGACTAGTCGGGCTCCGGACAGCGGCAATCCGCTGCTTGTGAGTCCCACCTCATTTACCATGCACCCGGATCAGCAGACGTGTGTAGCCTTCGTACCACGATCACAACGTACAACTGTCAGAGCCTAAGCGGCGTTGTCCATCTTCGTACACGGTCTGATGATCAGGATCAAGAATGTAAGACACTCGCACGTGATTCAACCCGCCCTTTTTGGCGCGCTTAGAGGTTGTGGTCCCACAGAACGGGGCCCCACGAGACGTCCAGCTCACTAGCACTTCTGGTAATTATATCACGGGCCCTAAACAGTGTGCAGAAATGCCCTCCTCCTCATCCGTTGTCAATTCACTCGATTGTCAAACTAAAACGCGCTTCACCTTTCTGTCTAATCTGGATTAATTACAGTTAAATCTTTTTAGTCAAATTAACAGAGTACCGACTTGGATTTAGTTAAATGAGGTGAAGCAATGTGCTCTCCTTTCTGTATTTGAATTAATTTTTTTTTTGTTTCGTAATTTAATTGAATTTAAAATAGATTATGAATTTGGTTAAGAAGTTTTTTTAAATGATAGAAGCTGTTTTTAGAGAAAATTATTTTGAATTTCAAAAATACTTTACAGGATTAACTTTAATTTTTACTATAGGTTTCAAAAACATTTTCTCTAAAATTGGTTTTAGTCATTTAAAAGCACTCATAAACGAGCCATGTATTATAATTATTTTTTTGACATATGGGGGTTAAATTTTTAAATGGTAGGGAGAAAGAGGATTGGTGGTAATCGACCCCGCACCAAGGTGTAGAAATATTACTACTTTCCGCTACTACGGTAACATGTCATTTGTAGATTATATTATCGTTGTCTAAAAAGAAAAAGGAAAAATAACATATTGTGTGCATTGATAAATATATAATTACTTAAGCTGTAAGTCTCTTATAGATAACTAGATAGTAAGTTACCACTTAGTACTACAGTCTAATGATATTTCTCTTCACTTGTAATGAGAGGTCTTATGATCGATTTAAACCATATTATTGTTAGCCTATTGTGAGGTTTAACCCCAGTTTCCCTTCCGCTTAATATAGATAATATCGTTTGTTAAAAAAAAAAAAAACTAGATAGTAAGTTGATCTTGTAACACTTGATTTTTTTTAGTTAAAAAATTATCAAATTCGACTTATACATATGCAAAAAGTATATATTTTGTTGACTACAATATTAAATGAAATATTTAAGAATTTAGAGTGAACTGTCTAATATCAAAGTACCAAATCCATAAAAAAATTGTTAGAAACAAAAGGAGAAACGTCAATGGATTGAAATCAAATCCTGTCCGTTTCTCATTTTATTTTCAAATTATATTTTTTAGCTAAAATTGTCTAAACAAATAAAGTAACAAACAAAACAAACAAAACAAAAGAAGCCAAACCCAAAAAAATAAAAGGAAAGAGAAAACTCTGCATACACTGTGTGTGTGAAATTGTGAACGTCTGTCTTTTTTGGAAGGGGATCCTCTCTGGATTTCTTCCTTCTAATCTACTAAATTAGTGAATTTATATTATTGAAATTTGATTTAACGGTCATAAACAGGAGTTCACTTTAAAATTTATAATAACTTCAATTATTGGATTAAATTTTAATCGTACGGATCCACTGATTTGGTGAAGTAAGAGGAAATAATATGGAGATGATCCCTTTCCGTCTTTTTTCAGTGTCGACTGGCTCCAAAAACATTCAAAAGATATTTATAGAAAGAAATTTAATAGCAAAACACACCCACAACTAACTTATTTTACAAATTGGACCCCTCCCTCCTACTTCACTATTTTGTTTCCCACTTCATACCATCCATGTTTTCTGTTAAGCTTAAATTACCCCCTAATATTCGGACTTTCCTGCTAAACCACTTCTTAATCATCCAATTTCACTAATTACTTTTTAATCCTAAATTAGGATATTCTTGTCCTCTTGATTCAACCCCTATCTCAGGTGCCACTTTCTTTCCCCATTTTCCCTTTTCGTATTTCACATTGCAGGAAAAATCTCTTCTGGGTTTTGTTTCTTCTTTCCACCTTTCCTTTTTTTTTTTCTGGGTTTTTTTTGTCTGAAAATATTTATTTTTCTACAAAAAAAAGCCCACTAAAACTCTAAAAGGTTTTTCTTTTCATTTGTTTATTTTTTAATCTTTGATTTTTTTTTTTTTTTTTTTGGGTAGAGTATATATATTAATGGCAGAAAACAGACTTTCATGGCCATCACAAATGCTAGGTTTTTTGGGTGATAATTTTTTGTCCCTGACTCATCTTTCATCAAATCTTTAAGCAACCCAGCTGAAGAAATCAAACACCTTGTTCAAATTTCAAAGATTTTTTTCTCAGCCTATAAATTAAGACCAATTCCATGCATTTGTAGCTGCTGGGTTTTTTCTTGGTTGACATATCCTCTCTCTTTATCTCCTCTTTCTGTCTCCTCATCTTGATCCACCCCTCTGGAATCCCATTTCCAAAGAGATGTTTGGGACTCAGAGCAAGAGAGACCTGCCCCTGGAATTCCAATCCCAGATACCAATCTTGAGGCCCAGCATCCATGCCAGGAGGGCAAATCTGACTGTAAAATTCCAGGACCTTTACGGGTTTACAGTGGAAGGGAATGTGGATGATGTGAATGTGTTGAATGAGGTGAGAGAGAAGGTGAGGCAGCAGGGGAGGGAATGGTGGTCATTGGAGGCAAACAAAGGTGCAAATTGGTACTTGCAGACTTCTATTTCTGAAGGGAATTTGAAATCCTCCTTAAAGTTTTCAGCTTTGGGAAATTCGATCACTTTGAAGCGGCTGATTAGGAAGGGGATTCCACCGGTGCTCCGCCCCAAGGTGTGGTTTTCGCTGTCCGGGGCCGCCAAGAAGAAGTCCACCGTGCCGGAGAGCTATTACGATGACTTGATCAAGGCCACTGAGGGCAAGGTCACCCCTGCCACCAGGCAGATTGATCATGTGAGTTTCTTAATTTGCCCACTCATTTGGATTTTGCAATCATAAGTTTGTGGCAAAATGTTTGAATTTGATATTTTATTGGTTTGATTTTCTTGGTTTCAGCTTCCCTTTTGAGAGATGGAAGTAATTTTCAGGATGAATTTAGGAAAATATTTTTGATACTAGTGATATTTTGTAATCTAAATTGCTGGGAGGGGGATTCGAATTCGGGTGTATAGGGGGAGCGCATCCACTCTAGGGGGATTCGACTTTAGGTGCATAGGGGGAGCACATCCGCTCTAGCCAATCTAGCTATTCCCACGTCAGTGAATTTACGAAAATATTAGCTCTAGGTAACTTTGTGGATGATCTTTGGAAATGTTCATGTTTGCAGCATTTTTCTGTCTGCTTATTTTGTACCAATCCATTGGGGAATTCTCCTTTTAATTTTTACTCTAATGCTTAGAATTTATTTAAAATTATAGCTTATAGGTTGTAGCTGCATTGTCGTTGAATTTCTTCCACTTTCTGCAATTCATTCCTTGACTGTATGTGCAGGACCTCCCCCGGACCTTCCCCGGTCATCCATGGTTGGACACCCCAGAGGGTCATGCTGCTCTCCGACGTGTCCTTGTTGGGTATTCCTTCCGGGATTCTGATGTTGGATACTGTCAGGTGGTTCTCTTGAGCCTCTCGAAATACACATGTTTTAAAGTTGTGTGATTAACTGATTTATCACGGGCATGAAAGTGCCAAACATTTATATGTTACAGACTGATGTTCCAATTGCAGCATGTTCAAGACTCGACTTTTGTTAACCATATTATTGTTTTTGTTCAGATTAAGTTCAACGCTTTGATTTTCTTACTCTTTATGGCACCCTTTTTGTGTTTTACTTTCCTTTTCAGCTTCATTTGTTAGCTAGCATAATTTAAATTGCTCCCATTGAATATATCTTGTAGCCACACTTCTCTAATGAGAATGTCCTAAACAAAGAAAATAACAAAAATTGAATCTATTCGAATGGTTTCTCAAATACTTGTTACTACAGTACCTTTATGTTGTTTTTTCAGCCATCCCAATACCTTAGTTCACCAACTCATGTTGTATGCCCCACTGAAGTATGAGTTATTTCTCCTGTAAATTTCAATAGGGTTGACGGGAAAATTTTATCAATCACAATCTGCTTGTGTGTTCGTCCCCACTTGTCTTTATTTCTCGAGATAATATCTTATTTCATGTATTTTTCCAAGATAACTGATTTGAAACAACAAAGTTGGTCTTTCCTCTTTCTGTATTTTCATATGAATTATATTTACTTTTGGCTGCTGATGTTTACTTACCTGGAACGGTTCGACCTTCTTGCTGCAGGGCTTAAATTATGTTGCAGCATTGTTACTGCTTGTGATGAAAACAGAGGAAGATGCATTTTGGATGCTTGCAGTCCTCTTGGAAAATGTGTTAGTTAATGACTGCTATACAAATAATTTATCAGGATGCCATGTTGAACAAAGAGTTGTCAAGGAGTTCTTGGATAAAAAGTGCCCGAGGTATCTTGCTTTCGGTGACTTGCCTGTCTTATGTTTTACTTTCCCCTTGTGTATTTTTAAAAAGGAAAACTAATGAAAAGGGCTTGAAAACTTTGAGTTTTAATGATAAGGACAAAATAAAGGGTAAAGTGAATAGTACCAGGATTGACTTTTTAGTGTAAAAATGTGGTTTTTCGTTAAAATGAACAGTACCGGGTGCTTTTCATTAAAGTTCCCTTTTTAAAAATCGGAAGCAAAATGCAGGATAGCAGCACATTTGGAAGCAATGGAGTTTGATGTCTCCCTTGTGGCCACCGAGTGGTTTCTATGCCTCTTTTCTAAGAGCTTGCCTTCTGAGGTTAAACCAAACCAAATCTCTCTCTCTCTCTCTCTCTCTCTCTCTCTCTCTCTCTCTCTCTCTCTCTCTGTGTTAGAAACATGCTGTTAATTTCCGTGACTAACACTTTCATGGGGCTTGCTCTTTTTCTCTTTCAAGACTACTCTAAGGGTATGGGATGTCCTTTTCTACGAGGGGGCTAAAGTTCTATTTCACGTTGCTTTAGCAATCTTTAAGGTACAAGAACTTCAAACTTTGGCCTTTTTTGTTGCTCGTATTTGTTATGCCGATTTACTACCTCTTGACTGTCGATCATCTAAGTTCAGCTGAAATATTAGACATGATTACAGGAGAAGTTAGTCTGATTTTGTGATTTTCAATTGCAGATGAAGGAAGATCAGCTGCTTATAACCCATCATGTTGGAGATGTAATCAGTATTCTACAGAGAACCACCCATCACCTATTTGATCCTGATGAACTATTGACGGTAACGCATATCTCTACAACTGCTTATTTCCCCTGAAGAAATTTATATATTCTTCGTGTGAACCTTGTATCATATGGTGTCCACACTATTGCAGGTGGCATTTGATAAGATAGGTTCAATGACAACCAACACGATATCAAAGCAAAGGAAAAAGCAAGAACCAGCGGTGATGAAAGAGCTCGATCAGAGAATAAGACGCCTAAATTCCCTAAAACTGGACGAGAAATAGCATTTGCAGCATCGAGCTGATCAAGCTGCAAAAATGTCAGGCACCCTATTGGGGGCATTGTTCCCCTCGGGAGGAAAGAACCTGAAGTTGTCTCTCTCCTGCGTTTCTGTATGAAAGAAACAACCAAGTAAAAGAGAGTACCTGTTGTGTATTAGCATGTTGTAGTTGGAGGTGATCAAATGTAAATTTTCAACTGTTACCGTATATGTGATTAGATACGCTGCAAATTCGGGCATTGCCGCATTTTTATGCCCTGTAATTTTTGCTTCGATGCTGTTGTGCCTATAACTGTCACTCAATGAATTTCAATTTGTTCTACAAATCTAATCGTCTCAGAAAAATAAACTGTAAAATGGTTCTTTGTGAAATGCAGACATGGTAATCTGCAAAGAAATGTGGCAATATATAAATGCTTAAGCAGTGCTGTGATCATAATCTTGTGATGGAGGTCACGTGGGCGATAGATCTTAGCAAATATGTATTAAAGCGTAACACGCAGGGATTGCATGCTAAAATGTGTACTGTGGTGAACTGTTTGTTTTTGTTTTTGTGTCAGTTTTTTTTAGTTGTTAAGAGGGAGAGGGATTGAAATTGCACCAGGTGCATAGATATGATTGTTTTTTGTTATTACGGTAAAACGTCATTTGTAATACATCCTACTACCTCCATGACAAGTGAACAGGAACATGAAAATGTAGACTAGCCAATTTTGTTTCTATTCCACATATTATGAACAAAACATTTTTATGCATTTGTTTCTTTGGTAACTTTTGGTCTTAGGAGCCTATAATTCCGTACATTTATTTTATTTGTACAAATATAATTTGAGTGATTTTTTTTTTCAAGGGAAATTGAGTTAAATGAAGAAGAATTTACAAATCTTAATTGTTAAAATGATTAAAATTAAATGACGACAATATCAATCAAATATTGATGATATTATCGATCAGATATTGATAACACATCAACAAATCTCTAAAAGGGATCAATCTGACAATTAGAGTTTGTATTTTCATCATTTTAGTCAAAATCCGCAAGGTTCTCGAAAAATAAATGAAATAAAAACGAAATAAACTCTAAAACCAAGATCTAAGTTTTTTTTTTTTTGAACAAATGATAGTATCTACACTAAGGGGGTAGGGGAGTGGACTAAGTCTTACAATAGGCTTGCCATAATAATGTGGCTCAACTTCACCTCTGGCTAGAATCAAACTTAAAACTTCTTATTTACAAGTAAAGAGGAATACCAAGATCTAATCTATAAGTTCAAAAAATTTAAGAAATGTGCTTAGAGCCTTCCTCTGAACCTACTGTCTTTCGGGTTCAAACACATATCCTCTCCTTAGTGCAATTAAGAATAAGAATATCGCTTATATTTAAAAAAATATAAGAAAGGTGAATAAAAAATGAATTCTCATATTATTCAGTAAAATTAATGAAATAGCCATTAAAAAGAATATTCCTAGGTACAAAAATCAATTTACAAAACTCTTTCCTTTTCTTTTCCTGTGGTTTACAATCCCATTAACAAGAGAGCGTCTGATAACTGCAACCAAGTTTCCTCTTATTCCTCCTCTCTAGAAACCCAAAAACAATGAAATGTGATCAAGCATATCCTGTCATTTTTCACCAGAAGTGTCCTTTTTTTCATTTTCTACAGACGATTCCTCATTTTCGACCTTCGAGGGATTCTCGTGTTCTGTCTGTTGGTAGGTTGGATTTGAAGCAGCTTCGTCCATAGACAGATTGGAGACTGCACTGGCCAAAGTTGCTTCCTTCTCGCCATCAGCGGAAGCTGTAGGGGACCCGTCAGGAGTGGTAAGGTTTGATTCCGCTTCCCCTCCCGGTTGCTGCAGACTCCAGTACATGATGCTTGCTGTCAAAGTAAGCATCATCTTCTGGTTTACCTGTCATACAAAAGCACACTAACAGTAAAATTTGGGTGTTACATATACCAACTAATGTATCCACCGAAGACGGTAAACTGCGCTTTTGGTTGAATCCAGTTTTCAACTGAATAGTCATATCTACTTCACATACATCGGTTAATCAGAAACAAATGAGAAATCAAAATGACCTAATCAGGTGCCAGACGGGACGGAAAGTACTCGATGTTTTCATATATTCGAGTCAAGATGACACAGATGAGTATGTTATAAATATTTCAGTATACTGTAATATCCATACCACCATAATGTCCTCTGGTAACAAGAAAATGGAGCAACCTAGCTTTCGGGCAACACTGATTATATACGTTGCATTCAACTTCTTATCTTCCTCTGCAATATTGAAGATAATGAATTTAAAAACTTGAGGGGTAAACAACAAGAACATGAGAAAAATGAGAAATGTGTTCAATGCTACAGTATCAGTCTATATACAGGTCCATCTCCAACAGTTCAATACAAAAATGTTGTAGCAAGAACAATGTAGCACGTATACAAATAGTATTGTAAAAGAAAACAATATTGATCATGAACAATAAAAAGTAGAGTACCAGTTTCCCCCTTGGTGGCAAGGCTCCAGTTGACCACCCTTGGCTCCACAGAACTAAGAAGCTCGAGGAAGAAAACTCCACTTGAAAGGTTTTTATCCTAAAATTTGAAAGTTCAATTAAAAAAAACCATAAATAAAAACTGAATCACCAATCATGGGATTGAAGTGATCAGTGAGAAAGGCTTAATTACCTTGAAACTCTCTATTTGTGAGGTTCTACCCGCCTTCTTAACTTTTTTGTTCGCCCAGTTTAGAATGTCAGCATCAGTAATCTCTTTACCCGCTTTATCTTGGGAGTGGGATCTCAAATTTCTCAAGAGTTGAAGCATACTAAACCTCATCAACTGCCATAAAAATGCTGCAGAGGTAGAAAAGTTAAAAGTTATCACTTACATCATAAAAATATGAATTGAGAAAAAGGGCCACGGGCATGATTTGTCTTTAGCACAACCAGAAACAAAATCAAGCCCAAAAGAACACAAAAAACAAAAACACTCACCTAGTCTCTAACATATCATCAGAAACCAAAACTTCGGTCTTTTGTTTTTGCCAAGTGGATCAGAAAATATAAAGTTCTAAGAAAGTAACATCACTTTGAAGTTTTGCTTGGATGCAAAAATTGAATATTGCGGTCATACCAAGATAGAACATGAAAGAAAAAACTCTTCAAACTTACCCAGTATGAGCTTCTTATTTCCTTGCACAATATCATTCCCTGCTACATTCACAAGGGAGAAATTTAATTCCTTTCCAATCTCTATAACTTGGTTGGCATTCTCGACTTTTCTAAACGGCATTTTTATTGGAGGCTTTGATGCCTTCTTCCAGTTGACTGATCCTGAAGAAATTTTGTCAAGCACTTCTAAAAGAACCCATCTGCATGCACAAGTGAGATATATTAACCACGGGTCAACCAGGCACAACAGGTACATGCTTCGAAGGGTAAGCGTGAGAAGGAATTGAAAATCTCACCCATTTCTGACATCTTCAAAAAGATTATTGACATAGGTAGCAGTTCCAAGACTGTTAATCCACAGTCGGAAACATCTCTCTTCTCGAGAAGTTTCGGCATCATCTGTCATCATCTCAGCAAAGGACATTTTTTTACAATCAGCAGACAACCCATTTCTGCAATAGAGAAAGCCACACACGATTAACTCAGTACAATTAATTTGCAATAGAGAAGCCAAATTTGTAAGCTCAAACTAAAGCACTTGAGAAGTACTGTTTCCTGCCTGTGCTGGAAAATTTGTGCAACAAATGCAAGATTAAGATTTGGTGAGCCCTCAACAATGTCCTTTGGAGTAAGGTATCTTTTGCAATCCAATTTCTCTGCTTGCTCAAGAACCAGGTTTGCTCTTTTTGTAGGATCTTTCATATTCAAGGCAGCAGGGCCTGAGTGCTCTGGTGCAAGAGCATTAAGCAGGTAAGCATAAGCCTCTCCATCCTGAAAATGCATCGCATTTATTACATAACCACGAGAACAGGAAAAAAACTCAACAACATACTTTAAAACAAAACTAAAACATGTCATGTTGGATACAAGTTTTATGCAGAATATTGCTTTTATTTGTAAGTCGGCAAGAAAGTCTAACTGCACAGCAGCAACTCAAATAAGATATAATGTATGATGCATATAAAATATCCTCCCTCTTAATTGATAATTTAGTGGTCAGTTTACAGGAAACAGGAAGTACAACTGTAACACCGTAACTATTAGGTTTATGCTTAAAATGCTTATCATTACTAAACTGGTCAGCTCATTCTTACCTTCACATCAGAAGAGAAGTTTGTGACTTGCTTTTCGTAGCCAGCTTTCTTTAGATGAAAATTCATCCATTTTAGTAGAACTTTCTCGGGTGGTAGACCCAAGAGCTCTTCCACATCCTGTCCATGAACACAATACCTGAAGTAAGTTTATGCGCTCATCCACAAACATGGCGAAATGTAAATGGAGATCGTCTACCCTTATCCAAACATGGATAAAAGGAAAAAAAAAAAAGATTTGACCTTGCTGTCATCCACCAATTCCACAAGTTGTGGAGTTTTCTTCAGATTAAGATCAGCTAACAGTTGAATCTGATATTGCCACCACGTGAAAAACAAGTTAAAAGTTTACGTCTAGATAATCCAAATCTTGAAACACTCTGGTTTCTATGATCTAAGAGACACAAAAGCAAAAAGCGAAAATGTCTCATACTGCATACCTTGATTATTTGTGAAATCAAGCCAAGTACAAGATGGGGCTGCAAATTAAGAATATGGTGAAAACGTTACGAGAAAACTGGAAGCTCAGAACAAGCAGGAAAAGTAATAAAAACATTCCAATAGGTAGCTGCTAGTGCTCAACTTACTCTTGCTTCAACCAAATCCTGTGTGCCGATGTTAACTACAGTACAGCCGATAGCCTTAGCAGAATTAAGACAAAGGGTATGGTTCTCATTCCTCTCCCATGGATTAAGAACTGCTTTAGTGTTGATAGCTCGCTCATCTATAGTCCCAGGAACAGCTATATTGATAAGCTTACTACATCAAACAACTAAAATAATTAAGAAACTCGAAAAATGTCAGTTGACTCTACTGAGTATAAAATTGAGTGGGTCAAGAAACACTACCAGAGTAGTACTCCGTCTTTTGCAAGATCAAATAGAGCATTTGTAGATGGATCTAAAGGAAGATACTTCTTCAAGAACGGATCTTCCGCTAGATAGCCGTTAATGTGAGCAACATAAGAAGACTTCTCAGAAGTATTAATCGCATGGTGAACCGTTGTTGTGGTTGCCTTGAGAAAGGAAGATTGTTTTGAACCACCAGATCTTGCATTTTCACGCGCTTGCAAATTCAAATATGCCTGCCATTTAGCAAATCCGATTCCATTGTGTCTAACAAGTATCAGAACATGATGTAAAAGAAACAAGACTACAAATGCATACTCCATCAAACGATTATGAATAATTCACTAAATGCAGGAGAAATGGAACACTCACCCGAAGATAGGACTCAAAATCAATTTCTTCACCAATGTTACTGCCCGACTCCAATAAGATTGATTTAATCTCATCTTCATTGAACATATCATTGAAAGCCTTCAATTTCGCAAAAACAGGCGGCAAATCTCCCAATGTGACTCGACCAGACTGATTCCTTATCGAAAGAAACTAAAACCAATGCAACCAATTTCACATATCACCAAAAAATTTCCACTTGATCATAAAATTTCTCCTAACAATTTGACAGAATACAAAATGCATAAAATTGATAACCAATCACAAAAAGCTTACTTTCGATTTGAGGGTGCGAAGCTCGACTTGAGTGAATTGGCTCTGCAGCCATGTATCAGAAACAATAACTCCTTCAAAAGCAGACATCTTCCCCTTTATTTGTGCCGAATTCCCAGTACAAAAAACTAAGACACTGAATTCCCCAGAAACAAAAACCACATATTTCAATCTTCAAATAGCTATAAAGATCACAATGTTCGACGTGTTAGCATGGAATTATTAATCTGGCAACAACAGAAACACAAACTAGATCGATATACGAAGAGAACCCAATTGAGGAATCATATCATAGATGCAGAATAGCATGCACGTCGATCAAAAAAAGCGTTTGTAAGATTGACCCAGTAATCGAATCATACAGTAACGGACATAAACATATAAAATAGTCAAAACCCACGTCGGGAAATGGAGTGTACCTTACGGAGATTCAGAAACAAAACCGAAATTGATGGACTTTCTCATTGATTCTGCAGAAGTTTGGACGTTGGAGAGAGAGAGAGAGAGAGAGAGAGAGAGATGTTTGTGTGTAGATTGATGAAAGGAAAGAAGTCGAGAGTGAGAGAAGGAGAGAAAAACGTGTACGCGGAAGGACGCGCGAAGAGCCAGGGGAAGGGAAAATAGATTAGGAAAATGGAAAAGCAGAGGAGGAGAGGCCGGCTATGTCTCTGTAAAAGGAATGTGAATGTCTAATAATATTTTGAGGGAAAAGGAATGTGGTCGGTTTGGCATCTTCTATAAATTTCAAATCATTTATTGTGTTTCCACATAAGTAAACACGTAAGTTTGAGCACTGTTGCACGTCGGAAAGTTATGAAATTTTATAATGCTCGATGAAAGAGTTTGGTTACTTTTTGTATTGTCAATTAGTTTTTAGATTCAATGTTCAACCGAACATGTCGTTGTATGTTAGGCTTATTGCGTGTGAAGAATTATTTCAAAAACATATCGATTGCTTGTTGATTATTTAACAATTCACAACAAATAAGAAAAGGTATACAAAAGTTTGGACGTTGTTCTATAGTTTGAACATTGTGCAAGTTCCCAAGCAAAAATAGAAAAATGTTATTGTAAAATGGTAACTTGTAAACAGTTTAGCTGATGTAAATGGTTGACAAACCAGAGGTTAGGCCAGTTGGTAAGGGCATTGCATCCAAGTTCGAAACCTCGTCTTTATAAAGTAGAGTAAGAGTGTTTAGAATATCATCTCGTAAAAAAGTAGTTGACAAACAAAGCAGATGATGTGACAAGCAAAAGTATGGGCAGTTTCATCGCATGACTTGTCGATGGAGATGTATCCCATTCCCATCTCTCCAAGTCACGCGACAAGTGCTATAGTGAGATGAAGATACATCTCCAGTGACACCCAAGTCTTTCTCCTAGTAAAGATCAGTTTAGTGAGCACTGCTTAATCTTTTTATATGAAACATGTTTCTTAATGACACATCTTCCTTAATGTGAAAACCTCTACCACTTTCAGATGCATATGTTTTTGTCTCGATGATTGTCTCAGCCTGCTCAGAAGAAGCAAAAACGAGTAGGCGATCCCCATAACATGAAAAATCTCACATGTATTTATGTATATCTTGTAAGCTAAGCAACAGAAGAATTAAGTTAATAGAACAACAATTTTTCACTGCATAAACAGCAGATCAAACAAAATCCCATTTACTCATGTAAAATAAAAGAACTCAAATTCTCATACACATAGAGATTCAGTGCCACATATGTCCACAAAAAATGGTTTCCAATCAAGCAATCGAACGAAAATAAGCGAATCGACCCTCTTAACATATGGCTTGAAAAAAAAATCGATCAACGGGGAGGTGTCTCTCACAAGATCAAGGCCAGACCACCAGAGACTGCCAAAACCAAGTGACCCCAAATGCCCCAGCTGATAATCCTGTAAGACGAAGATTTTCCCGGTGCAGATCCTGGAGATGATGAGCCTCCGTCAGCGGTTGGAGCATCCGCAGCTGGTGCAGTGTCAGGAACTGGAGCTGGTGCTGGAGCTGGGGTTGGAGGAATGTCAGTACCGAAGATTGCCTCAGGTAGAAGAACCTTGTCAACTTGGTAAACTGCAACAGGATCGGTTGAGTGCACGCTGCTGCTTACTTTTGTGTCTGACCATCCTGAGGTAAGGTGCACAGAGCCTGAAGCATCAGTGAAGTTCAAAGTGTAACTTCCGCCGGCAAATGTAGGAATTGGGCCTGATTCACTGAGGTTTTTGAAGTCGGCTAGAGTGTAGTAATGCGGCAAGGCATGGAATAGGATGACTGACTTGAGCTGGTTGGCGGTCAGATTGGACAAAGAGGGCTTCTTAAGAGCTGTGAAGGCACTGTCTTTCGGGACAAAGATAGTTATGCCTTCCTCAGTCTTGTTGGCTTGGTCTTGGAAGGTCTCAAGCACTTTAGTGGATTGAAGGTAGTTAAGGAAGGTGTGGAATGGGCCGGCCACAGTGAGTAAATCCGTGAGGTTCACGAAATCTTGCGCTGGGGCGGGGGCTGGAGTAGGGCTGAATGAGGGAGAGGGAGGTTTGGTTTTTTGAGCATATGCTGCTGAAGAACTCAGAAGCAATAGCATGCAAACCACAGGAAGTACCATTTTCTCCAAAAATTTTGATAGTACTATTTGGTATGGTAACACTCTCCAAATTCCTGCAAGAATAAATTCCAAAATATGAATTAAATCTCAGTTTAACAAGACATGCAAAGTGGTAAAATACCAATTAATTAACCACTCTTATGAAACAAATGCCAATTAATCACAGTGTGAGCAGTAAAACTCTTCAATTTACTCCAAAAGATCCAACCTTTTCACCTTTTCTTTGCAGTAGAACTATTTTTCTACAACACCCATTCTGCTAAATCTTGGAAAAAGTAAGAAAATCTAAAAACACAATCATTGCCAGATCTTGATTTACAGTAAAAAAAAGTTGTAAAAACAGGATAATTACCCATTAAAGTGGTAATTAAAGATCTAAGGGACCGCACTAAGAATATTTCCAAACCTGGGCTAAAAGTCAAATTACTCCCAAATTACCCCTCCAAACAATCTCCAACCCACGTTAAAATTTTAGGCTAAATGTTAAATGTTATTTCTGGGCCAAATACCTCCCCAGCTTTCTTCACGGGCTAAATGCCAAATGTTTATCGGAATTTAAATTTTTTTAGATTAAAATGTTCATAAAATTAATTTACAATAATCTACATATTTTTTTATTTTTTAAAAAAATTGATTTAAGAAAAAAATTAGCCTAAGTTCATTCTTTAATAATTTCGGCCTAAAATTTTAGGGCAGAAGGTTGGACCAAAAAATATGTTTTTGGGCTAAAAGCCAAACTTTCTAAGCTAAAAATTTGGCTTTTAGCCCTAAGGGTTGGAGATGGTCTAAAAGAACAGATGCAAGAGTAAATGAAACTGCAATGAAGGAAACAGGAAATGCAGGTGAAATTAACTTAGAAAATGACCCAATTCCCTGTTTCAGAACCCAGAAAAGAAATTAAAAAATGGGAAAAACCAGATCAAAGTTCTGTTTCTGTGAGGCAATAAATTCACCTTTCCACACTCACAAGAGGTTTCTCAGTAAAACCCAAGTCAACAAATCTCTAGAAGAACAAGAGGAAAGAGTCCACATTCAAACAATGCACACCAACAAATCAGATCTAGATCAGCCCAATTCAAAATAATACATCACAACATATCAAATAAGACTAAATATCAAAGAATATGAAGTAAAGCAGTAAACTTTCAGAAGCTCAAAGAAGTAGAATTGAACAAGCAAAATCCTGAAGAAAAAAAATGGTGGCACTGACCTCTCACAGCAGAGGAACTTAGAGAGAAAATGGAAGGTTGCGGAAGCAATTGAAGAGCGAAATGTGATGAGGGTATATAAAGTGAGAGGGGGTCTTTTGCTGGTGAGATAAAAACAAAAGAAAATGTGTGGGGGATGGAACCAGCTGGTGCCCTGGTGGCGGTGGTGGTGTGAAGAGATGTAAAGATGGAAAGTGGGGGTTTTGTTTGCAAAGTGTAAATGGATTATTAGTTCTCGAGTAGTTGAAAAATAGCATGTGATAAAAAAATTAGAGCATAAGCTTATGTGATAAAGTTTGTTAAGTTTTAGATTCAAAATTAAAAATTTTATTAATTTTCTGTTAATTATTAGTATGTGAACGACACGTATGAGTTTAAAACATAACTTTCCATTAATTGAAAATGTGATGCTAATTTAATCTTTTTAACCTTACATATGAGTCTCATACTAACAATAATAAAAAATTGACGAAATTTTCAATTTTAAACCTTAAATTTAACAAACTTTATCACAGAAACTTAAATCCTAAATTGTTTTTATCACGGAGGCTATCATACGACTTCCCCATCCCCTCTAGAGTCTAGACTATTAATGATTAAGCTTTTGCAAACTAAGAACATTTACTTTAATTGAAATGACATTTTCACTTTGAAAACAGGGGAGAGAGTGTGTGACTGTGTGTGTAGGGTGGGATTTCTAAATCAACTTCATCAAGTCAGTTTCTCAAAGCATTGAAGAGACTCGAAACTTTCACTCTACCTCATCATTAAAGGAAAGGGATTCTTCTCTCTATATCTTTTTCCATCTAATTCATCAAGTTCGGGATTTGAACCGTTTAAATTTGATCCAACAGTTACAGTTATTATAACTTTTAAAGGACCCCCTATTCATAGCCTTTAGATCAAATTTTAATAGCTCGAATCACGAACTTGATAGATTAGGTGAAAAGGGATCCTCTCCGAATCCCTTTCCATCATTAAAGACTTTCTCTTACATTTTCTAGCTAAGGTTGTCTATGGGTCTTGTTTGAATTTATCTATTTATACTCGTGTCATGTTAATGACTCGTATTCTTCAAGAAAAATTTAATTCGTCTTCCAACATTAGGAACTTTTGTGAGCCATGCAATGTTCCCATGAGGAAATGTTTAATGCTCCCTTCCTTGAACACCCTATTTAGTTTATCTCTGAAGAAAGTTGAGGTTCCATCATAAAATCAATAGACAATATAGCTCAATTTACTTATAAGTCCATGTAAGGTCACCTTACATATTTTGTTATATTTTTCACACATCAATACAAAGAGTCATATTTCTACACTCTTACACTGTCGCACCTAAATTAATGTAAGTTGTTGATTTTACTTAGCAGTTGGCTCAACCAAAGCACCAGTTGAACCTTTCCTAGCTAGCATTCTTGCCTCAACCAAAGCACCAGTTGAACCTTTCCTAGCTAGCATCCTTGGCTCAACCAAAGCACCAGTTGAATCTTTCATGGCTAGTATTCTTGTTAATTAGTGCTAATCGTGTGTGGTTTGTAACTGGTTTTTTTTCTCTCTCTTTTGCTTCTTGGGAATCGAACTTCTTGGTATTTACTAGGATGGCAAAATCTGGGGTAGGAAGTAGGAAAAGGACAAGTAACAAACTTATACTGTATCAACGAACTCCAAGCAAAGGACAATCTAGAAGGACTGCCTACGTCCATTGACATCAAGTCCTTTGTAATTTGAAACTTGTAGAATGCCTAATTGACATCCAACGATTTCATCTATTAACGACCTGACTCATTAAGCATCCATTGAAATGCTAATTTTTAATAGGTGGGTTGGAACATGTTAACGAGTTGAGTCCAAATATCAGGCCTAAATTTAAGGACGATTACAAGAAATACGAGTTTAAGAAACTTGCACAATGCCTAATTGACATCTTAGAATGAAGCATAGAATCTATAACTTAATAGTTAAAAGCGTTTATCATCACATTTGAAACTCAGCGCTTGAAATCGTGGTGAGAATTATAAATTAAAGAAACAAGAATGGCATGGTGGGGCATGGATGAGATTTGGGCCAACAAACATTGGCTGTCTGGTTGTTCTAAAGTCCGTCGGTGCCAACTGGTGCCTAATGATTTGGCAAACATGCGCACTCACTCAGAGAAACCACGCGACGCCGTAAACACGACACCGTTTCACCGTGTCTCTGCGGACACGCAGACACCACAGTACACACTACACATGCCCAACATTACGCATATACTGTATAACCTTGTTAAAGTAAACCTTAATCCAAAATAATACTAATAATTCTTAATCTACCACATGATCATAATTATTGTTCCTAATTTTGTTTTACAAGGAAATATTATTACTAATTATGCTGTATTATTGTAATAATTTTTCTAATAGTGGAATATAGCATTAAATAACTCTTATATGATAATTAATATTTATATCTACTCAACAAAGTACAGCAAATAAAACTAGTCACTATTAAATAATAAATATCACTCATTACAAATGTCTATTATCTTCATCACAACTATGCATCAAACTCGTAAAAGCACATGGTTGATTTGCTATTGTGATTTACCAATGTAGCTACAAAAATATTTTATTTTATAAATTTAGACAGAATATTTTTTTGTAATAATTTATTATAATTTATTACAAATAACCATTAACAGTAAATCTCTACTAATTTATAAAATCCTCTTTGTCAATCAAAAGAGGGTGAAACGACAAATAAGTTTTCTATCACACAAAAAAAGGATGGGCAATAATGTAATTTCACATGTCCAAATTTTACTGTTTTTTATTGAAGCCTCATCTACAGGTGATGTTAAAATACTTCCAATATTAAAAAAAAAAACTCCCACTCCCCTCACTTTCTACCTCTCTCCCTCTTTCATTCTCATTTTCTAAAAAAATGTGTTTATACATACAAAGTGTGTAGTCAAATACTAATATCTATTAGAACTTGCAGTGGTCACCAAAATAAGGTAAAAAAATGAATTCGTTGGTTAGAAAAAAAAAAATTGTAGGATAAAGGACAAATTGCAATGGTCACACATTTAACGGTTATTTACAATAAATATTTAAACGAATAAGAAATTAAAAAGTATTTACTAATTAATTAAAAATTATTTAAAGCTGTTGTCAAATTTGACAGTAACTGCATCTACTGTCATTCCATCTTATACCACATAGAAATTGACATTTCGGTTAGAAAATTCTAATACTATTTTTATGTTGTTATTAATGATGTGAATTTCTTGACATTTTATTTGGATATGCAGAGGCATGTGAAAGTCATTGGTATTTGTGGTCAAATCAGGTAGTTTGATTAATTAATCATTCATCTTAAGAGGTGGGATTTGTCTTCTACTTGGGGGAAAGGTGTGATGGAAATTTTTAGTCAAACAAATTAGTTGGCGAAGAGCGGTGTTTTTGCACATGATCCTCATCTAATTAACGAACCGCCAATGAAATCTCAACGTTCTGAAATTATTTATTTTCATATGAGTCATGCTTTAAATAAATATTATATAAGTTCTAAGGAGAATAATTCGAACTTATATGTACATGAGACACTTTCTTAGCTAACTTAACTACGTCGAAATACGTATTTTTAGTTTTTTTTAGTCAATATAATAGAAGAACTTAATGAGTTTCGATCTCTTCAAATATTCCCAAAAAAACTACAACTAAAATCAATTATATTTTTCTGTAAATTGGGATATATTAGAATATTGCTTAAGTAAAAAACTCTAGTCTCACATTGGGTTTTTTTTTTTTTTTTTTGGAAAGCTAGTCTCACATTGATTTGGCTAAATTCTAAGCAGGTCCTACGTTCTCCTTAAGTCTCTTCTCCTACATAACCTAATGGCTACATTTTTTTAGAATTGACTCGATAATGCTAGACTATTAGGGATGATAATTTTAACCGTGAAACCCAATACCCGTGGATAACCGCCCGAATGGATTAGGTTTGGATATGAAAATTCGGGTATGGTTTGGATATGGAGAAAAACCGTGAACTTTATTTGGTTATGGGTTTGGATATGGTCATATCCAATCCATATCCGTACCCGAATCCGAACCGAATATTATATATATATATATATATATATATTTGATATATATTATATTTTATTCAATTCATTCTTAAAAATTCAATTTTGCAACCGGGATTCACTGATTCAGTAGTTGTGTAAAATGACATGATTGTCCATCTCATCTTCAGATCCTACGGTGAGGATGATGAGTTAGAGGGGTAGAACTAGAATCATCCTTTTATCATAGGGTTTCAGTCTTTCAGATTAGGACTTGAATCTTCTTTCTTGGGCGCAGCCGAGCAGGTAAGGCCATGCATGCTGCCGATCCTGGCACGGGTGAGAGAAAAAGAGAGTGACAGTGAGAGAAAGAGAAGAGAGAGTGGTTGTCCGGATAATAGGGAGAGAAACAGAGAGGGAGGGGTTGGGATGGTGAACAAATACGAGTAAGGTCCCTCGACTCCAGGACTCCCTCAGTGTCAGTCCATGAATCACTCTGGATCGTCCGTTCCCTTTTGCGTGTCGGATGAGTAGCTGGATTTCGAAAGCTAAGTTCCTTTTTTTTATTGGATTCTTTACTGTTAGCATATATTTTCATCATTTCAGCCTTTTTGCTGTGAATTATATCCGGATTTTGTTGCACTGTTTGGTCAGGTTTTGGGGGTTCCTTTATTTGTTTCATTCTTTGTCATTTTCTTTCATTTTGTTGATGCAGCATCTCTCTGTTCTGTGTATTGTTCTTTGTTTTAAGGTCAGTTTTTTTTTTTGGTTGGTTTTCAGTTCGTTGATCTATGACTCTGTGTTTAGATTTTCGTTCGTGTATGATTAAATGGGTATTAGGTTTTGGTGGTTGAAAATATGTTTTTTTCTTGCTTATGCTTCTTGCTCATTTTCCTGGGATTTTTTGTTTTGAGTTGCAAGGGTAAAGAAAACACTGAAATCTCAGGTTAAATGGGTATTGGGTTTTGGTGGTTGAAAATATGATTTTTTCTGCTTTAGCTTCTTGCTCATTTTTCTGCAATTTTTGTTTTTTGGTTGCAAGGGTAAAGAGAATACTAAAATCTTAGAAATCAGTTTTGGCATTTGTGTTAATGCATTTCCATTTTTGGTTTGCAGGATAGGTGGATGCATTGAGACCTAAAAATATTTGCGTGAACATCATAAAGTTTTCTAAGGCTCCAAACGTTGAAGGGTAAGTGTTTTTGAGCTATGTTCAATTTTTAATTCGATTCTCTACTGTTGGGGATGCATCTTTGATCTCTCCGTTCTGTGTATTGTTCTTTGTTTTAAGGTCAGTTTCTTCTTCTTTTTTTTTTTTGGGTTCTTTTTGTGGGTTTTTAGTTCGTTAATTTGTGACTCTTGTGTTTAGATTTTTCGTTGGTGTATGATTAAATGGGTATTGGGTTTTGCTTGTTAAATCAATAATTGTCTTCTTGTTTATTGTTATATATTTAGTTTACATGTTAATTGACTCAATTTCAGTATTATACCATGTCTTTGTTTACATATTAATGGATTTGGTTGTGTTTGCAGCAATCAAAATGTCTAAAAGAAAATTTAAGTCTCAAGAAGAAACAATATGTACCCCAACTGCTTGTAATCTAGCACCTACATTGCATCCAAGTGTTGTGCAACAAGAAATACCAAGTCAAATTGCTCAGCCCCAAGATATACCAACTCCAAATGAGGTCGCTGGTGAGATTGAGGAACCTGGGGGTGATGATGGTGAAGGTAATAATTCGAGACTTCGCAGTTTGGTGTGGCAACATTACACAAGAACACTAGTTGATGGGGTGATGAAAGCAATATGTAATTATTGTAGCAAGAAGCTTGGTGGGAACACTGGAAATGGAACCAGCCATTTGAGGCATCATGTGACGATATGTCCACGTCGGAGACAAAAAAAATTGAAGCAAACACTAACCCAAAAAGTAGGAGATGGGAAAGTAGAGTTGTATACATTTGACCAAGAAAGTGCAAGGAGAGCTCTCGCCCAAATGATAATATTGCATGAGTATCCTCTTTCCATGGTTGAGCATGTTGGATTTAGAAACTTCATGAGTGTTGTCCAACCGTTGTTTAAGGTTGTTTCAAGAAACACAATCAAGAGTGATATCCTCAAAATATATGATTATGAGCATTTGAAAACAATGCAATTGTTGGATGAAAATAAGAGTAGAATTGCCATAACTACTGATATGTGGATTGCAAGTAATCAGAACAGAGGATTTATGGTAATAACATCTCATTTTATTGATGACTCTTGGACGTTGCAGAGCCGAATAATAAGGTGATATTTTTAATACTTTAACTTCTATTTAATTTTTGTCTAGCTTTAGATTTATATTTCAGATTGTTTATTGTAACCATCTTCATTGTAATTTTTTCAGATTTATTTATGTGCCTTGTCCACATACCGCCGAGACACTTTCAGATGTTTTGATGGAGTGCTTGCTAGATTGGAACCTCGATCGTAAGCTTTCTACCTTAACAGTAGATAATTGCACTACAAATGATAAAATGATTGATCTTATTCTTGAAAAACTTTCTGGTAGTTCACTTTTGTTGGTGGAGGGTTCTTTCACATGCGTTGTTGTGCACATATATTAAACTTAATTGTGAAGGATGGTCTCGAAGTGATTGGTGGTGGTGTTGAGAAAATTCGTGAGAGTGTTGTTTATTGGACAGCAACACAAAAAAGAGAGGAAAATTTTGAGGAAGCAGCACGTCAGTTGAAGCTTCCAGGCACTAAGAAAATGGTGCTTGATTGTAAAACTCGGTGGAATTCCACCTTTTTAATGATTCAATCTGCTTTGATTTACAAGGATGTTTTCCCTCGTTTGAAACAACGAGAGTCGCAATATAAGTGTTTGCCTGATGATAGAGATTGGGAGATGGCAAGAGAGATTTGTGAGAAGTTAAAGTTGTTTTATAATGTCTCCGAGTTGTTTTTTGGAACTAAGTACCCTACAGCCAATCTTTATTTTCCAAAGATTTGTGAGATCAGGTTGTCGCTAACTCGGTGGCTTACCTCTAGACGTGATGAAATAAAAAATATGGCAAGAAGTATGATTGAGAAATTTGATAAATATTGGAGTGTGATTCATGGAATAATGGCTGTAGCTACTGTATTGGATCCAAGATTCAAGATGAGGTTGATTGAGTATTTCTTTCTGCTTATGTATGGGCAATATGCTTCAAATGAAATTGATAAGATTCGCAAATATTGTTATGATTTGATAAAAGAGTGTGGATCTAATCATAGTTCTAACATGGGTCATCAGCCATCATTCACTTCATCTCATTTGAATCAATCTGACTTTGAAGAGATGAATCCTTTAATGGATAACTTTGACTTGTTTGTTTCTAGTACTGTAAGTACTGATAATGAAAAGTCAGAATTAGATCACTATTTGGATGAGGCTGTTTTGCCTAGAACATCTGATTTTGATATTTTGGGCTGGTGGAAATCAAATGGGACTAAATATCCTATCTTAAGTGCTTTGGCAAGGGATATATTAGCTATTCCTGTATCTACAGTTGCTTCCGAATCAGCTTTCAGTACTAGTGGGAGATTTGTAAGTCCACACCGTAGTAGACTTCATCCAAAGACATTGGAAGCCTTAATGTGCGCCCAAAATTGGTTGTGGAAAGAAATTCAAGGTACTCCAAAGTATTAATTTATTTTCATCTTATATTTGTGCTGCTGTGCATGTTCTTTAATCTTAATTTCGAACTTATTTTTCAAACTTAATTAATTAGTAGGCATTCAGTTTTTAGAACTAATTTAAGTCTTCAATTTCATGTTTCACAACTAGCTTCTTGTTCTAATGCACACGTTGGTTGCTGCACTTATTTTGAAGAAATGGATATGGATGAGGTAAGTATTGGCAATTATATTATATGTATATAAATATCTTCTTTGTAGATTATATGTGTACAACGATTCATATTAATTATTTCGTCATTTTCTTAATAATGTAGGATTCATGCTCCATTGATGGGTGTGAAGGAGGAGTTGCAGGAGCACCATGAAATAATGATGATGGCAACCTTGGCGGAACTAAAAGCAAATTGCATATATCTCGTTCTTTTGTCGTCAATATATTGTTATGTTTTTTGTAATTGGATGTCGGATGAGTGGCTGGATTCTTTACTGTTAGCATATATTTGCATCATTTCAGCCTTTTTGCTGTGAATTATATCTGGATTTTGTTGCACTGTTTGGTCAGGTTTTGGGGGTTCCTTTATTTGTTTCATTCTCTGTCATTTTCTTTCATTTTGTTGATGCAGCATCTCTCTATTATGTGTATTGTTCTTTGTTTTAAGGTCAGTTTTTTTTTTTTGGTTGGTTTTCAGTTCGTTGATCTATGACTCTGTGTTTAGATTTTTGTTCGTGTATGATTAAATGGATATAATCGATAACCGATTGAAAATCCGTTACCCGGTGGATATGGTTATGGATAATCCCCGATTGGTTATTTTACGGTTATGGGTATGGCTAATTTTTGTGGTTATGGGGATGGATATTGCTTTTCCGTCCCCAAACCGAACCGTTGCCATCCCTATAGACTATCAACATAACAAGAGATTTTTCTGTGTGTTGAGAATATGACCTGCTACACCAAGTGTAATAATCCCATTAGTTGGAAATTTGAAAAAAAAATCAATTAATTACATTATGACAATTGCTGTACTAGATCGTGTTCCCGGCACATTGAAACTCTCGCGTCCATTCCGTTTTTAAGACTTGTTAGGAAGAAAGCACTAAGACTATACAATGGCAAAGTCCTAGAGCATGAATGTGGAGGTAGGAGAATGGTGGGTTATCGTCAAAGTGCAGAAAGCAGACAGGATGACCTAATCAAGCTCTTCCTTTCAGGTATGGTTTTCTTTGAAATCTCTTGCACCTAACAATAAAGAGGCATGACACAAATGTGAGGGCCTCAATCTTTGAACCCTATTGCGTTCATGCTAGGAAAACTTGGATTTGAACTCAACAACTCTTGTTTTTTCTTTATTTATTTATACCGGGGATAGAGACCGGAGGAAACCGAACTTAGGGACTCCAGTGTAGGATAATGCTCTTAACCACTTAAGGTACGAGCCTCATTGCCAACAACTCGTGTTTTGACGGTGAATTTGAAGCACTTGTCACCAACCTATTAAGATTAGCTTAAGCATTCTGTTTGTCCCAATAAATTTCCAAATTTTCGATACTCTTTTAGGTGGAAGAAACAAATAGGGCCGATTTGAATAGGAAGAAGATGAAGAAAACAAATCCAAATGCATCCAAACCAGAGCAACAATGCTTTCGATTAGAACAGAATCTAAGCTCACCTTTTTTATTGCAGGCAGTAACCAAAGAATCCCCTCGAAAAGAAAAAAAAACACTCGCTTTCTTGCAATCCGATGTTATGAAAATAAGTAACAAACTTAGCATAAGCATGGAAGTAAGTAATATTCGGGTATCATTAACCGGAAAAAATCTTAAACTAACTGCGGTGTGAGAACATCAGCTGAACGGAAGAGATTTGCTAGCACTCTGGGAAATTATCGGTTTATTTAGCCCATTCCTTTCGAATATCGAAGGTGTAATTGATCTCCAGGTAGCACTTGTTATCATCGTCAAGAAACTGCAATAACAGAAAGATAGACAGAACAGGATGAGACTTTCTAGTGGTGACTATATCACTGCGGTCAATTAACTGAAAATACTTCAACTAGGCTTACCTTTGATCTTGCAGAATATGATCCTCTGGCAAACATGCCAGAAGGTGTGGTCTCTTCCGGCATCACATGTATGTAAGGCTCTTGCTGAGGACTGAAAGTTCCAATCATCTCTTTTGTGCTGTCGACTGAAATTAAAATAATCTTGAATGGAACAATTCGGGATGTTTCATTTTACATGAACAACTAGGATGGAGATGGATTACTTACCCTTGACACCAGTTTTCCAAACAGTGTTGGTGTACTTGAGGCCGGACACAATGTTATTCTTAACTTGGAAGGAGAACTTCAGGTTGTGCGGACTACCTTCTTTCAGCGTAAACCATAAGCCTTTGGGTTTCCCATCTTCCGGAATATCAAGAACAATGTCAGGTCTACCAGGAGAAAGGATTGACAGCTGAATGAACTTCACTTCTGGTTCAAGAGTTTCTGTTGTAAAACAAGGGAAACAATTACTATGCGCGAGAAAGGAACGGAAAACCCTTTAAAAAAAGCGCAAAAATATGGATTAAGGCATACTTTTGTCAAACAATTATCGTCTCTGTAAAGAGTAAAACATCGGAAATAGAGTATTGGAGCTAAATCATTTATTTCTAAATGTACATCCTTACTATCAAATTAGTAAAGAATATAGCTAACTGTACCCGTAGGTTCGTTGGAAACAAAGAAGAAAAAAGATGAAGAAAGAAACCCAATAATTGACAATTTCATCTCTACATTCTACAAGGCTACAAGATTCGAGGAAAAAAGATCCGAGAATGTTCTAGTAAAATGACGATAGGTGAAGAATCACTAATTTTCAAAGTTCAACAATTATGGTGTTCTACTATCAAGTCCAGATACAGGCCTTGCGCTGCAAGATACACCACATGCAGAAAACAGTGCAAGATATCAGCTCTAAAATGATAACACCATTCATTAAAACAGACAATAAAACAAATTATGCAAAACCATTCCCAATATTACAGGCCCCCTAAAATGATGGCGCCTCAGACAGATTGAGATTCATAAAACTAAGAGATAAGCTCAGGGTTGTAGCTAAACAGAACAATGTCTCCAAGACGATCCTTATTCTTTCTTCTACATATATAAACAACATGACAATTCATGATAGAATCTTAAATCAAAATAAAGAAAATATTTACAAATTCTCACGTGAAATTTTCTTTGGAAACAAGCGTAACAGGAACATTGACCCAAGCAATGATAAGTATTAAGATGCAAACATTCTTAAGATAAGGAATCATTATTAACTATTAAGGCAGGAAAAGGACTGGACATCCAAGGAAAGCACAAAAGGAAAAGGGGTTGAAGGAAAGCTACACTTTAATTATTTCCAATTAGTTATTAACAACTTTGATCATTGGCAATCATCAACAGTGAAAGATTAAAGTACAAAAGAAACTAACATAAAATTCAAAGATTTTGAAATTTGACGATTCTAGTAAAATCACAAAAGCTGAGAGCTGATGAAATGAAATTTTCAATGTCGCATACCCCCAACATTCTCAAAATCCACAGCCCCAAGCAGCTGCTCCTTCCACCTCCTCAAACTCTCATCATCCTGAAACAACAAAGTCAACCAACAGTGCAGCAAACAAAACAAAAAGTCAACAACCCAACAAAATATTGCATAAATAAAAGAAATTAATGTAAAAAGATACAAACTTTTTGCCAATAATTGAGCAGAAAAAACAGACCTTATCCTTCTCAATCTGTTCCTTAAGAGTGCATTGGGGACCCAACTGAATTTTACTGCTTCCTTCTTCATCTTCCTCCTCCTCAGCTGCAGAGACGGAAGTCTCACTCATCTGCCTCCCAATCCCCTCAACTCCTTCATTATCTGTATCACCTTGGTTTTCTTTCTTTGTTTCTTTGTCACTCTTCTCTCCTCCCCCCATGTTCTTGGAACTTGAAATAGCTCCAAAATCCAGAAAATTATCAACTCATCAACAACAGCAAAGAAAACCCAACTAGCAATTCCCAATCGCAGACGAACCGAACAAACACTTTACAGAGAAAACAGAATTAAAGGTTCTTGCTTTGTGAGTTTGGGGAGAAAATGGAAGAAACCCAGGTGGGGAATTGGGAAAAAATGGAAGAAAGTGAGAGAATTTGTGTTTTGGGGACAACCCAATGAAGGAAATAATCGTCTGTGTGTTTGGGAATACACAAGAAATAAGACCTTGAAAGCAAAGAAAGAAGAGCAAGAAAAAGGCAAAAGGGAAAAGCTGGACTTTTGTCCCCTATAGCCTTCTCTGTGGTGGGTTGTTGAAGTTCTCAAAAGGGAAGAGAGAGATTGAGGATGATTTGTCAAACTGAGTGAGAATTGGTCCTGTGGTGATCCGAAACATAAGTGAGAGAGAGAACGTGTAGGACACTAATGCAGAAGTTTATGGAGATTTGGGGGAATGTTTAGTGAAATAGAGAATAGCTTTGTATGTTCTACACATTTATCCCCTTACATGAGGGATTAGATTGATCATGGGGACCCACATACCATTGAAAGAAATGTACTCCCCACTCTTTGACTGTGTCTTCTCTTTTATTTTTCTTATTAAGGGGTGCTAATCCATGTTTGTTACTAAAATAATATTAGTAGTTGCAAGGTGTAGGACAGGATTGCACCCATAACTTGTGAAAATTGATAATGATAAGTCATTGATGCAATGTGAGTTCTGCATTCATCAACGACTGAGAGTCATTACACTCCTCATATAACTAATTCAAGCATAAACATGATTCATAATTTATTTGTAAAAAAAAAAAAAACAATTATGCTTGTTGTTTGACTGGTAATATGGCATGGCAACTACGATACCCATATTATTCATGGTGAAGTGTTGTATGGTAGAATTCTCCCATTGATAGAAAGGGGTTAGGGGTGAGTTTTTTCGACACATCAGCACAAAAAATGAGTCTCTTATTTTGTCACATCATCAATTTAACAGTAAAATAACGATCAATCAAATCTTAAATAGTTGCAATGTTAAATCATCATGGTGTAAATTGATGAAACTAAACTCAATGACTCATTTTGAAAACCTCTCGGAATCATATAACATTTCTAAAGGATCTTGAGTAGCTATTAGAACCCAAAAATCTCCCAAAAATATAAGTTGAGGAAACTAGTTATAGGGTTAAAACCGCCAATGGTGCCACTGCCATGGCAGACTCTTTTGGAAGTTTGGAACCGTGGCTGACATTAAAGGCTTTGTAATGAAGGTGTAAAAGCATAAACCCAATCTCTACGCTTATGGGCTTTATGGTATCTTTCCAGAGGCTATACAGCCCTATACCCCATGACTTTCTCCTACTCGATCATGTTTTAAAAACTTTGAAAATTTTATTAGGTTTAAATTCTTTTCCTCTCGTAGTTTAGATGAATTTATGTGAATTCTTCTATAGTTTATAAAAAAAAAAAAAAAAATCCCATAAAATTTCAGTCTTAGTTACTTTTTATTTATTAAAACAAATTAGAGTATAGGGACAAAAATACTCAAAACAAATGTACGTCTTGATTGTGAAAGTGGTTCGGCTGTCAGAATGTTGAACATTAATACCTACTTGTGAGTATCCAATCATAAAACAACTTGGCGTTCAACATGCCGAGCCCAGTAATTCGAAACACCTCACTTCGCCGAGAAAGCTAATGAGATGACATTTGCCAATAAGGATTCGAAAATCCTTCTCGGCCGAGACTTGGATAGATAACCAAACTGAAGGTGCTTCGCGGTCGGCTGATTCTACGGCAACAGTGCTGTTTATCCAAACTAAAGATGCTCGTTGGTTACCTTCACAGTACTGTTTATCCAAACTAAAGATGTGTTGGCGAAAAAGGAAAATAAAAATATCAAGGTTGTTGAGAGGTTTCGCGTAGAGCGAGGGTTTGCGCAGGGCAGTTTGTGTGTTGAATTGGATGAGGCTTTGTTCGATGTCCTCCCTCCCTATTTATAGTAGCCAACCTGTATCGAATCCCAATCATTCTCGGATTATAACTCATTTCCCCGATTCAACCTTATCTCGGCCAGTCCTACTCCTACTAGGACTTTGAACTTAACTCATTATTAGGCTGCATCCAATTTCAAACTCTAACATCCTTATCCTGCCGAAACTCCTTCTCGTAATAGGCATCACCCATATCCCACAGGTTCCCGACGGGATATGGCCAGCTTCGACTGCACGGCCCATGAACTAGATACCTCTCAATGACACCTAAACACGGCCTTTGAGCCGAGAACAATTCTACACTCGGCCCAACTAGCACCGGGCTGAGAACAATTCTAAACTCGGCCCAAACCAATATTTTTGGGCCCAAACATTGCCTTATCGCTTCTGAGGTCGTCAACCTATACTTCTTGGTTCAAGCCTCGACCTTGAATAAGTGAAACCGATTCTTGGGAACTACCACCATGCGCATTTATGAGACGTAACCCCACGATCTCGATTTCCTAACTGTCATGCCACATGTTAGCCCCCTGGTTACCCTAGCAGCCTTCAATCATGACCCTCGAAAACATGCGACCACCAAAATGTCCTTCTTGCACTAAACCCGCCGCAACATGCCATCGTGCATCCTCAAACTGTGAAAACCTCGGTCTTCTTGCCTCGATTCTCTGAGCATGTATAATGATTAGTAACTCTCTCGCTCGATTCTACCCTTGATTTTGAAAATTAAACGTTCAGCCTTCCGTCCCAAATGTCTATAAATATTCGAATCCCTTCCATTCGTACCTTATGCTTTCCAAAACCTTTGAAATTTTCTCGCCACTTTGTTCTCAAAACCTTCAAAAACCAGAAAAACTTAAGCTTCGTTCTCATAAATTTTTAGCCTTCATCAATGGCCTCATTAATCTCAGAGTTTTCCCCCGAGTGCAACAAGTGCAAGGACTTTATAGATCGGAACACTATCAAGACTCTGCGTTTCGAGGGTGAACTAAACTCTACTCACCAAATTCTAGGCCCACTCTTCAAAGACACGGTGCCATCATCCATCATCAACCTATTCAAAAAACATTGCTTGGCAGGTTTGCTACAAGGATTTGATTGGTCAAAGTGGTGCCAGACAAAACCCCAAGGATCCTGGCCTTCAACCAATGCAAACTGGGTGGCCTGGGTCGTACGAATGGAAAAATTCTTCGGTAAAGAGTGGGAGGCTCTTGGTATCCACAACGTTATTAAGCTCTTGACCATGGAGATTATAATGGATAAAGAACTCCTCATGGCAGCTCTAAGCCTATGGTGTTCAGCCACCAACACCATGGTCCTTCCATTCGGCCTTATAACTCCCATCATCCTTGACATCTCGGCTATCATCGGGACTCCTCCTTCCGGCATTCCAGCTGATGCCACCCTGATTGGATGCCCATCAAACCTTGACCTCAAGGTGTTGTTTGACGCACAGGTCGTCGAGCCAAGAAGGTCAAGAGCCTTCAAAAGAGGACGTTCAGAAAGTACACAAGAATTTTCTAAACTACAACACCCTTATCCTCCATTTTGCTGGTCGAGGGGAAGCAAGTCTACGGAAGGGAGAACATGAGGCATTCCTATTTTACTGGTATAACAAGTTCATCTGTTGTACCAAGTCGAATAAATGCTTGGTCGAGAATATGCCGATGGAGGAAGCCCTGGTTAGTGGTCACTCTTTGGCGCTCAGTCCCGTCATCCTTGCCAACCTTTTACGTTGCCTGGGGGAAACAACCATCGACAAGATCGACCCACACCAGAATGGACCTCTTTAGGTGTTCCAACTCCAGCTGCAGGTTTATTTCTCCACATTTCGGCCAGAAATCTCTTGCCTCCAGTCTACTATAGCATTTGACCTTCAGTTGGCCCCTCAACCAGTACCTCATCACCAAGCTGAAGAAGTCTTTAAACACCTCTTCGGCCTGGACGTCCTTTCTGATGATGAATTTTTGATATGTCGTCATCAAGAATACCCCTACTGTATCAGACTTCCCACCTCGACTTGGAGTGAAAGCGAAGATGCTGGTCTTCGTCAAAATTGGGGGTTGTTCGTGTTAACTCGTGACCTTCCTCTTGGTTGTGATGCTCGCTGAGCAAGTTGGGAAGTCTACCACCCCTATTTTGCCGCCCGACAGCTTGGCTACCTTTAAGGTTACCCGATGCCTCTACTTTCTTCCTGCTCCCTTCTAAGCCGAAGACGTGTCTCTGGTTCCTCAGAAAGGGAGTGTACAGACACCGAGAAAGAATTTCAGGAACGATGTAAAAAATTCCACCTTCAACCAACTGTTCCTGAATCTCTCGGCATCGACACCTTCAACGACTGGTGGGACGAATATACTCATAACTTTTTTGGCACTTCGGTCGAGGTCGTAGTTAACAAAATTTTTGGCGATCGACCTAAGAAAACCTCTGCCCCTCAATCTAAAGAGGCGCCCCAAGGTATACCCTTGTATCCACCTTTATTCTTTAAACACTTGAAAGGTTTTACTAACGAGATTTCGCTTTCTTAGGCGATCGGGTACTAAAACAGGTAGACGTGGTCGTCCCGGCATTGGTCAAGAAAAAATTGGCCTCTTCCTCCAAGAAATCCAAAGCCACCACATAAAATACACCAAGCAAATGGCTTCACCCGGATGCCGAGACGGCTGGTGAAGCTCTCCGTCCCCCAAAACACGTCAAGCAATTGGCGAAGAAGGGACCACGGGAGATTCATGTTATCTCTAGCCATACCATCGGGACAACTGCTCCGAGTGCCTCTCCTCATACTCTTGTTGTTGAGGCCTCAGCGGAGAATCGGCTATCTTCAACCAGCCTGGCAACCCAAACTCAACCAGCACCTGAAGTCCTCGAGGTCATGGTTGAGCCAGTTGCTATACCGCTAGTCGACACGCCTGCAGCTCCAGGGCTGACCGTAGAACTTGTACTGGGGGAGGCAACCCTTTTGATAGGGAAGAATCTCCCTAAGAATCCAAAACAATCGACGATCATTTTATAAGAAGTATGACTATGCCGGTCACTCCCTTTACTCATTAAATTCAAAAGTATTAACGGATCTTTTGTTTCAGGAAGACGAGAGTGACGAAATTCTGTCGGTAAGTCGCTCTCGACCAACCGAAACTCCTTCTGTTGATCCTCTTCCTGTGGTTAAGGCGGCCGCCCCGGTTGATCCTCATGCAGCCAATCGTGGGAAAAGACCCATTATTGAACCTGAGGCGACGTTAGAAACTCCAGTTCACCCGCAGGACCAGGACCTCGGCATCCCCTCTCAAGAAGTGACCTCGGCTTTTGTAAGGCTCAACTACTTTCTCTTGTCAATTTTGTTATAACGAGTCTGAACTGAGAAAAACATTAAATGTCAGGTGCCCAGTTATTCATTTCACCAAAAATTCTATGCGCCGAAGGGTGTTATCTATATTCCTGGCCACCTCAGTGGCTATCGAACGTAGATAACCTTCATCGTCCGCGTGAATTAAGAAGCAGCCTGAAACACTGGGCTCGACCATTAAGCTCTCTAGGTTCGAGCAATGAACTTGGAGACATGGCTGAAGTCTCATCTCGGCAGGTCTAAAGCAAACCCTCTTTGCTACATTTTTTTATGATTTTCCTTGCGCCTAAATTGTTTCTTATGCAACCTTCATGGGAAGTCGAGTTTGATGCTCTCCTATCCAGCACTTCGGGAATGGCTGGTCTTTCGGCAGCTAAGATTGAGCCCGCCGAATCAACTCTTCTTGTTCGGTTGCAGGAGCTTTTGTCTCTCTCAGCTTCGCAAGTCCTCGAGCGCAAGGGCTTTGATTCGGTATGTGCATGTCTGAATGATCTCGGAGCTGATGGTCAATTGAGCGCCGAAACCATCATTCAAGCATCGTCCGCCTTGGAACGGACTTGAGAATATTTCAGTATTTTCAAGAAAGCTCTTCGGGCTGACGATGACTTGAAAGCTGCAACAACCGGTCGAGATGTTATTTGTCTGAAGGTTGAAGTTTTAAAGGTGAAAATAGAAACCCTGGCCAACCTTGACTGTCAAATTGCCGAACTTCAAAATTGAAGGTTGGTAATTGCTTCTGAGCTTGCCAAAGATTTTGAGTCAGGCGGAAAATCTTGTTTAACCGAATACGCGACGAGCGTGAAGTGAGTTGAGCAGCTGAAGATGGACAAGAGGAATCGGCAAGCTGAGATCATGATGGCCGAAGTGAGGTGGTTGGAGCTGAAGGCTGTTCTTAAATCTCTTCTTCCTTCGTCACCCTAGAATTATTTGATTGTAAACTTAATCAACCAATGAAATGAACTTTTATTCTCACATCTCCCATGTAACTGGATAGTATTTCTTTAAAAACCTTCCATGGATTGGTAACTTGTGAACAATACCGGTTCGATCTCTAAGATGGTATGCCCCATTGCCGAGGACTTTATGAATAACGAATGGCCTTTCCCAATTCGGTGACCACTTGCCGAACTTGAGGTCTTTAATTCTTACGGGTATCACGGTTTGCCAAACTAGTTCTCCTTCGCCGAACGTTTTTTGCTTAACTTGTTGATTATATGCACGCTCGACGATCTTTTTTTGAGCCACTTATAAGTTATAAGCATCAAGCTGAACTTCTTTTAAATCTTCTAGTTCTTGTCTCATGGCTTGACTGTACTCGGCGCTGAACAAACTACTTTGTTCAATTATTCGCAACGAGTTTATACTTAGCTCGAATCGGCAATAATGCGTCGTGTCCATAAGTCAACACATACAGAGTTGTTCCGATGGATGTTTGCAGAGAGGTTCAATAAGCCCATAACGTTTCGTTTATCCTTAAGTGCCACATGCCTGGCCTTTCTTTTATCATCTTTTCAAGAATACCAATAAGAACCTTGTTACTTGCCTTGGCCTATCCATTCGCCTGCTCGAGTCGAATATTTAGATTTACCGTATAGTCCTTAAATCTGTCGGATGTAAAGATCGTACCGTTACCTGTTATGATTGTTTCTGGCACGCCGAATCTAGTCACAATGTTTTCTTCAACGAAGCTACAAACCTTCTTAGACGTTAGCTCGGCATATGACTTGGCTTCGACCCATTGGGGTGCAAGTACCATGCATGTTTGGTTACACCAGAAGATGGTGAGAATTTACCAATAATATCCATGGCCCATCCTTGGAACGGCCATGGTTTGGTGACCAAATGTAATGATTTGGCCAGTACTCTCTGTATAGGCCCATGGATTTGACAATGTACATAACCTTTTGTGTACTCAATACAATCCTTCAGAATACTTGGCCAGAAATATCCTTGCCGTCGAAGTAGCCAACGCATTTTTCATCCAGATTGGTGGGCTCCGTAAATTCCTTCATGTACTTCTGCCATTGCTTGAGCAGCTTCTTGCTGGCTGAGGCACAACAACAGTAACCCATCCTCACCTTTTCGATACAGCTCATTATGGTATAATGTGTAGTTTGTGGCATGAACCCTTGTCCGTTGGTTGTGTTTTTCGTTAGCGTTATCAATATATCGCATAATCATCATTCTTCAATCGTTTGGTAGTGCCTCGACAACACAAACCTCAATAGTGTCCTTTTGTTCTAACAACGAAGGCAAACACATGACCCTTGTACAAATCACGCAATCACGTTGGAGAACTTGCTGATTAATCAAGGCCAAATGTGCTTGTCATGACACAGGTATTTCTCGACCTAATTTTCCCTCCATGAGTTGGGCTCCGGAGGCTAGTTAAGCCAGTTCGTCGACGTCAGTATTAAGAACTCGTGAAATGTGTTTGAAAGTTACACCGTCAAAGGATTCGGCCAAATAGCTAGCAACCATGCGATAAGGCGCCAGAGTACAACTCATGCAACGAAAAGTCCCGTTGAGTTGATTAATGACAAGTTCATAGTCACCAAGAACAAGGACACGAGTTGCCCGCAAATCGTGCGGCACGCCGAGGCCGATAATAAAGGCTTCGTATTCGGCCTGATTATTTGTACAATTAAAATCGAGCTTGAGAGAAAAATACCAACGATTATGAGTGGGGGATTGAATAACGATCCCAACACCATCCAAGACTGAAGTACTGGAACTATCAAAGTACATCATCTAGTAATTATCACGTGTTTGTATCAGGCTGATGTCAACACCATTGCCCCCGAACTCATACGGGGAAGGGTGTTGAGTAAAACAATCTGCTAGAGCTTGACTTTTGACAACTTTCTAGGGTACATATTGCAGGCTGAATTCAGAAAGGGCCATCGTCCACTTGCCGATTCGGCCCTTTACGATCGGCTGAGTAAGCATGTAACGAATAACATTTGTTTGGGCGATGACCTAAGTGACTGACAGGAGCATGTAATGTCTAAGTTTGGATGCAACGAAAAATAGGGCAAGACAGAGCTTCTCAACAGCGGAGTAATTAATTTTTGGTGGGTTGAGGTTTCGGCTAAGGTAAAAAATGGCCTGTTTTCGCCCGGCGTCATTGTCTTGTGCTAGAAGGCATCGATGGATTCTTCGACCATCGAGATATATAGCTTAAGAGGTCGACCCCATCGTGGTGGAACGAGGACAGGTGGAGTCGTTAGAGAGACTTTGATCTGCGTGAATGCCTATTGGTGCTTGGCACGCCATTCGAAGGTGTCGGAGTCCTTGAGTTTCAAAAACATGGAAAAAGTTTTCATTTTCCCGGCCGAGTTAGTAATAAATCGTCGGAGAAAGTTGATCTTACCTAGCAACGACTATAATTATTTCTTAGTCGTCGGTGGTGGAGCATTAATGATTGCGCGGGCCTTGTTATCGTCTACCTCAATACCATGGTAATGTATGAGGAAGCCTAAAAAAATTTCGGCTGATACGCCGAAAGCACATTTGGCGGGATTCATCTTCAGATTGTGCCGGCACATGCGTAGGAATGCCTGACGGAGGTTATCCAAATGCGTCTGTAGTCGTGCTGATTTGATGACCACATCATCGATGTAGACTTCGACAATTGTACCAATTAAATCATGGAAATAGTGTTCATAGCTTGTTGGTATGTAGCACCGGCATTCTTGAGGCCGAAGGACATGACGACCCATTACTATGTGCCGAGTGCCTCGGGACACTGAAAGGCAATCTTATAGACATCAGCTTCGGCGATGAAAATCTGGTTATAACAGGCATGCCCATCCATGAAGGATATGATCTCGTGATGTGCTGCGGCGTCAATTAGCAAGTCAAAAATTGACATCGGGTACTCGTCTTTGGACGTTGCCAGGTTTAGATTACGAAAATCGATACAGATGCGTAAGGCACCATTTTTTAGCATTGAGAAGATATTGGCCAGCCATTCGACGTATTGAGCGGTCCGTATAAACCCGGCTTTTAAAAATCGAACTAATTCATCTTTTATGCCGAGCTGTACTTCGGTTGAGAACCAGTGAGAGGGCTGGCGGAAAGGCTTACACCCATCTTTGATGCATAATTTATGTTCAACAAGGGTCTGATCAAGGCCCAGCATCTCATGATAACTCCAAGCAAAACAATCTTTAAACTCGTTGAGTAATTAACAGAGTTCGACTTTCATGGCATGGGGTAACAGTGCACTAATAAATAACGACCAAGGGTCATCGGCCGTTCCAACATTTATTTCCTCTAAGGGGTCCTTAACTTAGGTTTGACTGTCTTCGAGTTCGGTTGGTGCGGCCTGAACTTTGTCTACCAACAGTACTGGGCCGTTATCTTCTTAGGCCAAAAATTCGATTAAGTTGATGCCCGAATGTGGGTGCTTGAAAATAGCATACCAATGGGCCAGCAGACGTTCCATTATGAATGAAACCGCGGCTCGACGCCTCTCACCTTTGACATCAATCATCAGTGGTAGGGATCAAGTTGGCCAAGCCGAGTCTTGTCGAATCTTTGTGGACAGTCTCGGCGCCTACCTCAATGGTTTTTGGGACTAAGATCTGAGTCGGCCGTTCATTTTCATTAAAACCCTGTAGGGTAATGTAGCTGACGTGATCATCATAATAGTGGGCTTGAATCATGTTGGTTTCAAATGGCTGATTATCGAATGGGTTGACCACGACCGATTTGTCGTCCCAAAAAATAAGAACTTGGTATAAAGAAGAAGGGATGCAATTCTTTCGAAGAATCTAATCCCTACCAAGCAAAGCATTATATTCGGTATTAGAGTCAACGATAAAAAATGCGGTCATGTGATTGCGACCTGTAATGTTCACCTCTACTTGTCACCGACGAAGCTGCTCATGGTTATTCCTGAAGGAATGAGTTCGGCGTTGGATTGTCGTAATGCCTTCATGACGGATACAGGCATGATATTGACCGTTACCCCATAATCGACGAAAATTTTAGAGATTGGATAACCTTCAATGTAGGCCGTGACATACAACGGTTTTAAATGCTGAAGATTAGCTGAGGAGGAGCGGGGAAACAAGATGGCCAGAGCTGTTTAAGTTTATCGTCGTTATTTGCTGGCTCATCTTCAATGGTGGTGACGAAATCAACTTGTGTTACTTCTTCAGTGACCACATCACCATCCAAGAAATTTGGTTGGTGTGTAGTTAGCTGGAATTCAGCAGGTAGAACATGGACCATGCTGATTTCCATATTCTCAATTACTGAAGTGCCCATTAGATCCTGGTCGTCGTCTTCCAGGTTATTGAGGACTATAACATCGTGTGTTAGAGCATCCTCGGCTTGATTATCGTGTGTCTCAACATGCTCTTGCTCTTGTGCCATGTAGTCCGACCTTATTTCCTTTTTACTGTCGTCGTTGGACCCACTTGCGTCTGATGTCTGATTTTACTCCTGTAGTGTCTTACAAACGCGTTCCTCATAGACGATCCGGGCGTCTCTTGTATCTAGGTAGGCGTCCAAACGTGCCACCCGATATTTCTTATCAGCAGTCAAACCGAATAAGGATACGGCCGAGAAGACTTCGAAGTGATATCGAATGTGTTGAAGGTCTTTGAGAGAAAAAAGGAGTTCGGCTATATCAATGTTCGTGTATGGGTCTACCTCGAAGCCGAGAACCTTAGCCTCTCGTATGTGCTGGAATCTAGCTTTCATTGCTGGATCGGTGGTTTTTTGGATGATTTGTTCAACATTGGGGCAAGTTAATGCCATGTCAAGAGCTTTTTGGCACGCCTTGAGTAAATAGTACAAATCGTTGGCTGAATATTTCTTGTGAAAATCTTTCATGTATTCCAAAGATTCGCTGAGGAATGTGGGGTGTAGATTCTGTCGAACTCTTATTAGCGGTTCTTTCGAAGGTAACGGGGAAAGCTGGCTTTCAGCCTCTTTCCTAAATTGCTCGAAGCGAGCTTTCATCTCATCGGGCCGAATGAGGAGTTTGATGCGCTTCTTGGACCCATCGATGGTAGTTTCGAAGTCGCGATTGGTTTCCTTCTGCCTTTGTAATTCAGCCATGATTATTAGGGTTGGCCGGTCATCTCCGCTCCCTATCGCCTCTTTCGACTGCCATTTAGTGGCTGAAATAGTCTAGGCTGCCTGCCGTCGAGCCATGTAATCGATACGCTGACGTCGACATTTCTGAGATTTGGAAAGCGCAATATACATGTTGGTGGGAGAATTGTAACTGTACCAACGTTGGTCACGTGGTTCAGGCGGCCTGAAGTTTTTTGGATTCGCTAATGAGCTCAAGCTACTGGAATTACACGAATAATAATCCTCGTTATAAAATGGTGCGTCAAAATCAAGGCGTCGTCTGACCGAGGTAGGGTCGTCCGTTTGTTTCTAGGGGCCGAGCTTATCGAACATTTTCTGGCGCTAGCCTTCACTAGGTTCCTTTGGTGGTGCCATCGTGGCTGTAGATTGTTGCCGTGATGTCAGAGTCTGAGTCTGAGGCAGTTTCTTCTTGGGTTCAGTTAATACAACGCGTGCTCTACAATTGCTACACAAAACTATCGGCCAGTCACCTTCTTTTACACTGGAATCTGACATGGATTCAACTACAGCCGATCCCGAAAACTTGGTAGGTGGTTCATTGGAAAATAGGTCGATCTTGAGTTGTGGCTGGGAATGTTTCTTTAGGACGTGTTGTACTGGAACCAACTCGGCCTTCCCTTTCCCTTTGCTCTTGGTTAAACGGGCATCTACCATGCCAATTGTTACTGAAAGAAATGGATCAGCGTCGACTGTCATTCGTTTTTTGGGAAATTTTAGCTTGCCTTTGTCAATCTAGCTCTGGATATCATCACGGAATACGACACAGTTGTTTGTGGCATGCTTGGTCGAGTTATGATACTTGCAACACGTCTTTCCTTTAAGATCTTTGGCCTTAGGAATATTATGTCCTGGCTGAAGTTTGATGATCTTTGCTAATAACAATTAGTCAAAAATTGCCTAGGCCTTTGTGATATCGAAAGTGTAAACTTTCGATGTTTTCGCCGTCTGTTCGGTGGCCGAGCGAGTTTTGACATCCTTGGAATTAATTTGAGTCAGTGCCTTGCAAACGTATGGTTTATCTATCACTATCTCGACTGCGTCTACGTTGACGTATTGAGAATCATCGCATTCGGTCGATGCGTAACTGACCGTGGGATTCTTGTAAATTGTTCCTCGGGATGGAGATTTCAAAATCTTTTCTTCTCGGAGAAAATAATCATATTGCTCTGCATGCTAGGCTAATTCATACATATCACAAAAGTTTGCCCCTAAGAATTTCTTTTTGTACTCTACGTCGAGCCTATTCAGAGCAAGCCTAACAAATTCGACTTCGGGAAGAAGTACTCGGCACTAATTCCTGGCCGATTTAAATTTGGTAAGATAATCCATTGGTGACTCATCAGATGCTTGAGCCATCCTAGCTAATGAAGAAACTGACATTTCCATCCCCGGTCGATAAAACTGTTCGTGAAATTTCCCGACCAACTTCTCCCAACTTTGGATAGAATTAGGTGGGAGGTTGATATACCATGCAAATGCTGAGCCTGTCAACGAAAAGTTAAACAACCGTAGTTTATGAAAATCACTATTGACAACTCCGTATTGCGCAGTGAAACGAGTCACATGTTCTAACGAGGATAAAGATGATTCTCCAGCAAAAAGGCTGAAATGTGGAATATTGAAACCTTAAGGATATTCAAACTTTTCCACATAAGCTGGATATGGGTGGATGAATTTCGGGAACTTCGACTCTTTTTTCATGGCCGAATCGATCATCCGTTGGACCTCGGTCATATCGACGGGTGTTGCTTCCACTCTCTGGTTGGATCCATCTGACCTACTACTTGATCCTTCCCTCTTTTCTAAGTCAATTGTTTTGGGCCGAGTAGATATTGCTTCGACCTGTAGGGGATTACCTTTAAGTAGAAGCTGCCGAGCCTGATCAACAGGTCATCATTCGAAGACCTTGCTAACTAATAGTTCGAGCAATCTTGTTTGGGTCTCACCATTGCTTTGTATCATTTTAAGCAAACTGTTCATTTTTTGACCCATTATCTGTTTAACTAGTCGAGATTGCTCATCAAGTCGTCTTCGAAGAAACGACCTAGTCAGAGGGTCAGAGCCTTCACCACCGTCTTCGTCACAGTCTTCCACTATCCCTTCAATGAAAACGCATGCAGTTCGGTTGGGTACTTCTGTGTTTCGAGGCTGGGTACCGAGGCATACTTCATTTTCTCAGTATGTTACACTAGTAGCCTCAGGGGTCACTGCGACAATAGGATTTCGCGCATGTGACATTTCTTGTTCGGGATTCTGAACCGGCAGATCGGTCGCTGATTTTTCCATGGTTGTTTTCTTTTTTACTGATCATGTCTCGATGGTCATGAATTTCGTAGTTATAACACTGGGTCCTACCGAGCGTGCTAAAATGTTGACCCTAAAAACTACCAAGCCTACGTGGCGCGCAGGCCGAGTAACTAATAAGCTAACTACGTCATTCGGTTGTATGCGAGGCGTGCCAACTCGTCTGCCGAGTTCGACCGAGGAGTAAAATTTGTTGATGTTACGTTGGGTGCGCTACTGACTTCTTGATCTTGCGACTGCGGCCAAGGAAGGAACACGCCTCAGCCTTCGAAATATAGAGCCTAGGGGTGGGCAAACGGGTAGAGGACCTGCGGGTCGGGGCGGGTAATCACGGTTCGGGGTGGGTACGGGGTGGGTCCAATTTTTTGTTAGAATAAACGGGGCGGGGCGGGGCGGGTCCAAATCTTCAGACCCACGGGGCCCCGGACCGGCCCGTTTCTATGATGCAATGGATTGCCCTGCTGAGGGAATAGAAACCCACCTATTTGAATGAATGCATAGCCCATTCCTATAATGATAATACAATGAATTGGGCCTGTTTCTACAATAATTATACAAAATGAAACCTTCCCAGGCTTCTGGAGTCTTCTCCCTTCTTCGATTTCAAATTGAAACCCACATCTTTTTCGAGTTCATGCGTCTCTCATTTCTCTCTCACTCTCTGCAAGTCCAGCAAACTTTTTCACGTTTCTCATTTCTCTCTCACCTCTAATTCGAACATCACCAAACTTCTTCAGATCCTTCCATTTCTGACCGTAAGATGCTCAGTCTCTCCCTCGATTTTATCAAAATCTCCCTCAGATGGACGAAGATGGCGCATGGGTCCAGATCAAAGAGGGATAGAGGACTGAGAAGGTTACTCTGCAAAGAGAGAGGGGACTGAGAGGGGCGGAGCTGAGAGACATGACGATGCTGAACGACGCGACGGCGGAGGTCCACAAGAAGTTCGAAGAGAGCAGGCATGTGACGTCAGACGTGGAGATTCAGAAGCGAGGCTTCCCATTTCATTAGCGAAATGATCGTCTAGGCCAAGCTCAAATTACCTAGTACCTTCCAAGGTCCAACCCATGTTTAGTGGCGGTTTGTTTTTGTTTCTTCAGAGTTGAGAGTTTCAATTTGACTAGGGTTTTTGTTTCCGTGGGATTTCTTATTTTGTTAACAAATGATTGGAAATTATTCAGTTTTCGGCACAAAACTAATACATTTGATTAGCCTCTTGTTTTATTTATTGATGCAATCACTAAATTGACTGAGACTATGGTTCACAAAGAATGTAAGCTTGCACGTCAAAGTGGTGAAGATCATCAAAGCTTGAGAGCATTAAGTTTGCAGTGTCTTTCAGTCATGGTGGTTTTATGATTCGACTTCTTGATGTTGCTAGGAATCTGGGTTTCGTGTCGGAGGAAGACAGACTTGAGTGACGTCGTTCCTATATGTTGGACCCGTAGGCCCAGCCCGAACCGCCCGTTTCAAACAAGCCGGGTTATGGCTGGTTCCAATTTCAGAAATTTCAATACCCGGCCCGTCCTGGCCCGTTCCATTTTAAAGCGGGTCCAGTCCGGTCCCTTCAAATTTGGGCCCCGCCTGGCCCATGCCCACCCCTAATAGAGCCTGAAGACAAGGCTACTAGTTTTGCGAAGTTCACAAATCGTCGGCACCTGATTCGGTCACAGTGATTATGTTTGTGAGAGTATAAGCACGCCGAATCGACACCAGAGTATAGGGACACAAATAATCAAAACAAATGTACGTCTTGATTGTGAAAATGGTTCAGCTATCAGAATGCCGAACTCTAAAGCCTACTTGTGAGTATCCAATTATAAAACAACTTGGCGTTTAACATGCTGAACCCAGTAATTCGAAACACCTCACTTCGCCAAGAAGGCTAATGAGATGACCTCTGCCAATAAGGATTCGAAAATCCTTCTCGGTCGAGACTTGGATAGATAACTAGTTAGCCTCGTCGCAATGCTGTTTATCCAAACTGAATATGCTCGCCGGTTGCCTTCACAGTGCTGTTTATCCAAACTGAAGATGTGTTGGCGAAAAAGGAAAATAAAAATCTCAAGGTTGTTGAGAGGTTTCGCGTAGAGCGAGAGTTTGCGCATGGTAGTTTGTATGTTGAATTGGAGGGGGCTTTGTTTGATGTCCTCCCTCCCTATTTATAGTAGCCAACCTATATCGAATCCTAATCATTCTCGGATTAGAACTCCTTTCCCCGATTCAACCTTATCTCGGCCAGTTCTACTCATACTAGGACTTTGAACTTAACTCATTATCAGGCCGCATTCAATTTCAAACTCTAACATCCTTATCCTACCGAAACTCCTTCTCATAATAGACATCATCCATATCCCATAGGTTCCCGACGGGATATGGCCAGCTTCGACTGCGTGGCCCATGACCTCTCAATGACACCTAAACACAGCCTCTGGGCCGAGAACAATTCTACACTCGGCCCAACTAGCACCAGGCCGAAAACAATTCTAAACTCGGCCCAAACCAATATTTTTATGCCCAAACAAATCCAATAGCCCTGCAACAAATAGGCTTGCATAGTGCACTAGCTAACTCTAAGTCTCATGTGGAATAAGTAGAAAGTAATTTGGCAAATCAAATATAGTGACTTGTATAGTACAACTAATTAATTAGGGACAGCTCGATTGTTGCACCCATGAAGTTTATAGTGAACCACACAAATCTGGCACCATGTGTGATTATCTTGGCTTCATATTTCATTAATCATAAGTTAATGAACAAAAAATACGCATTCAAATTCAATTCAAGGAGATGAAAAAAGATAAAAGGTTGATAGAGCACGAAAGCTTTTTCATTCCCCAACCTGTCACACTTCTGTTATTCATGATTTATCATGCGGACCCATAAATTGAGCACCAAAACTAACATCACGATATAGTACTTGACAAAAATTAACATCACGATATTCGATAAATTGTTAAGAAGTGAGAATTTCTAAAATTCTATAAAGTGAATCCTGAGAAGATCCTCATCCCAAAACTAGGACCATTTCATGTCCATTGCTGACAGGGAGCCACATCCCACCAAGTGGTCGGTGATGTATTTGCAACGTGTCACACATTCGTTGGCACAGAAGTACAGCAAGGCACTGTGAATCTCTCGTGAATCTCTTGTGGGCCCTTTTACAGCTTTTGAATCTTGATAGTCATTGCCTAAACCGAATGAGAATACTTTATGGATTCTCAGGATTCTAAAGATCTTTAAATCGTGTTTGTTTATCGTACATTTTACAGTAAAAAATCATTTTAAATAATTTTATTTAAAATTAAACATAAACAGTATATAACGAAAACTTACCGCACAATGTACGATAAACGAACATGATTTGAGGATTCCTAAAGAGGATCCTCATTCGCCTAAACCCTAAATGAAACGGCACGTAGGACTTGAATCATGGTTGGAATGTATATACAACAGCCATCCCAAGGCCATCATCGCCAGCTGCTAGTAGTGTGCGAAGTTATCAATTGTAATATTGAACATGCATGCATGGGGTAGATAATTTGTTCTTGGAATATTGTTTGTGCAACTTGGTTTTGGATCCAAATCGCACAAAGAATGTCATAGGTATCAGTGAAACTTTAGTATATGAGCACTGGAGATAACATTTTAACTAATAGAAACTCGATTCAATTATGCATGAGGGTTCGAGTTTTCACACTTGCGTTAGAGATGTGATCTATACTGCAGTTACATGCGGTTTGCTTTTCTTTATCTAGTTTCAACTTTCTTAGTTTGAGAAATGTTAAGGAGACTCTCTTAAAAGTGAGACCTTCATGGATCTCTGCCACCTCATGTTTCTTACACAATGTTTTATAATAATAGTACGGAAATAAACATTAAACTGTGAGATGACATATGGTCCATTGAGAGTCACTTTAAAAGAGTTTTCTTAGAAAAGTTAAAGTGATTAGTGAGAGTTTGATTACTTATGAATTCTAAAAAATGCTGATGTATACACATCATTGCATGTGTGACTGTCTTCCAATTCAGCCAAGGAAACTAGGGAGAGTGGGATCAGAAAACTATTAGTATTGATAGTGCAGATTTTGTCGCCTATTATTAGGGCTCCAAGACAAATAGAGGAGGCAATAGGTGATTGAACATATTGTCTATGATGTTCCACGTCAGAGTGTTATTCATTTCTGATAAGCAAATTGTGCCTATTGGTTGTTATGGTTGCATAATCTATGGTCGGCCTAACCTTTTATACTTTTAGTGACTTTGTATTCTAAGCAATAAGCATCATGTTTCACACTTTGTCTACCTGTTAAATGTTAGGTTATATCAAACATTTTAAAATTTTGGAGGAGACTTAAGAAGAAGATCATGAAGAAAATATATAGTTGCCCAATATAAAACGTGACATAGTAAAAATTCAAGTGTAATTGTAACATTGTCATATAATACTACCGTTTATCTTATGTAAAAATACATATGAACTACTAACAACATGTGATGATAATCGTGTAGTATATAAAAAAAAAGTTTTCCATAACCTGATGGAATTGTAACATGCATGGTAGCTTAATTAATTTGGTAAATAGGCCAAACAAATGGTAGTTAAATAATCAAGATTTGAAGGATGCATATGAGTGGATATGATGAAGGTAATGTAACCCTGCAAGCCCAACTGCACAAAAGCACATGAGCACACACAACCGAAAGAAGAATGATGGCTTGGGAAAAAGCAAAAGATGCCCATTATTGTCATTCCCTGCCATCCTAAGATCATTATAACAATTAAAAAAATATTAAGAAGACTCTCTTAAAATGAGATTATTTATAGATTCTTTGTCACTGTATAGTTGAATATCAATTTTTGTGCTAATATTATAAAATATTATGTCAAAAATATAAGATGATTGAAAATTCATAAAAAATCTTACTTTTAAAAGAATTTCTTTAACATTTCTCTAACCGCTATAAGAGCGATTATTTAACCCAAATTGGATCCAACACCTTTTGTGTGACATTATTACCAAACATGCCAATCTCATGAATTTTGAGAGATATGAGGTGTCAAATCCCAAGATTCCTCAGTTTCCCTCAGTTTCCCTCGCCCTCGCCACCCCACCAATTCTTCATTCAAAATGGGTGCGGTGTATTTGTGACATCAATCATTGACTAACATATATTAACTTTCTAACAATAAAATTAAAAAAAGTTAAGTTTATAAACATGTATCAGTTAATTATTGGAGTCATAGAGAGGTTATATCCATTTTGGGTGCAGATGATTTGATCTCCCCTAATAGGGTGTACATTTTTGCTCACCACTCTCAAGCAGTGACAATTCTTTACCATCCTATTTAATTATTATTATTATTGGATGAATGTAAATTTAAGATTTGTGTCTATCCATCATACAGATCTCGAAATTTAAATTCATTCAAGAGTAATAGGTGATAAGCACCATCATCGTTTGAGGGCGGTGAGAAACAAAAATTTCCCACCACTCTAGTCCTCTCGTGCATCAACCACGAGGCAGTGAGGTCTATGGACTCCTCTATATAAACCATCCCATTGATCATTTTTATTCATGCAACCATTAGTTTTAATTTGTTCTTGGCTTTCTCCTCATCTAAGTTCGCCTTTCTCTCGATCTTCTAATTTGTTCAATTTGATCACTTTTCGATTCCCATTATGGCCACTGCTCAGGTGTTCACTCAACTTCGGTTCCAGACTGGTTTATTTTACATTGATTTGTGTGAAGTGATTTTCGCACATTTATTTTGTCTTTCAGTATATCTTTATTTACTTGTATTATTTTGATCAAAGAGGAATTAGGGACAAAAATAAAGACTTCTGCAAAAATCATTCCTTTAATTTGTTCAATATGTAAAACACATTTGTGTTTGTGATTATCAGTTCAAGCTCTCTTACAATTTTAACTAATTGATTAGTTAATTACAAAATATTAATCAAAGAGTTGTATCTGTATGTATATGATCATGCAGGTTGTATCAGCAAAGACAGCCCTTCCTGTAGAGGATACAACTCATCACGAGGAATCAGTTAAGGCTCAAGAGGCTATTATCACTGCTACTACTGAAGAAGTAGCACCAACTGAAGTTGCGGAGGAGGCAAAGGAAGTTGCAGAGACTGTTGTGGCTTCTGGGGAAGATGTACCTAAGGCTGAAGCGGAGGCTTCAAAAGACGAGGAAAACATAGTTGCAAAAGATGAGGAAGTCCTAGTCGAAGCTGAGACAAAGGAAGTGAAGGTAGAGGAGCCCAAGGAAGTTGTAGGAGTCGAAAAAGAAGAAGAACCAACTCTGGAGAAGAGTACTAGTACTACAACTGAAGAGGAAACTACTACACCTAATTATAAGGTAGCCCCTGAGCCAGAACCAGAACGAGTGCTTGTGGAGGAGGCCAAGGACAAGGAGAATACTGCTGAAATTCCTCCGGTGGCACCAGTTAAACCGGAGGCACCGGTGGAAGAATCAGCAGTTGAAGCCCCTAAAGAGGAGGTAGTAGTTAAGGAAGAAGAGAAGGCAGCTGATGATGTTGAGGAGAAAGCTGGTACTGAAGCCCCGGTGGAGAAGACAGAGTGAATTTTTAAGTTGTATTATTAGTGGGTATATTGGGGTTTGCATGCATGTGAAGAGATCAATTAAATGTCTTTCATTTAGTGTGGTTTAAGAAATTATATAAGGCGTAACGTACAAAGAAGGTGAGGTGAGTGTGGAACATAGATAATGCTGGCTCTCCATATACATATGGTAGACATGATGATTTGTATCGTGGTGCGTGTACGTACCGATGTTTGAATATTTGAGTAATAAGATCGACTATTGTTGTACTATATACATAGCTACTACTTGTTTCATGACAAATTCATGAGTTACATGCATTTTCTACTTGATCAACTTTTTCTTTCTGATTTTAAGTTTACTTTTCCTTGATGACAAAGGTTCATCATGTGGTTGTTAGGAGTTTGAGGTATACTTGGAGATAAGAATGGGTGTGCACATCCATCGTTTCACTATAAGTTTCCATGGATTAATTGGAACTATATTGAAATAGTTAATATGCATGCCACCATTGTTAATTTGTGTGGAATGCCTTTTCATTTCTTAAGTAGCTTAAGAAAGTTGAGGTTACACCAACTTCTTATATAAACTCTTGCAAGGTTTTTTCTTTGACCGCATCCTCACATGCCCATCATATGTGACGAATTTTCAAGCCAAATACGTGGGAAACAGGAATTAGGGTGACATGGAACACGTGTAGCGTTGAGCTTCACACATGGGCTAACTGCTTTGATACCATAAAAAAATTGAGATTCTACCATAAAACCAATTGATAATATCCACATCAACAATTGTTAGGTGGCACGTCTCTATAATTTGATTCATAATTAAAAACTTATATTGAGATAGTGATACGTATCTAATCAATGATAATTTGTAAAATGCAATTTGATTCCTCAAATAATAATATTAATAGTTGATATCTATGTGAAAATTTTCCATACTTAGATTCGTGAAGTTGTTTCAGCTGATGCTAACAGTTGTTTGTGGCTACACCCTTATATATAAAGCCAACAACCCTTTTTGAGGTCACAAGTTTCATCAAAATATTTGGACAAAAATACCCCTAAAACAAAAAATTTCAAAAGCAACTCAAAATAATGCAAGGGTATTTTCGTTATTTTAATAGTGTTTTCTAATAATTAATTCCTTTTGTACACTTTTTTTTTTAAATTAGTACCTCACAATAGGATAACAATAATATGATTCAATAAGTTGTTTATTAAATATTATTTTCTCTAATTTTAAACATGTTCAAAACATCTTAAGAGATGTGTAATGCCGGTTATAAAAAGAGTCTTTTGCACATGCATAATAATGTGATTAAATTAGTTGTCAAATGATTGGTTTTTTTTTTTTAACAAACGATATTATTTACATTAAGAGATAGGGGGTGAGCTTAGCCTCGCAATGGGTTAGCAATAAGTGATTCAACCAGTTGTTTATTAAATATTATTTTCTCTATTCTTAATGTAAATTCAATAGAATGTAGATGGACATTCAAAGATCGATTTTATTATGTGAATTCAGCTGCTTTGATTGGTTTGTGAGGGGTTTTTTTCTACCATGATCTAAGATTATTCATTTACTTCAAATATTTGACTTTTCTTTTGTCAATTCACGCATATAAATACATTTAAAACGTGTAAGTAGTGCGTAACATGCTGTGATTCAAAAAAGACCTTCTGCATGCGCTTTAGTGTTTAGTAATTCAACAAACATGTGAAAACTTTAGTTGGGAAAAAGGGATGATGATCCAACGAAAAGACAAGAAAAAAATAGTGGTTGTGTAGATCTGGTTTCGTCAAAGTGGTTAAAATCGTGTGCTTCTTTCTCTGAACTCAATTTTTAGTTTTTGCCAAATTTCTTTGGACTCGGTTTGAATCATCAAAAATGAGGAGAGAAATAACTTAATGTAGCAATTTCATTTTCTTCTTTTACCTCTTGCACTTCAAAATTTATTCCATGAAACAAGGATTCCTATTAAATAAAAGCAATTAGTTGTTCGTTAAAATATTATTTTCTCTATTTTTAAATACGTTCAAAATATCTTAAGATGCGTGTAATGCCGGTTATAAAAAAAGGTCTTTCGCATGCGCGCATAATAATGTGATTAAATTAGTTGTCAAATGTTTTTTTTTTAACAAACGATATTATCTAGGATGAACTTAGCCTCACAATGAGCTATTAGTAATACAAATTTAATCAGTTGTTTATAACGATACTGTTTGAAAAGTTCTTTCGACTGATGAATACCATCGACTAGTACACACCAGTGATTCAAACCATTAGCTATATAAAATATCCAAAACAGAATGGGATCCTCTCCGGATCCTATTTGTGGGAATCCGGATGATTAATTAATCATGTCCGTTCATCGTACATCGTACGGTTAAAAATTATTTTAAAATTTTAATTTAAAATTAAATATAAGTAGTACCTAATAAAAATTGACTGTACAATATACGATAAATGAACACGATTAATTGATCTCTGGATTCCCACAAAAATAATCCGGAGAGGATCCTTGTCCATCCAAAACAAACATAAAAAAAGCTTGATGGGCCTTAAAATGTAAAAAATGAGATGAAAAGTGTGAAGAAATCTCCGAACTTTATCTTGTGCGTGGAATTTTCACACAACATTTGTCTTTTATAATCTTTGGACGGGGATTGGGCCAATTGACAAATGACTTCCACCAAGGCTAACCGAGTGGACAGAAATGAACCCAAACTTGCGAATTATCCCCTTTATAATAATATAAAAATAATTTTTAATTTTTTTTCATATTTTTGTTGTTCATCTGAAACCGATTCAATATTTTTATTTTTATTTTTTTGGAAAACCAAATGGCCTCACTGCTCACGAAACCAACAGTGACAAGAGGACGGGATGAAGTTTATGTTGCAGCAGTGCCTCTAAGAGCAACAAAAGGACCCGCCCAGCTGCTTACATCTGCTGCTTACTCTCTCAATCTCTGGAATTTGCAGCATTTCATGGTTATCATTAATCCCTCCCCACCACCACCTGATTGTCAGGTTCTCCTCCCTCCATTTCTCTATATAAGGTAGCTTAGCTAGTTCACTAATTATTCTTTTGGATTTTCTTGGTTGATTTTTGTTTACTATAATTAACCTTAAAATCTATTTCCTAACCTGTGTCCCAACTAGTACATAATCTCAGTTTGCCAAAAGTCAACTCTCATGCAATTTCATTACCAAAGTAACCAAACTGATGCTTTATTTTTTTTTGGTCTAACGATAGAATTCATTTAAGTCGAATATAAATGTTTAATGTTTATATCATGAGCAAGATTATTAAACAACTACTCGGGAAATAACATGCCCAATCTATGGACTCTTCCATTCTTACTCACAAAAGAAGCCACAGATTGTGCTGCTCCATTACAACGTCGGGAAGCGTATGAGAACTCAACTAGCTACAGTTGTTTCGTTAACTCCCACACATCAAGAAGGATACCTTCAATAGACAGAGCCCTTTCCTTCTTCAGCATGCCTATCAAACTTAAGACTATGACTCCACAATCACCCTTTTAAATCCCTCCTGATCCAGACACACCACCATCCGCAAACTGATATGCTTGATTCAAGAGTGCTTAAATCTTTGATATGAAATCACCTTGAAGCCCAATGGCGAATTGGTATAACAAAAACGAAAAGGGTAAATTGAGATTAAATGTTAAATGCTGCTTTTTTCTGTTTCAAATACTAAACTTCTTTATATTTAGATTTTTAAAAGTAGTTGAGAAGTCAAAGCATGCTACAAGAACAAAAACATGGTAAAAAATATAAATATGAAAAATGTTTTTTTCTTGAAATTAATTAAAGTAGTCTAACTCAAGTGAAAAGAAAAGTTAACTGCTACGGAAAAAACATGTCTCCTAATTAGTACTTAATTTCCAACACTAGTATGGTGCAGCACAAAAGTTTTTGGGAAAATGTCTATTAACATAGACCTGGTATCCATATTTTGTAACCTTTTCAATACAAAAGTTTGAAAATTTGAACTCTAAATTCGTCTAGTCTCTTTTTTCAGGCCATAGTTTTCGATTTTCAACCTAAAGATCCTGAAAACATATATGCAGCCCTTGCAGTTCTATCCGGAAAAGCAATACCGGGTAAGCCTAACTAGCTGCATCATCTACTACGTCTTTCATGTTGCTCAAGAAAGCATAGTTCATCGCTAATTGGCATATGCATTAGTAAGTTATTGAAAATAATTAAAATGCAAACATCAATGTCGAAGAACACCTAAAATTAAAACTTGTGCACCTCAAACCGGGGCTTGGTCTTGTCTGTCCTGTCTGATATACTGCTTTGAAACACCATTCCTTGGAATCCTTGATCTCATACCGCATAACTCTTTGACATTAGTTGTTTTTGATCCTTTAGTTTCTACTTGTGAAACTTGTCAACAATAGCTGCTAGACATTATTGGTATAGACAATAGACTTGTAATTATTCCTCTAGCTAGCCATCATTACTGTACTTTATAGCTAGCCATCATTACTTTGTTTTATAGCTAGCCATCATTACTTTGCTTTGCTTTCCTTTTATTCTTATTTTCCTCTTCAGTGTTTTTCTCATGTAATCATCATTTGGCTTGTCCACTTGTTATGACTAGTTTTTGGCCCTCTATAAGAGAGGACTTCCTTCTTGTAAACAAATAACAATGAAGTTTATTACAATTTCTGAGAAAACTTTGAACCTGGTTAATTTGTATGGGTTGAATATATCATAGAGATACCATCTAATGTTGCTTGTGAAATTAAAGAAGAAATTGTGAGTACTGATATAATTATAACCCTGCAACATAATATTACAAATTTATCTTGGGGGTTCCATTTAAGTTTGTTTTTATTTCTTGGTATTTTAGACTAGCATGCATTTTTCTTTTAGGAGTTGTTCTTATGAGGAAGTTGTCGAAACTGCCGAGAAGAAAATGCTGGTACGTTGGTTCTCCCAAAGGATCAGGTGCCATAGATATGGCACTTGAATTCAACAAACAGTGGGAAACTAAGCTGAGAGTTGGTCATCATGATTGTCGGAATTATACCAATGGTAACAATTTACGTAGGATGTCAATAGTCACTTAGGTATAATTTATTATCTTATTAGTAAAGATGTGCTTAGGAGGTTGATGTATTTATTTACTTTGAATTATTTTAAAGGCTTGGTCGAGTACCTGACCGATGAAGAACATATCTTGGAGCGTTTGGAAGGAAAACGGAGACATTGAATGGGTGGTGCGCACGTTATGGTGGCTAGCAAGGCCCAAACTCACTTTCAAGTAAGTTTGATTTTCATTGATATTTGCAAGGCTATAAACGTGACAATATATCGTAGCCTAGAATACTTATATGAGAGATTTACTATTTCATTCTGCAGTTGGGGACTCTATTGATGTTGCGTAATCCCAAGAAGGAAATCATTCACTACTTATCCATCAAAAGTTTTGGCCGTTTTCAAGTGCAACTTTGCTCCTATATGCTTCCATATTGTCACCTAATTATACACTCTTTTTTGGAATTATTATTACACTGGTGAGCATGAATAAGTCACCAAGGTATAAAAAGAATTGTTATTTGGTCATGCTTCAAGTCCTCACTTTCACTAATCACTATACACAAAAACAACTGACAACAACATATAAAAGATACTTTTGTCACCAGTTCATCATGTGACACATTTTTAACAAACATATGGTGTACGTTTTGAACCCATAACAAACCTATGTTTCACGAATAACGCTACCATAACTATGTCATGGTTTCTAGAGGATCTCTCCAATAGTATAGTCAAGAGGTTTGACTGAAGAGGACAAAATTAAGAAAATTTTGTTCCTTACTTACTGTAAATAAGGTTGCATGTAGATTTCCACATGTATGAAAGTATTGCCTATCTCTCTCTCTCTCTCTCTCTCTCTCTCTCACACACACACACACACATATTTATTTATAATTTTCTATATGTTTTATACGATTTTGAAACCTGCATCATCACACAGGCACACTTTTGCTAGTTACCTACAACTAGATAGAGTAAAACCCTAATCAAAATAGAAAACGAACACGAGCACAACGAAAGCGAAATCTTAATCAAGATCCAAAAACAAGAACATACAATTTTCACAAACTTAAAATAAGATAGATCAACAAACTCTAGAAAACTGATAACAAACAAGAGTGGATTAAACCCCGAAGGAACGAACATAATACTAAACTACAAATAATGTTTTATTAATCGAAACAAAAGAGAACATTATAAATTTGCCAAGGCGACTACATAACTAGTAAGACTTTTTTTGTGACTAACTTACTTCTAACAACAGTACAAACATCTATTTATACGAGAAAACGAAAGCAAACCCAAACTTGACGAGCAAGCCAAATAAATTTAACCAGCAAGGAATCCTAATCCCTGGCTTACAAGAAAAACAATAAGACTAACAATAATATTAAAACTAATTTTCCAACATAAAGCTCTAACTCTAAACTCTAGTTTCCAGACATCAGTCTTAGGTAAACTATTAGGTGTCCAGATTTCAGCGAAGAAAAGGCAAATCAGGTTGCATTGAAAGTAAATTATTACTCGTGATCTTTACCTCGAGTGTGTTCTGAATCTCCTCAAGTTTGCACCTCATAGCAAGAGCTTGTAGTAACGGTTAGTATTAGATTAGATTACGCACAGAAATCGGTTTTTAACTTTTAGTCGAACTTGATTTGCTTTCTTCTTTGCTGTTATTCGACACCTGATAATTAACTTGAGGCTGATGTCTGGAAACTAAAGACAGTAGTTACTAGTTAGAGCTTTATGAAGTAGGGCTTGAAGTTTCAGCACTAAAGAATAAAATGATCAGTATCCATATTCTTTCATCGAGATTTTAGTTGCTACGGGATGCCTTTTGTTTGGGTAGAAAATTCGTTTAGTATCGCAGTTTGGCTTGAGACATTTAGGAAAATACTCCGGTCGTGACAAACCACAGGCCGAGAAGCATTCTGAATTCACACATGATCATTTGAAACAAGTTAAGATGCAGGGATTCAAATGTCTTCCGTACGAAATTGAGTTTGCGATTTGTAATCTAAAAAATACAACACAGCTCGAGAGTCTTGACAATGGTAATTCACGTGTTTGGAAAAGTCTACCTTGGTGGTGGTGGAAAATGAAAAAAGGTCAGCAACACAATTGCTTCAGCCCGGACAAAAGAATGCAGGAAAGCACTGATAGAACAGAAGCTCCGAGGACAACTCAATGATGAAAAGACTGATGCTCGAATAATCGAATTGCAGTTCTGTAGCCGTCGCACAGAATAGCTTCAGACTAGTTATGCTAATTTGTATGATGCATATGTAAATGTTGTGTAAATTAACCATATAATGATCAGAGTAAATGAAGAATTTCATGTTGGTTTCATTACATTTGTTTAGGACACAATTCTACAAACAGTACAGAAAGACATCTCAACCCCCACTCCCCGCCCCCCCCCCCCCCCCCAACCTCTCCTCCTCCTCCTCCTCCTCCTCCTCCTCCTCTATTCCATCAAAGCACCTGCGCAAGAGCCGCTGTCTCCTCATTGCCCACCATCACATGTTAACAAGAGTATGTATCGGATTGAGAGTGCCCTCGTGAACAACGGTTTGAAACCACTTAGGCATCCCCTGAAACAAAAGATCCTTAAACTTTCCACTACTTGGTTCATAAACAACTAGAGCTCTGCTTTTGTACTCCAACAAGATCTGGCCACTCCCCAAAACACACAAAACCCTAACATGTCTTCCTCTTTTAACAATCTTTGAAATCTTCCATGATCTATCAACATCTTGTTTCAATGTCTTTGGCACATAACTTCCAATGGTCAACTCTTTAACCCATGATTCCTTCACACCGTACTCCTCCATAACCCACATCTCCAATTTCCCATAACTGCAGTAAAAAAATGCAGCAAGACAACCTCTTACAACCAGCACATGATAATTCCACCTGCTCAATCCGTCAACTTCCGGTTTCGGTACCTCCCTGAACTGCTCGTCTCCTAAGTCAAAAGAAATGAGCTTTCGACCAGGGTGGTAACCCTTTCTCCAAGTAACCCAATGAAGCCTTCCATTGACCAAGACCTGAGCTGGCCAGTGATGAAGGTAGTGAGATGTTCCTCCTAAACTTCTCCAATCAGAAGTTCCAAGAGTGAAAACTTGAACTTCTGATTGTGGCCGATACACTCGAAACCGGCTCCATGATTCTCGTCTACTATAGTACACTATCTTCACTACCTTGTACTCCTTAGTAATCGGATGAAACCCGAATCCGTAAATCACTTCTTGATTAGGAAATCGAACTGATTTAGGCAGCTCTCTATGATCCCTAGTGAACGGATTATATATGCATATTGCATCATTGTACAACGAATCAGATAAGCACAGCAAACCATCACATGATCCTACCACATCAAACTCAGGCATCGAACCACAGAAAGGAGGGTGAATTTTTTTCACTAGCATTGTCTCCTTTTCACCATGGTGAAAAGGGTAATCTACAAAGTAAATATGGTTTCTGATGGGGTAATCACAGTGAAAAATCAGGCACAGATTGTTGTGATCAGCTGTGTTAGAGTTATGCAAAGCATCGAAAATTCGAAGATGTTGGTCTTGTGCTAAATTTTTCCACGCTCTGCATACATACCTGAATTTTACCAGAGATGAAAAGGGCAGCCTTGAAGTTACCTCAGTGATGATTTCATGTGGTAAATTTTCCAAGCCAGTTACTGATTGATCTTCTCTCTGGTGGCTCCTCCTCCTTTTGCTCTGCTGCAATTCAGAGTCTGAGTCCATGACCAAAGGATGAACTATGCGTTCTAAGAGAGATGGTTTTCTTTCGGCTGAATTTTCATGGCATGAAATACAAGGATTTGGTGACACGGAAACCGCAGGGAAATAGCGGTGTGTGGGATCCACAGTTGAATAATGCACTTGGAGGAAAGTTGGGTTCTTTAACCTCACCGTTGGCTTGGAAATGTGTGGCCATGATTTGTTGGAGAAAATTCAAACTTGATGAGTCTCTAGTTTGTGTTGATGTTGATCGAGGAACAAGAAAGTCTTTGTACAACAACCAATTGGACATTGTTGAGTGTTTGTCACTACTTTGGAGGCTATTGGTGCAGTTTTGTTTTTGGTACCGCATGGAGGTAGAACACGAGAGATTTTTCAGTGTGCTAGAAATACAAGTACATAAACTATATATCATTATATTATACAAGTAGAGAGACACTTAAAATAAAAACTCTCTCAACTTGTATAATAACTTATAATGCACCGTCACTATATTCAGAGCATATTGAAAAATTTATCACAAAACACCTCAGTTGGTGTAGCTTTTTTGAAAATAAATAAAAGCACCTTTTACTTTCACTATATTAGAACACACAGCTGAAAAATGTATTTGGCCTTTCGAGTTTAGTTTTATCTAGTGGGGGTGGTTTGGCTTTTAAGCCTACTTTTTAAGAAGAAATGGCCATTAAGATGCTCACAAGTTGAATTCATTGCAAATCTATCTCACAAAAGCAAATGGGAAATTTAAATTTTGTCCCTCCACTCCTTTTTTTCATCTTTTGCTCTCTTGTCTCTATTCATTTACGGAATTATCTTTAATTTTATTCAATTTAATAATCATAAAAATATATTAAATTATTAATGTAGAAGGTGAAAATAGTGGTGCTCATAATTTTCGGCCTAAACATAATAATTCCAGCCCAAAACCACTTTTCTGACCCCTCAGCAGTCCAATCGTTAGGGGCCAATCCAAACAGCCCAAGATACAGGTAAAACCAAAAACGTTACGAAAGAATCCACTTAAGCATTTTTATGACTTTTTACAATAACTAAAACGGATTTTATAGATTGTTTGGAGCCAAATTTCTTAGAAGAAATACCTCAACAGATTTGTTCACGGTAATTCACACGCTTGTTGAATCACTCGTCAAGAACGACTTTTCGAAAACTTCGTTGAATGGGAGATGTGCCTGCAAAAGGTACTTCAATGCTGAGTTAGTCAAGATGAATTGTACTTTGACGCTTTGTCAATCAAGATGAATTGGTGTTCTCTTGTCAATGGTTTCAGATTGCGTGCCTTGATTTTTGTCAAGACTGAGTTGTTATAAAGCTCGGGTGCTTGGGGAAGAATTCGAATCCTCGCTGGATCCTCTTTGTGAGGATCCCAGTAATCCGTGAATCGTGTCCATTTATCGTACATCGTGCCGTTAGAAATCATTTTAAATATTTTAATTTAAAATTAAACACAAACAGTACCTGACAAAAACTGATTGCACGATGTATGATGAACGGACATGATTAACAGATATTTAGGATCTTATCAAAAGAATCCGGAGAAGATCATATTGGCTTGGGGAGCAAGCACCACTCTCAATCCTCGTTCACTTTCCCGCTGTGAAGGTAGTTGCAGATCTCCCTCAACATCCCTTTCAGACTTTGATTTCACAAATCTCTAACCCCTCTTTCCCTAGATCTACGTCTTATGAGTGAGTGAAGGGCAACTAACATAACATGCAAGTGGGTTAAATGCACGTTCCCTTGCAAGTGGCCTTCTATCACAGTGGTAAAGAGAAGTGTTGTCCTTACACTACGATGTGAGTTCAAATCCCGTCGGCTTCTTAATCTAATATCTATTCTAATAAATCTATCGTTTGACAAAAAAAAACAAAAAAAAAACACCTCATGCTTCACACGGAGTGTGAGAGTGATGACTTTAGTAGGCCGCTAATGACCAGTCATCCGATTTAGCTAATACCTTTGGGATCATACAAAGAGCTTTATAACGAACTTTCGTCCTTGGGCTTGTTTCATATCCCTATGGTACCGTTTGATAACGTGGGACGGGACGGGACGAGCTGTTTTGTCCCACGTTTGGTGCGCCTAAAAACTGTGGAACGGGTTATCCCATAGGACGAAATTTGGCTGATTTTTCGTTCCACCTCTTCCCCCTGGAACGATCCTTTCCACATCCGTGGAACACAAATTTCTAACATTTTATGACAAAATTTCTCCTTATCTTTTTCAATATTTACATCATCCGTTCCGTCATGTTCCGTCCCGTCCTGTTCTGTCCCGTCCCGTCCCATTCCGTCCTGTCTGCATGCCAAACGGTACCTATATGCACAACTTGAGATGGTTACGTGTGTCAAAATCGAATTTTATTCTCTCACAAACGTTTATGATCATGTTTGACAGAAAAAGTTAAAAAATATTTATAAAAAAACAATTGAAGTGCTTTCTAAAAACAACATCTTATGTGTGCTTCGACTTGCATTTTTATTATAAATTTTAATGTGCTTTAAATAGTAGTTCCAAAAATAAGTAGTTTCAAACAGATGTCCCGATTGCAAGTAAGTTCTCTTTAGTCTTCAATGTCCCGATTGCATGTAAGTTTGCACGGGAAATATGTTGTTGATGAGGATGAATTATTGGATCACTAATACAAGCTAGAAGTAGAACCAACCCAATCCCTTCGTGGGGGTGGGTGCAACAGCTCACCAGCTCCAGCTGAGACATTTGCCACCACATTTTTTTGGGTTAATTCATCCCTTTTATCCAATTAAACAAACACATTCATCAAATTAAACAAGCATTTTCTTAGTTCCCAAACCTTTCTCGCAAAAATCAAACGTAAATGCTTTGAAGTTATTCAGAATTCAAAATCCCATCATCTGAACAAATGTATGGAAATTAATACCTGAAATTAGAATGTTAAATATGATTCAAGTTTAAACAATAGTTGTACAGAGAAATACAAATACAATGATGAATACAACAATCTCTAAGATACATGCTGCCATCTACAAGAACTTAAGAAGAAAATCAACAAAAACAAAACCCAACAACCCAATTCTCCTCAAATCAAAGAACACAATCAGCCTCAAAGCCGGGCCAAAGAATTCGTATACCGAGGGCGAAAACGATAACAAATCAATCAGAAATGTGCAGCAAGCAATGAATTTGACATATCTTACACAATGTATTAGCTAAAATTATCTGCTAAAGCTGCAATCTTTGGAAGCTCCATCAATACAGCTTCCGAACAACCAACTAAAGCGATGAATCGAATTGGACCAGAATCCGAAAACTCTCAGAAAAGGCCGAACAAGACGGAGAAGCCGAGGACGATGAGCCAAACAATGTGAACCAAAAGCAGAGCTTGAGCAGAGTGGGGGGCGGAGCCGCCGCTACCCACCTCACAAAACCCTAATTTCTCCACCTTGACACCAGCGCATTGGGCATCTTGGCACCCACACCAGTACGTCACGCCGTCCACGCCGCAGACCGGGTCGGGACGGAAGCAATTGACGGGGCACGAGGAGGCTGACCGGGTCGATCGGCCGCAGGCGTCCGCGGGTTCGGATTCAGAGGGCAATCTGATGATGGTGGGTTCGGATACGGATTCTGGTTCTGATCGGACGGCGGGGAAGGAGCAGAGGACGATGATGAAGCCGAAGAGAATTAGGGAAAAAATCGAAATTAGGGATTTGGGGAATTGGGTATCCATAATTGGAGGTAAAGATTTGATCTTTGAGAAAAGAAAAGCAAAACCTTAGAAATGCAGCCCTCTCCGGAAGCCCTGAAGCTCCCCCAAATTCAAAGAAAGAACGGTCCAAGCTTTTTCCCCAAATTCAAGCAATCGTCGATCTTATTCCCCAAATCGAAGGTGGGTATCTTGGGGCTTTTCTTAGAATTCGACTTCACATATGGAATCGAATGTCAAATCGCCTTAAAGTTTTTTTTTTATTTATTTTGGGGGGGGGGGGGGGTGTTCGAATGGAATTGGAGAAAAATGTGAGAAACTGAGGAAACCCTAATTTTGTGGTTGAAGAAAGAAAGAAATGGAAGGAAAAGAGATCATTACCCAAAAAAAAAAAAAGAGAAGGAGATAAAACACTTGGTTGACGCGGTAATTATCCTCTAGAAGGATCGGAAAAGTAGTTTGGAATTCAGACAGTGAACGTTGGAAACCTAGATGGCAACCTGTCAGCCATTGATCTTGCCAGCCGTTGATTTGTTATTGTTCACCTACTTTGCTCTGTGTGTTTTAGTTCAATCAAAATTTTAATTTTTTTTTAATTAAGACAAATATGTTTAAGAAAATTTTAACGAAAAATCACATTTTTACATTAAAAAATCAACTATGTGCTATTCACTTTACCCTTTATTTTATTCTTATCGTTAAAATTCAAAATTTTTAAGTTTTTTTCATCAATTTTCCTTATGTTTAATTGAGAACTAGGTTTTGGCACCTTTTGATGGGAGCAAATCCTCTTTCCTCCTATTTACTCCCCACGCGTTTCTTTTTATTTGTTGTATGGTGCATATAAGGGTTGTTAAACAGATTGATGGGAACGATGACACAATCTAAGATTTTTCCTTACTTCATTGGTAGCTCTAAGATCTTCAAAATAGTTGTCAAGTTCTGTTACGACCTCTAGATCGACTTAAGGAGCCACTTATGGCTGGCGTGTTAGAAGGAAGACGGTAAATGGTGGTGTGAACATGAATGGAAAAGCTAGGAAAAGATTGTTGGACAAAAGCGATAAAAATAAAATGAAGCTCATTAAATATATGGCACAACTTCAAACCATCAAATTTTCATTGAACGTTCTAGATTAAAAAGAGGGGATGAGAGAGGCGAGAATTCAAATCCCTTTTGATGATGAGACCAAAAAATCAAAAGTGGAAAATAAGGCTTAACCTACTTTCCTACTTTGTTGCATAACAAGCTTTATACTTGGATACTTTTTTTCTTAACTTATAATTTATAAGGATTTGTTTCCAATCTAATCAGCATCCTAATCAATATTGGATATTCTTACCTTCTTTTTTCGCTGAGTTGGATTTTCTAAGCAGATGGCGATCCTATCTAGCATTTTTCTATTTTCGTGATTTAAATGTTTTGAATATCTCATATGTTGTTTGTTAGCAATCAAACAACTTGATGTCCACAGTTTATTCACACCATCACATAACATTACTAGTCCACATATTAATAATGTTAATAGTCTCATTTTGTAACTTTTGTTGCGGTACGATCGTTTGTCCAAAAATAGATAAGAAAGGATATAACTAGTTTTAACTTTATATATCCTAATTAGACTTGATATTAAGAGTCCACTTTTGATTATGAGACCACTCTAGCCATACCTAGCACAAAATTGAGAAAAAAACAGAAAAGAAAAATGAAACCTAGCTCAAAAAAAAAAAAAAAAAAAAAAAAGTTTATGACTTGCATTTTAATTTGTATAACTTGGTCAAATGGTCTAATTAGGTGATACTTACTTTCCCTAATAGGATTGGAAAAAGAAAAGCCCCCTCAAGTTGTATATATAGCATTGACCAAATGCATATAATTTGATCAATTCAAGAGAGAATGAATATGTGCAGCCTTAACACCCCCTACCATAATAACCCTAATCCTCTTACTAACACTAGTACTAATCGTTTTAGTGAGTTTAGTGCTGTTGAGATTGAGGTCTCTGAAATCCTGCTTCATATGACCAACCTCATCTCTGCATCCAATCAGAAGATGGTGCGGGACCATCGTCATCATCAGACGGCTAAGGTTGGTGTCAAAAAGCTTGATCGGGTAGATTTGGACAATGTACCTGATCTCAACATGCCTGTTTCTCTAGAGGAGGATTAATCAACTGCCGTTGATCACTACACAGAAATCAGAAACTATTGTTATCGTGCTATGTCAATTTGGAGTTTTGAGTAGATGATGATGGGCCAATGTCCTTTATGTATGACAAATAATTATTGGATGAAAAAAATTGTTTTATGTGTGTTTAATGTACCTACTCTCCCCTTTTGATCATATTCCACTTGTGTATGTGAATGTTTGATGAATACTGCACACAGTCTATCCATCACAACCCTGATTCAAATTGATTTAGAAGAAATTTGGATATTGCAACAAAATAAAATGCAAAAAGTTTGTAATGTGGGACTCTAGTTTCATGGTACGTGTATTGGATCTGACTTGAAAAGTTAAATATGCTAGAGTTCTGCTGAATTGCGTTTAAGTATGGACTAAGTGACACAATCCGGCTCTGACCATGACGATTAAACTAGTTCTTTTATCGAACCATTGAGTTTATCTATTAATTTAATCATGTTTAGATTACATAATTTCCTGAAGGTTAAATATTGATGGTCGTTAAAGGAGAACCTAAACAATAAGTTCAGGTCATGAAACTAGATTTTGAGGTAAACCAAAAGAAGGGGTTTTGTGCCATATCTATAAGGAATTAACCTAGCTACAATAGCAAACTAATCCCTAATACATGATTATATATTACAAGTTTGTGCGAAGCTGGTTATATTGAGTCATGTTTCTATATACTATAGTGTCACAAAATTGCGTTAATCATGTATGGTTGATTTTTTAATCTCTAAATGGTATGTCCAACGTTAACGCATTTGTTAAAAACAAATGAATTGACCAATACCATATGCATTATAATTGCTAACAAATACAAACAAACAAGGAATGATCTTTAAGTAGCTTTAAGAAATCAGTATAATTTTTTTGCCCAGATTGTTTCAATTTTTAAAATTTTTGCATTTGCAGATGCTATCACTATGACTCTCATAAACATAGTTGCTGAGTGTGCATGAAAAGGGAGCAATTGAGTATATCTGCCGACCTAAATAGTGAATACAAAAACAAATTATATTTTTGTGAACAAAACCAAATTATGTTTTGTGTCCATGATCGAAAGATTTTCTTCCTCTAAGTTTGACCATCAAAGTGGGAAGTATGAGTATGGACTTCATCTAGACCTAATTAGCGCGTTTAATCCAACACCAAAACTTTGAAAAGAGAATTAGTGGGAGATAGCTATCTATTTGCAGGCCACGATACGGTTAGCAGCCAGACCATACATTTGTGTAAGGCAATTTACATGAACTGGATGAACATTGACATTAATCGAGCCCTTGACACCTTCGAATTGGTTTGCAAATTCCATTATAGGAGCTGGTATTTTTAATTATAACTTTAACATAATTGGAAATCATAATATGATTCCGCACTAGTGATTCTAGTGTGTTCCTACAAAAACAATTAGAAATTAATTGAAAAAGGACCTAATAAAGTCGTTTCCGTTTCTGTTTAAGTCAATATATCAAGTAATTAAGGGCTTGTGGACATTAGTCCTTGAAAAAAATTGAAATTTAAAACAAATTTGGTGTTAGGTTACATTTTGATTTTAATTCTTTGAAGAGTACTTTTATTAAAATTCATATTTTATTTTTGTTATTTAATGTCTCCACATTAAAATTTTGATTTTATTAATATGCACATTTTAGTTCTTCCAATTATAAATAAATCTAAATGAGAAAAAATTAAAAGAAATTAGTGACACATAAGAAAAATACGTAAATATATAAGTGTACAAAAATAGCTGTACTAAAATATATTATAATGAATTAGTGTATCAAAATGTTTGTACCGAAATATGCTTATAATGAGTTAGTGTACCTAAATATTTGTACCGAAATATATTATAAGACTATCTCTAATGGTGACCTAAAACCTAAAAATATTTAGCCCAAAAACAGCTTTTCTGCTCCAAACTTATGGCTTAAAATTTTAGCCTGAGATTATCAAAGAATGAATTAAAGCTATTTTTTTATATTAACTTTAAAAAAAAAATTATGTAGACTATCCTAAATTAATTATATGAACATTTTAACCTAAAAATATTTAAATTCCGATAAATTTTGAAAAATCACTAAATCAATACATGAAAATCATGATAAACCACATAAACTTAATACAAACGACATTTAATAAACCACATAAACTTAATACAAATGACAATTAATAAACTACATAAACTTAAAAAAAAAAGATAATTAATAAACCACATAAACTTAATACAATCGAAAACTCATAAACTCATTTGTTCAACACCATATTCATTGTTGGCAAAATTCACACCTTCCTTGACATCATTTGGGGGTGGGGTTTCACTATGAAATAATCTTCCCCATTGTTGGTCCGCATCGGTTCCCCACCTCAAACAATCCTTGAGGATGTTCCAAGCATAATGCAACTTAAAAGCTTGATTTTTTGGTGTAGTTCTTGTCGCAAATACATAAAAACAATTAGTTGCAAAATACTATTATGTACATGACAAATAAAATATCAACAAAGAAACTCACAATTTCTGAGGTGCCCCTTCCACTAGGCATGTCAACAATGGCTCTCTCCAAGCTTCCCTTTCACAAAGTGCACACTTTGTTGATAATCTTCCACCGATCATAAACACCACCAGTTTCCCTTCGACTGGCGTTGGAGTTTTCATGGAACTTATCAATGATTTTACCCTACAAGACCTTTCTATTTTGATTCGTGCTGATGACACCATCTTTGCTAATAGAAATTCATGCCAAACATAAAGCAATATCTTCGTCAAAGGTCCAATTACGACCTCTAACATGCTCTTTTGCCATCTTGAAAAAATTTGGAAATGAGAAGAAATGGTAGAAAGAAAAATTGGAATAATTGTAGGAGAAAATTGAGTTTTGTGTGGATGTTTGAACAAATACATAGGTATTCATAGAGTTTTTGGTTGAATTTTGAGTTAAATTATTATTTTTTTAATTATTTTAGCCGTTGGATTTTAATTTGGACCTTTAGATATTTTTTTTACCGTTAGATTTGATTATATTCGATCCAAGCCGTTGAATTCAATAAATATATAAATGTAAAATGTTCATATAATTTTTTGAACTAAAACATATTTGAATGTGGACCGTTGGATTAACCAACGGTCCAATTACCACCACCACCCGATGAAGAAAAGTAGCCGTTGGCTATAGACAAAACTTGACAAACCGGGGGACACACCCACATGGGTGGGGTCCACCTCGCTTGAATGTAGGTTGAAGGCTTTGCGTGTTGCGCGTGGAGTAAGTGACAGAGGGCAATTGGGCTTCACAACCCATGCTTCAGTCACAGAAGCTGGGGTCTACTCCAATTTGTGGCCTAAACTTGGGCTGATATTTGACCTCTATTTGGGTTTTAGGTTAATTTTAGGTCATGGGTTGGAGTGGATTTTGAGGGGAAAAAAAGAGGAGAATTATAGGTTTTAGCCCATTGTTGAAGTTGGTCTAAGGAATTAGTGTAGACACAATAAAAAAAAAATCATGAAATTACAAAAGAAAAAAAAAAGACATGCAATATAAATGTTGGCATTTAAATAGATCCAATGGACTAAACTCAATTTTAGATCTTGTACAACCACCACGGGGTGGCCCATTAGTTGGAGATAAATTTCAGACATGTATTCCACACAATATGTCCTAAGTTCGATTTTTGACGTTGGTGAATTGCATGATGGTGGCCAAAAGAGGCTGAAATGCCTCTGTGAGTGTTCCTGGCGTTTGGAATGATAGACTAACGTGGTGCAGCCACTAGCTGATCCTTTTTTTTTTTATATAAAAAAAAGATCTTGTACCAGGCACTAATATAAACTTATTTTGTTTAAGAATTAAAACCTAATTTTGTAATAATTTTATTTTAACAAGGTTTTTTACATTTTAGTAATTTGTTGATAATTATAGGATTTTGTGAAACGAAACTAATTGAAGCATGCAGGTTCATGAACTTCCATCACTATGGACCTAATTAATCACTTTTCCAGTACTCAAACACTAACTTGTTTATTATGTTTCTTTTCCTAAAAGAAGCAGCTAGCTAAAAAAATAAAAGGAATATGTGAACAAACCAGCCTGGTTTTGTTTCTTTCTTGAAGGTATAGCCCTAATAACTGTGGGTTGTATAAAAATAAGATAAAACAAAAATAAGCTGTGGGTAGTAGCTAGTTAAAAGACAAGTAAATGGCAATCATGTCCAAGAGCACAACGATTAAACTATCCATTATAGAAAAAGTAATGTTTTCTTGCTAAATTGTTGGACTATATCACTTCCTTAATGTAGATAATATCGTTTATTAATAAAAAATTGTTGGACCATAACATATATAGTTTTGTCGTGACAAATTGTGAATTTAAATGCTTTAATTATAATTAGTTCTTGAGTGATTTTGTGAAGGAATATGCTAGCTAGTACCCTTCTCACTTGAACTTTTTCTTTCTACCTTCTCGACTCTCCTTTTAACCCTACAATGTTGTTTGATGATCGGAACTATCAACTTTCTAGGTCACCAACTGTGCAAATAATCAACTAAATCAGAGTTCATTTAACTGTTTAATTAACGTTGTTGAAATTTAGCATTTTAAGTAATTAAGAAACATAACTCGTATATCCAATAATTGTTAGATTATTACTAATCAATTTTTAGTTTATTTAATTTATTTGTAGAGATAATATTTGAAAAGTGATTTAGAATATAAACGCTTTGGATCATACAACACTACATATGATAAGAATATAAGCCACAAAGAAACATAAAGATCAAATAAAAAGGTTGCTAAGATTTCTAAATAATTATTTAGCAACAATCCCAACTGATAGCTAGGTTACTATGCATGTTGATTACACCTGTAAGAGACTGAGTTGTAGTGATAGCCAAGATATCAGAATTCATCACACAAAAAATTCCAGTATTTGATTCTCTCCTATGTAGTCCAAATCTGGGACCCGACTGATAGCTAGTAGACTTCCTTAATTATGCATCATCCGTCGTATGTGTGTTATGTATCCAAAAGAAAATATATATTCGAAGTTCAGTAGTTATCAAATGGTTGAAATTTTCTCATCATAAAATGATTGGTACCACACCATGATCTGATTTTTGATACGATCTGTAAGTGTCCCAAGCTTCATACACACATATGTGGGACATCCTCAGCCCTCAGTTTTGTACCAAATGAACTGTAAAGGTAATGCCAAAATTTTAAAAATTCACTTCTTTTGTATATGCTAAAAATGTGTACAAAATCAGCACAACAGGAGGGGGTTTTAATTTGTAATAATGTTAGATAATTAGCTAGGCAGCTTTGTGGGAATGTTGGCCTTGATATTACCCCACAAAAATAGGAATATATATATGTGAATGTGAACTTCCTTATAAAAAGGCACACTCAGACATAAACCCTTTGTGATAAACACTAGCACTAGCAACTCCACTATCATGCCATTATCAAAAGCCACATAGAAAGTTTGGCCTCACCAAAAGCCTTTTCCTTCAATTCACCAAATTCACAACCAAAATCTTCTGTTCATTAGTTTTCTGATTCCGGCAAGCAATTAGGCATCCGACCGGTGATTCGAGAGATGTGGAGTATGCTAGCAACAATGAGGCAAAATCTCCACAACATAAGGAAAAGCCCTAGAGTAGCAGATGAGAGCATGGTAAATGTTGGGGCAGGGAACCCAGCACCAGCAGAATTGCCAATTTTTCCAGCACATCATGATCATCATCACGTGGATAGAAGATCGTTGCCGCGTATACGTTGGATTAAGGGGTTTAATTCGCTGTTGTACAGCGTTGTACTCGTGCCATTTTCTGTGATTTCTTGCTTTTCTCAACCTCATCATGTTCATGGTGCTGATGGGGTGTGGGCATCTGGTGAGTTTTCCCAGATCACGGAGATGAATCAACTAATGGTAAGTGATAGCATGCGCTATGCCATCTTGATGTGAAAAAAAAATAGTGAACGTAACGATTGTAGTTGATCATCTTGTTTTTGTAGAAGTACTACTTGCATGGATTGGCAAAAGGTCTTACTTATAGATGGCCATCCATATAAAAATGTTTCCCGTAGTTTTATCAATGATATGTTGGTGAGGTACTACATCTACATATATACATACATGCCTATGTATATATACAATAATATAATTCAGCTTTAATTTTGTTTTATGAATAATATGGGATGGTGTGGCTGCTTAATTTTATTCTCCCAGTACTCTATTTAGTCGTGTATGTCAAGGAGCAAAATCAATTATATTATGATATGTTTAGGATAATTCATATTCCTTTTTTTACTTCACACATACTTTTGTTGATTTTTTGTCATTTATCTTCTTCAATTCATTCAATGTGACGGTTAAAAATTGAGAAGTATGTGAGAAATAAAATTGAGAGTGTGGATAACGCTATCCTATTTACAGTTCTCTCCAATTTTGGTGAAAGAATCATTATGTCCCACTGAGAGCTTTTTTAGTCGTTGCGTGAGTGATCTCCATTCTGATAACTTCTATGCCGCTGCCGACCTTAGCTATGGCTAGTGGTAGCTCTCTGCTCCTCTTCCTTTCTGTTTCAGCTTGTGTTTTCCCTCTCTCTCTTGATCTCCCGTCGTACACTCCTCTTGCCTTCAATCTCACTGTCCTTAGCCCCAAACTCCGTCCTCCACTTCCCTCCACTCCCTGATGCCCGTCCACCTCCATGTTTCTCATCAATCTGATTCATACTCTTCCCACTTGGCTTCGTCCCTCCGTGGTCTACAACATCAATCTTGTTTGCCTTTTGGTATTGTAGCTTGCGAACCGTGAATTTTCACAAGCTCTCTTTGATTTGTGGCTGCAATCTTTGTGGTGATGATCGGTAGAGAATGATCGAGCCTTATTTTCTTTCATTTGCTTTACTTCTGGGGTGTCGTTTGGTTGGATCTCAGGCTAGTTTATGTTGGTGGATCTGTGATGCTATGGCAACGGCGGGGGTTGCAAGCGGTTGTGTTTTGCATTTTTATTTTGTTTTCTTTCTGTTTTGGGCTCTGTTTTGTTTAGTTTTGGGGTCTATTTCTGTGTTGTGCTTATCTTGTAATTGAGCCTCTGCTTGTTTACATTTATTTTGTTTGTAATAATATTTACCTTCGACAAAATAAAAGTACTTATATCATTGTTAAAACGCAATGACTAGATTTCACATAAGCAAATTTATTAATCCTATTTGACTTACCACATTTTACATTTTTTGGATGTCTAAAGTACCCCTAATTACAATTTTAATGTATACAATTAATTGTATACACCGATTTCAAAAGAGAGATTAATAATTCGGTATTATTGTATTAATATTTTTTAATAAACAATATTATCTCCACTAAAGGGATGGAGGAATGGACTAAGCTTCACAATGGGCTAATAATAATGTAGTTCAAATTCGCTTTTTGCTAGAATCGAACCGAAGACTTCTCGTTTATAAGTAAAGATGAGTACTATTAGACTATAGTAATAAGTGGATGAATATATGTTTTAAATTCATTGTGTATTATAACAAATTGGAGATTAAGGTTTGTGGCCAGAAAAAAAAAGAAAAAGAAAAGAAGCAGCATCCACTTTACTTAACAAATATAAAATGATATGATGTTTTGATTCCTCTAAATTGTTTTTTAAATTTGCATAATATTACGTATTTTAAATTTATCTTAATTTTTTCACCAAATTGAAAATCTAAAACGGCACTATAAAATGATTTACCTACAAAATAAATGAATATTGTTTGATTAAAAATTAATTTACCTATATTTTACATTAAAATATAGGTGTTTTTGGCTTGAACTTTTCAAGATTCCACAATTGTGTCGACATTATTAATTTACCTTTAATTAGTTTCAATATTCATAACACAATGTTGTTGGAATATTTTGTTTAGTAGTTAAAGAGATTAAGATACAAAGGCATGCACCTTGTTGTCTGTACGTTTGTACTGGTTGATTGCTGAGTGTGGAGGAAGGAATTTGTTGCCTTTTAAACATTTCTTGGCTCATATTCTAATAGTTCAATTTTTTTTATGAGTTGAGTTATTGGTTAACTTTGGTTGTAGAGGTAAAACGTGCAATCAAATTACCTTCAATCCCCCACTCTTACTTCTTTGTTAATTTGAAAGGTGTAGATTAGCATGATGGTGCTTATATATCTATTTGTATAGTGCTATTCACACACTTGTTTTTACTTTACACACATCCTTGTTAATTTTTTGTCATTGATCTTCTTCAATTTATGCGATTCAATGGTCGAAAATTAAAAAAAGTGTGTAAAAAGTAAAAATAGGTGTGTGGATAGTCCTATCCTTATATTTTTATGGACACGCTTCAACATACATACGTGAAAGAGAAAGGTGACTTAATGTATAGTGCTCATTACATTTTACACCCTTAAAATTTGGGTGGTTTTCAAATTACGCTATGAGGTTTTAATTTTTTTCATATGCATCTTGAGGTTGAAAACTGTATCAATTTATGCCTTTTGTCTAAGAAATTATTTGTATCCTTATTAAATTGATGACATGATGAGCGTGAAACTGTAATTGGATTAGCATGTAAGCTATATTTGTACCAAATTGACTAAAAACTCATCAATTTAATAAAGAATTAGAGGTGCAAATAGACAAAAGGTATAAATTGATACAATTACAAAATCTTAGGGTGCAATGTGAGAAAATTGAACCCTCATGACCTTGAAAATCACTACAAACCTTGAGGGTGTAAAATGTGGTTAGCCCTAATATATATAAACATGGGTCCGGATCGAGGGACACATTTTTTTACACACATTTTGACACACTTTCTTGTAGTTTGCATTTCCTAACTTTTTTTCAAGGATCCAAACCATTTACATTTTAATTTATCATTCATAATTCATCTTGCAAAAAGATAGACAAATCCAAAACTATTAAGATATTATTTTTTAATGAAAAAATAGACGGAGACGGATACGGTTTTGCAAAGAAATACTATAATGACAATCATTTAGTCCAATGATCATATGGTTTCAAATTTATAATTTTTTTTTGTGGAGGTGATATTTGAGGATGGCCTAAAAAGAAACAACAAAGTAAAGGTATAGGGGATGGTGATGAAAACTGTCTATGCGCGCGCGCGCACACATATAGTAGGAAATGATGGGAGCTTTTACTTGTATTAAAAAAAAGAAGTTACTTTGATGAAAAATTAATGAAATAATGAGTGTAAGATAATTATTTTGCAATACTAATAATATTTCTTTATTAAAAAAAAGAGAACAGAATACTCTATATGTAAACCAAGGAAAAAAGAAAAAAAAAATAATGGTCCTTTGGCCAACCCATCAATTTTTGGTCCCAAGATATATGGGAATAAATTCCAGTGTTTACCTAGGGCTGGTTCGGGTCGGGATCCCTAACCGAAACCTAAAGCCCGAATCCCAAACCGACTCCTTTCAGGATGCAATTCTAAAACCCGAAACCGTACTAAAATTTCGGTGTTCCCGAATTTCGGGATTCCCGAAATTGTTTCGGTTATTCGGTTCGGGATCGGGAATGACTGCAGTCCTAATTTAGAAGATTGAATCAACGCAAATCCCAAATCCCAAATTTGCAGACAAACCCTAAAAATTCAGAGAGTCAACAATACAAAGATCGAAGAAGCCCTCGATCAAAATTCAAAAGTAGAAAGCCAAATACAAAGATATCAAGCAGTAATTGAAATAAGGGGATTTTAATTAATTCTAAATCTCCAAATTGAAAGTTCAAAACCTTCTCAATTTTAGAATCCAAATCAAAATCAAGGTACAATAATTTCATGAACTTGACACCTTCATTATCATACTAGAGAAGCTTTGGTTTGGAGGTCGTTCGAGGTGGAACCATGGAAGCCTGGATCTGGAATATGGAGGAGTCATAGAGATGTGGTGGTCGGTCGGACGTGTTGAGTGTGCTCACAGAGGGAGGAGGAGGAGAGTAGAGTGTAGAGACGATTCGAGAGATCAAAGAGAGTGTTGAGTTTGTTGACATAGCTGAGGAGGAGAGGAGAGAGTGCGGAGATATTTGAGAGGTTAGAGAAAGAGTGCAGGTCGTCTAAGTGAGAGAGGAAGTGCTGACACATTTGAGAGATTAGAGAGAGTGAGGTGTTTTACCCAACGGTTGAGATTTAATCTCAACTGAATCTAATGGTTACAATTTATTCTAATATATATAATATATGATAAATAAATGTATAATATGTATAAAAATCGGTTCGGGATTACCGAACATCTGCCAACCAAGTCCCAATTCCTGTACCGAATCCATGGGATTTTTTCGGTATGGGTTACCAAACGTTTCGGGATTTTTTATTTCGGGATTTTTCGGTTTTGAATTCGGGAATTTTCGGTCGGGTTCGGGTAATTCGGGATTTTTTTTCCAGCCCTATGTTTACCTACAAGGCTACAAGAAACCCCCTACCGAATTTGATAGAAACCTACCACATCATGCGTTACTTGACGAATATTTATGCCCTTCCCAAAACCTTGTTTTTCCTTGTATTAGACATATATAATCAAATAAATATAAGGTTTTGTTTGACAATATATATATGGTTTTGACGATTGAGTAATTGATGAAATTGAGGTTCCACCATAAAATCAATTGACAATATGGGGAGTAGTCCAAGACTATATAAGCACATAGCAAACCTTATCCCTTACCAATGTGGGACAACTCTCAACAGTAATGATGAGGGGACCCTATGAATTGTGTTCAAATTACCAAATAAGAGGGGAAAGAGAGTACGAATGTGGCTTGGTTTTTGTCTAAAATAAGTGGGAAACAAGGATAGAGTCAACTGCCCCAACCTTTGTCCAAAATAAGTGGAATTTGTAGGAAGTCATGTGTATACTAGCTATTGCAGTTGTGGTCACCATGCCATCCCAACAAATCATTTCATTTAAGATTTTCTTTTTCCTTGTATGATGATCAGTCCATTCATTCATATCCACACAAAAGAGTCTCGTTTCATAAACCGTATGTGATGAGTTTGGTAACATTTTCTATTAGGTCTTCGATATGTATATTTTCATGTAAAGATATGAAATGTATAGTCAAATTTGAGTCACTCCTCCTCGTGAAGTACACACTGAGAAATTTGTGTTCAAGAATAGTTGTCATTGTGAGTTTTGTGGAAAAAGGATGTGTTCCATTTAAATCGAAGTATGCATTAATTAAACAGTAAAATTAGGAAATAGAAAACGCGTAAAACTTGCCAACAGCAATGGCATCCTCATGCACTTTTTTCAGTGTCAACCTTTTTATATCCTTATTAAGGAGTCTTACTCTTTTTCTTTCTCAATACCGTTTTGTTGATTGCTTCATATGTTTCTTAATTCGACAGGTTACCTATACATTATTGCCAACAACAATATTGGCCAAAACATCGAAAAGAAAATGTTTGCACGTTTCTGGAAACGAGTAATACTTTCCTTTTATATATGAAAAACGCTTTCAGTGGTTATGTATAAAAATCGTTGATCTTTTTCACGTGTGGAAAATACTATTTTAATAGTGTTAATGGTTGGTTTAACTATATGCTTGGTAGGTGGAGCTAGGGTGACTAGAAACCTTTTTGAAATCACACAAATATCTCTGTTGGCCGGAGTGGAAAAATGTGCATTCAACCAAACTTAGCCACATATTTGTATACAATTAAAAATTTAAGAATGTATAAAAAAATAAAAAAATAAAGAATCTATCATTAGAGATAACTTGTGACACAATAAAATAAATTCAAAAATCTCGATACATGATAAGTAAAACAAGAGTTTTAACTACCATAATATTGCATAAAAAAAGATTCTCTTTTGATGATATTTTGTAGGCTGGGGTTTTAATTAGTCTCATGGAACAAAACAATTACATATGTATAACATTTTTTTTTGTCAATTAACATAATAAAAAAAAAGAGTTTTACTTATAAAGACAAAATTATAAAATACATTTCATATAATTCTACTGGTTTTGAATCGTTTCAAAAGAGACAAATCCTAATAAAACTAACCCAAAAATAAGCAAACCAAAATTTTAAAATTTCAGTCACGCCCCAATAGACTTGTTACTTAACCAAGCCAAAACTATAAGCTGATCAATTTTTGCACTTCTGCAATATCAATTTCACATTCATGCACTTCTGCAAGATTACTTTCAAAATTTCCAGCATTTTTGCAAGATCAATTTCAAAGTTTTCAGCACTTTTGCAAGATAAGTTTAAAAATTCCAGCACTCCTCTAAGACCAGTCTTGAAATTCCAACATTCTGTAAGATTAGTTTATGAGTTTTCAGCACTTCTGCAAGATCATTTTCAAAATTCCAGCAAATCTACAAGATTAGTTTCAAAATTCCAGCATTTTGCAAGACCAGTTTCTAAATTTTAGCTCTTATGCAAAATTAGTTTCAAAACTTCAGCATTTCTATAAGATCAATTTCAAAATTCCAACACTTCTACAAGATTAGTTTCAAAATTTCAGTACTTTTGCAAAATCCCTTTCAAAATTCCAGTTTTAAATTTTCTACACTTCTACAAGATCAGTTTCAAAATTTCAGCACTTCTACAATATTAGTTTCAAAATTTTTAGTACTTTTGCTAGATCAATTTCAAAATTCATGCAACCAAATAATCAAAACCTAAATCAAATATATATATATATATATATATATATATATATTAAAATGCTAAAAAATAAAAAATCTCAATCATTCTCATAAAAGAAAAATTAAACTCATAAATCTAAGGAATAATTAATACGAAGAAGAAGAGGAGGAGAGAGAAGTACGAATAAGAAGTAGACACTGTTCTAAAAATCCCCGCCTAGGCACTAGGCAGCTGGTCACTGCCCCGATTAATGCCTAGACATTTGAAAATTAAGAAAGGGTGCCTAGACCAGCTGAGGCGCCCACCTAGACCGCCCAGACCCGCCTAGGCACTTGGCTAGGTTGCGACTCACTTAGACAAAAAATAAATAACTTTCGATTTGCATTTAATTTTTTTCAATAAATTGTAAGAGACTTGTTGAATACTTAAATGAACACACACTAGCTCCCCATGTTTTTATTATGTTCAAATACTTCATAATACATATGTCATTCTATTTTGTAGTTTATGATGAAATTATATATATTTTAAGTATAAACAGACATTATTTACACGAAATATAATGGATTTACTTAAATCCGCCTAGTTCGCCTAGGCGCCCGCCTAGACTCCACCTAGCCGCCTAGGCGCTAGGCCCCAGCCCACCGCCCGACTAGCGCCTAACGTCTTTTAGAACCTTGGAAGTAGGAGAGAGTGAAGGACGAAGGAGAAGGAGAAGAGAGAAAGAAAGAGAGGTAGGAAGAAAAAGGAGGAGAGGGAAAGTGAGATTTACTAAAGAAAAAGAGGAAAGAGAGAAATGAGGAGATTATATTTCAAACATATAAGGATAAAATCGTAAATGCAAACACAATTAACATCATCTACCACATGAATACGTTTTGTTTCTCTATGAAATAAATAAATAAACTTTGTCTCTCTTCAAAACAGTCTTATAATTTGGTTCCACATGTAATTTCTTCTTCAAAGGGAATCACAAAGCATATATAGAGAAACCAATGATAATGCTAAAAGAGTAACTATCAAAGAAAAGATACCCTCGTTAATAATCACTAACTAGAAAAAAAAAAACAACATATGCAACTAAAGTACTTTCCCGTGCCCTTTAATTTGATCTTATCTTTTGCTTGATGAATACGATTTTAAAGTGCTAAGAGCTCCAATTATCTTATGACCAGTTCTCACTTTTTATACAGATTGAAAATGACATGAAGAATAAAGTAGATTATCATGGAAGACGGAAATAATTGAGTCTCAACAATGACTAATAGTAATTAAGATACATGTACTTGATGAAAAACACAATTAAATAAGCTAGTTAAACTAATTATCAAATTATTACCAATTCCTCTCTTTTTTTTTTATATAATTTTGTTGCTTGTTTTTCTAATCAAAATTTTACTTTCTACGGTAGCATCAAAGATTATGAAGTTGCCTTGTTGGTGACATTTTTGTCCACTTAAGGATTCTGAATTGTAAATCCACCTGCCAACGTTTTGATTAGTCGCTTTTGGCTTTGTTTTAATCATGATTATGGTATGTCAGTATCAGTTATGTGCTATATTCGACTTCAAGGCTTTCCATATATATATGAGCAGCCAAATCAAATCCCAAATCTAATATTTTAAAACAATTAAAAGTGGTGAAAGATTCTTCTGTTAATCACTTGATTTGGATTTGTATGTGCATGTATTTGATAACAGTGAGTCTTACATATCAAACTTATGTATATGAAAGCAAACAAATAAAATAAAATTATGAGTGACAAATTTTGCGACCATCTACTCACATCCTGTCAAATTTATTTATTTCCAAGATTGTAAGATCCTTTTTTTAAAGATAATAAGTATTTTATTAGTCAAATGAACGAAGAATAGCATCTATCATGATTACAATTTTATGATTACAAACGCAACAGAAAGATAATACAAAACATACTCCACATAATCACATTTAACCAAACAGAAAGATAACGCTCACGAAGTTTGTGCACTTGGCAAGGATTATGCAGAGGAAGCTCTACATTTGTTGGAGGTGACTCATAGTAGGGGTTTTGCCAACAATTGCAAGATTATGAATGGGTGGTGCGGTCTTTCCTTCTTGGGGTCGAGGCAATGGTTCGAGGAATTCACAAACATGTTTTCTTGTTGTTGCAAAGTCTTCTGTGATAGTACAATGTTTATCTTGTGTGTCTTAATGATGTTAGGTGAGATCGTAAGGCTTAGGCCTTGTGAGCTTATCTTTTATGTTGGTTAGATGTGGAATCCTTGATAGTTAACTTTTCTCAACTGACGTTTTTATATAATAATTCTAGTATCCAGTATTAAATATCTTTGTAAAACTGGATTAGATATTGTTGATGATAACGAATGTTGATTTACATACACAATCACAAAAATATTAGGAAAACAGTAGTAATCTAAGACTATAATGTTGTTCTCAATTTCTTAGCAAAAACATGGCAAACAAATTTTTACATCAAATCAGATAGGACTGCGAGTGGGACTGCGTAGATTATATCTTCCAGTATATGAAGAGACTGCACGTAAATTATCTCCAACTTCTTCCTGGAAATGCTTAGAAAATGTCGCCCGATACGTCTTTGTCAACTAATGCAGACCAGTCGGATTCATCATCTGATTCCCATGACAACTCTGCGTTTTTTCGCAAGCTTATAACCTCCTCTGTTAGTTTTTGTAGCATATTGTAGTATAGCCTTTCATAGTCCCTGAAAATTTTAAAACACATAGACATGTTAAATCCAAATCATAAAAACCAACTATATAATTTTAATGTTTGATGAGGTCTTTTCACTTACTTGTATTTCCAACAAGCATATAATAAGTGAAGGCCAGCGTAAAGCACATAACGTTCCTGAGTCCACTACCCCACCGAGTCCGTTGTTCTATTCCCTTTGTTGCAAGTCGAAGGACTGCAAATTCGAGCATGAATGCAAGGCATAGAACTGTGGCAAAAAATGTTCACTTACAAGTTAGTTACAAAATCACAAAACATATTTTTGTAAAAAATACATACGAATAAAGGATGATACACTTACACAAGTAAAGCCAGTGTTTCACTGGATAGGTTTACTTTGTGCTGGTTAACATGTAAATGGCAAGCATTGATATGAAATAGAAAACGACTGCTTTCATTGATCGTGTTTCCACCAGCAACGCGTCCTGCAAGGCAAATAGCCTATCCAAAGCAACAAACATGGATGACTGCTTCTGTTCAAAAGCTTCCTGTATACATTAAAATGAATCAGTGTTATGTTAATCATAAAATTATTACAAAGAGAATGGAACGAAAAGAAATAGTTACTTGAGCTTCCAATATGGTCTGTGAATTTTCAACTAAATGGTCATGAGCTCGTTGAATCTTCTCTTGGCTTTGAAGAAGCCCTTCCTGTTTTTCACGGCCAAATGTAGTGAACTGCTGCAATATCGCCCTGCAAATTTTAAAATGTGTTATTAGCAACATTAAGACATACAGCTTGATAATGCCTAAAATTTCCTCACCACCATGACTAGTGCATTATGTCTTACTTTCTCTCTTTTAGAGCTTGGGATTGGAATTTGGTCAGAGACTGAAGCCCGTTAAGCGCTTCAGATTGGCCATTTAGAAGTTCCTTTTGCCTTTCCAAGGAAATATCAGCTACATTCCCAATATCGTCCACCTTGCTTTGCAACTAGCTCATCTTTGAAGACATGGTTTCTCCAACTACTCCTATCTTCTTCTCTATTTCACTAGTCTCATCCTGCAAGCTGAGTATTCCTTTATCTAAGATGTGATAAGATTCATGAACCATTGCCATCCCTGCTTCCAAGTTTTCCTTCATTTTGTGCTGCCCCATCTGCAATAGGCTTCAATTTTCTTGGACTTCTCGAGCACTGCCTCTGACTGCTTCACTATCTCACCAATGTGATCACTGACATTCTTGGAAGTTTGAGCCACTTGTTGTGTTTGTTCTTCAATTGAAGTCAAAGACTCGTGTATAACTTTCGAGCCCTCTAACAACTTATCTGCCCTTTTCCGCTATGTTCTCTAAATTTTTCTCTGCATAATCGGATGATTTTCTTCAAATCATTCACAATTTCTCTGTCTGATGCCTGAATATGCCAGACTGTAACTGATGGCAAATGGAGTTGGTTTCAAGATAGAATCACGGTACGTGTTTTCATGGCGAAGATTTCTCTGTGGAAGGATGCTCGGACCTCAACACAGCTCCCCAAGAGATTGGCACTTTGGATGTGTAGTCGGGCTCTTGCTTGTTGATGTGCTACATGAAGAGGACACAGTTAGTTCTGAAAGGTGCCTTTGTGAGGTCTTAGGTGTAGGCCTTGAGGCTCGCAATCAAAACTAACTGAGTGTTAGGCGTGCCACTGCTATCTCAGTATAGCAAATGTAGAACAAGAGTGTTTTAAGTCGATTACTTGCACCCCAAGTTACTTGGACTTTTTGTTATAAAAGGATTGTCATGGATGGGTTAAGTCCATATTAAGTTCTTTTTCTTGCCTTGTAAATAAGGACTTTTAGTTCATAGTCTTGTAAGTTTGAATGAAGGGAGTCTAGATCCCCTTAAGTCATTTGGTTGATCCTAAATTGCTTTTAATGATAACATATCCATTAAACTAGCCGGATCCAAGTGCAAATGAGACTCTTAAAGTAGGAAAGCAGGTGGAAATAACTTGAATACATACTAGAGAATGCATTAAGTAATAGATCTATAAATTCAGAAAACAAACAAAGAGCATCGGGCAAGATTTCACCTTGTTTGTCAAGGTTGAACCTCTTGCAGCTACTTCTATTTGAATTAACAGGGGTTTATATGCTAAAAAGGGATGGATGGTAAACAAGTTTACACAAGGGAATCGATACTACGCCACTAAGGGAGTTATCAGAGCTTTTAAACTAGAGAAAGATAGGCTTTCTAAGGAAATCTAGACAAGAGATAGCTTGTCGCTAAAAAGGACTGAATCTGGGTTGATTTTAGCTTTTGGATGCAAATCTGGCTAGAGAGCAGAGTTTGTATGTTTGTTTGTTTGATTGATTGAGTGCCCTTGTCTCTGGGGCCTCTTCCTCCTTTTATAGGCAGATTAACCCTACTGCTGCAACTTCATTCTTGCCCGAAAGCACTTTTAGGGTAGTGAGTCATCAGCTTTTTACTTGCAATGCCACTAGAAAGTGTTCTTTGGCTGGTAGTAGGTTAGTCTTCATCACTTGTCACTTCAATAGTAAGCACGTGGCTTATATTTGGTCGGGAAGGCTTTTGGGCTTTGTGCTAGGCTTCGGGCAAGTCCCCTTTTAGTTGGCACCCTTGGGCTTTCCTTCATCTAAGTCCAATGTTCAAATATTAACCCAAACAACGTGTGAATAGCATCATTGTCCAATTTTTCAAGACAAGGTTTCATAGGAGATCCTACACGACATGTAGGACAAGGGCTAGTTCCAGAATCCTTTTGAAAGCAATTGCTAGGATCCCAAGCAAATCTCTTCCTCTTATTGTTGTCAGCCGCGGCCATCTCTAAGCATGCTCCAAATATTCCTTTATAAGCATCATGCTAACACGAATTAGTGCCCACCAGTTTTCTTCTAGCGTTGTTGACACGTTCAATGCCTTTTTCATCATTGAGAGAATCCATAGAGAATTCGGAAGCAGTATTGTTTGTACCATACTTAGAGCCTCCGTATTTAGACCTCGTATAAATACTCGGGGGACTCAAATGTAATTATGTAATAAAAGAAGGGGCAAATATGTAATAAGTGAGGAGCCCTTATTCTATAAAATGACCCTTCACTCTCCTCATTAAGGGAGGTTATTTCTTAGGCCATGGGAACAACTCTCTCGCCCTCAGAAGCTCTCACCCTCTCCCTCACAATCCTCTCAGAGAAATACAATATGAGTGTGGACGTAGCCCAAACATTGGGGTGAACCACGACACATCTTGTGTTATTTACTTTCTTGCAGATTCACGGTCGGATTTACGTTGTTCCAAGACCCCTCCGGTTTTGTGCAGCAACAAGTATCACCAGATAATTGCAGATTTTCCGGAGGATTATTGTCGGTGTTGCTGAAAGAAGAGGACCAAAATCATGACATACCTGACCTTGAGAGAGTTAGGAAGATCAGGAGGAAAAGAAGAGACTGACATTGTTCCATCTGAGCTTCTTTTCCTAGCAAAAGATTTTCTTCAAATTTTGTATTTAATTCGAATATCCGGTAACTTGCGTTACGAAACCCTAATAAGTACCAGAAAATAACATAAACTATAAACTATATACTGCTAGGAAGTAGAAAGGTTAAGGCATTTCAATAAAAATTGGCGCAATAGACAAAAATATAATAAAAATCAATGAAATCCTTATTTAGAATGCATTGAAAGAGAAAGAGAAGAGGAAAAAAGAAAAACCAATACAGAGAAACAAAGGTGATCGTAAATTTGATTAATCATACCAGTTGTGTCTAGAATAATGTTCGTACATATTCACTCCAGTAGAAATAATAAGCACCACATAGCCTACTAAATGAAAACTAATGATTGCCTTCGAATTCGAGGGCCCGGCAATATGTGCTTAATTATGTCGTTTTGAAGGCCTCTTCATCATTTCAATTTTGTTCTTTAAATTGAAATTTGACGTTCAACTAATATGATTTAATCCCCCTAAGGAGAAACTGTAGAGAGGGGCCAGGGACACACCCTACATGCAAGGAGAGACGGGCCATACAACCCACTTCCAACAACACCGATATTATCCTAAACTTGGCCCACTTCCAACAATACCGATATTGTCCCAAACTTGGTAATTATCATCTGCACAATCCGTCAGAGGTAGAGTTTTATCACAAAAGACCTCAGTATTAATTAAAGTGGGGTTAAGGTATTTATACTATTATTTCTTTTTTTGTATAACTAGTGTAAGACTCAACAGAAACATAATTAAAGAAAAAAATTACAAAACAAAGACTATTACTTTTCATCTTCCTTTACAACTCTTTTGGAATCAATTATTTGATGGCATAAACAAAGAAGCCAGTCCAAAATCCTCAAAGGGGTGAAATCAAAACAATCAAATATCTGGGAAAAATCAGACAAACCTTCAAATCTATCCAATCAAATGGTGAAAATTGAGAAGTACATGCTGTTCGTGGCAGGAATTTCCGTCGGGGATGTTCCCTGACCGACGAGCACACAGCTCCCCGAGAGGTTGGCGCCGGTTGATGCTTTCTGTCGGGCTTCTGCTTCACTGGTGGGCTTTATCGGGCAAAGCTTGTCGGGCAAGGCTTGTCGGGAAAAGCTGAAAGAGAATGACAAAGTTAACTTTGAAAGGTGCCTTCGTGGGGCCCTAGGTGTAAGCCTTGAGGCTCACAATCAAGATTAACTTTTAAGTGCTCAGGCATGCCACTGTCATCTTCAGCATGGCAGATGTAAAACAGATGTTGAGTTTTAGTTGTATATATATCCAAGATACTATGTTAGTTATGACAGGTGCCTTTGTGGGGCCTTAGGTGTAGGCCTTGAGGCTTCCAGTCAATAACTAACTCAGTACTCGAACATAATGTCCGCTTCATTGATTGTATGAGTCTTATAACCATTATACTTCTGATTACCTGAGCCTGAAGAGCATAATGAATCCAAATAGGTGCCTTTGTAGGGCCTTAGATATAGGCCTTGAGGCTTCCCATCAAAATTCCTTCTATACTTAAACGTTCTAGCCCGAGGAATAGAATGAATCCAAATAGGTGCCTTTGTAGGGTCTTAGGTGTAGGCCTTGAGGCTTCCTATCAGAATTCATTCCATACTCAAACGTTCTATGGTAATCATAATATAATAGAAATGAAACTAAGGAATAGGTCGATTACTTGCGCCCCAAGTAACTTCGGACTTCTTGTTATCAAAGCTTGTCGTGGATGGGTTAAGTCCACATAAGGTTCTTTTAAGTGATCAAATCTTACATGCCCGAGGGCTTAGAACTTAGATCTGGTTTGAACTGTGAAGACATATTCAAATCGGATTCAAGCATTGAGAGCATCTTTTAATAGCCATCTTACTAGAAATAACTTGAATACAACTTGAAGTATACAACATATTGCTAGGTTAATGAATGAACAGACAGAAACACAGAGGGTCGGGCAAGGCTGATCGTCTTGCAACTTCCTATCTTTGTGGTTTATCAAAGGGGCTGAGAGCTTTAGAAGAGGGGTAGGGAGATGAGTTTACAGAAAGAAATCGATACTACAGCAAGAGTTGAACAGGGTAGTAGAGCTATTACAAAGGCTTGAGTGAGGGTTTATCCCGAAAGGGATGAAGGCTTGGGCTGACTACAGTTTCGTTTGAAAGCAAATCTGGCTTTTGAGCAGAGTTTGTGCTTGTATTTGTTTGTTTGTTTGAGTGTCTTCAACTCTGATTTCTCTTTCCTCTTTTATAGACACTCTGGCTTGGCTTCCTGTAGCAGCAATCTTGCCCGAATGCGGTTTGAAAGACAGTGACTCATCAGCTATTTACTTGTACTACCACTGTAAAGTACTTTTGGGCTGATTAGCTGGCTGGTATATACCACTTGGTCTTTAGGTAGGTGAGCAAGTGGTGCCAATGATCTGCACCTAGTCGAGAAAGGCCTCTTCTGTCTTTTGGGCTTGGGCTGGACTTCGGGATTCTCTCATCTTTTTGGGCCAACTCCCTTTTGAGCCCAAAGTTTAAGTTTTAACCCAAACACATGCAAAACCGAAAACGAGAGTTCACAACTTTAGAGAGAGAGAGAGAGAGAGAGAGATGACTGCGAAGAGGAGTTGCTCTGCCTGCTTTTGGGACTGTTGGGTTACATGCAACGGTGACTTTGAGAGAAAGAAACGGGTATGTTTATAAAGGAGGAGACACTGTCTTTTGAAAAAAGACTAATAGTGGGCTGCCACGTAATGTTTTGATAGGTACTCCTCATTCCCGATTAATGCTAGTAAAACTAAATGTGTAAACTAAATTTTGTAAAATAAATGATATGAAAATTGATGATTGGAAAATTATTTAAGTATTGATTAACGTATTTATTTCTTATTAGTGACACATTATTTAGTTTGCAAATCTAGCATTACTCCTCGGAAAACATCGCGGCCTAACGAAAAGACTTGCGAGCCAAGGAAAAGCAAGGGCATCTAAAATAACAGAATAATTTTTAAACAGAAGGTAATGACTTCACCATTTGGGGCTCTTATAAAAACCCCACATAATTCTTTCCTTTATCAAAATTATTTCGCCATTAACCATTATTTCTCCATTAACCGAGCTGGTGGTTCAGTAGTAAAAGATGGATTACAAGGCTTCCTTAAAACTAAAAACTGGAGGTCTCGGGTTCGAACTGTTGGTGTGGAAGCCAGACTTGTGGCCAGGGGAGGCTAAAATGTTTCTGTGAGTCTTTCCGGCCCTCAAAATGATAGATAACCGTACCTTGCCACTCGCTGTCTCCCTTTAAGAAAAAAAAATATTATTTCTCCATTCGAAGCAATCAAGCTGTGATTTATGAATGGGGAAATCGTAAGTGCTGGTAATTTCATGTCGAGTTGTCCTCTCGATCTCTGCTGCTGCCACCTTCGACTCCTGTAAGGAAGGCTACCACTGCCTCGGTCTCGATCTCTAAATCATTAATTGTCGCTGCCCTCAATTATTTCTTTATTTTGAATTTGATTACGAAATGACGATGAAGATGTCGTTGTATAAGCAGAGGAAGAATCAGAACACCGCCAGGGCAACCGGCTTTCAGCATCACTGTGATTGGCAGCGCCGACCCGATTCGCTTCGTTGTGAACGAGCTGGAGCTCGTTGCCGCCGTCATCGACACCGCCTTGAAATCCTATGCCTGTGAAGGGCGCATTCGGCAAACAAAGCGGGCAGGTTACACGCTGTTGAAAAATAAGGTCTAATTGTTATATTAATCACATACAAAATTAATAAATTATCGTGTAAGTATTGCACAATTTAAAAGCATGCACATGATCAACCAAATGTAAATGAACATATGACATAATGAATTAGAAAAACATGAAAATTAGTCGAGGCAATATATTGGGAGTGTCACCTTTCTCACGTCTTTGTCAAATCTAATTGGGAAATTGCCTTGGACAAGAGCCTAATTTTGGCCATCATGAGTAGTAGTCCCCCTGAATGTTGGAGCTTTTGAGTTGTTGAATGTATTCGCTTTTCTAGATCTTTTAGTTTCTTTTGGCTTAAACTCCGGTAAACAAAACAGAAGTTTAACAGTTCATACGAAAAGAAGAGCATCCATGGTAGGACTAACTGAAGAAAGTTCCATGTGAAGGTGGAAGGAGACTCTAAGATCCTAATTGATGATGTTAATGGTGGATCTTCGTTCCCTTGGCACCTTCTTACTTAATATACATAATCTGCAGAAGTTGGCGTATAACTTCCTGTGTATCTCGTTTCGTCATATCTTCAGGGAAGTTTATCTTTGTAGCTGATGAATTAGCTTCTTCGGGTCATTCTTTTGTTGTTCCTGCTATTTGGGTTCGCTCCTTGCCCAGTGAGGCAAGAGCACCGTGGATTTGGGATTTTGTTGCTTCTAGTTGCCCTAGGGGCTTCTCCTTATACTTTTTGTTTCTATTAATAAAAAAATCGATAATTACACAATAACACTATTACACATTACACGAAAATAAAAATAATTTTTTATTTATTTAAAAATAAATGTCATTTTATACAACGTATATCACTTCGCTTACAAGTTAAATATGTTATAAATTCAAATCACATGTAAAAATTCGCTACTAGCTAAGGAGATGGAGTAATGAACACAAAATTTCTTTTGTCATCTAATTACAACGAGAGGTTTGAACAAAAGACTCAACCGTCAACCCACACTCATCTCATGCTATTTGGGAAAAGTCTTATGGGCAACTTATTTACAACGCTCGACAAAAAAAAAAAAAAAAAATCCTTATTCACAACGAATAATTGGTTTGTTTTCACTACAAGAAAACAGGGAATATGTGACGGAATTTATGGTGGCGCCCAAAAATTCATCATATATTACGAGAATAAGTGAGGAAATTTTAGAAAGTGTCACATAAAAACTTTCGCGGGACTAGGATGATTTTTTAGATTGTTGATAGGAGCATATTTATGCGACTTAGTTAGCTTGTTCTTGTGCATTTATGTTGTTATTTCTTAGTGAATTATGTATTTTAAGCTATTTTCGTGTGTTTGTAGGTCCATAGGCCTTTTAAAGCAATAAGGTACATTTTGGTGCATTTTGGAGCAGTTTTGGGCTTGGAATGAATATCACACGAATGGAGCAAGATGGATGGACGAAATTGAAGACCAAAGCATGCTAGGAATCAGCTAAAGAGAGGAAGAAAAATTAATTCAAGTCAAGGAAGGAAAAGGAATCCAAGAAGAAGTTCTTTTTTCCTTGCCGTTCAAGGGAGCCAATCCCTTTCCTATTTTTTGCACCATTTCACCTCCATTTCCTTTCTCTACCATGTGCACAATATTCTTATCCACTCTATGCACTCATTGCTGCAACATCCCCCACCTTTCCATCCATGCCATGCATCATCATCCATGTTCCCTCTTTGCACTCATTTGTTGCACCATTCCATTTCCTTTTCTTTGTTTACCATGTGCACAATATTCTTGTCCACTCCTTGCACTCATTGATGCACCACTCCTTCACCTTTCCACCCATGCCGTGCATCATCATCATTGTCCCTTTCATGCACTCATTTCATGCACCATTTCATTGACTCATTGTTGCATCATTCCTTGTTCCCTCCATCATATCAGATTTCATGCATCATTTCATCACTTTAACCTCCACTCCATGCACTCATTGCTGCACCATCACTCCACTTTAACCCCCTAAGCCGTGCATCATTACTCCACTTTCACCTTGTATCATTTTTGCACCATTTCACCTCCTTTTCTTTTCTCTACCATGTGCACAATCATTCATGTCCATTACATGCACTCATTGCTGCACCATTCTTCAACTTTCACCCTTCATGCCATGCATCATTAACCTCCCATCCTTGCACTCATTTTTGCACACACCACTCCCTTTTCTTTCCCTAGATGTGCATTCATTCTATAAAAGGAAGTGTGTGTAACAGCCATAGGGTTCATCCATCCTCCACCACCATTCAACACAACCAAAAACACATAACACTCCTTGCCGCATCCAACCTTCATCCATACACATCCATTCATCTTCTCAGCCATTCTTCCATATAAATCACCACCCAAACCTTACACCAAACCTTGTGCCGTGAGTAAAGAAAGAAGGGAGTACTCTTGGATGTTCAAGCTTGATTGTTGAAGCATTCTAGGTGTAATTCGTTCTATATTTACAATGTTTAAAATTTTTTTCTTTTGTTTTGCTGTGAACATGAGTGGCTAAACCCCTCTTGGCTAGGGGTGATTTCAAAGCCATGATTATGTATGCAATATGAGTTGATAAATTTCAGTTATGAATTCTTGAATCGTGAATGCAATTGGCTTAAATGTTTAATTGATAACTTATTTGTGTTTGTTGATTGAAGGTTGACACTTAATTGGCGTGCATAAATCCGATGCTAAAGTATAAGGAAGTTTCACATAATCGTTACAAACTTATATTCATATGCAGTGAAGGTTGTTGATAACGATCGCGTTAAGTTTAATTCCTAGCATGGTGACATGATGTCATAGAGTTGCAAGTGCTTTGTCAATGCTTATGATTTTCATTGAACGTAATGATCTTTGATCGTATCTCTATTATGATGTCATGTAATGAACTTTTGAAGAATACTTTGGGTTGTCGAATGGTGTCATCCAATCCAATAAAACAAAGAAAATCCGAGGGTTAACTAGTGATGTCACGGTTAATTTGGAGCATTGTCGTTCATAATTCAATGAAGTAGTAACTGGAAATCAAGTTGTTTGCATACATGTCATGTGTGGAGGAAAAGCCTCTAGCTAGCCCATCATCCATCTAATTTCCCAAAATTGTTTTCAAACCTGTTTTTAAGTTACAATCTGTTTTGTTATTTTAAATTCGTCCAAAACAAAACCCCCCTTTACTTTCTTGTTTCAAATTGTTTTAAACTTGTTTTGTTTGTGTTTTTAAGTGTTTTGAGTCAAGCCCGAACCTTATTTTCGTCCAAAATTGTGTATAGTGTCAAAAATTGCCTAGTTGGTGTTTTTAGGCAATTTTGAGTCTTGTGAACTAGTTTTGAGTCTTTTGAATCTATCTTATTGTTTTTAAGTTTGTTTTTGTGTCTTTAAGTCAGTTTAGAATCAATTAGCAATCCCTCCTAATCCCCAGCCTAGAACGATCCCTACTTATACATATACTACAATTGTCAAAAGAGGGTTTAATTTGTGTGTTAAGTTAATTTTCGCACCAATTGTATGCGTCACATATAACTTTCAAATTCGCCACATATAAATGGGAGGGAAATTTTACCGTCCATATGAAATTTTCTTTGTGACAAATTGTAGAATGCGTCACATAATGTTAAATAATATGACATACGCAATTCTGAGGCTAAAGATGCCTCACTGATTATATATATAATTATTCATAAAAACCAAATATTAAAACATAAAATAAAATAATTGAATCTTTCTTTTAATCTTCCACAGAGTCCACCTTCCTTTGGTTTTCTAAACAGAGAGAGTACCCACTCTCACTTCGTCACTTTTTGCCCCACCCCTTCATCTCCCTCTTTTGTTCTCCGATGGTTGCCATCATCGGTGGCCACCCATCTCCCACAAATCGCACCCCTTTTTTTCCCATTGCACTCTGATTTGCCTCATTGTCTTACCTCATCTTAATTTTGTTTTAGGTTATGCACATAATTAAACTTTTGTTTGAATGAACCATGGCAATTTCTAAACTTGTAACCCTAAAATCCAAGATTTTATTCTCCCAAATTCCAAATCATAAATCAGATATCATTGGCCTTTTTTGGTTGAAAGATAGTGCTGGCCTTTGATTATTGTCTTAAAGTTTTATTATTTTACTTATTTGATCGATCCTTATCAGTTTCAGTAGTTATAGTTTTGATCACTATCTTGTCTGGTAACGGGCCTTAAAATTTCACGATGGTGTTGGTTCCATGTAGTGCTCGTGATTGCTATTCGGTGGATGATTGTAGAAGATTTTCCTTATTTTCTTATTGGTGTTTGTTCATAACATTTTCATGAAAGCTGCACAACTATTGCAGCTGCTGTAGCTTTGATTCTTACAACTATGACAATGACAAGAAACTGGCTAGAATAATTAACTGAAATATATATTATATATATATATATATATATATATATATATAACATTATAATCATGTAAGCATGCGCATGACTTTAACATTTACAACATCACAAACTTGTATTTGTAGCAACTTATTTTAGTCGTCTGATGAATGATAGGCTTGTTTGGAGCAGACGTTTGGATTATCTTATGCATTGCTTATAGCTTGGTTTTGGCTTGTAGGCTTAATATAGTAGGTTTCACATTGGCTTTATATGTTTGACATTACAAACTTGTAGGCTTGATATTTGCTTGTATGCTTCATTAGTGCTAGCAGACTTTCTTATAAACCAAGTACAATAACTTGGCATATGTGAATGTCATGAATTTCTTATGATAGCGAGTATAATTTGGCATGTTAGCTCATTGCCTTTTCTTTCTTCCTTCCGGAAGGAGAGTGAATGAAAGTGATGAAGAAGAGTTAGGCTTCAAGTTCAAACGGATGATCCACCATTGGGGGTGGTGAAAGGAGGGCCCCAATTGGTAGGAAAAAAAAACCTGCAACCCCTTGGGGTTATCTTGCACTTGGAAGAAGAAGTAGAAAAAGGAATAAATAGTGATAATTTGATTCTTATTTGATTTGTGAAGCATGCACAATGAATTGAGAAAAAGTCAGTTTGTAATGATATATGATCACTATGGAATTGGAAAATGGTGGTTAATAACATGATAGTTATGGTAGGTAAGGAGTATTCTTGTACTTGGTGATTTGCTTGGATTGCATGGGATGGCACGAGTGCAGGAGTGTAGTTTTGCATATTTGTTTTTTACCATCAGAGTATTTTAATTCTCACTCTCTCATTAGCAACAAAATAAACCCTTGACCTATATGTGGTGTGTTTTGCCATGTGTTTTCAGGGAATTAGCACGGAGGAGAAGATACATTTTACAATACTTTGGAGAATGGAACGATTAGGTACCAATCTATATACTTTTTATTTATTTATTAATGCATACAATATTTGGAGTTTTAGGATACAAATTTTATTAATTCTGTCACTTTAATAATATCATATGGCTTTTATGTATACACACACACATCCTACGAAAGACATGTATCCTATCTTGTTGAAATTAATATATCTCTTCCTTGTTTATGTAAATTCCATATCTAGCTACTCGAAATTATTTTAATCTAAAACATAGTGTTTAAAAAATAAGTCTTAGTAAGTTAATATTGTGTTAAAATACAGTTGGACATCATGGACAGACAATGGATTTGTAATCGGAATCTCCTTAGTTTGGAATATAGAGAAGGGGTCAAGTCATTCATTGATGTTGCTCGTCACCATGTGAACCAGAATAATCAGATATCATGTCCTTGTAAAGTTTGCCGTAACAGATTTTTTCATTCTGTTGAAGATGTTCATCTTCATTTGTTGAATTCCGGTATGGATATGAATTATGATACATGGATATATCATGGGAAGCGAATCCATCAAGTGCAAGGACAAACTTCAAGATTTACGAATGACGAGTAGACTAGTAATCTTAGTGGCAACATGGTTAATATGATTGATGATGCATTTCAAATATTGGATGATAATGATGATGATGAAGATACAATGGGTTATCAAGATACATTGTGGAGTGGTGAGGTGACTAATGCTCATAGGGTAGATTTTAATAATTATGAGAAGTTGCTTCATGAAGCTCAAATGGAACTATACCTTGGATGCAATGAATATATAGTTTTGATCTACGTTGTGGAATTAATTCACAACAAAGTTGACAACCATATGACTGACAGGGCAATTGATAAGATGTTAGTAATGATGAAGAAGATGTGTCCCCAACCCAACCACGTTCCTAAATCATTCTATGAGTACAAGAAGATATTGAGAAGTCTTGGATTAGGGTATGAAAATATCCATGCTTGTTACTACGACTGTGCATTGTTTTATAAAGAACATGAAAAGAAAGATATATGTTTAGTGTGTAATGAGCCAAGGTATAAGGCTAGTACTTGTGAGCAAAGAAAGAAAGTTAAATAAAAATCACATATTCATGCTAAGGCTCAAGGCTTCGCCCTAGCAAAAGAAATTAATTACGCATATTCATAATTGAAATCATAGAAAATATTATTAAGAAAAGGATTGAAAACACCTTCAAGTAGAAAATCTCCAAAACCCTAGCCCTTCTCTCTGTTTCCAAAATTGCATAAAATAAAGCGTAGTAAAAAACTATAGACGGCCAAGCAATATATTTGCTAAGCCCCCCAACAAACCCTAAAAATAGGTCCTTTATTTCCCTTAGGAAACTAAAATTAATAATCCAAATAAAATAGGAAACATAACCCTAAATTAAATGGTAAAATTTGCCTAAAATCTGAATGGCCACGTTTTGGACCCATAAGCTGCTCCAAAACTGGCCCATCCAAGGTCATCTTGGGCTCCAAAAACATAATTTAAGCCCAAAAACGTCATTTTCCAGCACTGCTTCTTTATTCCATCGCTAGAAAATAACTGCTAGGTAGAAAAATCCCAAATTTTGATACGATCAAGCTAAGTGACTCACGAACATCCTCCAACTGGAATTACTCCAAAATTCGTCCATTTGGTCCTGTTTTTCTCCAGAGGAAGTCGAAAGTCCTATATTGAAAATACAATTCAAAGTATCAAAATTCTTTCAAAATATTAACCAAAATATACTAAGATTAGGGTAAAATATATAATATAAAATCTACTCATCAAGTTCCCAAAAACAAAAAATCGTGAGGGAATAGTAAGCCCAAAGCGGACAATATCGTGCTACGGTGGTGGAGTGGGCCCAAGAAATGGTTCGTCCCGGGCCGGGATGTGAAAAATGGTATCAGAGCCAATCCCTGGTCGGAAGTGGGCCGACGAGGATGTCGGGCCCCTAAGGAGGGTGGATTGTAACATCCCACATCGTCCAGGGGAGTGATCCTTAAATGTATATTTTCATCCCTACCTAGCACGAGGCCTTTTGGGTGCTCACTGGCTTCGGGTTCCGTCGGAACTCCAAAGTTAAGCGATAAGGTAGCCTTAGCACTCCCATGATGGATGACCCACTGGGAAGTTGCTCGTGAATTCTCAAAAACAAAAAAAACCGTGAGGGAATGGTAAGCCCAAAATGGATAATATCGTGCTATGGTGCTGGAGTGGGCCTAGGAAGTGGTTCGCCTTGGACCGGGATGTGAAAATTATCCTACCTCTTTCGTGTTTTCAATCAATGGGTGCCCATATAATAATGAACTAAATTTCCTTTATTAATTTTTTATTAGTTTAATAATTTATTTTATAATGTAATAAAATAATAATTTAATTTGATATATCGACTGAAAAATTCTTTTAAAAGATGTCAAATAAGCTGTGACAACCCGTCCCAAATTCTACGTTTTATTAATTTTAAAAGCGTGAATTTACGAAAATGCCCTAAAGGCAAGGACTTTGACTTTTGTTGACCATTGCCTAGAGAGACATATGACTTATTCTTTTAGCATATCCTCCTAGTACTTGTTGGTACGAATGCATAGGCGAAAACCGTTTACGAGTCCAGATTATAACGGTATAATTACGGACGTTTGAAATTGGTTATTCAAAGTTTAGTTTTAATTAAATTGAATTCCCATCTTGTGGGAAAGAAGCCCAATCAGCTTTCAGCAAGGAAATAAGGAACCAATCATATTATTTCTTTTAAGGACCAATCAGACAAGGGGAGAAAGAAAATGGACCAATAGGAAGAGGAGAGACAAACATCCTTCCCCATTTCATCAGCCCGTGCACACCACACAACCCAGTTCGACCTCTCATTTTCCAAGGTCGATTCCGGCCAACTCCAGTGGAGTTTTTTTACGCCACCACTGCCATCTTGAAGCTCTCATTCCCCTCTACAAAACCCACCTAAGAACCACCTTGATTAACCACGGTATGTGGCGGTTTGAGGTCACGAAAGTCGAAGAAAATCAACGGTGCTCCGGCCACTATTTTCAATATTCCGGTGAATCGGCAAAGCGATGGCCCTATCATCCTAGGAGAAAATCCTAACCAACCTTGACTCTGTTGTTCCACCAACCAGGTAATGAAATGTACAACCCGTACTTTCCTTCATGCCACCAACCAGGTGATGAAATGTACAACCCGTACTCTAATATCATTTGGCAACTTGCCATTCATGCCACCAATTAAGTGAAGAAGGAACCCACCTTCGTACCACCAACCAGGTGATGAAGGAACTCACCTTCGTACCACCAACCAGGTGATGAAGGAACTCACCTTCGTACCACCAATCAAGTGATGAAAGCAACTCACCATTCATTCCACCTACCAGAAGACGAGTGGTACAACTTGTACATGTGAACTCCTAGCATTCACAAATAATCAAAAACCCTCAAGCTTGACAACTCAACTAGGGGAGCACTTATGCCCAACAAGAGTTATAGTCACCAACAAAGTCTTATTGCAAGCCAACAACAACTTCAGTGTATGGCATACAAAGATTAAGCTATTCAGCCCTTTTGCATCTATTTCAGACATTTCTCCTCTGTAACAATGCAAAATCTTGATCGAGAAAGTGTGAAGCAAAACCAATTTATGGTGACAACAAGATCTTCATCAATTGAAGGCAACCACAATTCTCAAAAGCTTCACACACTCTTGATCAAGACATTGTGAAGCAAAACCAATTTATGGTGCCAATAAGAGCTTCATTAAAGGAGTTCAACCACAATTCTTAAAAGCTTCACACACTCTTGATCAAGACAGTGTGAAGCAAAACCAATTTATGGTGCCAACAAGAGCTTCATCAAAGGAGGGCAACCACAATTCTCAAAAGCTTCACACACTCTTGATCAAGACAGCGTGGAGCAAAACCAATTTATGGTGTCAACAAGAGCTTCATCAAAGGAGTTCAAAAACAATTCTCAAAAGCTTCACACACTCTTGATTAAAACAATGTGAAGCAAAACCAATTTATGGTGCTAACAAGAGCTTCATCAATGAAAGGCAACCACAATTCTCAAAAGCTTCACACACTCTTGATCAAGACAATGTGAAGCAAAACCAATTTATGGTGCCAATAAGAGCTTCATCAATAGAGGGCAACCATAATTTTCAAAAGCTTCACACACTCTTGATCAAGACAATGTGAAGCAAAACCAATTTATGGTGCCAACAAGAGCTTCATCAAAGGAGTTCAACCACAATTCTTAAAAGCTTCACACACTCTTGATCAAGACAGTGTGAAGCAAAACCATTTTATGGTGTCAACAGAAGTTTCATCAATGAAGAGCAACTAAAACCCGTAGAAAGCTTCACACACTCTTGATCAAGACTGTTAGAAGCAAATTCAATTTATATGGTTCATCCAAACCTTCAACTACTACAAGGTGTGGCTTGCATCACAATTTCTTGCTCAATAGTGTGGAAGCAAAAATGTTGTCTCTCCCATATTTTCAAATTTCTAGTTTCCCAAAAAAACAAAAAACAAAAGGAAATTGGGAAATTCAACAAATTTCTAGTTTTCCCAAAAAAAAATATTGGGAAATTCAACAAAGCTTCATCAATGGAGGACAACTACAAACTCTCAAAAGCTTCACACTATCTTGATCAAGATAGTGTGAAGCAAAATCAATTCATGGTACCTAACAAAGCTTCATCAATGGAGGACAACTACAAATTCTCAAAAGCTTCACACTACCTTGATCAAGATAGTGTAAAGCAAAATCAATTCATGGTACCCAACAAAAGTTTCAACTCCAAAGCTTCACCTATAAAGCTTCAACTCCAAAGCTTCACCTACAAAAGCTTCCACACAAAAGCTTCACCTATAAAGCTTCAACTCCAAAGCTTCACCTACAAAGCTTTAACACAAAAGTTTCACCCACAATAGCTTCACCAACAAAAGTTTTACCCACTACAAAAGCTTCACCCACAAAAGCTTCACCTATAAAGCTTCAACTCAAAAGATCACCTACAAAAGCTTCACATATAAAGCTTTAACCTCAAAGCTTCACCCACAAAAGCTTCAACACAAAAGCTTCACCTACAAAAGCTTCACCTACAAAAGCTTCACACACTCTTGATCAAGATAGTGTGAAGCAAAATCAATTCATGGTACCCAACAAAACTTTAACCTCAAAGCTTCACCCACAAAGCTTCACTTACAAATCTGAAAATATATATATATATATATATATTATATATTTTATTTTTTTTTCGAAAATTCGAAAATTTGAAAAGAAAAAAAAAATTGCCTAGGCTTCATTTCTTTGGGCCTAACAACTTTCATAACAAATATTTATGAAGGAGGAGTTTTGGGCTACCACATAGAAAGGAAATGCCTCATTCGTCAACTCCCTCGACCGGAGACTTGGGGGACTCCTACCATATGCTACTGCACCTTGATACTCAGAAGTCTCACGACCACTCAGTGACTTGGATTTTTCAAGTCTCCAACCGAGAAGTTTTTCTCACTCAGGAAATTAAGGGAGCACTGCCTCAACATATATGCTTCACTCACAAAGCTTCAACATACAAGCTTCAACAAAAGAAAAATTCAAAGAACTTAGTGAAGAAGGCTTTGGTGTATTTAACACAATACGTTGAAATGAAGCAAAGCTTATTTATTGATATCTCTGATAAGTTACAAATATGTACATATACATGAATCAAAATAAACAAACAAGAGGAAGCCTTCACAAATGTTGTTCAGGAGAAGTCTCAGCAGTCGGCAGAGCCCCAGAAAGAGTAGGCACCAGAGGGTGATCATTCGGACCCTTAGTACTGGGCATAACCCCAGAAGGAGAAGGCACCAAAGATTGATCATTTGGAGCTTCATTACGCAGTACAGCCCTAGAAGACGAAAGCAATAAATACCTTTGGAACAAACCCACAAACCTCTGATGATCAAGTAAAATCTGACCATCAGATTCCTGCAGCTGGTCAAGCTTTCTCTTCATGTTTGTAGCATAGTCATGTGCGAGCCTATGAAACTATTTATTCTTATGCTTGAGCCCTCTAATCTCCTGTTTGAGACTTATCACTTCAGCCGCCAATGATTCAACTTGGCGGGTTAAAGCAAATAGGCGTTGGGCCATATTAGACATAGAACCTGCACACTGAACATTGAAAGCCAGAGAATTCTTAACAGCCAACTCATCAGACCATTTGGAAAGTAGTCTGTTATCTTTGGGAGTGAGAAAATTCCTGGCCACCACCGCAGCGGTCATATCATTCTTCATCATAGAGTCCCCAACGGTAAGAGAACCAGTAGAGGATAAGAAGGATGGGCGCCATATGTTGTCTTGATGAGACATAGATACCTCTTCACCAAAGTTCAAGTCAAAACGACGGTCGGATGGGCCAGACAATTTCAGAAATGATGCAGGAGAAATGAGGTATAATAAATCTCTGAAGTACAAAAATAAGGGGAAAAGTCCTACAAGCAATAACTCTCTGAATGTACTTCTTGCACACAATTGGTGCCCATATAAAAGAAAGGGCAACAAGGCCGTTGGTTCAAAAATTGAAGAGGCACCACTCTTCGAATTTCAAAGAGGCACCACTCTCCACACGCAACATCAGCTCATCAGGTACCACAGATAACTTTGCCAAAAATCTCTGACAAAGTTTAGACACAAAAATTTTGAAGGTCCAGCTACCATACTATTACCCACAAGGGTAAAGGAACAGCACCATTGCTTGATAATTGGAAAGTTCCTATGTGTGTCAACCTCCATGCTCCGTGGCAAGGCAGACTGGCAAAAATGCCCAACCTTTACTCACATTCGAGAAAACACTCCCAACAAGATTGCTTGCTCAAAAATCGAAGAGGCACTGCTTTCCGAATCTCGAGAACTAGACTCCCAACAGGATTACTTGCTCAAAAATCAAAGAGGCACCGCCCTTCAAATCTCGAGAGCAAGACTCCCAACAGGATTACTTTTTCAAAAATCGAAGAGGCACCGCTCTCCGAATCTCAAGAGCCAGACTCCCAACAGGATTGCTTTCTCAAAAATTAAAGAGGCACCGTTCTCCAAATCTTGAGAGCCAGATTCTCGACAAAATTGCTTGTTCGAAAACCGAAGAGGCACCGCTCTTCGAACTTCAAGAGCCAGATTTTCTTGGATAAAGCTTGTCTGCAATCTTCACACGCAACATCAGCTTTCCAAATACCACAGACCACTTTTTCAAAGTACTCTGACAAAGTTAAAAAACGTGAAGCTTGCAGCTCCCACTACATTGCTACGACCAAGAAGGGTAAAGGAATAACATTACTACTTGTTATTAGGGAGACTCCTATACATGTCGACCTCCATCTTCCACGGACAGGCAGACCTGCAAAAATACTCAACCCTTCCTCATATCTGAGAGGGCACTTCCAACGAAGCCTCTCGAAATACTCAGTTTTCTTCCCCCCCCAATAATACCTATGCAAACCAGCCACACCAGAGTAAGAGTATCTCATATCATCAGGGTAAAAAACAAGAGTATCCCATATCATGCTTTTCCCTGTCTTTTCCTTTGCCCTTGTTCTTACCTGCAAGACAAGGAGAAAGAAAACAATCAGTCAGCACTTGGAATCAAGCTTCCAGTCAGGAACTGACTGCCTAGAACCCTTTGCTTGATTACTTACCTGGCATTGCTCTCGAGTACTCATCTTCAACATCATATGCTTCCAGAAAAGATACCACATCTGCCTGAGGAACAGATAGGGCAAGTGAGAAGGATACAAGGAAGCATGTAAAGACAAGAGCAACAGAACACGTGCCGATTCATCTATTACTCCGTCAACAGCAAAAGTATCCCATATCATCAAGGTCGAACGCACTCTTGATTTGATGAACTTATTTTGACCCTCAAATTCTTAAGTTAGCCTTATACTCTGGATGAAACCAGAAAACCCACCAGCCCAGTTCAAGAGTAAGCCTGTGGAAAGTTACTTCTTCAAAAGCAAAAGTATCTCATATCATCTCTTCTCATTTTTCTTCTCTTTATCTTTCCTGCTGCTTGCAAGATAGGGAGAATGAGAATAATCAGCCTGAACTCAAAATCAAACTTTTGATCTGGGGCTGCTTGTTGGGAACTCTGATTGCTTACCTTGTTTGTCACCTCTTTCGACAGATCTCCTAGCTTGGCGACTTGGGAACTCCTACTACATGGTTTGTATCGCGTTTGACCAAGCCTAAAACTACAAGTAAGCTTCAAGTCAAATTGATACATTACCTTGTGCATCTCCACCGGTTAAAGATATCACCCCTGGATGGAGGGAAAATACTTCCAGAGAAGATACCACATCTACCTATGAGATAGATAAGGCAAGTGAATATGATACCACACTTCGGTACTTAGAAGTTTTGTGATTACTTAGCGGTTTGGATCTTGCAAGTCCCCAACCGAGGAGCTTTCCTCACTCATGAACTTAGGGGAGCATTGTTTGTACCATACTTGTCCAATCCTGAAACTACTGAGCACCGGTCAACGTTATACCGTCAAGGACCCAGAAGAGTTTCCCTCCAAACAGGAGGCCAATCACAGCCCGACACTTATCGACATCAGAAGCCAATCATAGCGCGATACGTGTCAACATCAGAAGCCAATCACAACACGACACGTGTCAATGTCAAAACAAAGCTAGAAACTCTCTTCTATAAAAGGAGATCATTCTCCCACAATATTTCCTAATGTCATTTGTACTAAATGATTCACTAGTACTCACTAAAAAAGAGCTTGAACCTATGTACTTATGTAAACCCTTCACAATTAATGAGAACTCCTACACTCTGTAGACGTAGCCAATCTAGGTGAACCACGTACATCTTGTGTTTGCTTCCCTGTCCCTATCCATTTACATACTTATCCACACTAGTGACCGGAGCAATCTAGCAAATGTCACAAACGTAACAAACGTAACACTTTCTGTTGTACCAAAGTCTTCACTGGATTTGTCCATCAACAGTGTGTAATTTCGATATGCTCATGTTTGTTATATTTTGTTTTGAATATGAGGAGTAGAAGGAGAACCATTTTCTGTGATTGACAATTGGGGGGCTCTCCACAAAGACAAGAACAGCCAATGGATAAATGATATTACTCAAGAGAAATATGTAAGTCACTTTTGTGTATGAATGTGGTATTTAGCAATTGATGAATATTGAATTCAGTGTTTTAGTATTCTTGGTGCTATTTGTTATGTAAGGATAAGATGAAAAAAAAAAGGATGAAGTTATGGAGAAATTGATTCAAGAAGCACCAGATGGTACTCCACCAGATTCTCTACAAGTTCCATTGAATGATGAGTTTGGCATCATGGTTGAGAATCTTGGGAAGAAGGGAAAATCTGTTAATGGTGTAGGTATTTTTCCTCGTATGGATACATCTGATTTTGTTTCTTCAATGCCTTCAAGTTCTGAGTTAACAGAGACGAAAGATCAAATAAAGCTTCTGTCAACTAGTTTCATCAACTTGGAAAAGGAGAATAAATAGTTGAAAAAGAAGAATGATATTCTCATATTACAAGTGAAAGCTCTTTTAGCAAAGAAGGGGCAAGGTATCAACAACTCTATAGGTACTGATGATGATTTTTCAGATGTCGATGGTGCATATGCTGAAATGGAAGACCTTGGTACAGATGAAGACTGATTTATATTACAAAGTCTTTTACTGTTATCTAGTTTTAGTCATGCACATGGTAGAACTTTTTGGTTAGCTCCTCAGTGTCTTAGATTTCTCTTTTGTTTGCATCCCAACATGTATAAAGGAGTTGGTGCCCTCCTTGATGAACTTACTGTTATCTAGTTTTAGTCATGCACATGGTAGAACTTTTTGGTTAGCTCCTCATTGTCTTAGATTTCTCTTTTACTAGCATCCCAACATGTATAGAGGAGTTGGTGCCCTTCATGATGAATTGCCATTGAGCTGAGATGAGACACTAAGATTTAGATTTTTTTGGGATTTTTATATGAGTATATGAAATGTACTTGATATATGTGCCTGAGTAGTCTATTAATGAAAATGAAATTAATCGAAGCATTACCTTATATTTGACATGAATTGTAATTCTATTTTATAAACAGGGAATTGTAATTTTAGATTATAAACAAGGAATATGTATTGGTCTATCACATATATTTCCAAAAAAGGTATTTTATTTTGACATAAGTGACCCAGGCTATGCCACAAATGGAAGAAAAATGTGACACTTTCAGCGTCACTTATCTATTTCATAAGTGACAAATTATATAGGTCACATAATTTATTCTTTTTTATAAACAAGGAATTGTAATATCAGATTATAAACAGGAATATGTATTGGTTTGTCACATATATTTCCAAAATAGATATTTTATTTTGACATAAGTGACCCAGGCTATGCCACAAATGGAAGAAAAATGTGACGCTTTCTACGTCACTTATCTATTTCATACGTGACGAATTATACAGGTCACATAATTTATTCTTTTTTATAAACAAGGAATTGTCATATCAGATTATAAACAGGGAATATGTATTTGTTTGTCACATATATTTCCAAAATAAATATTTTATTTTGACACAAGTGACCCAGGCTATGCCACAAATGGAAGAAAAATGTGACGCTTTCAACGTCACTTATCTATTTCATACGTGATGAATTATATAGGTCACATAATTTATTCTTTTGTGACACCTTATCCGTCACAATCTCCTATTTTCGTAAATTTAAACTAGTGTTAAGTGACAAAAGCAGTGTCACATATACTAAAAATATGTGGCGCTTTTAAAATTCATCACTTCTACTATCCGTGACTCGTCATAGGTGATGCTCGCAGTGACGCTGTAAAAGCGTCACATATTATCAAATGCGACGCATTTTTATTTTCTGTGACGAATATCTATCATCACATAAGCCCTGTTTTCTTGTAGTGTTTCAAGAAGATGTAGCACAAGCAAGAGGCTTCGCCACGTTGTTAATGGTGGGCTTGACATGTTTACATTCAGAGGTAATAGAGCCTTTATCTCCGGTGTATGTGAGATCAATGTTACTGAGTTCTACATTCTCACATGGCAGCTTTCCACTGCATAAAAGCTTGACACCAACTGGGCCTGATGACGAGCCCTTTATGTTCTTGAAGCTAACATTGCTGATCTTAACTTTGGATGAAACCTGCATACAATAGTAGTATTATTAGAAAGCATTTATACTCATAAATATTTTTGATAAAAATGTTTTAAATATAAATGTCAAAAAAGTTATTAAAACTTCATGTGTATTTATTTTTTGGGAAAACTACACAGGAGTTCTCCCTAAAAATATATACCTCTCTCCAAAAATCACTTTTAAGTTTTTAGATCAAACATCGCTAGAAGTGCTTTTGTTGAGATTTTTTTTTAAACCTTTCATAAACAATCTCAAATAGGCCGATGGACTCAACCTATCCATTCAAAATAGTGGAGGTTGGTGTCAAGAAATTTTTGTTTTTCTGTTTGGGTTCTTCAAGATTAAGTATTTGACTAAGCAATAAAGAAACTATGATATTAATTTTGGTGTAAAATAGTATACCTCAGGTGTACACAGCTTATGTGGGCAATACTCTTGGTCTATGACGACAGGGTTTTTAACATTGTCCATGATAATATCCTGAAAGTGAACGTCTGAGACAGCAGTACCCTTTGCAGGGGAAGCAGGCCAGGTTTTGATCCTTACACCATTATCGGTATTTGTAATTGTGCAGTTCTTGATAAAGATTCCGGACACAGGTTCTTCATCCTCAGTCCTTCCAAGGCTTCCGATGCTTATGCCGTGGCCTGGTCCGCATGTAACGTTGGTTACATGGAGTTGCTTGGTGCCATGACCTATAGAGATGCAATCATCCCCAGTTCCAATGGTTGTATCTGTGATGTTGATCTCAGTTGAACGTCCCATATGAATTCCATCTGTATTGACACTTTCTTTAGGCGCTGATACTGTAAAATCTTGGAATGCCAACTTGTTGCAACCCAAAAGATTTACGTGGAAATTTTTGCTGTCTTTTGTTGTTATTCCTCGAACTATGGAATTGGTGATAAAATTGAACCTCAAATTCTGCGAATAGTGTAAAAACAGTTCAAACATATTAAGACGAGTAATGTCTCTTGTCAAAGTTATGTTGTCAAGAAAATTTTTATATTGTCACACTGAATCAAAATAACAAATTATCCACATGATCCAAGATTTAGATTCACTACCTAATATATTCTCTTTTCACACGTATGGCTCCGGCTGTCAGGCACCATATATATATATATATATATATATATATTAGAAGAGTATGATCAGCCGTTTAGTTTCACAATCTAGCAATTGATTTAAATTATAAAAGAACAAGATTTAAATTATCTTACAACAGCTTTAAATTTGCAATCTTTGTTTTTGTGGCAATCATTTTGCTTCCAAGCAGTTGCTCCTTGGCCATCGAAAGTTCCACCGCCAGATAAGGTGAGCCCATCAATGCGCTCAAAAGCTACCCAAGTATCTTCTTTTGGGAGTTCCTTGATATGTTCCGGAGCCTGCAGTGTGCCTTGGAGCTGAAACTCAATAGGACCTTTGCATGGTCCTTTGAAAGTTGCCCCTACAAACTTGTATGTCCCACTTGGAACAACAATTTTACTTGCCGATGTCGATGCACATGCATCTGTCCAAGCTTTGCTCAAAGCCTAATTAAAAACATTGTATAAAAATTAAAAATTGAAATGATTCGCTTTAATTACCAAACAATTCTAGAATGGAAATGATTTTCCGCTTATTCATACTTTTTCCCATGCATATTTATTTCTTACTTTAAATTAAACAAATCAAAAGAAAAATAAGAATGTTCAAAATCTAAAAAGTGCGTACGGAAGTAATTTCTCTTCTAGTTAGAAATATTAGTTTAGCATTTCAAGAAGAATTGCATAAGCATATATAATGCCTACCTGGGTTATATCAGAGTTTGCTTTTCCACCATAATTTGCACCTGTTACATCATAGACACCAGATTGGGCATTAGATGAGGATACTAACAACAAGAACACAAACATTGACAAGATATTTTTCAGCTTCAAATCCATCTTGAGTTTTCAATTCAGAATGAGTTTCTTTCGTTTGGAAGTTTGATGAAAACTTTATTTTGGTTTCATCGCAATTTTATACTTAGACTGGAAAGCTTAACGTCCTCAAATTATTTAGCTAATTACTAGCTAGTTTTATGGAAGGTGCCTTACCCCCAAAAACCGTGCACGAAAAAAACTAGCAGCCGTTGAATAGTAAAAATATCTCAAAATTTCTTCAAAAGAAAGGCTTAATTACGAGCTTGAAATTTCCTCACTCAGAATATTTCTTCCAAGAAACAAGGAAGTAGCCCCGAATTAAGATGTTTAATTGCAGTGTAGTTCAAGAATTATATCCTATCATTAGTAATTAATTAAGCTGCTTATAGAACATCAATTACCACTACTATGTATGGCCCTAGGTTAGTTCAGTATCAATTACCACTTCAACATATAGTTCTCCATGCTTTCTCCCCAAGTCAGTACTCGAATTGTTTCTTCTAAGCAAACCCTAGTTGCTGCAGCCACCAGCACCCTGATCAACGCCAACTCCACCACCGCGACACACCTACAACTTGTTTTAACTTTACGGCGTGACTTGTGGGAATCCTCACAATAATAGTTTTAAACCTTATCATAGCATGGAAACAATACAAAGACAAATTGGTACATCATTTTACTTGCTAGATGGCACATCTCGGTGTCTCCCTTTATAGTCTACCTCTTCACTGACCGCAAATTGGTACATCACTTTACTTGCTAGAAAGACAAAGACAAGAGCATCTACTATGACGTACTCATGCAAGTCTCGTTTTCTTTCTAAAGGAGTTTCTCTCCATGACTAACGTTGTCGCTAACGGTTGTACCAAGATCCCATTCGTCTGAAGAATTAGAAGCTTGCGTGCCAGTGCTTCTGCCTCGTTGGTGTTAATTTGTCAAGGATTGAGTGGCGGCTGCTGTGGTTGAGGATTTGAGGGATGGAATCGTGGGGTTCAATGTGGCAGTGCAGGGTCGTTTTAGGGTGGAAAGAGGATCGCATTCCGTGGCTAGGCTTGCATGCATCAAAATTTCAACGAAATAAATATTTACCAATACATTAAATTTCGACATGCCTGAGCTTATGGGGCATGCACCGAGGGTCGCACAAATCGTACACGTGACATGTGACTCATCAAAACCAGACAAGTCATCAAGTGACATGTGTTGACACTTGACGGAAAGTAATTAATGAATTATCTTTATTAATTCTTTGATTAATTTCAATATCGAAACAAATTAATTGATTTAAAATGCCAAATCATGAAAAAGCCCAAAATTAAGTCTTGTGTTTCTTTCGTCAATAAATCAAGTCCACAATCAAGACCAAATCCAACAGTAGGCAAGACATGGAAAGCCTATAAATACGTGGCTCTAAGACAAACCCTTGTGGCATCCGTTCATTCAAGATTAAGTCATCGCCACCATTAAATCAACAACATCCACATTTTTCAAACCAGGGATTGAAAAAGTGGATTCAAGTTTTGTAAAAAGATTATAACCCTAAATTTATTAATACAAATTATTACTTTGTAAAAGTGTTCATGTATTATTTGTCTATAAATCTTGAGTTTACAAGGCTATTGAGGGTTGATTGTGATTTTGTCAGGGTTGAGATGTCGAACAATGGAACTGATGGAGCCTTATGTGGTGGATCTTGTGTGGTGGATCAAGTAAATGTGATGTGGAGGGTAATTAAAAATGATCGTTCATTTTTATGTACTGCTTCAAACTATGCCCGTGCTACTTTATATATGTATTACTCTTTTGACTTGTGATGTGGCTCAATTGATTAAAAACATCTACCCCATACACCCGAGGTCATAAGTTCTATTTTCACTTCCCCCAATGTTTCCTTGCCTAAAAAACTCTTGTAAAAGTCTAGGGTTCTAGTAAATAAATGTGACTACTTAAGTCCATCAGTTACAAGGAAATAACTATCGTTAGAAGGTCTAAACAGACTAAACAGAGTGTCATATTCCAACAACTCGGATGTCCTTATCATTTTTATTTTTGTTAAAAAAAATGAAAAAGTTTGACAGTTAACCTGTAAATGAAGTATTTTAAATTCAAATCACATATGAAAATTCACTACTAGCTAGGGAGACCTGGAGTAATGAACACAAAATATCTTTTGTCATGTTATTACAAAGAGAGGTTTGAACAAAAAACTCAACCGTCAACCCACGCTCATCTCATGCTATTTGAGAAAAGTCTTATGGGTAACTTATTGACAACGCACGACAAAAACAAACAAAAAAACTTATTCACAACGAATAATTGGCTTGATTTTAAGAAGATGTAGCACAAGCAAGAGGCTTTGCCACGTTGTTAATGGTGGGCTTAACATGTTTACATTTAGAGGTAATAGAGCCTTTCTCTCCAGTGTATGTGAGATCAATGTCACTCGGTTTCACATTCTCACATGGCAGCTTTCCACTACATAAAAGCTTGATACCAACTGGGCCTGAAGATGGGACTTGGATTGTCTGCCCTCCCATTTCGGTGCCTTCTCCGTGCCCTCCTGTTTTGTGTGATCACGGTTAAGCCACGTTAATATTTTATATTATTTTTTTATAAAAATAATAAAACAAAAAGAAATAGTAATATAAAATGTTGACGTGGCTTAACCGTGACCACAAAAACAGAAAGGCATGAGGAGGGCACCACAATTAGAGGGCAGACAATCCAAGTCCCTGAAGATGAGCCCTTTATGTTCTTAAAGCTGACATCACTGATCTTAATTTTGGATGAAACCTGCACACAATAATAGTACCATTAAAGTGTAATTTTAAAGTGTAATTTTAATTACAAAAATGTTTTAATTATAAATATGCCAAAAAAGTAATTAAAAATTCAAGTGTAATTTTTTGGAAAACCACACAGGAGTTCTTCCTAAAGAAATGTACTTCTTCATAAAGTGCTTTTAAGTTTTTATATCAAACATTGATAGAAGTGTTATTGGTCGACATAATTTTTTTTTAAACCTTTCATAAACAATCTCAAATAGGCTGGTGAACTCAAGTATCCATTCAAAATAGTGGAGATTAGTGTCAATAGATCAAACGGTTATCAATTGTATTCTATTCTTCTAGCTAGATTAAGTATTTGACTAAGTAATAAAGAAACAATGATGTTAATTTGGTGTAAAATGGTATACCTCAGGTGTACACAGCTTATGTGGGCAATACTCTTGGTCTATGACGACAGGGTTTTTAACATTGTCCATGATAATATCCTCAAAGTGAACATCTGAGACAACAGTACCCTTTGCAGGTAGGGATGGGCAAAATATTCATGGGTATGGGTAACCGCGGTTACCTGCCCATTTAAAGTTGATGGTTATGGTTATGGATAACCGTTTAAACAAATAAACAGTTATGGGTATAACCGTTTATCCATGAAATTTAAATGGACGGTTATGAGTATTATCCGCGGTTATAACGGGTATCCATCGGTTATGGTTATTTGCAGGTGAAGCAGGCCAGGTTTTGATCCTCACACCATTATCTGTATTTGTAATCGTGCAGTTCTTGATAAAGATTCCGGACACAGGTTCTTCATCCTCAGTCCTTCCGAGGCTTCCGATGCTTATGCCGTGGCCTGGTCCGCATTTAACGTTGGTTACATGGAGTTGGTTGGTTCCGTGACCTATAGAGATGCAATCATCCCCAGTTCCAATGGTTGTATCTCTGATGTTGATCCCAGATGAACGTCCCATATGAATTCCTTTTGTATTGACGCTCTCTTGAGGCGCTGAGACAGTAAAATCTTAGAATACCAGATTTTTGCAACCCATAAGATTGACGTGGGAATTTTTTGCTGTCTTTTCTTGTTATATCTCGAATTATAGAATTGGTAACAGAATTGAACCTCAAATTCTGCCAAAGTGTGAAAACAGTTAAAACATATTAAGACAAGTAATGTCTCTTGCAAAAGTTATGTTGTCAGGAGAATTTTTTTATAGTCAGAATGAATCAAAATCGCAGATTATCCACATGATCCATGACTTAGAGTCGCTACCTAATATATACCCTTTTCACATGTATGGCTCGGGCTGTCAGGCACCATATATATATATATATATATATATATATTCTTAGAAGAGTATGATCAGCCAATTAGTTTCACAATCTAGCAATTGATTTAAAATATAAAAGAACAAGATTTAAATTATCTTACGATAGCTTTAGATTTGCAATCTTTGTTTTTGTGACAATCATTTTGCTTCCAAGCAGTTGCTCCTTGGCCATCGAAAGTTCCACCACCAGATAAGGTGAGCCCATCAATGCGCTCAAAAGCTACCCAAGTATCTTGTTTTGGGAGATCCTTGATATGTTCTGGAGCCTGCACTGTGCCTTTTAGCTGAAACTCAATAGCAGCTTTGCATGGTCCTTTGAAAGTTGCCCCTACAAACTTGTATGTCCCACTTGGAACAACAATTTTACTTGCCGACGTCGATGCACATGCATCTGTCCAAGCTTTGCTCAAAGCCTAATTACAAACATTAAATAAAAATTAAAAATTAAAAATTGAAATGATTCTGGTTAATTACGAACCAATTCTAGAACGGAAATGATTTTCCGCTTATTCATTTTTTTCCCATGCATACTTATTGCTTACTTCTAACTAAACAAATCGAAAGAAAAAGCAAGAAACAAAAACAAGAATGTGCAAAGACTAAGTGTGTACGGAAGTAATTTTTCTTCTAGCCAAAAATATTGGTTTAGCATTTCAAGATGAATTATATAAGTATATATAATGCCTACCTCGGTTAGGTATAAAATATCGATGATATCGAAAATATCGGTAGTCCAAAAACACGGAAATTTTGATGGAAATATCAGGATATTATCGATATCGATAAAAATTGAATAAAAACCACGGAAATTGTAAGAAAAACTTGGAAATTTTTATTGAAACTTCGCAGGATGTTTATTTAGTCAATTATCTATTAGTTTATCACAAAAAATTGGAAGGAAATGCATTGCATGATAGATATAATTGATTTAAGTTGATTATATAGCGAGTTGGCAAACATTGTGAGTGTAGAAAATATGTATTAATTAATGAAAGAAGTTTAAACACATCATAATCATTTATATATAATGAATTAGTACAATATTTTACACTTTATACATTGCATGGTAAGATACATGAGTGACTTAGCAAGGTCTAAAATATCGATGATATCGGAAATATCAGTAGTCCAAAAAATATCGATAGTCCAAAAACACGGAAATTTCGATGAAAATATCGGGATATTATGGATATTTTAGAACTTATATCAAAGTTTGCTTTTCCACCATAATTTGTACTTGTTACATCATAGACACCAGATTGGGCATTAGATGTGGATACTAACAAGAAGGACATAAACATTGGCAAGATATTTTTCAGTTTCAAATCCATCTTGAGTTTTCAATTCAGAATTAGTTTCTTTCGTTTGGAGGTTTGATGAAAACTTTATTTTGGTTTTGTTTGTACCATACTTGACCAATTCCGAAACTACTGAGCACCGATCAACGTTATACCGTCAATGATCCAAAAGAGTTTCCCTCTAACCAGGAGGCCAATCACAGCGCACACGTGTCGACATCAGAAGCCAATCATAGCGCGACACGTGTCAACATCAGAAGCCAATGACAACACAACACGTATCAATGTCAGAACAAAACTAGAAACTCTCTTCTATAAAAGGAGATCATTCTCCCACAATATTTCCTAATGTCATTTGTACTAAATAATTCACTAGTACTCACTAAATGAGAGCTTGAACCTACGTACTTGTGTAAACCCTTCACAATTAATGAGAACTCTTCTACTCCATGGACGTAGCCAATCTGGGTGAACCATGTACATCTTGTGTTTTGCTTTTCTGTCTCTATCCATTTACATACTTACCCACACTAGTGACCGCGAAGGTCATAAACTTGACACTTTCTGTTGTACCAAAGTCCTCGCCGATTTTGTTCATCAACATTTGGCGCCATCTGTGGGAAACACATTTATTTCTACTTTCTTCAGCTTTGTCAAGCTGGTTTCCACCATTCATACACTCTCTTTTGACCAGGCATCCCTCTCCAACATGGGGAGCGAAGGAAGCCACAACATGCAGAACGACACCCCCCTCGCACCTGGTGCAAAGCAACAAAAAAATGAACAAAAGAAGTTTGCTCTTCAGGCTAAAACACACGAGCTCATCACCTCTATGAAAGTCAACCATCAACTGGGTGCCCCCCAACACGGAGGGTCATTTGCCTTCGACATGGGTATTCTTGTTGAGGAGCGAGCTACTCATTGAAATGGCGACCAACATGAGACTTCTCTCAACCCAGCTGCTTCGACCCGAAGCAGGAGAAGTTGAGGAAAGCACCTCCTTACAGAATGAGTGGAATGATTGAAAGCCGTCTTTCGCAACTGTCGAGACTTCCTAAAGCAACGTCGAGACAATCTCATCTATGTAAGCTCGAAGATCAATGACCCAAGGGTCTCTGAAAGACTCGGTCCCCTCCCATGTCTCAGGCCAACTACCAATTTGGGGAAGGGGCAGCAAGTCCTAGAAAAACACGAAGGTATAGGGGACTCAGAGATGTTCCGACAGACATACCTTGGAAGTCAGTATGGCTAGTCCAGGGAAAAATCACATACTCTTGATCAAACCTTCCTACTTCCAAAAGGAGATGGAGATTTACGAAAGAAAGCTCCAGTGGTACATGACTCCACTCAGGACCATCTTGTCTTACAGCTCCTTAAAGAAGTAAACAAGTTGAAGGCCGAACGACAAGCTGAGATACCTGATTGGAACCAACCTAGGCTTGGCCCTCTTACAATGAGGATCCTCGACACCCCCTTCAAGCAAAGACAAAACAAAAGCTTGGCTTGCAACTCTATACTGGAAAGAATGACCCGATTGAACACCTTAACCTCTTTGAGTCCACCATGGCATACCGGATGTACACCAATGAAGAACAATGTCTTCTCTTCCCCTCCACCCTCTCTGGCAGAGCTCTAAATTGGTATTGTCGTCTTCCACCTGAAACAGTAGACTCATTTAAGAAATTGAGGAAACAGTTTGTTTCTCAACACATTTTCCAGACCGATCGCTTACATTCTGCTGATGACTTGTACATTATTCGCCAGACGCCAGAGGAGTCATTACGTATGTATGCTGGCCATTTCAGTCATGAGAATTCCCGTTGTGCCGAGGCAGACGACAAGACTGCCCTCAAAACCTTCACGACAGGCCTACGTGACTGTTTCTTTAAGTACATAATCAATGCCAACACTTGAAAGACTTAGTATGAGGTGATGGCGCAGGCTTATAACCATGCCTCCGCCTAGGCAAGGACATACCAAGAGAAACCTTCAACAACCATCCCCTATCAGAAAGTTGGGAGTGGAAGCCAGACTCACCCAAATGAGAAGACCTCAACCTTCCAAACGGCAGCGGTGCCTCCCCCTGCCTTACTTAATACTTCACCAAGTCAACAGACATATCAATCTCAAGGCAAAAGGAAAGATTTCCACCATTCGTACACTCTCTTTTGACCAGGCATCCCTCTCCAACATGGGGAGTGAAGGAAGCCACAACACACAGAACGACACCCCCCTCGCACCTGGTGCGAAGCAACAAAAGAATAAACAAAAAAAGTTTGCTCTTCAGGCTAAAGTCGATGAGCTAGAGGCTTAGAACAACAGGATAGCGATGAAGAATGAGATCCTCCAAGAGCAGTATGAGAAGGTCTTCGAGATGCTCCACAAGGCTAGATATACTAAAACACACAAGCTTATCACCTCTGTGGAAGTCAACCATCAACTGGGTGCCCCCTAACACGAAGGGTCATTTGCCCTCGACATGGGTATTCCTGTTGAGGAGCGAACTACTCATTGAAATGGCGACCAACATGAGACTTCTCTCAACCCAGCTGTTTCGACCCGAAGCAGGAGGAGTAGAAAAAGGCACCTCCTTACAGAATGAGTGGAATGATCGAAAGCCGTCTTTCGTAACTGTTGAGACTTCCTAAAGTAACGTCGAGACAATCTCATCCATGTAAGCTCGAAGATCAATGACCTAAGGGTCTCTGAAAGACTCGGTCCCCTCCCATGTCCCAGGCCGACTACCAATTTGGGGAAGAGGCAACAAGTCCTAGAGAAACACGAAGGTATATGAGACTCAGAGATGTTCCGACAGACATACCTTGGAAGTCAGTATGGCTAGTCCAGGGAAAAATCACATGTTCTTGATCAAACATTCCTACTTCCAAGAGGAGATGGAGATTTACGAAAGAAAGCTCCAGTGGTACATGACTCCACTCAGGACCCTCTTGTCCTACAGCTCCTTAAAGAAGTAAACAAGTTGAAGGCCGAACGACAAGCTGAGATACTTGATTGGAACCAACCTAGGCCTGGCCCTCTTACAAGGAGGATCCTCGACACCCCCTTCAAGCAAAGACAAAACAAAAGCTTGGCTTGCAACTCTATACTGGAAAGGAGGACCCGATTGAACACCTTAACCTCTTTGAGTCCACCATGGCATACCGGATGCACACCGACGAAGAGCAATGTCTTCTCTTCCCCTCCACCCTCTCTGGCAAAGCTCTAAATTGGTATTGTTGTCTTCCACCTGAAACGGTAGACTCATTTAAGGAATTGAGGAAACAGTTTATTTCTCAACACATTTTCCAGACAGATCACTTGCACTCTGCGGATGACTTGTACACTATTCGCCAGAAGCCAGACGAGTCATTAGTATGTATGCTGGCCGCTTTAGCCATGAGAATTCCCGTTGTGCCGAGGCAGATGACAAGACTGCCCTCAAAACCTTCACGACAAGCCTACGTGACTATTTCTTTAAGTACATAATCAATGCCAACACTTGGAAGACTTACTCTGAGGTGATGGTGCAGGCTTATAACCATGCCTCCGCCGAGGCAAGGACATACCAAGAGAAACCTCCAACAACCATCCCCTATCAGCAAGTTGGGAGTGGAAGCCAGACCCACCCAAATAAGAAGACCTCAACCTTCCAAACGGCAGCGGTGCCTCCCCCTGCCTTACTTAATACTTCACCAAGTCAACAGACATATCAATCTCAGGGCAAAAGGAAAGATTTCCATCCTCACCAATCTCATTTTAGTAAAATGAGTAAGGGACACTATCGCGATAACCAAAGGTATCGTCACGATAATGCCCGCCCCCAGGTATTCAACATAGTGGGCCAAGCACGTGTCAAGACAAGCCTTACCCCGAGGTATGAGACATACACACCTTTGAACGCCACATGCGTGGCCATTTACCCCAGCATAGCACACCTGATACTGAAGCCAATGCCGAGGTAGTCAGGTTACAAGCTCACGTAGAACACGGGCATATTTTGCTGCTACCACGAGCATAATGGCCATGACGACGAGAAGTGTATCACCCTTCGTGATCATATTGAAGTTTTGGCACGTGAAAGAAAAATTGATCAATTCCTTCTTCACCCTTCAAGGGATAACCGTAACCAACGCCAAGTGAATGTGATCAATTCCATAAGCGGCGGCACACCAATATCTGAATCTTTCTACAGGGCCATGAAAAACAGCGAACAAGCTTTAAGGCCTGGTCACCAAGTGTTTCATGTGGAAGACATCAGGGGAGGCAAGTACTAAAAGCCTAACTGGGATCCAATATGTTTCTACCCTGAGGAAGAAAGAGGTATCATCTACCCTTACAACAATCCACTAATCCTAGAAGCTCACATATCCAACTTTGAAGTACGATGAATCCTGGTAGACATAAGGGCTTCAGTCAATATCATGTTTGCTGAAGCTTTCAGGGCACTTAATGTAGCTGAACACTTGCTCGATCGCTCAATTTCTCATCTAATAAGTTTCTCCGGTGATATCGTGCAACCTTTAGGGTGCATACACTTACCTTTCACCATTGGTACAGGCCTTTACACAGCTACCATTACCACTAACTACCTGGTGGTTGATTGCCCAATGGCATACAAAGTCATCTTTGTACATACAGACATCAATGATCTCAAGGCCATAGTATCCACACATATGTTGTTGATAAAATTTCCAACCCTCTATGGCAATGGTTACATCAGAGGAGATCAACTTAGTGCACAGTCATGTTACAACACTTTAATCAAGCAACAACACTTGCATGTGCCCAAGGAAACCCTTTATATACATGACCAAGTCATAAAGACTAGCCCAGACAAAGCCAACTTGGATCTTCATGGTGGCAACAGTCAACCCGACGATCTTTGAGATGACTCTTTCACCCAACAAGCACAACCCGCTGAAGAGTTGGAGAAGGTTTCTATCTCAAAAGATTATCCAGATCGCATGGTAAAGATTGGCACCACCTTGTCACCACCCATTCGGTTGGCATTGATCTCTTTTTTACAAGAGAACATTGAGGTCTTTACCTGGTCATACGAGGACATGCCAGGCATCTGTCCCGATATTATATGTCATCATTTGAGTATTGACCCTAATACCAAGCCAGTGAGACAGAAGCGAAGATCTTATGACGTTGAACGATACGAAGCGATGAAAACAGAAGTTGAAAAACTCAAAGGCATAGCCTTCATCCGCGAAGTCAATTACCCAACATGGGTAGCAAATGTGGTCATTGTTAAGAAAAATCCGACCAAGGAAAGTCTCCTGCTCCCAAATGATAGCTTTCCTCTTCCTCTCATTGACAGACTTATAGACTCTACAGCAGGTTGTGAACTTCTGAGCTTTATGGATGCTTACTCAGGATACAACCAAATCCTCATGAAACCTCCGAACCAAGAACACACAACCTTCACTACTGACAGGGGACTATATTGCTATAAAGTCATGCCCTTCGGCCTAAAAAATGCAGTAGCGACTTATCAAAGACTAGTCAATTCAATGTTTGCCAACAGATTAGGAAGAGCATAGAAGTTTACGTTGATGATATGTTAGTCAAGAGCAAACATGCTGACCAACACATCACCAACCTATCTGAAACTTTCACCATTCTGAAGAGGTATCGAATGAGGTTGAACCCCAACAAATGTGCCTTCGGCATAGGCTCTGGCAAATTCTTAGGCTTCATAATAAGCCAACGAGGCATTGAGGCTAATCCTGAGAAGATCAAAGTAATCCTCAACATGAAGGAACCGATAACTTCAAAAGACATCCAAAGCCTTACTGTCAAGGTGGCAGCCTTAATTAGGTTCATCTCTAAGGCCACAAACAGATGTGCTCCTTTCTTCAAAGTACTTAAGGGAAGTAAAAAGTACATTACATGGACTGATGAATGTGCCGAGGCATTCAAGAACCTCAAGGACTACATGAGTAAAGTTCATCTGCTCTCCAAACCTGAGGTTGGTGACATTCTCATTATCTATCTATCGGTATCGGCTTCAACAGTAAGTTCCGTTCTCATTCAAAATGATGGTAATGTCAAACGGCCTGTATACTACGCTAGCAAGGCCTTACAAGATGCGAAGATACGATACTCCAACATTGAGAAATTGGCTCTAGCATTGGTCATGTCTGCTCGAAAACTTCGCCCTTACTTCCAAGAACACTCCATCATCGTGCTTACAATCATCATCTTCGACAGATACTCTAAAGTCCTGACACTTCAGGGTGAATGATCAAATGGGCGGCGATAACATTGGGTGAGTTTGACATCTCATACCAACCAAAGCCAGCTGAGAAGGGCCAAGCAGTGGCAGACTTCATCACCAACTTCACATATCCTATTGACATTATTTCTACGCCTAAAAAAGTGGTTTCATTACCCTCTGAAGCTCAGAGAATAGAACCAACAGCCCCAGCATGGAGTCTATATGTTAATGGCTCGTCCAACCAACAGGGTTGTGAAGCAAGACTAGTCCTTACGACCCCTGACAAAGTGGCAATGGAGTATGCTCTTCGTTTCAAAATCAAGGCATCGAACAATGAGGCCGAATATGAAGCCCTCCTAGCAGGCTTACGTTTGGCCAAACACCTTGGGGTTAAACAAATTGATATCTTCAATGACTTCCAATTGGTGATTAACCAGGTCACCAACAACCTTGACACTAAAGATAGCTTCGTGGCAGCATATCTGGCACAAACACAATTGTTGCTCAAGCACTTCCACTACCAGATCACCCAAATTCCTCGAGCGGCAAACAGTCATGTAGACGTTTTGGCTCGCCTCGCCTCAGTAGTGGAAGACAAAATTGGGAGAAAAAATTCAGGTCGAATTGTTGGCAGCACCAAGCATCATGGCCACAGAAGTGTGCAACTTACAACAGGGGGATAGTTGGATTACCCCGGTTTATAAATTCATTGTGCATGGCACCCTCCCAAATGATAAAGTTCAAACTAAGCAGATTCGATACAAAGCTACCCATTACTTGATCATTAATGACCAACTCTACAAACGGGGTTTTAACCTACCATACCTAAGATGCCTTACGCCCGCGGAGGCGGAAATTGTCCTTCGGGAAATACATGAAGGAATCTGTGAAGATCATGCTGGATCTCGATCCCTAGCACACAAGGTTGTTCGCCAAGGATATTACTGGCCAACACTCCACCAAGATGCCATCATAATATCTCGCTCATGTGATAAATGCCAACGCTACGCAACTATTCCTCATTCCTCTCTTGAGCCGCTCACTCCTATGATCAGCCCTTGGCCCTTCGCCCAATAGGGACCTGATTTAATTAGCCCAATGCCTACAGGGAAGGGCAAGGTCCGCTATGCAATCGTTGCAATTGACTACTTCACAAAGTGGGCCGAAGTAGAACCTTGGCAACCATTATTGAGACAAAAATAGAAGACTTCGTATGAAAAAACATCCTTTGCAGATTCAGCATTCCCAATGCGATAGCCACTGATAACGGGCGATAGTTCAACAACAATAAGTTCAGGATGTTCTGCTCTAAGTTCAACATCAACTTATGTTTCGCCTCCCCAGCTCATCCCCAGTCTAATGGAAAAATTGAAGCCATCAACAAAATAATCAAGTGTACTTTAAAAACCAGCTTGGACAAGGCTAAAGGTTGTTGGCCAGAATTTGTACCCCAAGTTCTTTGGTCATACCGCACTTCATATCGGACTTCAACAGGAGAAACTTCATTCTCACTTACTTTTGGTACAAAGGCAGTTGTCCCAGTTGAGCTTGAGCAAGCAACGTTCCGAGTCCAAAACTACGTGTTAAGCGAAAATGACAAACAACTTACCCTCAACTTAGATTTAGTCGAGGAACACAGAAACCAGGCTCACTTGAGGAATGTCGCTTACAAGCAATGCATCTCCAACTAATATGACTCAAGGGTCAAACCTCGTTCTTTCAAAATGGGGGACTAGGACTGGGTATTGAAGAAAAGATTACTCTGCAACAGAGTCCCGAGTGAAGTAACACTTAATCCAAACTGGGATAGACCGTTTGAAGTTGTTGGCATCAGTCGCTCTGGCTCCTACAAGCTTAAAAGCACCGATGGCAAGACCCTTGGCCATTCATGGAACGCTGATCACTTGAAGTACTATTACAAGTAAACTCACATTGTACAAGTGTTAAGCTTCAACCGTTCGGCATCCTATGTAACGAATACCATTTGGCATGAATTCAATAAAGTGGTGATTTAGACAACTCGGTCTTAATCCTCTTACATTCCTAGCAATGAAACACTCGGGTTCAAAGCTTCAACATGAATGCTTCCAACATGAAACAAAGTCTAAGTATATGTCAACAAGACTATACAAATAAACGAATAGCTTCACAGTATATTCGTTCAATCATACATTCCAACACATTCATACATAAGCCAACTGTGCTTCAAAAGGGTTCAAAATACTTTGTGTCATTCAGCACTTGCTACAATGTGCCTCGGCACCTTGCCCTTATTCTCACCAACTAGGTGATAAAGGAACTTACCTTCGTACCACCAACCAAGTGATGAAATGCACAACCCGTACTTTAATATTATTTGGCAACTTGCCACTCTTATCACCAACTAGGTGAAGAAGGAACTGATCTTTGTGCCACCAACCAGGTGATGAAATGTGATGAAGGAACTCACCTTCATACCACCAACCAAGTGATGAAATGTGATGAAGGAACTCACCTTCATACCACCAACCAGGTGATGAAAGCAACTCACCATTCATTCCATCATCTAGAAGACGAGTGGTATAACTTGTACATGTAAACTCTTAGCATTCACAAATAATCAAAAACCCTCAAGCTTTACAACTCAACTAGGGGAGCACTTATACCCAACAAGAGTTATAGTTACCAACAAAGTCTTATTGCAAGCCAACAACAACTTCAGTGCATGGTATACGAAGATCAAACTATTCAGCCCTCTTGCATCTGCTTCAAACATTTCTCCTCTGTAACAATGCAAACACTACAACTCATAGAAAGCTTCACACACTCTTCATCAAGACTGCTAGAAGCAAATTCAATTTATATTGTTCACCCAAACCTTCGACTACTACAAGGTGTGGCTTGTATATGTTGTCTCTCCTACATTTTCAAATTTCCAGTTTTCCCAAAAATAAAATAAAAAATCGAAAAAGGGAAATTGGGAAATTCAACAAAGCTTCATCAATGAAGGACAACTATAAACTCTCAAAAGCTTCACACACTCTTGATCAAGATAGTGTGAAGCAAAACCAATTTCTGGTGCCAACAAGAGCTTCATCAATGGAGGGCAACCATAATTCTCAAAAGCTTCACACACTCTTGATCAAGACAGTGTGAAGCAAAACCAATTTATGGTGCCAACAAGAGCTTCATCAAATGAGTTCAACCACAATTCTCAAAAGCTTCACACACTTTTGATCAAGACAGTGTGAAGCAAAACCAATTTATGATGCCAACAAGAGCTTCATCAACGGAGTTCAACCAAAATTCTCAAAAACTTCACATTCTTGATCAAGACAGTGTGAAACAAAACCAATTTATGGTGTCAACAAGGGCTTCATCAATGGAGGGCAACCACAATTCTCAAAAACTTCACACACTCTTGATCAAGACAGTATGAAGCAAAACCAATTTATGGTGCCAACAAGAGCTTCATCAATGGAGGGTAACCACAATTCTCAAAAGCTTCACACACTCTTGATCAAGACAGTGTGAAGCAAAACCAATTTATGGTGCCAACAAGAGCTTCATCAAAGGAGTTCAACCACAATTCTCAAAAGCTTCACACACTCTTGATCAAGACAGTGTGAATCAAAACGAATTTATGGTGCCGACTAAACCTTCATCAATAGAGGGCAACTACAATTCTCAAAAGCTTCACACACTCTTGATCAAGACAGTGTGAAGCAAAATCAATTTATGGTGCCAACATAAGCTTCAACACCAAAGTTTCACCTACAAATCTTTAACTCCAAAGCTTCAACTCCAAAGCTTCACCTACAAAAGCTTCAACTCCAAGCTTTGAGCTTCAACTTCAAAGTTTCACCTACAAAAGCTTCAACTCCAAGCTTTAACTCCAAGCTTTGAGCTTCAACGTCAAAGCTTCACCTACAAAAGTCTCAACTCCAAAGCTTCACCTACAAAAGCTTCTTCAACTCCAAAGCTTCACCTACAAAAGCTTCAACTCCAAAGTTTCACCTATAAAAGCTTCAACTCCAAAGCTTCACCTACAAAAGTTTCAACTCCAATACTTCACCTACAAAGCTTCAACACCAAAGCTTACAAAGGCTTCACCTACAAAGCTTCAACCCAAAAGCTTCACCTACAAAAGCTTCAACACAAAAGCTTCATCTACAAAAGCTTCACACACTCTTAATTAAGATAGTGTGAAGCAAAATCAATTCATGGTACCCAACAAAGCTTCAACCTCAAAGCTTCACCTACAAAGCTTCAACACCAAAACTTCACCTACAAAGCTTCACATATAAAGTTTATAATATATATATATATATATATATATATATATATATATATTCGAAAATTCAAAAAAAAATTGAAAATTAAAAAAAAAAAAATTGCATAGGCCTCCTCTTCTTTGGGCCTAACAACTTTCATAACAAATATATATGAAAGGGGAGTTTTGGGCTACCACTTAGAAAGGAAAATGGTGAAATTTTGTTACTTTGGAAACTTGGCTACTAGCAAGACACCTCTTTCGTCAACTTCCTCGACCGGAGACTTGGGGGACTCCTACCATATGCTATTGCACCTTGATATTCGAAAGTCTCACGACCATTCAATGACTTGGATTTTTCAAGTCTCCAACCGAGAAGTTTTCCTCACTTGGGAAATTAAGGGAGCACTACCTCAACCTACATGCTTCACTCACAAAACTTCAACATACAAGCTTCAACAAAAGAAAAAATTCAAAGAACTTAGTGAAGAAGACTTTGGTGTATTTAACACAATACGTTGAAATGAAGCAAAGCTTATTTATTGATATCTCTGAGAAGTTACAAATATGTACATATACATGAATCAAAATAAACAAATAAGAAGGAGCCTTCACAAAGGTTGCTCAAGAGAAGTCTCAGCAGTCGGCAGAGCCCCAGAAAGAGAAGGCACCGGAGGGTGATCATTCAGAGCCTCAGTACTGGGCAGAACCCCAGAAGGAGGAGGCACTGGAGGTTGATCATTTGGAGCTTCATTACGCGGTATAGCCCCAGAAGACGAAGGCAATAAATGCCTTTGGAACAAACCACAAACCTCTGATAATTAAGTAAAATCTGACCATCAGATTCCTGTAGCTGGTCAAGCTTCATCTTCATGTTTGTAGCATAGTCATGTGCGAGCCTGTGCAACTGTTTATTCACATGCTATAACCCTCTGATCTCCTGTTTGAGACTTATCGCTTCAGTCGCCAATGACTCAACTTGGCGGGTTCGAGCAAATAGGCGTTGGGTCATATTAGACACAGAACCTGCACATTGAACACTAAGAGCCAGACTTCCAACAGGATTACTTGCTCAAAAATCGAAAAGGCACCGGTCTCCAAATCTCGAGAGCTAGACTCCTACTAGGATTGCTTTCTCAAAAATCGAAGAGGCACCGCTATCCGAATCTCGAGAGCCAGACTCCCAACAGGATTGCTTACTCAAAAATCGAAGAGGCATCCACTCTCCGAATCTCGAGAGTCATACTCCTAACAGGATTACTTGCTCAAAAATGGAAGAGGCACCGCTCTCCAAATCTCGAGAACCAGACTCCCACCAGGATTGCTTTCTCACAAATCGAAGAGGCACCGTTATCCGAATCTCGAGAGCCAGACTCCCAACAGGATTACTTTCTCAAAAATTGAAAAGGCACCGCTCTCCGAATCTCGAAAGCCAAACTCCCAACATGATTGCTTTCTCAAAAATCGAAGAGGCACCGTTCTCCGAATCTCGAGAGCTATATCCCCGATAGGATTGCTTGTTTGAAAACCGAAAAGGCATCACTCTCCGAACTTCGAGACCCATATTTCCTTGGATAAAGCTTGTCTGCAATCTTCACACGCAACATCAGCTTTCCAGATACCACAGACCACTTTTTCAAAGTGCTGTGACAAAGTTAAAACACGTGAATCTTGCAGCTCCCACTACATTGCTATGATCGAGAAGGGTAAAGGAATATCGTTACTACTCACTGTTGGGACAATTCCTATATATGTCGACCTTCATCCTCCACAGCCAGGCAAACCTGCAAATAAAAAATATGCTCAACTTTTCTTCACATCCGAGAGAGCACTCTCAGCAGCGTCTCTTGAAATACTTAGCTTATTTTCCCCCGATAATACCTCTGCAAACAAGCCATACCAGAGCAAGTGTGTCTCATATCATCAGCGTTAAAAGTAAGAGTATCTCATATCATGCTTTTTCCCTGTCTTTTCCTTCGCCCTTGTTCTTACCTGTAAGACAATGAAAAAGAGAGCAATCAGTCAGCACTTTGAATCAAGCTTCCAGTCAGGAACTGACTGCCTGGAACCCCTTGCCTGATTACTTACCTGGCATTGCTCTTGAGTACTCATCTTCAATATCTTGTGCTTCCAGAGAAGATACCACATCTGCCTAAGGAACATATAGGGCAAGTGAGAATGATACAAGGAAGCATGTGGAGACAAGCGCAACAGAACACGTACCGATTTATCTATTGCATTGTCAACAGCAAAAGTATCTCATATCATCAAGTTCGAACACACTCTTGATTTGATGAACTTGTATTGACCCTCAAATTCTTGAGTTGACCTTATACTCTGGAGGAAACCAGAAAACCCTCCAACCTAGTTCAAGAATAAGTCTGTGGAAAGTTACTTCTTCAAAAGCAAAAGTACATCATATCATCTATTCTCCATGTCCTTTTCTTTGTCCTTGTTGATGTCTACAGAACAAAGAGAATGAGAACAATCAGCCGGAACACGAGATCAAACTTTCGATCTGAGACTGACTGCTTGGAACTCTGATTGCTTACTTTGTCTGTCACCTCTTTCGGCAGATCTCCTCGCTCAGAGACTTAGGGGACTCCTACTATAGGGTTTGTATTGCACTTGACCAAGCCCAAAAGTACAAGTAAGCTTCAAGTGAAATTGATACATTACCTTGTGCATCTCCATCGGTTAAAGATATCACCCCTAGATGGAGGAAAAGTACTTCCAGAGAAGATGCCACATCTACTATGAGACAGATAAGGCAAGTGAAAATGATACCACACTTCGGTACTTAAAAGTTTCGTAATTACTCAGCGGCTCGGATCTCGCAAGTCCCCAACCGAGGAGCTTCCCTCACTCGGGAACTTAGGGGAGCATTGATTGTACCATACTTGACCAATCTCGAAACTACTAAGCACCGATCAACGTGATACCGTCAAGGACCCAGAAGAGTTTCCCTCCAACCAGGAGGCCAATCACAGTGCGACACGTGTCAACATCAAAAGCCAATCACAACACGACAAGTGTCAATTCAGAACAAAGCTAGAAACTCTCTTCTATAAAAGGAAATCATTCTCCCACAATATTTCCTGATGTCATTTGTACTAAATCATTCACTAGTACTCACTAAAAGAGAGCTTGAACCTATGTACTTGTGTAAACCCTTCATAATTAATGAGAACTCCTCTACTCTGTGGACGTAGCCAATCTGAGTGAACCACGTACATCTTGTGTTTTGCTTTCCTGTCTCTATCCATTTACATACTTACCCACATTAGTGACCGGAGCAATCTAGTGAAGGTCACAAACTTGACACTTTCTGTTGTACCAAAGTCCTCGCCGATTTTGTGCATCAACAAGTTTCATGGCAACTTTATACTGAAATTGGAAAGCTTAACGCCCTCAAGGTATTCAACCAATTACTAGCTGGAAGATGCCTTACCCTAAAAAACCGTGCACGAAAAAACTAGCTGCCGTTGAAGACGTAGTAAAAAAATCTCAAAATTTCTTCAATAGAAAAGCTTAATTAAGAGCTTGAAATTTCTTCACACTAAAAAAAGTAGCCCCGAATTAAGATGCCTTAATTAAGATGTTTAATTGCAATGTAGTTGAAGAATCATATCCTATAATTAGTAATTAATTAAGCTGCTTCTAGTTTTAGAACATGAATTACCACCACTATGTATGGCCCCAGGTTAGTTCATTGTCAATTACCACTTCTTTAACATGTTGTTCTCCATGCTTCCTCTCCAAGTCAGTACGTACTCAAATTGTTTCTTCCAAGCAAACCTAGTTGCTGCAGCCACCAGCACCCTGATCAACGCCAAGTCCACCACCGCGACAACGCCTATAATTTGTTTAAACTTTATGGCATGACTTGTGGGAATCCTCGCAATAATAATTTTAAAGAATTCTTCACATCATAGCACGGAATTCCAGCTCAACTCTATCTCGAAGTGACGGAGCCAAGGACAAGGTTCCCTATAGGATATAGCATAGGGAGAGTTTTGGATTTTTAAGTTTAAAAATAGTAATCTTTTGGGCTATTTAATGATTTTTAACAGTCATTTTCCACTTAGTAAATGTAAATTTTGAATCTTAAAGATGTTTTTAAGGAAAATAAGAGCCACTAAATGTTAAATACTCATCATTTTAACTAATATTATAATTTAGTAACAATTTAAAACTTTCATACTACAAATGATTCCTTATTTTATTCACTTAAAAGTTTTGAAGACTACAAGCCTAGAAAACATAGTATATATTTCTTACTTCAAAGAGTAAATTACATTTTACCACCTCAGGTTTGACTGTTTGAGGTCTATTGCAACCTCATACAATAACTTCAAAACATTTCACTTTCATACCTCAAGTACTATTTTATTTTAATATAATAGATCCGTTACATTTTTCATCCATTGATCCGTTAAGAGCTCACGTGGCTGCCAAATTTATGTCACGTGGCAAAAAATAATTTTTTATACATTAAAAATATTATAATAATTTACCCTACTAAAAAAAATAAACTGAAAACCCAAAAACCCATTCCCCTTGACCACCTCCTTCTCCTTCCTCTCTTCAAACCCTCCACCACCAAAACCCTCAAAAAACCCTATTCCCACCGCAACCATCTTCGTCTTCTTCCTCTCCGACTCTGCTCATCGTTTACTGGGCATTCCCATTTGGGTAATGAAAATGCCCGATTACGATTATGGGAGGAAAGAGAGAAAGTGTGGGAACGAAGCCCCATGCTACTGGGTTGGGGAGTGAAAGAGAGGTCGGGGGGGGGGGGGGGGGGGGCACGTGGGTTTGCGGGGGAGGTGGGGATGGGGTGGGATTGGGGGTTTGGGTTGCGAGGAAGGGGAAGGTGTCGGGGAAGGATTTCTAGGTTTATTTATTTATTTATTTATTATTATTATTTAAATAGGGTAAATTATTATAATATTTTAAATGTATATAATAATAAAAAAATTGCCACGTGGCACAAATGTGGCATCCACATCAGCTCTTAACGGACCAATGGATGGAAAATGTAATGCATGTATTATATTGAAATAAAATAGTACATGGGGTATGAAAATGAAATTTTTTGAAGATGTTGTATGAGGTTGCAATAAACCTCAAACATGAGGTGATAAAGTGTAATTTAAACTACTTGAAATTATTACTTTCAGATTTACTATTATATAACTTTATTTATGTAACAAAAAGATTATTGACAAAAAAAAAACAAAAAGATTAAAAGTTTAATTAACTTTGCCCACCCACGTCCGAAATTCTTGGCTACGGCATTGCCATCTCAATTGTTCCCTTTATAGTCTACTCTTCACTGATCGCGAATTGGTACATCACTTTACTTGCTAGAAACAATTACAAAGACGAGCATCTACTATTACGTACTCAGGCAAGTATCGGTTTTCTATCACAAGGAGTTTCTCTCCATGACTAACGTTGTCGCTAACGGTTGTACCAAGATCCTATTCATCTGAAGAATGAGAAGCAAGTGCGTGCCAGTGCTTCTGCCTCGTTGATGTTAATTTGTCAAGGATTGAATTGTAGCTGTGGTTAGGAATGGACAACGCTTATGGCAGGCGGGTAACCGTGGTTATTTACCCATAACCGTTTACCCGTTGGATAATTGCATAAGCAGTTATACTTATAAACGGTTATCCATACCCATAACCGTGTACCCATTTAAGCATAATCATTTACCCATTTAACCATAATCATTTACCCATTTACCCGTTTATCCTTTTTTTACTCATATACCCCTTTTTTCACACGTCTACATGTTTTTTTTTAACAACTTGAAAATTACAAAAGAAAAAAATTGCCATAATTTTCGTTTTCTGACAATTAAACACCGTTATAGGTACATTTTAGCATGCATTTTCCTATTTTAATCATTTAAATCCTCATACAATTTCAATAAATTGAAATAATAGTTTACGAACAATATTTTTCTTCTACATCCAAGCAAGTCTTTAATTATAATCCATATGATTACAAAGTAAAGCTTCTAAAAACAAAAAGTAGTCATTATCTTGAATACTAGATGATTCAAAGCTACAAAATATTCTGAAACTAAACACTTTCGAACACATTCAATGACAAAGTATCATCGACTCGTTATAACAGCGGGTAATACTCATATAACTGTATAACCTAACAGTAAATGTTTTGATGTATTAAAAGCCCTATGTATCATCGACTCGTTATAACAGCGGGTAATACTCATATAACTGTATAACCTAACAGTAAATGTTTTGATGTATTAAAAGCCCTATAAAAAAAACTCACGGACTGAATTAAAAGCCCAACTAATAGTAAATGTTTTTTTTTTCCAAATTTACACCTGACAGAACCTAACCAAGCCAGTTCACTGTCTTTGCCTTTTTCTGTCGCATATGGGGCTTTTGGTGTTGCGGTTGCCTCCTTTTCCACACCCACCACTGTCAGTTACCTTTTTTTTAAAAAAAAATATTTTTTTTGTTGTTGTTTGTCAAGGGTACATTTGGAAAAAAAGCATTTACACTATAAAGTCCTTTTTTTTTATTTACATATATTAAATTAAATGGGTAAATAGATACCCGTATAATCGCAGGTAATACCCATAATCGGTGGATACCCGTTATAACCGTGGATAATACCCATAACCACCCATTTAAATTTCACAGATAAACGGTTATACCCATAACCGTTTATTCGTCTAAACGGTTACCCATAACTGTAACCGTGAACTTTAAATGGGCTGGTAACCGCGGTTACCCAAACCCATAGGTATTTTGCCCATCCCTAGTTGTGGTTGAGGATTTGAGGGACGAAATTGTGGGGTTCAAATGTGGCAATGCAGGGTGGTTTTAGGGTCGAAAGAGGATCGCATTCCGTGAGTAGGCTTGTAGACGTTGAAATTTCAGTAAAATAAATGCTCACCAACACCTTAAATTTTGACATGCATGGGCTTACGTGGCATGCACCGTTGGTCTCACATATTGTACACATTACATGTGACTCATCAAAACTAGACGAGTCATTAAGGAAAGTAATTAAGGAATTATCTTTATTAATTATTTAATTAATTTTAATTTAAATCAAAACAAATTAATTGATTTAAAATGTCAACCAAACCCAAAATCAAGTCTTGTGTTCTTTCGTCAATGAATCAAGTCCACAATCAATGTCAAATCTAGTCGTAGGCAAAGACTTGGAGAACCTATAAATACGCGACTTCAAGACAAATAAAAGGGTCAGAAATACATCCAAACACACAGATGCTCAAACTCCCAAATTACCAAACACTCAGAAAGCTCTTGCATTCTTCGCCACACTTGTGAAGCACCCCTACACATGTCCATTCTTCCATCACCACTAGCCAAACCCTTCCGGCATCCGTTCATTCAAGATCAAGTTATCGTGATCCTCGGATCAAAAACACCCCCATTTTTCACTCCGAAGATTGAATATGTGGATTCAAGTTTTGTAAAGAGATTGTAACTTTAAATTTATTAACACAAATTATTACTTTGTACTCATATTCTTGTGTTATTTGTTGCAGGAATCTCGTGTTTACAAAGCAATTGAGGGTTGATTGTGATTTTGTCAGCCTTGAGAATGGAACTGACGGGGCATTGTTTGGTGGATCAAGTAAATGTGATGTTGAGGGTAATTAAAAATGATCGTTCATTTTTATGTATTTGCTTCAAACTATACTCGTGCTACCTTTATATATGTATTCTTTTGACTTGCGATGTAGCTCACTTGACTAAAAGCATTTATTCACACTAGTAAAAAAAAATCCCTTGTGCAACGAAGCACACATTATCGCGCAAAGTTACTTTGTGTGACGAAATTTTAAACTTCGTTGAGCAAAGTCCTGCACGATGAAATTTTATGCGACGAAACACACATCGTCATGCAAAGTCACTTTGTTCGACGAAAATTTAAACTTCATCAAGCAAAGTCTTTACAAAAATAAATAAAATAAAATAAAATTTTAAACTTTTACGTGACGAAATCTAAATATTTCGTCGCCTAAACCCAATTTATTTTCTTTTTATTTAACTTTATATTTTAAATTGTAAAATAAATTATTTTTATAGTTTTTTTTTTTTTTAACTTTGTGCGACGAATATTAATGTTTCGTCGCCTAAATCCTATTTATTTTATTTTTATATTTTATATTGTTAACCTAAATTATTTTCTTTACTTTTTATCATTTTCTTTGCGTGACGAATCAACATTTTGTCGCCTAAACCCTATTTATTTTATTTTATTTATATTTTAAATTGTAAAATTAAAAAAAAAAATTTAAACTTGCGCGACAAATACTAATATTTCATCACAAAAACCTTGTTTATTTAATTTTTATTTAATTTTATATTTTAAATAGTCAAATAAAATTTATTTCTATAAATTTTGCATGACGAACCAATATTTCGTCACACAAAACCCTAAAAATTTGGGTGGGCACCAAAAATGGGGTGCGGGAATTTTTTTTTTATAATTTTTTTAAGACTTTGTGCGACCAATCTTTCGTCGCGCAAAATCGTATCCTTCATCGCGCACAGTGATACGGATTTTAAAACCAAAATAACTCCTCCAAAATTTTCTCAATGTATCTCTCTAGTTCTCTTACCTCTTCTCTCTTTCCCTCACCCCAAATCCGACCCCCTCTCTCTCTCTCTCTCTCTCTCTCTCTCTCTCTCTCTCTCTCTCTCTCTCTCTCTCTCTCACTCTCTCATTTTTCCCTATCTCTCACTTACTCCTTTTTCCCTATCTCTCACTCACTCTCAATCTTGCCAAAAGGTATTTTCTCTCTAAACTTTAATTTATTTCTCATTAATATGTGTTTTTGGAGTTAATTTTAGGTTTGGGTGGGGTTTGGGGTCGAGTATAGGGTGAGGGGTGGAGTTTGGGGTATGCCGATTTTAGAGGAGGTTATGTCCATTTTTTGGTATTATTTTATGTTGTTCTTTTGGTTATTTGACCATTTTTTTTTTGTTGGGAATCGTCTGGACTTTGACGGTGAAAGTTGAGCAGTTGAGGATTATGACGCTATCAAACCATATCCCCCGCCACCACCACCACTACAATAGACTTGTATTAGGATTTTATTATTGTAATTTGTTAATTTATATGTACCTTTTGAATAAAATGTATATTATGGATAATTTGATCACTATTTTTCATATGCAATTTTATTTTAAATATGTCAATTTAAATTAAAGTAATTAAAAAAAATAAAGCCATATAATTAAATTAAATTTAAAAAGTAAAAATTCAAAACATCTTGCGCTACCAAATATTACGTCACACAAACAATTACTATAATTAAATTAATAATAGAAATAATAAAACAAAAAGTCAATTTAATTAAACAAAAAAATAAAAACCAAAAACTTTCGTCACGCAAAATCTTGCGCTACCAAATATTTCATCACGCAATATATTAAATTAATTCAATTAAATCAAAAAATCAAAAACTTTGCGCAACAAAATGTTTCGTCGCACAAAGTACCATCACATGACGAAGATTAATTTTCATCACGCAAACACTATCTTCACGAGCTTAGCGCAACGAACCATGCGCGACAAAAAATTTTTGCGCAAGGTTTTAAGCGACGAAATCTTACTTTGCGCAACAAATCTTATTTCGTCGCGCAAAGTGTTTTTTGTAGTAGTATCGTACACTCGAAGTCATAAGTTCTATTCCCACTTCCCCCAATATTTGCTTGCATAAAAAACTCTTGTAAAAGTCTAAGGTTCTAGTAAATAAATGTGACTACTTAAGTGCATCAGTTATAAGGAAATAGCTATCGTTAGAAGGTCTAAACAAACTAAAAAGTGTCATATTCCAACAACTTGGATGTCCTTGTAATTTTTATTTTCGTTTAAAAGATAAATGAAAAAGTTCGACAATCACCCAATAACACTGTTACACATTAGACGAAAGTAAAATTAATTTTAATTTATTTAAAAATAAAAAATAAAAAATATTATGTGATTCAAAATATTCTTCTTAACTTGTAAGTGAAATATTTTAGATTCAAATCCCTTGTAAAAATTCATTACTAGCTAGGGAGCTCTAGAGTAATGAATACAAGATTTCTTTTGTCATTTTTTCTATAAGATAAGTTTGAACAAAAATCTCAATCGTCAACCCACACTCATCTCATGCCATTTGAGAAAGTCTCATGGGTAACTTATTTACAACGCACGACAAAACCAAAAAACAAAAACAAAAATTTATGGGAAAATTAGGTTCACATCCTTTTTTTTGTTACTCCATTGATTAAGATTCTATTCATTTTCAATTTTTGATCAAAGTCCTTGGGTATTAATAACATCATTAATTATTTGAATGATAAAATATTTTTTATTTTTAAATATATTCCTTTAGTGTTAAAAATGTTATAATTAGTATATTTATATTTATGGCTAAATTTTTTATCATATTTTTTTTTTTAGTTTGTACCTATTTTTAATTTGCAAATATTTTTTAATTTGTACCAATTTTCTTTTCATTTTTAATTTGTACCCATATATTAGTTTCTTTTTGTGCCCATATTTTTTAAAGTTTTATTTGTGTTTGTACCCATGTGTAAACCGTCACGTAACATTGTATATTTAATCAATGATAGAAACATTACATATGGTATATTTATGTTTTATGCCTAAACTTTGTATCATATATTTATATTTTTAGTTTGTACCCACTTTTAATTTGCAACATTTTTTTTAAATTTGTAGTATTTTCTTTTTAGTTTTATTTTGTACCCATGTATTAATTTCTTTTAGCGCCTATATTTTTTAAAAATTCATTTGTACTTATAATTTTTAATCTTTTATCTGTACCCTAATTTATTTATAATGTACCCATTCTTCTTTATTAATGTACCACTTTGTTATATATGAAATGTAAAATGTACCAATTTTTTTAACACTATGGATACATTCTTTTGCCATTTATTATTTCTTATTTTTACATAGTTTTTATCCATTTATTCAATCAAAATGTTTGACTTTTTTTATTGTAACCGTTTCTAATAGTATTATAATGAGGGATTTTAAATTTATAAGATTATAAATCTCAAAAAATATCAAACAATTAATGTCAAAACTATAAAAATATTAATATTAATAGTCATATAATGAGGTGTACAAAGTTAAGGGACCTTGATCAAACTTTGAATACTATTAAGGTTTTAATCAAAGAATGTTAAGGATTAGGGGCCGCATCCAAAGTATCCCAAAATTTATTCACAACGAGTAATTGGTTTATTTTCAAGAAGATGTAGCACAAGCAAGAGGCTGCGCCACGTTGTTGATGGTGGGCTTGATATGTTTACATTCAGACGTAATAGAGCCTTCTTTTCCAGTGTATGTGAGATCAATGTTACTCAATTCCACATTCTCACATGGCAGCCCTCCACTGCATACAAGCTTAATACCAACTGGGGTTGAAGATGAACCCTTTATGTTCTTGAAGCTGACATTGCTGATCTTAACTTTGGATGGAACCTGCATACAATGATACAATAATAGTATTATTATAAAGCACTTTTACTGTTAAATATTTTATATAAAATTGTTATTATAAATATGTCGAAGAAGTTATTACAAATTCAGTTTTTTTTTTTTTTTTTTTTTTTTGAAAAATGCTAGAAGTGTGTTTGGTTGATAGAAAATTTTTAAAACCCTTTCAGAAACAATCAAACGGTGCACTCAGGTATTTATTCAAAATAGTTGAGATTGGGGTCAAGAGATCAAACGGTCGTCGGTTGTATTCTATTATTCAAGATTAAGTATTTGACTAAGTAATAAAGAAAATATGATGTAACTTTGGTACTGTAAAATAGTATACCTGAAGTGTGCACTGATTATATGGGCAATACTCTTGGTCTATGATGACAGGGTTTTTAACATTATCCATGATAATATCCTCAAAGTGAACATCTGAGACAACGCCATTTGCAGGGGAAGCAGGCCATGTTTTGATCCTCACACCATTATCTGTATTTGTAATTGTGCAGTTCTTGATAAATATTCCAGACACAGGTTCTTCATTCTCATACTTTCCGAGGCTCCCGATGCTTATGCCGTGGCCTGGTCCACAAGTAACGTTGGTTACATGGAGTTGCTTGGTGCCATCACCAATAGAGATGCAATCATCCCCAGTTCCAATGGTCGTATCTGTGATGTTGATCCCAGTTGAACGTCCGATATGAATTCCATCGGTATTGATGCTTTCTTTAGGCGCTGAGACGGTAAAATGTTGGAATGCCACATTGTTGCAACCCAAAAGATTTACGTGGAAATTTTTGCTGTCTTTTGTTGTTATGTCTCGAATTATGGAATTGGTGACAAAATTGAATCTCAGATTCTGCGAATAGTGTGAAAAAGTTAAAACATATACAAACAAGACGAGTAATATTTCTTGCCAAAGTTATGTTGTCAGGAAAAATTCTTATATTATCATACTGTGAATAAATATTGCAGATTACCAACATGTTCGATGGCTTAGATTTGCTCCCTGACATATACACCTTTTTCACATATATGGGATCAGCTATCAGGCACCATATATTCATAGAAGAGTATGATCAACCGTATAGTTTCACAATCTAGCAATAGATTTTAATTATAAAAGAACAAGATTTAAATTATCTTACGATAGCAATAGATTTGCAATTTTTGTTTTTGTTGCAGTCATTTTGCTTCCAAGCAGTTGCTCCTAGGCCATCGAAAGTTCCACCACCGGATAAGGTGAGCCCATCAATGCGCTCAAAACCTATCCAAGTATCTGCTTTTGGGAGTTGGCTGCCATCTTCTGGAGCCTGCAATGTGCCCTGAAGCTGAAACTCAATAGGGGCTTTGCATGGTCCTTTGAAAGTTGCCCCTACAAACTTGTATGTCCCACTTGGAACCACAATTTTACTTGCCGATGTCGATGCACATGCATCTGTCCAAGCTTTGCTCAAAGCCTAATTAAAACATTGAATAAAAATTAAAAATTGAAATGATTCTGTTTAATTACCCAACAATTCTAGAACGGAAATGATTTTCCACTTATTAATTTTCCCCAAGCATATTTATTTCCTACTTCTAAATTAAACAAATCAAAAGAAAAATCAATAAACAAGAACAACAATGTGCAAAGACCAAAGAGTGTGTACGGAAGTAATTTCTGTTCTAACTCGAAATATTAGTTTAAAAATTCAAGAAGAATTACATGCATACATATATAATGCCTACCTGGGTAATATCAGAGTTTGCTTTTCCACCATAATTTGCACTTGTTACATCATAGACACCAGATTGGGCATTAGATGTGGATACTAACAACAAGGACACAAACATTGGCAAGATATTTTTCAGTTTCAAATCCATCTTGAGTTTTCAATTCGGAATTAGTTTCTTACGTTTGGAAGTTCGATGAAAACTTTATTTTGGTTTCATCAGAACTTTATTCTCACATTGGAAAGCTTAACGCCCTCAAATTACTCAACCAATTATTAGCTATTTTTATGGAAGATGCCTCAACCCCAAAAACCGTGCACGAAAAAAACTAGCCGCCGTTGATTTATTCAAAAGAAAAGCTTAATTAAGAGCTTGAAATTCCTCACAAAATTTCTTCCAAGACAGGGAAATAACCCCGAATTAAGATGCCTTAATTAAGATGTTTAATTGCAATGTAGTTCAAGAATTGTATCCTATAATTAGTAATTAATTAAGCTGCTTATAGTTTTAGAACATCAATTACCACCACTACGTATGGCCCTCGGCTAGTTCAGTGTTCATTACCACTTCTTTAACATATTGTTCTCCATGCTGCCCCTCCAAGTCAGTACTCAAATTGTTTCTTCCAAGCAAACCCTAGTTGCTGCAGCCACCAGCACCCCGATCAACGCCAACTCCACCACCGCGACACAACTACAACTTGTTTAAACTTGACGGCATTACTTGTGGGAATCTTCAACAATTCTTCACATCATAGCATAATATTCCAGCTCAACTCCATCTCGGTCTCTCCCGTTATAGTCTACTCCTCTTCACTGACCGCAAATTGGTACATCACTTTACTCAATTACAAAGACATGAGCATCTACTATGACTTACTCATGCAAGTCTCGGTTTTCTATCACAAGGAGTTTCTCTCCATGACTAATGTCGTCGCTAACGGTTGTACCAAGATCCAATTCGTCTGAAGAATGAGACGCAAGTGCATGCCAGTGCTTTTGCCTCGTCGGTGTTTGTCAAGGATCTAGTTGTGGCTGCTATGTTTGAGGATTTCAGGGATGGAAACGTGGGGTTCGACGTGGCAGTGTAGGGTGCTTATAGGGTGTGGAAAGAGGATCGCATTCCGCAAGTAGGCTGTTGAGTAGGGGTGGGTTTAAAAAACCAAAAACTAAAAAAAAATCGAACTGAACACCGAACCAAAGCCGGAAAAAAAAAAATCAAACCAAGTGAACCGAATCGAAATAGGTTGGTTTGGTTTCGGTTTTGATGGTCCAGAAACCGAACAGGATCGAACCGAACCGATTTATATTTAATTATTTAATTGGGTTAATCTCAGTTTACTATCATGAAGCTTCTTGGTTTTCAACATTTAATACATGAAGTTTTTTTCATCCTAGAGTGGTATATAAAGCCATAATTTTGGGACACTTTCATATATCCGTTAAGTTTTCTGTTAAATCAGTGGTTAACTGGTGACATGGCACTCATATGGACAGTGACTAGGCACCACGTGTCATCGGGGCCCACATAAATATTAAAAAAATTAAAAAAATTAAAAAAAAATGTTTTTGGGCCTTCCAACTTAACCCTCGACCCCCTCCCTCCCTTCTCTCCACTAAGCCTTCCAGCTCCCACCTCCTCCTAACCGCTGGCGATCGCCAAGGCTGCATCATCCTCCTCGACCTCCACCTGTCTCCCATCCTCTGGTTCGATACCGACTCCTCCCCCTCCAAACTCGCCATACAGGACCTCGCATGGGTCCAGGCCCGACCTGACTCCTTCTACATCTCCTCCATCTTCGTCTACAACAACTCCACTAGCAAGGAGCTTGCTTTTCCCCTCCACGGTTCGTATTGCAACTCTCATTCATCTTCTCACTATAGTTTTTCCCCTCCATGGTGATTCACTGAAACGAATCCAAACAACTCACTCACACTCAGTCACTCATCTCTTTCCCCCTATCTCTCCATTTCTCTCTTTAAGGTTTTAGTTTGGGTTCAATTGGAGTGGTCCGAAGATCAAAAAAGGCGGCAGTGGCGGTGGGGAAGCAGAGGCATCGGAGGAGGTGATGGTGACCGATTAGCTAATGGTATACAGAGGGGCGAAGAAAGAGAGAAGGTGTACGGCAAAAGAGCACATCAGCAAAATGCCTTTGTGCGCTGCTGGAAAATGTAGCTCCATTTACCGTGGAGACACTCGGTAATTAAGCTCCTCTTTCTCTTTCTGTTTGGTTGCTGAGAAAAAAAAAAGAAAGGAATTTTGATTAGATTTTGTTGATGCACAAAATCAGTGGGAACTTTGATACAACAAAAAATGTTAAGTTTGTGACCTTTGCTAAACTACTCTGGTCACTAGTGTGGATAAGTATGTAAATGGATAAAGACAGGGAAGCAAACACAAGATGTACGTGGTTCACCCAGATTGGTTACGTCCACAGAGTAGAGGAGTTCTCATTAATTGTGAAGGGTTTACACAAGTACATAGGTTCAAGCTCTCCTTTAGTGAGTACTAGTGAATGATTTAGTACAAATGACATAAGGAAATATTGTGACAGAATGATCTCTATTTATAGAAGAGAGTTTCTAGTTTCATTCTGACATTGACACGTGTCGTGTTGTGATTGGCCTCTGATGTCGACACGTGTCACGTTATGATTGGCCTCTGATGTTGACATGCGTCGCGTTGTGATTGGCCTCCTGATTGGAGGGAGACTCTTGTGGGTCCTTGGCGGTATAATGTTGACCGGTGCTTAGTAGTTTCGAGGTTGGTCAAGTATGGTACAAACAAATTTGATTAGGAATTTGGGTATGGAAATGTAGGCATAGGTGGACAAGTCATTATGAGGCTCATCTCTAGGATAAAAGTACTTGGATTCAAAACCAGAATAAGAAAGGAATCCGATGTCGTCATCAAGAAGCTTCAGATTCAAGCCAAATCTGATGTCGGCTGGTGAAGCTGTTGTAGAGAGAGAGGGAAGAGAATCCGGAGATGAAGGCAAAGAGGTAGAAGTCGGGTCGGGCCTGGACCCATGCGAGGTCCTGGATGGCGAGTTTGAAAGAGGATGAGTCAATATCGAACCAGAGGATGGGAGACTTGAGGCGGAGGTCGAGGAGGGTGATGCAGCCCTGGTGATCGCCAGCGGCGTGGAGGAAGTGGGAGCTGGAAGGCTCAGTGGAGAGAAATGAAGAAGGGAGTCGGGGTTGAGCTGGAAGGCCCAAAAACATTTTTAATTTTTAATTTTTTAATATTTATATGGGCCCTGATGACACGTGGCACCTAGTCACTGTCCACGTGAGTGCCATGTCACTAGTTAATGGCTGATTTAACAGCAAACTTAATGGATATATGAAAGTGTCCCAAAATTGTGACTTTACGTACCACTCTAGGATGAAAAAAAATTCATGTATTAAATGTTGAAAACCAAGAATTTCAAGGTAGTAAACTGAGATTAACCCTATTTAATATATATTAATTATATAAATTATATACAAATACTCAAAATCTAGAGGCAAAAGTTTTTGAACCCCTTATACCTCCTGGTTGAGAGTTTTTTGCTTCAGCCAACTTGATAACAAGCTTTGTGTAGTTATAATCATATTAGTAAAATATTTATACTGATTCTAGAGCTTTAATTCTTTATAAGATTTCTAAACACAAAACCCTAGCCGTCCCATTTACTCCCATTTCATCTCCTTGTTCTGACTTATCAGCCTCTCTCTTCGACCTTTGAATTCTTGCATCTCCATAATTTCTTTGTTGAACGCTCGAATGTTTGCAACTACAAGCGATTTATACAAGGATTTGCAGCAATCCATTCATCATTTTCAGGTGGGTCACCGCCGCGATGCCAAATTCAAGAAGTTCAAGTTTGAAAACGGTGCTCTCGCTGTATCAATTTCATCTATTTTGTTTCGAAAACGGTGCTCTCGTTGTATCAATTTCATCTATTTTGTTCCCAATCTTGTAAATTTGTTTAATTTGTGATTGAATGATTGGGTTCATAATCATTACCCCTGCAATGCTGATAAGCAATGCACAAACGTGGAGTTTTCTTATATGTAACCTGACCAGAACTCATAACCCTTTTGATGCAAATTTTGAAATGTGCATTTTTTGTGCAAATTGGTTCTGATTGGGTTATGATGCATCTGTGCAATGTGCATTTTTGTGCAAATTGGTTCTGATTAGGTTATGCTGCACCTGTTTTGCTTTTCTTGATTGTGCATGCCTCCCTTTCTGAATGGTTCTTGTTCCTCCACTCTCCATCATAATTAAAAGAAATTGTTGCAGAAAAGAGGAAGAAAACAAATGGCAGATCTTGAAGATGCAGGGTCCATTAAAATCTAAAATTTTATGTACCCAAAATTGCAATGATGAAGATTAGAGCAATGCAAGAGTGTTCAGAGCAAAGAAGAATCTAAAAAACCCGAACCGATTGGAATGTGATTGTTCTACACTAATTGGAAATTTTTAGGAATTTTTTTCACCATTGAAGAAAAAAAAAAATCGAACCGAACTGAAATCGAATCGAAAAAAAAAAGAACTGAAATTTCAATTCGATTTCAGTTTTAGCAAAAAAACAGAACCCAACCCTACTGTTGAGGGTTGATTGTGATTGTCAGGGTTGAGATGTCAAACAATGGAACTGATGAAGCCTTGTCTGGTGGATCAAGTAAATTTGATGTTGAGATCATTTTTATGTACTGCTTCAAACTATGCCCGTGCTACCTTTATATATGTATTATTCTTTTGACTTCCATTTAACTCAATTGACTAAAAGCAACTACCCTATATACTCAAGATCTCAAGTTCTATTCCCACTTCTCCCAATATTTGCTTGCATAAAAAACTTTTGTAAAAGTTTAGGGTTCTAGTAAATAAAATTTGACTAGCTACTTCAGTGCATCAGTTTGTTTGGACCCAAATTTACACCATCGGCCCGTGTAATCAAGGTCATTGAGTAAGCATAGTTCTCAACCGTCAGATGAAAAAGTGAAGATATTTTTATTAAAGGATAATATTATGGTTTTTGTCATAGTAATTATTTTTTATTTTGGATTATCTTAGCATTATATCTTCGAACAAGTACAGTTCGAGTGAACTTGGGATTACTGCTATCAGACTGGAGAAACTTGGTAGATGAGGTTTGAAAAGTCATGGTGCATGCACAGATGGATTATGAAGAAGTCTAGATAGGCTTGGCTTTAGTGGTGATGTGATAAGTCTAAGATTTAATAGTCTTAGATAATGATGACAAGCCTAGGTAGGCTAGGCTATGATGATAAGACTTTTATTTGAATAGGCTTTTGTGAGGTTTGGAAAATCGTGAACATCTATCTGAAGGATATGGTAGTTCTCTGATGCGGATTAATTTTAGTTCCGTGGAAAAGAATTGCAGTTGGACTCTACAAGCATCATCAGGCTGTGCCAGGTAGATATCAAACGCTATAAATACATGAAGGTTGTGCAGCATTGAGGACAACTCCAACTCAACACACAAACTGCCATGCGCAAACCCTCGCTCTACGCGAAACCTCTCAACAACCTTGAGATTTTTATTTTCCTTTTTCACCAACACATCTTCAGTTTGGATAAACAGCACTGTGAAGGCAACTGGCGAACATCTTCAGTTTAAATAAACAGCACTGTTGCCGTAGAATCAGCTGACCGTAAAGCACCTTTAGTTTGGATAACCAGCATTGCGACAGGGTCGACTGGTTATCTATCCAAGTCTCGATCGAGAAGGATTTTCGAATCCTTATTGGCAGAGGTCATCTCATTAGCCTTTTCGACGAAGTGACGTGTTACAAGTTATTACATTCGGCACATTGGAAGCTGAATTTGATATTGAACTTCGCAGAACTAGCAGCCTTATCTTCAGGCTCTAGAATCCGAAGGCCGAGAGTGTTCCTTCCTCGGCCGCAGTCGCGAGATTCATAAGTCAGCAGCGTACCCAACGCAACATCAACAAATTTTACTCCTCGGCCGACGAGTTGGCACGCCCGCACATAACCGAATGACGTAGTTAGCTTATTAATTACTCGGCATGCGCGCCACGTAGGCTTGGTAGTTTTTAGGGTCAACACAGTTATAAGGAAATAACTGTCGTTAGAAGGTCTAAACAGACTAAACAGAGAATGTCATATTCCAAAAACTTGGATGTCCTTGTAATTTTTGTTTTCGTTAAAAAAATGAAAAAAGTTCGATAATTACCCAATAACCCTGTCACAAATTACACGAAAGTAAAATTCATTTTTATTTATTTAAAAATAAATAAAAATTAACACATAATACTATGTATTCTTCTTTTAGCTTGTAAATGAAATATTTTAGACTATTCACTACAAGTTAGAGAACAATGGAGTAATGAACACAATTCTTGTCATTTTTTTATAAAGTGAGATTTGAACAAAAATCTCAACCGTCAACCCACAGTCATCTCATGCCATTTGAGAAAAGTCTCATGGGTAGCTTATTTACGACGTACAACAAAAATTAAAATAAATAAATAAACACTTGTTTATAAGGAATAATTGGTTTCTTTTCAAGAAGAGGTCGCGCAAGCAAGAGCCCGTGCCACGTTGTTAATGGTGGGCTTGACATGCTTACATTGAGAGGTAATAGGGCCTTTGTTTCCACTGTATGTGAGATCAATGTCACTTAGTTGCACATTCTCACATGGCAGCCCTCCACTGCATACAATCTTAATACCGACTGGGGTTGAAGATGAGCCCTTTATGTTTTTGAAGCTGACATTGCTGATCTTAACTTTGGATGGAACCTGCATGCAATAATAGTATTATTAGAAAACACTTTTTCTCATAAATATATTTAATAAATAGATCAAAAAATTCAAGTGGATTTTCGAAAAACCGGAGTGCTTCCTGAAGACATGTACTATTCCAGAATGAACTCAGGTAGGTAGTCATTCAAAGTAGTGGAGGTTGGTGTCAATAGATCAGATGGCCATCGGTTGTATTCTATTATTCAAGATTAAGTATTTGACTAAATGATAAAGAAATTATGATGTTAATTTTTGTGCAAAATAGTATACCTTAAGTGTGCACTGATTCCATGGACAATACTCTTGGTCTATGATGACAGGGTTTCCAACATTGTCCATAATAATATCCTCAAAGTGAACATCTGAGACTACACCATTTGATGGAGAAGCAGGCCATGTTTTGATTCTCACACCATTATCTGTATTTTTAATTGTGCAGTTCTTGATAAAGATTCCGGACACAGGTTCTTCATTCTGATATCTTCCGAGACTCCCGATGCTTATGCCATGGCCGGGTCCGCAAGTAACTTTGGTTACATGGAGTTGCTTGGTGCCATCACCTATAGAGATGCAATCATCCCCTGTTCCAATGGTTGAATCTGTGATGTTGATCCCAGTTGAACGTCCGATATGAATTCCATCTGTGTTCATGCTCTCTTTAGGCGCTGAGACGGTAAAATGTTGGAATACCACATTGTTGCAACCCAAAACATTGACGTGGAAATTTTTGCTGTCTTTTGTTGTTATGTCCCGAATTATGGAATTGGTGACAAAATTGAACCTCAGATTCTGCGAATAATGTCTCATGCCAAAGTTACGTTTTGTCATAAAAAAAATTCTTATATTGTCAGATTGTGTATCAAAATTGCAAATTATTAACATGATCGATGACTTAGATTTGATGCCCGACACATACCCTTTTCAAATATATGGTCCGGCATCAGCCGTTTAGTTTCACAATCAAGCAATAGATTTAAATTATAAAAGAACAAGATTTAAATTTCTTACGATAGCAATAGATTTGCAATTTTTGTTTTTGTTGCAATCATTTTGCTTCCAAGCAGTTGCTCCTTGGCCATCGAAAGTTCCACCACCGGATAAGGTGAGCCCATCAATGCGCTCAAAACCTACCCAGGTATCTGCTTTTGGGAGTTTGCTGCCATCTGCTGGAGCCTGCAGTGTGCCTTGGAGCTGAATCTCAATAGGAGCTTTGCATGGTCCTTTGAAAGTTGCCCCTACAAACTTGTATGTCCCTCTTGGAACAACAATTTTACTTGCCAATGTCGATGCACATGCATCTGTCCAAGCTTTGCTAAAAGCCTAGATAAAAACATTGAATAAACATTAAAAACTGAAATGATTCAGTTTAATTACCAAACAATTTTAAAACGGAAATGATTTTTCGTATGCTCATTTTCTCCCATGCATATTTATTTCTTATTTCTTGGTTAAACAAATCAACGAAAAAAATCAAGAAAGTAAACAAGAAGGTGCAAAGACTAAAGAGTGTGTGCAGGAGTAATTTCTCATCTAAAAATATTAGTTTAGCATTTCAAGAAGAATTAAATAAGCATATATAATGCCTACCTGGGATATATCAGAGTTTGCCTTTCCACCATATTTTGCACTAGTGACATCATAGATACTGGATTTGGCGTTAGATGTGGATACTAACAACATGAACACAAACATGGGCAAGATACTTTTCAATTTCAAATCCATCTTGAGTTTTCAATTCAGAATTAGTTTCTTTTGTTTGAAAGTTTTTTTTCTTTTTTTTCTTTTTTTTTTGAAAACCTTTTGTTTGAAAGTTGGATGTAAACTTTATTTTGGTTTTAGCGCAATTTTATACTTGGATTGGGACGCTTAACACCATCAAATTATTTAGCCAATTACAACCTTTTTTTATGCAAGATGCCTTACCCCAAAAAGCCGTGCACTAAAAAACCTACCTGTCATTGAAGTAGTCAAAATATTTCAAAATTGCTTAAAAAAAAAAAGCTTAATTAAGAGCTTGAAATTTCCTCCCTCACAACATTTCCAAGAAACAAGGAAATATGCCCGAATTAAGATGTCTTTATAAACCGTAATGCTAGGAAGACTAAATTTGTAGATAAAATCTACAAATTAAATGATGTGTCACCAATAAGAATGAACACATTTATCAATGTTTAAGTAATAATCTAATCATCAACTTTCATGTCATTTAGTTTACAAAATTTTATGTACAAATTTAGTTTCCCTAGCATTATAGTTTTAGATTAATTAAGCTGTTTATAGTTTTAGAATTATATCCTATATTAGTAATTAATTAAGCGGCTTATAGTTTTAGATTACCAACTAATACCTAGGCACTTACTAATGAGTACCTTATATACTCACTTTCTGAGAAGGCTCAATTAGATCTTAACAAATGTTTTATTGATGTAAAAAATAATAGACATGTTAATTAATTTTTTAACTTTAAAAAATAATGAACACATGACATCTTTTAATTGGCCAAATTAGAAAGTGAGTATACACATTACTCAAAGAGTACCTAAGTATTATCCTTACCACCACTATGTATGGTTCTTGGCTAGTTCAGTGTCTAATTTGCACGAAAGATGTTCAAAACAGGATGATTGAAAACAAGAGACTGAAGTACTATGCCATCAACCATGTATATCCAAATTTAGTGCATATGTTAACCAAAACAAAATAATTTTTTTTCATATCCAGTATATAATCAACATGAAAAGTCCACGTATTATAGACGTGATGGTAATATAGTTAGAAAAAATGTGGTACAAATAATATTGGTTTAGATAATTATGTTCTAATGTCATATTTGGACCTTCTCTTGAGCTCAATAAAGATATAAATAGTCTTTCTACGTTAAAAATATAATTAATTTTCTAATTAGTACTATATAAAGCCATTCTTCATTGGGATTTTCATTGTCTAAAACCCTCTTTAACATATTTTCTTGTTCTCCATGCTTCCCCTCCAAGTCAGTACTCAAATTCATATTTTATTTAATCCATACCATCCAGTTTGGGTGGGTGGGGGTGTGTGTGTGTGTGTGTGTGAGAGAGAGAGAGAGAGAGAGAGAGATTTCTTTGTCATCAGTTAGCAGTATGAAAAAAGATGTTTAATCACTGCAAAACAATTTCATATGCAACCCAGGTTAAGTGTTGATGGCCTTCCGGCTGACATTATTGCCCTTGGTCTATGAATATATACAAATAAAAGTGCAGCCAGTCATGAACTTTGCGTCGATACCGACCTCAAGCTCTCTCCAAATCAACCTCCAATTGATGAATCAATCTTGGCATGACTGAACAATAAACGAGTATATGCTACTATGGTACATGACAAATGCAACAAAGTGCTTTTAAGTTATCTAATTTGTTTCATTTTTTTGTTTCCCTGTGATTAGACATCTTTCAAAATCGATAGGATGACCACCCTTCGCCAACTGCAAGCACTTCAAATTGACGCTTTGCTTTCAATGGCCGACTTGATTGTACTGACAAAGTCATCAATTGGCATGGTGCCAAGATCGCCACCAAACCTGGATCTTACTGTAACAGTGCGAGTTTCAACTTCCTTGGCACCGACAACAGCCATTAATGGAATTTTCTGCATCTCTGAATTTCTAATCAGTTTTGGAAGGCGTTCACCCTGGCAAAGTTCGCCGCGGATACCATTTGCTTTCAGTTTGTTGGTTACCTCTTTGCAGTAATCAAGCTGCACACATTCAAATTTCTGCTTTAGTGCAAAGATAATCATCTCTGGTAACCAAACAAAAAAATACATTTATCTAAGGTTCGTTTGCTTGTCTAGAGAAATTTGAATGTCCCTTCGCAATGCATAAATTCTGTCATCTTAAATGGATCCATCACTTTTGAAAGTGTTGGAGCGAAAACCCTTAAAAAATAATAGCATATTGAAAGAATTACAGGTGTACAATTCATGGCATGGATAATCAGCAATGAGATGTATGAAAAAATATACCCATTTTATCAATGAAAAGGTATGGTAATCCAAGGTATGATGAGCCATTCAAACTTCATGGGGCAACCAAAGAGGCCCTACGTAGGTGTGTTAACGGTTTCTTGAGTTAAATGAAACATAAACGAGTTCTTTACATACCTGAGTGTCGGTAACTGGTAAAACATGAGCTTGCACTGGCGAAAGCCATAATGGAAAATCCCCCGCATAATGCTCTATAAGGACTCCAAAGAATCTCTCCAATGACCCAAGAACAGCTCTATGGATCATGATAGGCCGCTTCTTTTCCGAGTTTGAGTCAACATATGTTATGTCAAAACGCTGTGGTAGGTTAAAATCAACCTGTACAGTTTGGGAAATAAAATATCAAACAATTGTAAAAGACAAATAAAGTGGCTTTAGTTTATCCAAAAAAAAAAATCAATGTAATTCATTCCACTCAGAAATATGCTTAAAATCTCCTATGAACATTTTACAAAGTGATAGAGAGAGAGACAGAGAGACAATACCAAATTAAAAACATGCATTAAAATTTTGCCCGTTCAGGACTTACCTGTATAGTTGAGCACTGCCACTTCCTTCCAAGGGCATCCTCAATCTTAAGATCAATCTTTGGACCATAAAAGGCACCACCACCTTCATCAATTTGATAGCTCCAACCTTTATCATCCAAAGCATCTCTAAGGGCAGATGTTGCTTTCACCCATATATCATCATCTCCAACAGCTTTCTCTGGCCTCGTAGATAGATTGACTTCATAATTACTGAAGCCAAATTGCAACAAAAGTTCTTCGGTAAGATCTAGGACACCCCTGATTTCATCTTTGATCTGATCTTCTAGACAAAATATGTGTGCATCATCCTGCAAAATGGTCCTCAGGTTAAACAAAAAACACTTCGTAGATCTAGGAGTATAGACTAACAGTTCGGGAATGAGATACTGACACCATACCTGAGTAAAACCTCTTACACGAAAAAGGCCATGCAAGCTTCCAGATAACTCATACCTATATACGGTTCCCAACTCAGCAACTCGAATAGGGAATTCATGATACGAGTGACGCTTTCTTTTGTAAACCAAGATATGATAGGGGCAGTTCATCGGTCGAAGCTGATAAAGTTCATCCTCAACATTCATCTGATCATACATATTCTCTCTGTAATAATCCAGATGACCACTTATCTGCCAAAGGTTTGCCTTTGCAACATGTGGAGTATACAGCAAATCATAACCACATTCTATGTGGATCTTTTTCCACAAATCTTCTATTACATGCCTCACAATAGCACCCTTTGGATGCCAGAACACTAAACCCCCACCGGCATCATTCTGTAAAATTCACCAACTAAAATGTTCAATGCAAGAACCCTCATACCAAATAATTGCCATTAATGGAACTGCTAATGATAAATCTGTGTAAACAACAAAAAGAGAGGCAATCCACTTCAACTTGACTACCTGTATAGAAAACAGATCAAGAACTTGACCAAGGCGCCTGTGATCTCTACGTTTAGCTTCCGCTTTGAAATGAAGATATGCCTTCAATTGTTCTTCGCTCTCCCATGCAGTGCCATAAATCCTCTGCAGCATGGGTTTCTTTTCATCACCTCTCCAGTAAGCACCAGCAATAGACTCAAGTTCGACAGCTTTTCTGTTAATTTTTCCAGTTTTTTCAACATGAGGCCCAGCACACAGGTCCCACCATTCATCGCCTATGAATAATTTAGATATAAGGTACTATGACATGAAAACATTTTACTCCAACTAGATGCCAGTTCAAAACAAGATCAAATCCCAGTACATGCATTATGCATATGGTACATCATTTAAGCACAGTTCGTGCATATGAAATCATCATCTTTCATGCTACATTGAGAAATGTAGAAAACCTTACCAATGTGATATATGGTAATGGGATCTTCCTTAATACTATTCAAAATTTCCAATTTGTATGGTTCGTTGAGAGCAGTTATTCTTCTGTGAGCTTCATCTCTTGAAACTTCCTCTCTTATAAGTGGTAAATTCCTACCAATGATGCGATCCTACAGATGACATAAAAAACTAATGAATACTTGTCAATGCTTTCATGGTTCCCAACTTTTGAAAAAAAATATAGTAACTGAAACATAAATTTTACTTACCATTTCCTTCTTGATCCTCTTCAACTCTTTGTCCGTCAAAGGCTCCATATCAAAATCATAATAGAACCCATTTTCTATCCACGGACCAATTGTCACTTTTGCATCCGGGAAGAGCTTTTGAACAGCCATGGCCATCACGTGTGCACACTGCAGTCATACACATAAATGGTTCATCCTCATAGTAACTGGAAAGGCACCATCGATACCAAATTCCGAGGAAATTCATACAAAGGAGCATAGCTCAAGCTCAACACTTTATTGAAAGACAGAAACCCAGGTAACTTCTCACATTCCCAACAACAGGATGAAAAATTTACCATCTTATCTACTGCTGTAAACCCATTTTTCCGGGTCCTATTCGATCAAATTACCGAAAAGTAATGTTCTTTTTTCTTCTATCCCACTTCCTTGCTCTTCACAATAGAATTAAATAACAAGCAGTAACGTAGAACTTGAAATAGTTGCACAAAAGCATCAAGTTTCAAAAAAAAAAAACAAAGTTCCGAAGAACCTAAGGATTCATATATTTCGACACGAAAGCACCTCCTACTTCAATTTAACATAACACAATCATAAATCCAATCAAAAAAATGAAATTTCAATGCGCAAAGAAAAATACCGTGTGTCGAATTCTGAGCAGGCTCTCCGAGGACTCGTTGGTTGGAAGCACGACTTTCTCAGGCTTATCAGTTACCTCCATCTGGGCATCCTTCAATTTGTCGTCTTGGGTCGAGACCTGAGCCTCCGTGGCCACTGCTGAGGAGGTGGAGACTCCATTTCTGCCGCCGTAGAGGGCCAGAGCCCTGAACTCGGAGTTCAGTGGCGAAACGCAGTGTTTAATCGGGGAAAGGAAAGAAGGGGGGGTCTTCAGGAGAGGGATTGAGAGGAAGGAAGAAGAAGTGGCCATTGCCATTCTCTGAAGAATTAACATTTGGGTTGCGTTTGAATTTCAGAATTATGGTTGTGTTTGTGTGCGACGGTGGAGGGTGAGTGAGAGTCGTGTTTGAGAATTTGTGGTGGAGGTTTGGCTTTGGGTTTTCTCGACGGACTCGTTTAAAGGGTATATTTTTGGGAACTTTAACAAAAAGTTCTGGTACCGTTTATTTTAACGAAAAATCATATTTTTATACTGAAAAGTCAATTCTAGTACTATTTACTTTACTCTTTATTTTGTCCTTATCATTAAAACTCAAAGTTTTCAAGCCATTTTCATTAGTTTTCTTTATATTTTTTTGTCTTAAAAGTATTTGTATTTTTTAAGGAGTAATACGTGTTTCAAAAGAAATTGTATTTTTTTAGAAGAGTAATTTTAAAAATATTTTGATCAAAAATATTTTCACTTATTTTAAAAACATTTTTAAACGAATTTTTAGAGCCAAATCTTAGGACCCAAAATAACAAATGAAGTCAAATGGTGCGTTTTATAATAAGAAATGAAATACAGTGAAAATAAAAATAAAAATTTTGGATTCAAAATTTAAGAAAATACTATCATGATGAAATTTTACATCTTTAGAGGAAAATTGGGTAAACAATAGTTTCACACGCCTGAGGAATTTTACTCATATTCGCTTTTATGGGACTATAAACAAGAGTCTAGCCAAACTGAGATCGTAATGTTTAAATTTGACTTGTTTAATTTATTTTTCAAGCTCAAATTAGATTGTTTTTGTAACATCCCACATCGTCCAGGAGAGTGATAATTAAATGTATATTCTCATCCCTACCTAGCACGAGACTTTTTGGAAGCTCACTGGCTTCGGGTTCCGTTGGAACTCCGAAGTTAAGCAAGAAGGTGGCCAGAGCACTCCCATGATGGGTGACCCACTGGGAAGTTGCTCGTGAGTTCCCAAAAACAAAACCGTGAAGGCGTGGTCGGGGCCCAAAACGGACAATATCGTGCTACGGTGGTGGAGCGGGTCCGGGAAGTGGTCCGCCCCTGGCCGGGATATGACAATTTAGTATCAGAGCCTAACCCTAGCCGTGGTGTCCCGACGTCCTCCCAAAGCGGACAATATCGTGCTACGGTGGTGGAGCGGGTTCGGGAAGTGATCCAGCTTGGGCCGAGATGTGACAATTGGTATCAAAGCCTAACCCTAGTGGTGGTGTGCCGACGAGGACGTCGGGCCCCTAAAGGGGGTGGATTGTAACATCTCACATCGCCCAGAGGAGTGATCCTTAAATGTATATTATCATCCCTACCTAGCACGATGCCTTTTCGGAGTTCACTGGCTTCGGGTTCTGTCAGAACTTCGAAGTTAAGCGAGAAGGTGGCCAGAGCACTTCCATGATGGGTGACCCACTGGGAAGTTGCTCGTGAGTTCTCAAAAACAAAACCGTGAGGGCGTGGTCGGGGCCCAAAGCGGACAATATCGTGCTACGGTGGTGGAGCGAGCCCGGGAAGTGATCCGCCCCGGGCCGGGATGTGACAGTTTTACTTTCAATTGTTATACGAGTCTATCTTTAGAAACAAAATAAGACAACATAATATCAATCTCCATCTTAATAAGAAAAAAACAAACCGAAGATGGTCAATCTAAACTTAGAGATAAAGTATTAAACATAATTCATCAAAAACAAAATTTCAAACATAACTTCCTATTCCAAGCAAACTTTTTGAATAGAATCTAGTTCGAGTTGTCTCATAAAAAGTTGCGGCTACTCACGGTTTACCACTCAAACGTACGAATGTGAGAGCTTGTTTCTTATACAGTCAAACCTAGACTTGACTTGTTTCTTTCATGAGCTGAGCTTCAATGAGCCAAACACAAATCGAACCTTAAGTAAACTCAAGTATTTCATGCCGATTTACAACCTTAGGGTTCGACTCAAACCATCTGCAAGTCGGACTAGATTTGTCGACAAATTAAGGCAAATAACTCTAACTAGGGTTTCGAGACCAGTTCATGAAAGTTAGGGTTTGTCCAAAGAAAAGACCATCGTCGCACTCTATGTTATGTGCTAGGTAATCTTGTGTCTACAAGAACTTAACACAAAACCTAAAACGACAACAATGTGTAAAACATTCTTAATTATTGTGTAACTTAAAAATTTAAGCTAAAAACATACCGATACAGCGAAAAAACAAATGCTCGTCTAATTTTATCTTCTTCTTATCCTTTTTGCCCTTGCATTCTAAGCCTGTATTTACTATTTTCTGGTTGTAGTAGTTGTAAATCCAACCTACATCTAGCTTTCTGTCCCTCTAGAACCTTAATCCTCTGGCAGCACATATATCCTTCCAAGAAAATTGGCCCCTACTCTCATTTAGATTCCACGTGTCACGAATTGATTAGCAAGTTTATCCCCTTTATCAACGGTTCCTATATTTATAGATTCCAACAACTCTTTGTTGTCCCAAAAAAACCGGTATGGATTGTAGATTCTAAAATTTTCAATCTCTTCTCTTTCTTCCTGCCTTCCTCTTAAACCCTAACTGAAGTCGAATTCCAAATGTAAAGTAAGAAAAGTAGGCGTGGTTTGAATGAAGAGTCTATTGTAATGGCGAAAAAGTTGACAATCAAAGGTCTTTTTAAGCCTAAGGCGAGAACGCCGATAGAGCTTGTAAAGCACATGCGTGAGCTTCTAATATTCGTTGATCAAAATAATGATGTGCGCGAGCAAAAACGCAAAGAAAAGGTTTGCATTTTTCATTTGTATTGTAGATTTGTTTATGGAGCATGATTGTTTGATTGTTTTTTCTTTTTGGGTTTTGAAAAATTGAACCCTACGACGCAGAATTATTTTGCAATGCACTTAGACATGGAATTTAAATTTTTTTGGGTTGTGTAGCTTAATAAGCTTATAGAGTGAGTATGGTTTTGAAATTAATGAAATTGTTAGGTTAATGACATTTTGTTTGGACTTTGTGATAGATGGAAGAATTGACAAAAGCAATATTGGAGATAAGAACTGTTGTATATGGAGATGATGATTCAGAACCAAATAAAGATTCTTGTGCACAACTAACACAAGAGTTTTTTAGGGAGAACACTTTCAGGCTCCTCATTGTTTGTCTTTCAAAGCTCAACTTGGGGGTAAGCGATAATTACATGAGTTTATATGCCCTATTGCATTATTTAAGCATGTTACATTTGCGTTAATATTTGAGTACATGTGTTGTAGGATCGTAAAAACGCTACCCATGTCATTGCAAATTTACAAAGGCAAAAGGTTCAGTCGCGTTCGATCGCGTTAGAGTACTTGGAGAATAATATTGATATTATGGACATTCTGATAAAAGGGTAAGAATGTACCAGTAATGAAGTTCAAAAATGTATATGTCCATTACTGGAGTTAATCGTAATGAACCGTTTGTTTTGGTTTGGTTTAGCTATGAAGACAGTGGTGATATTGCTCTATCTTATGGTGCAATTTCAAGGGAATGCATTCGTCATCAGAATATTGCAAGGTAACGTTTTGTTTTGTAATTAATTGAGTGTCAAAACCTATCTTTTTAAATGAGCTTGTATATTATATAATGAATCATTATTGTTGGTTAATGTCACAGGTATGTCCTCGAATCAGACCACATGAAGAAGTTTTTTTACTACATTCAAACTCCAAATTTCGACATAGCGTCGGATGCTGCGGCTACTTTCAAGGTTTGGTCAACTTCAAACACTTAACAGATTTTATCGAATGATCATTTCACTAGCTTGATCATTAACTCTTTGTCATACTTTGAATAGGAGCTCATGACTAGGCACAAATCAACTGTTGCTGAATTCCTTTCTGAAAACTATGAGTGGGTAAGGATTCATAATCTTCATGAAAAAAAATTCTGGTTGTTTGGAAGTTGGCAACTATTTAGATGCTTTTAGCAATTTGGGCAGTCAGCAAATATCAGATAATAATTACTTAAATTTCCATATCTATCATGTTTTACTTTTTGCAGACTATAAGTTTCAATATTTGAATTCTTAATTTATCTTTTTCTGTGATTTTGATTACAGTTTTTCCAAGAGTACAATTCCCAGTTGTTGGAGTCTCCCAATTATATCACCAAACGCCAGGCCATCAAGGTATTACAATTTACAGATTATTTTTCAGTTGATTTTCTTGCATACCATTCAATTTGTTTCTCTATGTTATTTTCGTCTTGAGAACCATAATTGTTATTATTGACATGCATCTTGAAATTTTGTTTCAGTTGTTAGGAGATATGTTATTGGATCGCTCAAACTCCGATGTGATGGTTCGATATGTGTGCTCTCTGGATAACATGATAATCCTAATGAACCTTCTCAGGGTATAGAATCCCTCCCTCTTCCTCACACGAGAACTTGTCGTATAACCAGAAATATACACAGTGATATAGCAGAATTTCTCCTCTATTTACACGCAGACGCACGTCATGTTCGTGCAAAGTACAAACACATGCACCTGTATCATGCATGGCCATCTCTACATATATTATATAGCACTTATTTAATTCCTTTACGTGTTTTTGTTTATAAATCACATTTTTGCAGGATCCAAAGAAGACAATCAAGTTAGAAACCTTTCAGGTCTTCAAGGTTTGTCCCGAATACCAACTTTTAACCTTTTAGTGCAATAAAGATAGAACTATTATTAGCACTCAAAAAATCTAATTTTTCACTTCTCACAAGTGTATTTAAAGTGCGATTAATTTCTTGTTTTTGTTAATGACAGTTATTTGTTGCAAACCAAAATAAGCCTCCTGAGATTGTTAATGTACTTGTCACAAATAGAACCAAGCTTCTTCGTTTCTTTAACGACTTCACCATTGAGAAAGGTAGGGTTTCTTTGTTTCGATTCAAAATTTACTCCTTGTCGTTCGTCTTTCTCCTTCGAACTCATTTTTAATAAAATCAAACTACAATTTATATGCAGATGATGAGCAGTTTGAAGCAAACAAAGCTCAAGTTATCAACGAGATTTCTGTTCTTGAACTCAAACCGTGCAATCCCAAGATGTCATCACTCTTCAGCTTTAGAACCAACTGTGAGGTTCGATGCTAAAATTGTACGGTTGAGCTATAAGCCTATAAGCCTTGTTTCAAAACTCGATTTGAAAAGAAAAACTGAATTTCACTATCACTGATCAATTAAAGTTTTGTTTCCATATACCACCTACAGCTTAACTCCGTCTATTGTTCCGTTCAAAATGTTGCACTTGACCTTTTTTCAAAGATATTTTGATGTGCATTAAAATATCTTTAACATATTTTTTTGAAGGGTCATGGAAATTCAATATTTTGAACGAAAAAATAAACAGAATTAATCTTAGATGCTACGTTGTATTAAAACTTTAATTAAGATGGTGGATGTGAGTCAAATTTTCTCTTCCCGAAGTAATCTGCAAATTGAGCCCATAATTTCATATTGTATTAGTATTCAATATAATTGAGTGTAAACAGAAGATGTAGCCCAATGTTGGACCTATCTTCTTTGAAATTCTAATAAAAATATATATTTGTTCTCAATTTTGCATGAGAATTTTAATAAGCTGCATTTATTCCCTTCTTTCTTCTTCAAATATGTTAAACTATTGTTTCTATGTGATATTTGCAAATTAATATAACAACTCGTTTAATATTTTAGTTTCAATTACAAATTAAAAGACTTTTATAAGTTCATATAATACTTTAAAGATTTTGCCTCCTTTTTACTTAGAATTCGAATTTGCACCATCCTTACCAGGTAATGAGCATTACCACTCATTCTAAATGTGACATGTGTCATTGGCTCTTAACTAATTTTATTTTTACATGTAACAAAATAATTAAATAATTAAATAATTAAATAACAATTACTTCCCAATGTGTTGCCCTCAAATCTTGAGATTTTTTTTTTCTGTATTAAAAAATAATAGAAGACCAAATAATCCTTAGCTTTTCCTCCCCAATTTTGAAGTCCTTCCTACTTTTATCAAACTTCGGAAGTTCAATAACAAAAAGAAAAAGAGGTTAACCACAACCACCGGTAACGGCCATTGCCGCCACTTGCGCCACGGCCACAGCAGCGGCCATGGCTGCATCATAATTTCCTTTTAACCATAGTTTTTTTAATTCCAAAATCTTATGAAGAGGTAAAATAAAAAGGATTTCAAAAGGGTAAAAATACAACATAAAAAGATCAGGATATGCGATTACTTATTGATGGGGGTCCCTAGATGGGTAAACCCTTAAAATGTTTCACACTAATAGTAAATCAACATTAATCTCAGCTCAGGTACAATAAAAACAAACCAAATGATTGGGAAAAAAAGAAGAAGAAGAAGCATTCCCTGACCAGAACCCACAACTTGGCCAGAAGATTTTACAGATAAAATTCTAAGAGGGAAAAAAATATATATCAGTTTCTCTCTTTTTTTTCTTTCCTTTTCTCTCTTTTTCTTTTGGGTATCACCGCCTCACCGGAGATGCATGATACACTTCTGACTATATCCCGCAATCTGATTTTACATCTCACTCATAGACCAAAACAAAACCGAAAAACCCTAAAATTGGTAACTCAAAACTCAATGCATTAACACAAAATCCATTTTTAGCTTCTAACTCTAACTTCTTTAAAACAGCCACTCCCAGTTAGCTCTTACTAACCAAATCTCTCTTACTGAGATATATAAACGGCGGTGGTGTGCAAAATTCACAGTTCACCTGCTTCATTATCTTCACCTACAATGTCGTGATATCAGACATGACGATCCTAGGCAGCAATTCCTGAAAAACAATAGGAACGGAACTTGTAAGGGTCGGCAGCAACACCCTTTCAGTTATATACAAACGTGCATGCACACACACTTTAAGTTGAACATAATAATATCAATGGCTCTGACTTCCAACAAAACTAAGCTATTAAAATAAAGATATTTGCAGTCCAACACACAAATTGCGAACCACTAGCCATAAGCCAACTCATGGGTACACAGCCAAAGAAATATTGAGTAAAACAGTATCCTAAGCAATACAAAATATCACTAACTTAGAACGGGCGCCCATACAAGAGATTAAGCTACGTAATTATAACAAAATGCTTTATCTTTTAGAACTGTTGCAAGATTCCAGCAAACAAGCAATATGCAGCCATCATAATCTAAGCTGTTAATTGTTCACTGATGGAAACACTGCACAACTAATCTGACCTCAAATCTGAAGAGACGAGGATCAAGAAATGATACTTTCAATGATAGCCTAATCTCTGTCCTTATTTATCTCTCCATTGTTACTTTGATACACACTCCTAATTGCAGCAGTTGAACGTCCATGAGACAGCATACTTTTTAGCCCAACTACATCTTCCCTCTCCATTTCATGCCCTGATTAGTGATTTTATTACTTACGTAATAATAAGCCAGACCCATACTTTGATTTGTTTCATGCCATAAATAAACTTGAAACTGACAGATGGAGTTTAAAGGTTAGGTACAGGGGTAATCGCTGCCATTTGGTGAGGAAACACACATAGGCAAGAGAGAAATAGAGAGAGCCTAGACACATTTTAACCATAGGCTGAGCTGAATTTGTATTTTATAGACTCAACAATCTTCATCGTAGAATCATTTAGATTTCTAGATTTCTCATTTTCTTCCTTAAGGGTAAAAGATAATACTCAAAGCATCATATTACAGTATACTAATCTGCAAGGACCTTGTAGCTCAAGTAGCATTTATCCCAACACCTTAGGTCTTGAGTTTAATTCTCCCTCCCTAAGTAACGCTTGTATAGAAACAATAAACTTACACACCATTGAGTATACTTATTGTGTGCCAAAGGTGTAGGAAAAAGAAAGCTCATACTTTAATATGCATGCCTTCAAGCTCAAGTTATGAACATCAAAGCCACTTTACTAGTGAAGATAACCTACAACGAAGAAGGAAAAGAAGCAACTTTATTTTGTCAATGGCACAGATGCTGGATCTCAGTAAAGACAAGGTGAACAAGTCCTTACAACAACAGATATTTTCAACCATTAAGGGCTAGAGATTTCAAAATAGAGAGATAAGCAGTGCAGCGGATAAAAGGGGAAAACACAATTTTATACATATTTCTCATACAAAAGAAAAACAAATATTTGTGATCCAAAAACACACACGCCTACAGAGAAAAAAGAAAGAACTTGAAAATCTGGTGAAAAAACAGGGGAAAAAAAAACAAATAAACTCAATGTATTGGAATGAGACTAAGAGAGCAACATCCTCAAAAATATTCATATGCCTTTCATTCCAGCACATACGAGTCATTGAGGTAAGATGCATAATCTTCCTACCACATGCAAAAGGGAGCATAAGATAGATGTACAAGAACACAGGAGATCACATAATGCCTTATCAAGTATCAAAGCCATGTCAGAATATAAGATATTGTCAACTGTCTCCATGCCCCTGCACACTCCACAATCAATAATCATTTGGGACCATCATCCCCTTAATTACTAAGACGTTGATAATCATATTAGTTATCAAAAGTCACTGACCAGCTACAACCTCCACCAACACAAACAAAATCCAAATAAACTTAATTGACCGATACAACAAAATTGAAAACCTTTTCCATTAATAGTCCATCCCATATTTTCCCCATTCCTTTAGTAAACTTGCCAAAAATCCTAACAAACCCAGGACTCCACAGCAATACACTTCATGACCATTATGTATAATCCTAATAAGGCAACTAAACAGAATTGAGTGTAAAACAAGCTAGAGGAATTGTGATGAGTCCAACCTAAGTCTACTGAACTGCTGACTAGACAGTCACCTAAATCAACTGCACTATACATCAGAAGCTGCAGCGCCGTTTCTCTCTTGGATGGTATGCTAAACTAAATATAATCCAATACTACAGTAATCAGCTCGATGGAACATCAGCTAGAGAAAAAATAGATTTCATGAACCTATTGCTTGAATGCAAAAATTCGAATCAGTTAAATATTGTGGATCAACTGCAGCATAGCCAGCCAAATAAGCAAGCTCAATAAGGTAGTGAGTTGTATGTTAGCAATATAAACTTATCCAAATTTGTATGGACCCATGCGAATTACTAGAAAAAAGAAAGTTCCCTATATTTCTATAAAAAAGAAACTAAAGAGAAAAACAAAAAAGATGAAAATATAATTTACGTCAGATATTGATCCCGTACCTGTATTTGGCTGTCTCTTATTAACACTATAACCACCAACATAACCAGGAGAACTTTTAGCTGATACATCAGAGCCTGCACCGCCAAGCCCATAACCAAAGGGACCAGGTCCATCTCGATCGGAATTTGATGAACGCCAAGTAGGATCTCCATATACTGAACCGCTACTGTAAAAGTCAGTGAAGGTCCCATCAAAACCACCATTTGATGCAGCAAATGAAGATGTAGGGGCCACACTTGCACCACTGTTTCTTCCATACCCTCCAGTTCCCAGATTGTAACTGTTATCCCCAACTCCATAACCAAGATTCCTGCTATTGTTAGAAACATTATTTCCTCCGACTTGAGCTGACATTGCTGAAGAAGGCCAATTATTTCCAGTATTTCCAAACGTACTTCCTCCAATGGTCCCACTTCCTGATCCGATGTAAGAATTGGCATTTGTGGAGTTTGTTCCATAATTAAGACCACCGTCATTCCCATTCCCATTCTCCCACAAGTTCCGAGTGACTGAGCTGAAAAACGAAGATGTGTTTCCTCCATTACCGCCATCATACCCAATGGGGCTGCTAAACCTATTTGAATTATTGATATAATAAGGACTCAAACCCCGCCCATAGCTCATAGTACTATTAAAATTTGCATTTCCACTAAATCCTGGACTCAACCCTGGCTCATAATTCATACCAATTCCATAACCAGAACCATATGGAGGAAATCCACTTCGACCACCTGCAACTGAACTGAATCTACCAAGGCCATAGCCTCCAACTGTACTTGGATTATACCCCTGAGTGTAGCCACTAAGGAAGCTACTGACCCTACTGAGACCATAGTTGTATCCTGCAAGAGGGCTGCGACTGGGACCAGGTGATAACTCTTTCGGAACTGCTCGCTTTACCTCAACCATTTTCCCGTTCAGTTCATGAAATGTCTTAAGCAAAACCCTGTCCACTGCCTCCTCTGAATCATAAGTGATGAATCCAAAGCCTCTCGGCCTCTGGGTGTTGTGATCATACATCACCACAACATCCGTGATTGTTCCAAACTGTTCAAAGTACTTCTTAAAGTCACTCTCCGTGACAGTGGATGCTAAACCTCCAACAAAAATCTTTCTTGTGCGACCTGGACCTGGAGAACCCTGGATGCTGCCACTGCTTCTACCCAAAATATTCTGGTCATCCCTGGGAACAGCCTTTTTCGCTTCAACCTGAGAATAGAGAATGCAAGGGTTAAAATCAAGATCAAATTATATAAGCACCTGGATTAATTTAACAGAGTATAAGAAGTGAAGAGCAAAGTAATGCATCAACTAAAATGATCGCTGGAGAAAAATAAAATAATGACAACCGTGATTTACTCTAGCTCAATTTGAAATTTAGCTTAACACAGAACCATAGGAAATGAATTTGTGCAGAAACATTCGCAGACTCCTAACTGTAACAAGGAAATGAATTTGCTTCGCCATTTCTGCTATCCAAAAAGAAAGCACAATGATGCTTGGTCATTGTGTAAACATTAAAGTGCAACTGAAGGACAAAACTACATTCATCAAAAACAAATTATTTTGATTACCATCCTTCCATCGATGTTGTGCTTCTCCATTATGACACTGTCCGCCACAGCTGGGTCAGAAAAAACTACAAAACCAAAACCACGAGCACGGCCTGTGGTCCGATCCTTCATTATCACTGCTTCTACCACCTCCCCGAAACTGCTGAAATACTCTTTTAGCCGCTCCTCATTTGTATCCCAAGATATGCCGCCGATAAACAACTTACCACTATCGGATTGCATTTTCACTGCAGGCCACAAGCACGTCATCAATTAAGCTTCACAAATCAAACCCAACCCAAGGAAAAATGTAAACGTCAAATCAAAATCTCAATCCCAACCCGATAAAGATGGAGCATTTTACAATGGATCCGATAGAATTCTACAATATAAGTAGACCGATTCCAAAAAACAAAATGCACACAATCACCAATCCAATCCAATCCAATCCAACATCAACACCGGCAGCTCAAAGTCTATATTTTTTTTTTTTATCAATCCACCTAACTAGAACCAAATGCAGAAAATAGATAACCAACCAAACTAGAAAGAATAGTACCTTATTTTTTAAATATTAAGAACACAGATTGTAGTCCGATTCAAAAACAAGTGTTCCTGGATTTAATTTAGAAGCATCCGATCCTTCACCGATCAAATACAGGACCCAGAATTATGCACACCTACCAGAAGAAGAAAGAAGAAAAAAAAAACATAAACCAGAGAGAAATCAGAAAAATCACCAGGATCCGAACCCAAAACAAATTCAGAAAAAGCAAAAAAAAAAAAACCCAAATCAGATTTCCCCCCATACCGGCAGATTAACGAAAACCCAGATGCCAAATCGCGCAGAAAATTAAGATCTGAGAGGAGGCACTGTAAGAATAAGAACAGAGGGCATGTTCAACCTCCTCCCCATATACGCCCCCTCCAATCCTTTTGTTTGTTCTTTCGATGGTGATTAACCAATGCAAATTCAGTTACCAAACAGATGAGTATTACGAGATTAAAAAATGTGTCTTTCCAGAGAGAGAAGGAGAGGTTTGTGAGAGAGAAAGGGAGGGCATTGAAGGTCTCGGAAGAATATATAGCCACTGCGGAAAATGGGAAGCTCAAGATTTTCAGTTTTTCTCTTTTTTTTTCTATTATATTATCTTTTACAGGCTTTTTTTTTATTTTACGAACAATTTGATTCGAAAATTCATAGAAATGCAAAAAAAAAAAAAAAAATCTAGAAGAAAAAAAAATTGGAGAAATTAGTCATGGAAATATATGGTTTTCTCTGCTGTCATAAAATGGGAAGGATTACGTTACCATGTCGTTCCCGTCGCCGTTCATTCCTTTTATGGTTTTATCTGGCCCAATGTCATTCCTTTTATAGTATTGACAAAAACGGTGCCGTTTAGGAAATTTGAAACCACACTAAAGCCTGCCCCCAACACCATTCTAGGAGGCCACAAGCCCTTTGATTTTGAGGACCTTTTTTTACCTAATACAAGATATTAGAGAGGGATAACTGAAGGAAGTAGAATATTTTTAACCAACTGAGTTATAATTTTTTTTATTTGAGTTTTTTTATTCTTGATTATTTTGTTTGCCCAGACAACGCACCTGAATTTGGGACTTTGTTTTGATTTGATGTATGAACTTCCTATCAAGTTTCAAGCATCTTAATCTTTGAAAACGTATTTCGTTAGCTCAACTTTTTGTCTATTCAAGCAGAGAAAGCTCACACAATAATAGTGGAAAATTTGACGCTTGGAAGATAATTGGCATGCTTTAGAAAACTAAGAAGCTCTTAACCAAATTGAAAGTCAACGAGACTAATTGAGAGAAGGTTGTTGTGGCGGATGATGGAATTATTGCATGACCAAATTTAACCATGGAAGCAGTGCAATTGGGAATGTACCATTGTTAGGGTAGCAGTGGATCGGTTGCGAAGAGGGATGAGGGGTGGCTAACCCTAAAGATCATTAGACGACGAGGTTGGCAAGTTCTTTTTTGTCTGAGCTTATGGAGCGTGAAACGAAATTACAGTGGAGATGGTTGGAGTTTTGATGGCATTTGATATTTATATCACTCACCTTCAAATTCATCAAAATCCTTCACTCATTAAAATCCTAACAAATCTATGGCATTTTATACTTATATTTGGATGTATTGTTTAAAACCCTAATCAACTACCTCTGGATTTGGATGTATTCTTTAAAATCCTCTTAAATTCAAATTTGACTATACTATGATTTCAAAATCTTTTAAAATCATCTTTTTAATTCATAACTGACTATATATTAATTTTAAAGTCTATTAAAATTCCATCAAATCCTAATTTGACTACACCCTTTATATATTTTTCTTTTGAATACTATGCATTAAAATAACTTGATGCAAACATTAAAATATAATGAAAATATTTAAAAAGAGGGAGTGAGCAACATGGAGTTGGTGAGTGAGTAGCATCATTCATAAAATGTAAAATTTAAAACGACTTGGCATGTTCCAAAGCCAAATGTTGACTTTTCATTGAAAGAAAAGGTACTACAAAACCCAAATATTAAATTAGAAATAATCAAACAAAAATAAAATCTACATTTAATTTATTAATCTTCTATACCAATCGACTTTCCTCTGTACGTTTTGTAAATAGGGATGGTTGTTGACCATCCATTGATATTGTTGGCCATGATTACTATTCCCCCTTTATATCACTTAAAGTAAATTAATCATCCTTTTTCTTGTCCCATTTTACATGATTTAAATATTGTTTTGAATTTTTCAAACTAAGTACACAAAAATATTACTTAATTAGAATTCAACCATTTTTAAATTAACAAGCATTTATTGAAACTAGAAGTTTTGAAGCCTTATTTATCAATGAGATCAAAAGTTCACTACTAGAAATAGAACCCTATAGTTTAAGTTTTGATGACAGTTTAACAATTAAAGAAAACACACAAACACCCTTTTGAAAAACACACGCACATATACATCATCAAGTTCATCGAGATCAAATGTTCTGCACCCATTTTGTGTGTGTCTTTTTTGTGGCATTTATTATTGATTGACACATATTAAGTTTATGATAACAAAGTTAAAGATGATTAATTTTATTAACATGTGTCAATTAATGATAATGACTACAAAGAAGCCACACACAAAATTTCAACTCAATTTCATCACCCAAAAATACCACCGACCTTATTTATTATTTCACATTATCACCACCACCCAATAACACTTTAAAGCTTCAAGCAAATATGAAAAGAATATAAGGAGAAAAAAAAAAGAGAGAATAAAGGTTTTTAGAGAGAAAGAAGGTTCATATAAGAAGTTTAAAATTACTTCTTTTTCATGAATAATTCAATATAAAATAAAAAGTATCATACTATTCGAGTAGACTTTTTTGCAATCGATGATATATTTTATTGGACAAGACGATATTTTAGGATCTATAAATAAGAATTCGAACTCGCATGTAAAAGACAACGCTGCTCTAATTCAAAGTTGAATGTTAATTTAGGTATCCTTGCTCATAATTTCAAAATTTCAACACTGAAATGGAAGGAAAAATAAAGCCTCCATTTGCTTTTAACAAGAGCAAAGAATTTCATGTTTTTAACTTAAAGAAGGTCACTTTCAGAAACTTAATACAATAAGAAAGGGGTTTGGATGAATTAAATTTAGTAAGATTGGGATCATGGAATATGATTAGCAATCAGCATCTTTCTTCGTGCTCCCCACGAAAGGGAGTTTGGTCCTTCCACTCGATCGTTACTGCTTACTGGCCTACACTACAACCTCCACGTATCTCTAACATTTACACTACCCTTTTCGTTATTGAAGGGTTTCTCATCATAAAACGCTACCTAATATTATTAACACGTTGGCGACATATTAACGTCATGTTTACTTATATTATATTAAAAAAATGTGAATTAGTAATATTACGTAGTTGTGTGAGTTGTGGGTGTCATATTTAAAAAGAAAAGAAAAATTCGTGGTTCCTCTTTGGAGTTTAATAATTTCTTCAACTTGTCGTGTTTTTAGCTTCTACAACTCTTTAATCAATTGACTGTTAACCTAATGATATTTCTCTTTCTAAAGTCTAAAGAGACCTAAGTTCAAATTCAAACTACTCCTATAAATAATGATAATTTTGAAAAAGAACAACTTTTAATAAATATCATTCATGTGTATTCAATGACTTTTATTAGAGTCTCTTTCCAAGTCTTTCTTTACCTCTTTTGCCATAAGCCTCTGTCTCAGGGCAAAAGGAAAGGGATTCCCATTTTTTGATAAAAATGGAGATTAGTTATTGAACCCGCTTTGCATCGAACTTTAGGGATCCGATCCGTTTGTTTTGTAATTCTTGATTCACACATCATCCTTATGAAAATTCAATTAAATCTAAAACTTTTTGCCCATTTAATTGTCATGATGAAATTTGAATGTTTTTCATAACATAGTGCTCGTTAATTTTTTTGAACTCAATTAGATGTCTCAAATATTTTTGATTTAGCTAATAATTTGCAAGGATATCTTTGAAATGCAACTTAAAAAAATAGACGATTCATATCGTAACGTAGTAGAGGCCCCGCAACTAATTCGTTTTAAAAAAAAACAAGGAACGAGGACCCATTCCCTGTAAGCATACACCTACATATTCTAGTTTTGTACTTGAAAGAGGAATGCATATACCTAGCTGTTGTTGTCCCCTTGATTCTATACTTCAAATTAATAACTTAATCACGCATTATCTTCATTGATTAATGTTGTACTTCAAGCTCAATATCCATTAATCCATGGCAATAACTGCAAGACCTTTTTTATTTTTGTATTTTTTGAAAATTTTCAGTTTCACCATTTTCTTGTGCTTACTTCGTCTGCTAAAACTAAAACCTGCTCTGATTTTGACCTTTTCGACCAACTGAATCTTCGGTTCTTGCAGTGACGTCCAGGTACTACAACCCTACCCTCATAGGAACTTCATCCCATCCACCAGACGCGTCCAAATTTTGCCAGCAGAACTACTCAAGCTTCTACAGGATGGATTGCATTTGGCAGTCGATCCAACCGGAAGGCTATCATCGCTCTTTGCGCAGTTGTATCGGGAGTATGGCAGTTTATACATGAATCAAACAGGAGCTATTGCTTTCAAGTTTCAAACATCTCTGCAGACTAGCTAACAGCAGTTACAGCACCACTTTCAATCTTACATGGCAAGCTGGGGATTCAGTTTCAAAGAATACCCCCTCAGACTCACCCAACTCCTGGGCCAAATATTCAAACCGTCGGGATGAACTACTCTACTCGTCTTTACTACCAATAATTCAACCACATTTGTACATTCTAAAGTCATGCGCTTTGCTTGCTTCCCCTCTCCCCTTGTTTTCTCTGTATTTGTTTACAGCAACAGTTTACTAATAAACCAGCTGGTGAAAAGAAATAAGATAAAGAAGGGTGAAAAATGGATAGAAAATTAGTAAACCAGCATGAATCATCTTCAAAATAGGATTGAATGTGAATTCTAGCCCGAACATTTTGACATAGCCCTGTTCAGTAAGGTTAAGTTCTATGATACGGTCGAGTCTAAACAACATTGTAGCTTTTCTGCATACCAAGCACTAGCAAAAGTGTTGAAAGTTGATTGTGAAGTGGAGAATTAGCATGATCATAGGCCCTTGACGGCTAGGTATGAGTCACGAAGCTACCTATCTGCAGCAACTCCTCATGCTTGTCCTTTGTTACATGTAACTCCAATGTCACCTGTCATATATGACAAGAAATTTGTTAAAATGGACGGATGATGCTCCAACACTGAATGTAGTATAAAATTAACCCAGCAACTTGAACTTTTTTCTCCAGTAGAACGTTTAAATTTCCACTGTTTGTGGATTTTGAAGAAATTATTCAAAAGATAATTCTCGAAATCATCAAAGAAAAAACGGTTCCTATTCTTTACAATACAGGTATCAGGGCCCTTTTAAGAACATGAAACTATTGGAAATTTTTATGATGTGAAGCTGGGCAGTGCATATAAATTGTAAATAGACATCTGTTATAAGTGATAACGATAGTCTGAGCCACTCCAAGATCATACAGAGTATCAGAAGATTAGAAAGAGTATTTCCATTAAGAATCCCAAGAGTCGGGATGTAGACTGCATAGACCATCCAAAGCCTGTGCACATATGCAGATTTCATAAAGATAATTGGACTCACCTCTTTGAAGATTTCACTACGAGAGATCTCCTTAAAGCCCTACATCAACCATATGAGAGTTTAGTGAGCCACAAGGGAAAACAAGTGCAAATTAAATGCAAGTCGAATATGAGAGGCCAACATTGCATGATAAATTGCATGAGTTTGTGATAAGAGAAAATCAGAAAGGGAGGGAGAAAGACAGACAGACAGACCAATTTCCGAAACAAGCTAAGAGATGCTCCATTTTGTTCCCCAATTTTAGCACGGAAGATGTGGATCGCCAAATTTTCAATTGCAAAGGCCATCATCATCAAGGCCGATTCCTTCCCAAGTCCTTTACCACGACTAAACTAGCAAGAGAAAATACTGAAAAATTACATTATAGCATAGATATAATAGTCCCTAAAGTGAAAACTAAGTGAGGAAGAAGCATAAATATTTGGTGCTGGAATACAAAGGGAAACCAGATTGACTCGAACGCAATCACTTCTGTTTTTTACCATCAGAAGGAAGTAAAGGAAGGTACCTTTTCTGTTCAGCAATCATTATTTCAATCTCTCCCATGTGGGGATCGTCCAGGTCATTCATATATAAGTTCACATCACCAATCATGGCTGCAAACCATTAATCATACCGTTACTCACTCATTAATCATAACACAAAACAAAATCCTTTGAAAATATGTTATTTTTCGTTGTTTCCTCCTCGATTTCTAGTAAAAAGAAACTGATCATAAAAACACGAGCAATATCATGTAAACTGATACAACTTAACAATTCCCAAGTTTACTTGCTGAAAACTAGAAAAAGTAACAACCTTCTCAGGAATTTCAATCAAAACCATCCAACCAACTGTTCATTTTTTTAAGAGTGGTGATATGCCCAACCCAATGTCTTATTTCCCCACCCACCTTATATTTACACCCACCATAAAAAGTGAAAAAATACATCAACTCTTTTCCCACCCACCATTATTTCCAAAATAACCCTACATATTTCTTTTTCAATTTTTTCTTGCTTTAAAAAAATTATTACAAATTAAAAAAAAACAATTATCACTAAATGAAAATACCCAAGAGCTCCAAGTATCACCAGCAGCAACCCTCTTCCCAGAAAATTTGCAAAACCGTCACTACCGACTCCCCAAATCCCCAACACCAAGCGCCCCTCCTCTATCACCAACCATCACGGCACCACCATGTCTCGAAAACCGCTCCAGTACCCAATTTCTATCGTTTCCAATTTGAATTCAGACCACACAAGAGAGAGTGTGGTTAAATTGGAAGAGCTTCACTCATAGTTTGCTGCTGTACTGGCCTTCCCTAACATCAAATTCCTCTAAATTCAGTATATGGTAGGCATCCAAATTGTTCCAAAACACCAAACACGATCGGAGTTCAACGAGTGTCGGATCCGTGAGTCCCCTAATGTAATATGGACCATGAGCTTCTCTCCTCATCTATCTCAACATTATAATAGTCTTGAAGACTAACTTGCTCTACTATCTGGTGAAGCTTGATCACACCTTCCACAACATGCGCTTTATTGCGAGCCTCGACGCTTTGCTTTGTCAAGTCCGAATTCACCCTCTTCCTGATAAGTTTAATTTTTGAACTTCCTTTCCCAGGAAAGCTTGTGGGGTTCATTATATTTTTTTCTTTTTCTTATTTATGATATTTTAGGTTTTTTTTATATATGATTGATTGGTTTTTAGGTCTTTAAAGGTTATTTTATACTAGGATATTTGTCAATAAGAGTATCATTTTATAGTGGGTGTGGAAATAAGACACTGGGGTGGGCTTACATCACTCTTTTTTAATAACCAACTGTTCTTAAAAATATGTACTTTGCATACCTAAGGTAAGTAATCATTCTAATTTCTCCTTAACATAAGTAATCATTCTAATTCTCCTTAAGATAAGTAATCATTCTAATTTCTCCTTAATTTTCTCAGCAACCAATCAGAAAGTAATTGGTGAAGAAAGACTGTAAATTTAGCTAACCTTCCACGTGGGGTTCTCCATGGCTGAACTCTCCCACAACCAATTGCTTATCCAATACAATGAAAGTCTGCTCTGCAAAACCCAAATCAAGTTCCAACTTTTCAATCATTCACCAAACCAGTAATACAACTACACAAAAAAACCCCCAATCGTTTATCAAAACTAAATTCAACACTTTTTTTCTTCCCCAAAAGATCAAACCTTTAACTGCAAATCCACAATTAGTCAAAACCCAGTTCAGTTTTTGTTATGAAAAAGCAAGGAAATACATAAAAACCAACAAAAACACCAGAGAGAGAGAGAGAGAGAGAGAGAGAGAGTACTGTTGGGGTCTTGGGTCCAGGTGAGCTGCATCTGGTATTCCTGGTCGAGGGTGAGGGGCTCGGAGCCGGTGGCTTGGAGGAGAGCTGGGTCTTTCATCCAGTCGTGGTATTTAGGGACGTGTTCCTTCATGTACGGGACCAGTATCACTCTCCCTCCCTCCAAGCTCACTTTCTCTTTCTCTCGCTCCATCCCTGGTTTCCCTTCCTTTCTCTCACACTCGCACCTACAAACTGACCGTCACAATGACAGAGATCAATTAACCCCTGACGACGCCGTTTGGTTACCAAGACTAATAACAAGTCAAAGTTCATTCTCTCAACCAAATGAAGTTGACTCTAGATTTTTTTTTTATTTGTTTTTTTTTTCTTTGGAAAATATATGGAAGAGAGAGTTGGAGATAAATGTGAAAGAGAGAGAGGGAGTAAATATGCAGCAAAATTACATTACTTCAATCATTTTTTTGTAATATACGACTAAATTATCTTTTACTTTGTTTGGTTAACAAAAATATTTTATTAATAGGTAGGTAGTGATTACAATTTTTGACAAAAGAAAAGGAATGGAGAGCGGGCAGCTGGGAAGACTGTCAGCCACCACCACGTAACCACCAAGGCCCCACTCCAATAACAACTCAAATTTTCCTAGATCAAAGTAACCCTTAAAAAATCTCAAGATCACGATGCCTCGCTCCCGAATGTCCTATTGGTCGGGGACGGAAGGTAGCCTTAGCCTCGCCTGTCCCTGCTTCTAGTTAGGATTAATACAATAATTGAGAAGAGGGAGAAGTTTCGAACCCGAGACGCATTAGTAGAAACCACTCAACATTTTATCCACTAGAGTATTGTACCACATGCAGTATGAGTAGCATATAAATTGCAAGTAATTTTCACTCAAGGAAAGAAAATGAGAACCAATTGGCAATTATACAAAAGGGATTAACTTTGGCAAGGAATTAGCCAAAAGAAAACGTCTTTGGGCCCTTGGTTGATGATCTGATTAATTGAGTTAAGCAAATGAAATATATAATTGTGCTCAAGCTTCTACTTTCTATATAATGATGCTCTTTAGGATAAGCCAATAAAAATTCCCTTGCTTCAAAGCCAAGCACAATCCTTGAAATATTTTTAGCCATCATAATTCATCACAAAAAGACACCTCCACTTCCACTTGAAGCATCATTTTCTACTCCACCAAACAAATACTTTGGTTGCCTTAACCTCAAAGCTAAGCAGTGCTTAGTAAACACTTAAGTCCTCCACAGCCACATGATGATCAATTACATCAACCTCAATACCAAACACATAAATGTTAACAAAAGCTTGCCAACCAATTCTACATCCCTAGCTTCCACTCTCTTTGATATTCAATCCTTCTTCCCAGCCATCAATATGCTCTTCCTCTTGTCCCTTTTCCTTCTCTTTTCCTTTCCCTATGTCACATTTTCCGCCCACTGCACCACCACCACCCCCACTAAAACCTTTCAAAAATGCATCACACTCCCTACCCAACAAGCCTCCATAGCATGGACTTTCCATCCCCACAATGCCACCCTAGACCTTGTTTTCTTTGGTACTTTCATATCCCCTTCCGGGTGGGTCGGGTGGGGCATCAATCCGACCTCTGCGGAAATGACTGGCACGCGTGCTCTGATCGCCTTTCCGGACCCTAGCACCGGTCAAATAGTCGTCCTCCCTTACCTCTTAGACCCAACCACAAAGCTCCAAAAACGCCCTCTCCTCTCCCGCCCTCTTGACATCCACATTCTCGCCTCGTCTGCCACCCTATACGGCGGAAAATTAGCCACCGTCCACGGCGGCGCTTCCATCCAAATATTCGCTACATTGAAACTCACGCCGAACAGGACAAAGCTCCACCACGTGTGGAACCGTGGTCTCTACGTCCAAGGCTACTCGCCGACCATACACCCAACCACCGCTAACGACCTTTCATCCATAACAACATTCGATGTCATGTCAGGCACTACGGCCACGCACCACTCCAACATTGGCACACTCAGAACAGTGCATGGCATCATGAACGCCATTGCATGGGGCATCATGCTTCCCATTGGAGCAGTGCTTGCACGCTACCTCAGGCACATACAATCATTAGGTCCCACATGGTTCTATGTGCACGCTGGGGTCCAACTGTTTGCCTTTTTCCTAGGGACTGTAGGGTTTGCTATTGGGATTAGGCTTGGGGATATGTCACCTGGGGTCCAGTATGGGCTCCACAGGAAGCTAGGGTTCGCAGCATTTTGCTTGGGAGCGCTTCAAACCCTAGCACTACTGTTTCGACCTAAAACTACAAACAAGTACAGGAAGTACTGGAAATCTTACCACCATTTAGTTGGGTATGCATGTGTGGTGCTGGGTGTGGTGAATGTTTTCCAAGGTTTTGAGGTGATGGGAGAAGGGAGGTCTTTTGCTAAGCTGGTTTATTGCTTGGGATTGTCTACACTGATTGGGGTTTGCATTGCTTTGGAGGTGAATTCTTGGGTGGTTTTTTGTAGAAAATCAAAGGAGGAGAAGATGAGGAGGGAAGGTATATTTGGAGCGTCGGATAAAGGCAGCGGAATCTTCAGATGATCAGAGGCATCACAGTATTAAACAATGCTTCTCCCATGGAAATTTATCAATCCTCGAACATAAGTTGTTTGTCCGAAGGTCGACTTTGAGGATTTTTTTGTTTTGTTTTTTTTTTTTTTTTTTTGCTTTTAATTAATTAATGTGTGAGGATAATTTTTTGTTCTTGTTTTGATGTCATAATTTCAAGAATCATATTTATAGCTGCAATTTTGGTTTGCTCTTTTTTTTTCTTCATATTTTTGTAAAGATGTGAGATCATAGACAAAGTTGTTGTTGATGTTGTTCCATTACCACAGTTTCAATCAACTACTTTACAAGTCGGGTTTTTTACTCTTGGTACCATCCAATTCTTTCGATCTGGGTTAACAACTATCTAACTCAATTTACTTAATCTTTTAAGGAAGAATTGAAATCTTAGATTCTTAGGTTGTTTAGGTACAAAACTTGTCTACCTTTCACAGTTTTACTCGATTGCTTCATTGGGTTTATGACGAGGGATGGACAACGGTTATGGCGGACGGGTAACCGCAGTTATTTACCTATAACCGTTTATGCTCATACCCGCATAACCGTTTACCCGTTGGGTAATTGCCTAAACGGTTATACTCATCCCATAACCGTTTATAAACGGTTAACCATACCCATAACCGCATACCCATTTAACCGTAACCATTTAATACCCGTTTACCCATTTATCCTTTTTAACCCGTTTATCTTTTCTTCTTTTTTTACCATTACCCCATTTTCACCCATCTACATGTTTTTTAACAACTTGAAAATTAAAAAAAAAATTGTCATAATTTTTTTTTGATAATTAAACAATGTTATAGGTACATTCATCATACATTTCCATATTTTAATTTTTTAAGTCCTTATACCATTCCAATAATTGAAATAATAGTTTACGGACGATATTTTTAACTGTTACCAATGAAGATAAATATAATATTTGCTAAGTATTATTGGGTTACAATAATTGTTTAGAAGACATTTCTGTCAAAGCATTTCTGTCAATTTCACAGTTACCCGCAAGGAATTTAAGTTAATATGGCCAATTCCTTGATGATGAGAATCATCATTCCTGTAGTAGTGTTATTAAGAGAATAACCGATGAATTCCTTGCTAACTTATTGGGTGCTAAGTATTATTGGATCGAGAACATGGTTTGTGTTAGTTTTACATATATAAAATAAATGGGTAAACAGTTACCTGTTTATAATCGCGGTTAATACATATAATCGTCTATTTAAATTTTGCGGGTAAACGGTTATACCCATAACCATTTATTTATCTAAACGATTACCCATAAGTGTAACCATTTAATTTAAATGGGCGGGTAATCACGGTTACCCAACCAATGGGTATTTGCCCATCCCTATTTATGATTGAGGATACTCAGTCCACAGAGGAAAGCCCAAGGTGGGAAAAAAAGTTGACCATTAAAAGGACGGAAGCCAGCGTCCCACATCGGCCAAAACAAGGTTTCTAAACGACTTTATATACTCTTACTTGAAGGTAATGCTTGTCCCTTCGGGGACATCCGATAAAATTGGAACGATACAGAGAAGATTAGCATGGCCCCTGCGCAAGGATGACACGCATAAATCGAGAAATGGTCCAAATTTTTTTTGTCATTTTTACATGTTTTCCTTTTGTAATCTTGAATAAATATCTAGTGTTGTTTTTTTGTCATTTTTACATGATTTTCCTTTCGTAATCTTGAATTAATATCATGATTTCCTTTTGTAATCTTGAATAAATATCTAGTGTTGTTTTTACATAAATCATCATATGATGTTACTAAGTCATGCGCTATACATAAACAAAAAATAATCTTAATATATTATCGATTCTAACCTATAATATATTAATCAAATGGTATTATTAACCTACATATTATATTAACAGTGGACAATAATACGAGCTTGGCAGAAAATTACAAAAAAGATTTGTCAAGAATGGGATTCGAACCCATGCCCTTTCGGACCAGTACCTGAAACTGGCGCCTTAGACCAACTCGGCCATCTTGACATTAATTGATTAATTTTTCAATCTTTTAAATATACTTGATGATAGAACAACTACTTGGGTGAATGGCAACCTGTATCTCACACTTAACAAAAGATTTTTTTCCAGCCAATTACTAGGTAAAACTTTGAAATAATATTTATCATATTCACTTGTTATCAAAACAACTTGGAGTGAGTTTGTCTAGTGAATTCATGAGTAACTCTCTCATATATTTCTTGAGTTTGTCTAGTGAATTCATGAGTAACTCTCTCGTATATTTCTTTTTAAAATAGGGCTTGATATATATAAAGGGACGAGAATCAAACTCTTATCATAAATATTCAAGAGCAACATCTGGATGCAAGTGTTCTATGAGTTCAATTTATATCACTTCCAAATAAAAGTTGGGTATCCAGCATTATTGCCCACCCATGAACTTTTCATATCAATGTTTGCTGGTGTCGAATTCGGAATCGGATCTCTTCATAAGCATAGGGTGGGGATCTTCTTAACCGGATCATCTGCAATAATTATAACTTTTAGATGATCTTTCTGTTTGTAGTGGTTGGATCAAATTTTAATGGTCCAAATAATCCGGTTAAGAGGATCCCCACCCTATGCTCAAGAGGGGGTCCAGTTCCTTGAATTTGCATCTTGAATAGTAACTGCAGTCAGTAAAAAGTTGAAAGAGGTCGATGTGGCAGTAGAAAGTCAAAAAGGTAAAAGGTGGCAATTACCCAATCCTCTTACTTTCTTTTTACATTTTGTGCTTTGAACTTTTCGGCTGTTAATATTCCGAGTCTGTCAGAAATTCCCACGAGAGACATGGAAGAGTGCCAACAGGATCCTCGCCGGATTTTCTTTGCGAGGATTCTGGAAATTCGTAAATTATGTTCGTTCATCGTATATTATACAAACAGTTTTTATCAAGTACTGTTTATATTTATTTTTAACAAAAAATATTTAAAATAATTTATGAATATCCGATGTACCATAAATGAACATAATTCACAAATTCTCGGAATCCTCATAAAGAGATCCGACGAGGATCCAGACTCGGAAGAGTGAGATAAAAAGTAGAGGGAAGCAAACGAGAGTGGAAGGAATGTTGGTCTCTCTTTTAGGGGTCCTCTATCATTCAGGATTTTCTCTTTCCTTTTTTTACTTTCAAAAGATTTTCAAACTTAAATAGTGCCTTTCTTTTATCATGCATGTCGCACTCTTTGCCTGATCAGGAACCACCATCACATTCTTCTCTCGGTGCAGAGGAGAGAGCAACTTAGATGAATTCAATACATGTTATATGGTATCGTAATGTCTCGATTCAATAATATAATGTCATGTAAATTAATTTAGATAGAGTCAGTACACGTTACCGTATTGTCTCGATTTAATAATATGTAAATTTTTCTTTTTGCGTTTTTAATGAGCTACATTTTGCATACAGGCATTGCTATTTGCAATTAGAAGAAATGACTTCTTACTACCAATGTTCTAAAAATTGTTAAGTGTTAGTTGAGCCGTGGATATGAGTCTAGCGCTTAGGGGGCGGGGCCTAGGCCCTTTTTTTTGTTTTATTTAAACTTATTATTTATCATATAAATGAATGCTACTTATATTTAAAAAATACATAATTGTATTGAGAAACATAAGTTACAATATAGAATGATATATAAATTATAAAGTAGTAGAACATGTTGAAAACATTGAGAACAAATGCAAAAAGGTGAGCTAGACAGACGCTTAGGCGAGTATAGGCATCTTTTCTTATTTATTAAACGCCTAAGGATTAATGTAGCAATGTGTAAGCCCCGTAACGCCTAGGCAGCCCTAGACAAGACCTTTTAGAACACTGCTTACAACCAAGCATTATTATTTGGGCTAACCACATTTTATCCCTTCTATTGCACCTTGAGATTATGAGATTGCATTGATTTATGCCATTTAGTTGTTTGGTCGTCTAGTACTATAATAATTGAAGATGTGATTGATAATTTTAGATTGACATAGAAGCCACATTTGCACCAAATATATATAAATTAGAGTGATGCGATCCACACACATCTTTTTACCCTTTTACTTATTCTGACCATCGGCGAACGGAATGAAAAAATTAAAGGACAAAAATTACCAGTGGATGTGTGAGAGGTAAAAAGAGTGTTAGAGCTAATTACGTCCCACATCATACAATTTCATCTCAATTGTGCAAATGCGACTTCTAAATCTGCCCAAAACGAATCCCACATTTACCACGTCATCAATTAAACAATCACATAGTCAAACGTAAGTTGTAAATCGATACTATTTCATAACCTTAGAATGCAATGCAACATTGTTCCACCCAACAATGCTAGAAAATGACAAGTTTGTTGTAGAACAGTGGATGTCAACTCAAATAATTAAATAATTGGCCCTTCCTTTTGGTTGCTGAAGCTTGCTACACACACTCCCATTTTCTATATAAATACAAACCCCACACAACATCAAAGTGGGAAGACTCACGGGAGAGATAGGAAGGAAGAAAAAGGAGAGAAAAGAAAGGAAGAAGAAAAAGAGAGGAAGAGAGAAAGGGGAGGAAGAGGAGAGGAGATAATGAAGAGAGTTATCTGTGTACTCCTATTATTTTAGATTATAATGAAAGCACCACTGCTGCCCGGAGGACGTACTCCAATCACACTGACTGTAGAGGAACCTCGTAAATTTTGTGTCTTATTTATTTATTCTACTGCACACCCCGTCGATTTTATAACAAAGTTGATCAACTTGTCAACAAGAACCTAAGACAATAAACATAACCACATACTAAAACAAAATAATCTTAAAAAATTGCTTGCATACCAAGTCATCAAAGACAAAGAAAGAATCAGAATATGCGATGACTTATTAATGGGGTCCCCTAGCTGGGCAACCCTTAAACGTTTCACACTAATAAATCGACATTAATTTCAGGTACAACAAGAAAATAACAGAAAAATGGAAAATAAAAGAATATAAAAAAAGCATTCCCTGACCATAACCAATTGCCAGAGATGTTACAGATAAAAACTCTAGGAAAGAAGAAGAATATATATATCAGTCTATCATTTTTCGTTTTTTTTTTTTTTCTTTTCGCCTTTCGGGTATCGTCGCCTCACCGGAGATGCATGATACACTTCTGACTACATCCCGCAATCTGATTTTACATCTCACTCAAAGACCAAAACAAAAAAAACCTAAAATCGGTAACGCAAAACTCAAAAGCATTAACACAAAATCCATCTTAACTTCTATCTCTCTACTTTTACTTCTGCAAACAGGCACTCCAGTTAGCTCTTCTTACTAACCAAATTTCTTTTACTGAGATGTATAAACGAGGGCGGTGTGCAAAATTCACAATTCACCTGCTTCACCAGATTATCTTCACCTACAATGTCGTGATATCAGAAACGAACGATGCTCCTAGGCAGCAATTCCTGAAGAAAAAAAACAGATGGAGAGGAGCTTTTAAGTATCAAAATATCAGAGATTAATCAAACGAGCAACACGTTCTCAGTTATATATACATATATGCAAAATAGATTTCATTTTATATGAAATATCATCCACCGGAGAATACAATTTGGAATCAAGGCATACAATGTAGAATCAACCAACAACTTTAATTTAAGATCAAATTCATGCAAACCACTTCCTACTCAGACACTGATTACAAAGCTGTGAGGTGAGTAGCCATTAGCCAACTTATGGGTAAAAGTAAAGTTAGAATGAGATGCCAACTGAGAGCTTATGCTAACAAGTTCCGATAAACAAGCAATATGCCACCATTATAATCTAAACTGTGATTGTTCAACGATGGCACGAAAGTATAACAAATCTTGCCTCAAATTTGAAGAGACTACGTGGATCGCGAAATGAGATTCCAATGATTGACTAAATTTTCTATCCCTCTATGTATCTGTTAGTTGTTAAGTATCTTTGTTAGCTATCCTAATGCATCCATGAGACAGAAAACAGTACACAGAGATAAAACTCAGAGAATCGTTAAGTTATATACTTAAGAGTGAACTACTGCCTTCAAGATGAAATTATGAAAACCCAATTTCACTAGTTAAGTGTAAAGATATACTAGATGAGAGAATTAAAGAATCAACGTGATATTTCAATCATCAAGGGAATGTGATAGAGAGATCTATGGTCTAGCAGAACAAAAAGAATTCATACACTTTACTTTTTTATGACCTCAGAACACATGCGCCAACAGATTAATGAGAAAGCTCATTCAAAAATCCAGATCGGCCAATAAACAAGAAGCAACACTAAAATCTGTCAAACAAAATATGAAGCAAACAAACACAATCCAAGGAAATGAGAGCTCCTTCCCCTCGGAAAAGTCATAGTGCCTTTCCTTCAAGAACAGATGAGAAATTGATGAAAGCTGCCTAATCTTCTTATCAGAAACAAAAAAGTAGAAGTTTCATTAGAATCACATAAGCAGGAAGAGAAATCGATGAAATGCCCTACCAACACTATAACACAAAATAAAATATAGCTGATTGACTCCTCAACCCTGCACAGTCAATACCCATCTGGGACAATTGTCCCCCTAATTACCATGAGGTTGGTGGTCGTATCTAGTTAAGTAGCCAATAAGCTCATTGCCCAGCTACAACTTCTACCAACACCAAACAAAAGCTAACTTAAATTATTACACCAGTACTCCAACATTCAAAGCCTTTTCCTTTTATCTCAAAGTCCCAAATTTTCTATTCCTTAACTAAACTGAACTCGCATAAAATTGAATAAGCCTAGGACTCCAAAGCACTACTCTTTGTCCTAACTGGCTCCAAAGGAGTCTTTATAGATGATATAATATAGGAAAGTCAAAGCTGCCATCTCTGTGGTAACAAACTTATCAGCCAGTATCAACAATCAAGGATATAAATGAAGAATTCCGAGGAAAATAAGCTAGGGGACTAACATGAAGCAAGGGACCATCTAGACACTTACTACTTAGTGTAAGAATCACAACCTAGCAATGTGGTATCATGTGAACAGCCACTAAAGGACAGAAGGCATTGCGCTCAATGTAACGAACAGGATAAAGGAGTTCATAAGTTCAGCTTGATGAACTGGGATGAGTTTAACAATCAGACAAGCAATATCAAGTTTCACTGGTACTAACTAGACCAGTCACAAAATTCAATCAGATTTTGCAGTGCAACCATGAGCTTAACAAGAGCTTTTCCTATTCATATTTTTTCAGCTAATAAGCCTAACATAGACCATAACACAGAAAACCTACAAATTTAGGATCAAATCCTAAGTAGTTAATTTCAAATAAATTACAATTAAGTTCCCTATCTTACAAAAATAAAATAAAATAAATAAAACTAAGAAACATACCAAAAAATAGATAAAAAAACAGAAGTTGCTTAAGATATTAATTCAGTGGCGCTAACCTGTGTTTGACTGTCTCTTATTAACACTATAACCACCCACATAACCAGGAGAACTCTTAGCTGAAACATCCGAAGCTGTGCCGCCAAGCTCATAACCGAAAGGAACAGACCCATCTCGCTCGGAATTTGATGATCTCCAAGTAGGGTCTCCATAAATTGAATTACTGCTGTAAAAGTCAGCCAAGGACCCATCGAAACCACCATTTGATGCAGCAAATGAAGATGCAGGGGGCACACTTGCACCACTGTTTCTTCCATAACCTCCAGTTCCCAGACCGTAACTGTTATCCCCAACTCCATAACCAAGACTCCTGCTATTATTAGAAACATTATTTCCTCCGCCTTGAGCTGACATTGCTGAAGATGGCCAATTAGCTCCAGTATTTCCAAATGTACTTCCTCCAATGGTCCCACTTCCTGATCCGATGTAAGCATTAGAATTTGTGGAGTTAAGACCATCAGGTCCACCACCCCCATTCCCCCACAAGTTCCGAGACATTGAGCTGAAAAACGAAGATGTGTTTCCTCCATTACCACCATCATACCCAATGGGATTGCTAAACCTATTTGAATTATTGATATAATAAGGACTCAATCCACCCCGTCCATAGTTCATATTATTATTATTATTATTATTATTATAATTTGCATTCCCTCCAAAACCTGGGCTCAAGCCTGGCTCATAATTCATACCAATTCCATAACCAGAACCAAATGGAGGAAATCCACTACGACCACCAGCAACTGGACTGAATCTACCAAGTCCATAGCCTCCACCTGTATTTGGAGTATACCCCTGAGTGTAGCCATTAAGGAAGCTATTGACCCTACTCAGACCATAGTTGTATCCACCAATAGGGCTACGACTGGGGCCAGGTGATAACTCTTTGGGAACTGCACGCTTGACTTCAACCATCTTCCCGTTCAGTTCATGAAATGTTTTAAGCAAAACCTTGTCCACTGCCTCTTCTGAATCATAAGTGATGAATCCAAAGCCTCTTGGTCTCTGGGTGTTGTGATCATACATCACTACAACATCTGTGATTGTCCCAAACTGCTCAAAATACTTCTTGAAGTCACTCTCTGTGACAGTGGACGCTAAACCTCCAACGAAAATCTTTCTTGTGCGGCCAGGACCTGGAGAACCATGGATGCTGCCACTGCTTCTACCCAATATGTTTTGGTCATCCCTAGGAACAGCCTTTTTGGCCTCAACCTGATAATAGAGAACACAACGCTAACAATGAAGATCAAATGATACAAGCACTACAAATTAATTGATCAGCTTAGAATAATACAGCAATGCATTAATAAAACTGATAGAAGGAAAGATAAAAGAATGAGAAGCATGATTTACTCTTGCTGAATTTGAAATATAGTTGTACACAGAACCACAGTAAAAATGAATTCCTGCAATTACAATTTCAGACCCGTAACTCCTATAAGAAAATGAATTTTCCTTTACATTTTGAGTGATTCAAAACAAAAAGCATAATGATACATGATGATACACCGTGAACATAAGAATGTAACTGACGGCTACTCGTTTCAACCAAACGGAAGTAGTTTGCTTACCATCCTTCCATCGATGTTGTGCTTCTCCATTATGACGCTGTCCGCAACTGCTGGGTCAGAAAAAACTACAAAACCGAAACCACGAGCACGGCCTGTGGTCCGATCTTTCATGATCACTGCTTCTACCACCTCCCCAAAACTACTAAAATACTCTTTCAGACGCTCTTCATTTGTATCCCAAGATATGCCGCCAATAAATAACTTACCACTATCGGATTGCATTTTTTCCTACAAGCCAAAAGTACTACATCAATTCAAGCTTTGAGAAAATCCCCATACGCAAATCACACTTAATCCACCTCAAAAGAAAACGAACTTTATCGCAATCTCAAACCCAATTGGAAATGAAGGAGCATTTAACAGATGATCCAATAGAATTCTATATCAGAAACAGAAGCTGAAGGTATTCCAGCACAATGAGATGCAAACAATTATCCAATCTCAAGGCAACACCAGCAGCTCAAATAAAAATCTCTCCTTTATCCACAATAAACACCCACTTAATCAAAATCAAATGCGGATTAATATAAACAACAATCCAAAGTAGAAAGACCAGTACCCTTCTATGAAATATTTCAAACGAGCAGATTGTAATCCGATTCAAAAACAAGTAATCCCGGATTCAATTCAGAAACAGCCGATCCTGCACCGATCAAATACTGAACCGCAATTTAGCACACCTAGAAGAAAACCCAAAAGAAAATATCAATCAGAAAAATTCAGCTGGATCCAAATCCACATACCCAATTCAGAAAAATATCAAAAATAAAAAACCCAAATCAGATTTTCATCATACCCACCGATTAAACAAAAACCCAGATGCCAAACCTTGAAGAAAACCAAGATCTGAGAGGAGGCACTCTAGGAATAAGAACAGAGGGCATGTTCAACCTCCTCTCTGTATATGCCCCCTCCAACCTTTGTATTTGTTCTTTCAATGGTGGTATTTGATTACCAAACACTAATCCAGTTACCAAACAGATGGGTGAGAGATATAAAAAATGTATATTTCTAGAGAGAGAAACAGAGGCTGTAGAGAGAGAAAGATAAGGTGTTTGGAGGGTCTGGTGAGGAATATATAGTCTGTAAATTGGGAAGATGAAGATTTTCACCTTCTTTTTCTATTTTTTAACTTCTTCTTTTTTTCTGAATTTCTGGCTGCAAAATTTGAAATTTTGAGAAATGGGTAGTGAGAAATTTGCTCAAAAAACAAAATTTAATGAGAAGTAAAATCGTGGAGATTTGGTAATGAAATGTTTGATCTAACACGATGGGAAGAAGATCACTCTGTGGCTTGTCCCTCCCGTTCATTCCTCCTTATATACTTATTGGGGAAACACCTCCACTGTATGGTTTTACACATTACCTATGCGGCGCCGTATCCCACGTCGAAGTGGGCCCAATGCTATACTAGCCGTTGATTTTGATGACTTTTGCTTGATCTCCTTTGGTCTTCATTTGTTTTGTAATTTGTGCACTCTACTACCCTCTTCTTTTGGTAAATTTAAGGCTAATTATTTTCTTTTTTATATATATATAACGTTTGTAGATTTGCATGTATCATGTGTCCCATGAGAGAAAAAAATTGAGTGTATTTATTATTATCACTTATTTTACTTTTTTTTTATCATCGTAAAAGGAAAAATGACAACGTACAGTAGACATCTCATCTTTTAGAAATATCGTTAAGATCTAACGTTCTAACTCGAATGACCTTTTGTTTTCTTGAATCTACTTCATTTGGTGTTATATGAGGTCATGGCAGTGGTTGAGGGATGCGATGAGAGCATCTCCAAAAGAAATGTCAAAATGTTCAAGTCATCAATAACAGAGCAGTAAAAAAAGGCGGCAACAATATTTTCCAATCAAAAAGTCAAATCTGATGTAATATGACATAATTAGAAGCCATCACTCTTGTTGCCAAAATTGGCAGCAACTTCAAATCTTTTTTAATTAATTATTAAATGCATTTTATTTTTTATTTATTTTTATTTTAAAACATTTATTATAATAATATCATGTAGTCAAATAATAACTTAATTTGACATATCATGTGGAAAGCAAAGTGCCACATAGACTGTCAAATTTAAAATTTATTTTTAAAATTTGACATCTCTTTTAGAGATGCTTTAAGGCCTATGGGCATCGTATTTCTTATTTCGATACAATTTGAGAGTTCGTTCTCACATGATCTTCATGTAATATGAGATTTATCAATTCCATTGATTTTTCTAAGACCTAAGCTTTCAACAAAGTGTTTGAAGTCTGTTTATTACTTTGCAATTAGTCATGCTTTATTATTGTATATTTTGGATCTAGTTTGCAAATTCTTTCGGGGTTGAATTTTTCATTCACGAATCTCTGCGCTTTATTCAATGAATGGCATCTTGTATCTTTTCAATAGAAAATGTGGTAAGTCACTCGTGTAAACATTATTCACTAAGGGTGGGTAAAGAAATTGGGCGAAGGGTTTGATTTCATCAAATATATTGTAAAAACATAAAGAATTTGTCAATACTACACTGTTGCAAAGAAAAATACTTGTGGTTATTTTCACCATATGACAGTTGAGATGTTGATTTTTCTAAACATATGTATCATGTGTGTATTGTGCCGAATTCAAAAAATATATTAGAAAGGTGGTGCGAGCAAATGAGGGGTGGTAAATACAAATCCTTCTACTTCATATATAACCTTTTATAATTTTTTTTATCACACATGTAATGACAGACAAAATTTTTTTCTCTTATACAGTCGTGGTACCACATGAGGCGTTAGCGTACTTTTAGCCATAAGGTCAAACAGTACAGCAAAACAGAGCTTATGGTCATAAGAATGCCTACTTGAGAGTTTGAACTTTGATTGAAAATTCCAAACCTATGTTGGGAAAATAATAGTATTTTAAGTTTTTTTATTGTTCGAAACTTGTCTGTTAAGAGTAAGATTTAGTTCACTATGTATAGGAGTACTTATATTTATTTATAATAACAAGTCAGTCAAGATGTAACTCACAGTTTGTAGCCATGTCAACAACCTTGTTTGTTTGTTTACGAGTAATAAAATAATGGTCAAGTTTATATTATGAGTACTTAGATGTTCAAACTCACTTTCCACTAAAAATTTCAAACTTTTTATATAAGATTTCTGTAAGGGAAACTAGGAAACCCCAAATATTATTTGAAACAAGTTGCTGCAGAAGAAACAAACCACCCATGTATTTCTTAAACCAATATATTTGAAGAGAGAAATTTTGTACCAAAGCAATCTAATATAAATGTATTTAACTAATGAGTTTTGAAAAGAAAAAAGGTCTGCTAACAGAAATACAAGTCAAACATTAACATAGCATTTGGCTACAACAGATGATGAATGTATTAAATATATATATCCCCATAAATTATATATGACCGATTGATGATGATTGTAATAATTATATAGTTTTTAATACAAAGATATACGTACACTAAGAATGGAGAAATAAATTAACATCAAACTCGTTATTCACAAAATTTGAATTTAAAACTTTAAACTTATAAGTGAAGAAGATAGTAGTACTAAGTGACAAATATTTAAATATATGGTTGAACACTAAGAATCAAAACATAAGAATAATAGTTCGCAACTTTTCAAACCTAGTCGTTCATATGAGCACATATTTAGCAGCAGCCATATATCCATGTTATTGTTGTTGCGAGCTAAGCCTTTTTTAACATAGTTTTGCAGGCATCAACTACATGACGGCAATGCCGAGTCCTCCCAGTTAATCCTTTTTTTATTATAATTTGACTTTTAATTAAGCAAAAGCTCTCTCTTACGTATTAAGTTAAAACAAAAATAATATTTTGGACTGCGAATAATAATTTCGTAAAATAAATAAGCTCTCTTATCAAATATATACCTAGTATTGAGCATGGCTGCTAAGTAAGCTGTGGATATGCAGGCTTGCAGCAGACCAGACCCTAAACCCTACGAACTTACTTGTCCATGCATGCATGAGCATGAATAAAGTATTGGCTCATGGAAAGTCATTGAATTTGGTAAACTTCTGGATGATACATTGGAATATATGGTTAGCAATTAGCATATCTAATTTCTTCGTGCTCCCCACGAAAGGGACTTTGGTCTTTCCGCTCTCTCCACATATAGCTAGCTAGCTCGTAGCTGGCGTACGTTGAACCTCAACCCTCCTCCAGTCATGCATTTTTCACATGTAAATTTGTTCACTTTTCTCACATTTTTCAGTACTTGACCCTGCTTTTTTCTTTCGTTTTTAGTTTAGAATCTCGATGGTCCTAGAAAGAGAGGAGGACATAAATCTTACCTCTCATAAAACAAGAAAAACAAAATAAAGTAAAGAGATGGGGAGGACATAAATCATACCCTTCTTGAAAAAGATAATACAAGAAAAAGAGGAGGGACATAGGACTAAGCCCCTCCAAAATAAAACATGAAAGGTAAGAACCTGCAAGACAAGCTACAAACCAAAAAAAAAGAAAATCTAAAGGATTAGGTGAAAAAGAAAATCACACACAAAGAAGGGGAGATAAACCTTGTAGGTCAGTATGCCTAAGAATTCTGAATGCATAAAAGGATGAATCTCTATAGGAGAAGCAGCATGCCAAACAAGTGAAGACGAGAGAATCCCTAAATTGGCTAATTTGTCAGTAAGTGCATTCTCTTCTCAAAATATATGAGAACAATGAAAAACCATGTGCTACAATCGAGAAATACAATTTTTTCAACAAGTTGAAGCGACCAAGGAGGAGAAAAAACGAAAAGCAAAGCAAGATATCCATTTGGAGAGTCACTTTCAAGCCATAAATTTTGCAAATCTCGCGCATGGGCCAACTCCACAACAATGATGACAACATGAAATTCCACATAGAAAGAAGTATGATGTCCCAAGCTTTGGGTTGAAATTTCGCACAGAAAGAAGTACCAAGCTTTAAGAGAAACCACCAAAAAAATAACCCACATAATCTCGGAAAATCCCACCAGAAGTGGCGAGAACCAATTACCTTTAGCAAAGTTATCCATATTCAATTTGACCCAAGGAAATGGAGGATGCCAATGAGCATGAACTATAAAAGGAGATTACAAGACTCAACCAAGATTTCAAGAGAAACTAAAAGTTGCTTACCCTAAATACCACATACATGGCCAAGAGTGAAAACTCCAACATGCCTAATCCAAGTCAAAGGAGAACGACAAAAGCGTGAAAAGGAAAGAGGCTCAAACTTCAGTTTATTACACATCTTCCAAATGCAAGCCATAAATCTGAGAATGAGTCCGGAAGCGTAAGAATAGTGCCAAATTTAGTAGCAAGCCAAAACCAAGCACATTGTGCAAACAACTTAAAAAATAAGTGCTCAATAGATTTAGAATTATTGCAACATAGTTGGCAAATTGAAACTAGAAGAATGCCCATTCGCTAAAGTTAATCCTCCGTTGGAAGCTTATTGAAAAGAAACCTCCACACTAAAATAGAGTAGCTAGGTGGAATGAAAGGAGGCCAAGTAATAGAAACCCAAATTTTAACGGGAAACCGACGACGAACAATTTCATAGTCATCAGAAAACGAGTATTTTTTTTCAGTACTTGACCATACTACCTTGTCTCTTCCAAATTTATACATTATACAGACTTATATATCCACGCGACTACTTTTGTTTTTAGTTGTCTGGTCATCTCAGATCCGGGGATACTACTTCATTTTCAGCAAGGATGGAAGTTTTTCTTCTCCACTAACATGACATCGAGTTGACCGTTCAAACGTTGTATGTAACTAGAACCGTTTTTATGATCATCTTAATGGAAAATCTTTCTTCTCCACAAACACGACATCGTTCACTATTATTAGTTGGTGCATGTGCTTATCATGGAAAGAGTAGGCATCATGCAAATCACATGAAACATATGATAATATTATTATTTACTATATAGTTTATGTAGTTCAAAGGAGGAATCGATGCCTTCCTTTTGTTACCTTCTTTCTAATCACTCAATCATATTCTTACTTGTTTTACAATGTATCCAGGAAATAATATTAGGGGGTTAGTAAGAATAGTGCGCACAGTGCGCAATTTTTTTATACCAAAAATAGCATGTATATCGTCATTTCATCGAGTCTTGGTAGACCTGAAGTCATTTGGAAGGGCACACCTGCTAATAATTCATTTGCGAGGGTAACTAACATGTTCCAAGGCTGCTCCCATATGGATGCTTAACAAAGAAACACACTTATCTTGAACACACTAACAATGTTTGATATCATTGCATCCTATCAATATGTTTGTCCAAGAATGATGATACTTTGTTATTCACTGAGATCACCATTTCATTCACTCTTCTTTCAGACAATTTATCAAACAGGTGGAGGGCATGTATGAAGCCAACTCTAATATTCAAAAGGCCAACACCTAAGGTATCCATGGACATTCACCGAAGTTCGGAGGGTCAGCACCCAAGGTATCCATGGATGTTCACCAAAGTTCGGGGGGGGGGGGGATCAGCTGACCCTCCATGCCCCTCAATGCATCCACCATTGTTAGTATTTTCTCTATGCACCTGAATTCGAAGCTCTTTTCTTATAATTTAAATTAATTTAATACTAAACATCACTAAATTAATTATTAGTTATACTAAAATGTCACATGCTATGCATGCGTTGAAAGTTAAATTATAGCTAAAAGAAGTGAGACATGTAAAATGATGAGGTTAATTGAAAAAGAAAAATATGAATAAACATGAAAACCGATCAAAAAGTTAGATTTATGAAATCACTTTACTACCAATAAGATCAAAGCTATCATTCAGAATAAGTAGGAAGCAAGAAAACGTTCCCAAATTTCCAAATGATATAAAATGTGGCAGGCATGCAAGGTTGTGAGGTAAAGACAATATAACACAAGATAATTAATGTATTAGGTTATGTGTTGGAACACAATGACTTTACATTCACCAAATCACCATACTAGTAATTTAAATACTACAAAGCAGCAGGTGCGCAAAGCTTTCCTTCATTAACCTATCAAAACTTCTTGTGGCAAAAGCACTCCCATAGGCTGAGTCTAGTAGGTGGACTTGTAACTAAGCATGACATTAAGGTGATTGATGGTAATGGAATATGAGCCAGGTGGATAAATGTGTTTGAAATCGGTTTACAAACCATTGCATGGGATGTGAGGTCGTATTAAGCACGCCCTATATTACTCGAGTTAGTAAGGCACCTCACTCTCTAAAGGTAGATAACAAACCAAAAAGCACTCCCACAACCTTTAAAATAAAATCCACTGCTTATACAATCTATGAGTTATATTTTTTTGTTCACTTGTAACAAAATTTAATCAAGGACCACTTTTATTTATTTCTTCAAAAATTCAAAAATTTATTTCTAAATAGTGACAAATTATAGCGTTAGTGGATTAAAGGATAATGTTAGGAAAATCAAATTATGTGTTCCTAATAGAAAATAAGCATTTTCATCAATACTTAAACAATAATCCAATCACTAACATCCACATCATTTGATTTAGGAATTTGACACCCCTAGTATTACCTTGATTTAAATAGTTAATTGTTAAGGAATAAGAGAATTAGTGGAGATCAAATCCGTACCATAATGCATGTACATGATTACTTTTCGACATTGCAGGAAAAGATTCATATTCACAAATCTTGCTTGGGTAAGTGGCAAATAAAAGTTATCTCCAATTAATTAAAAAATCACTTCTCAATAAACTTTTTCTTGTTCTTAATTTAATTCATTAAGAAACTCACTTGCCAAGAATTTAAAACACTACAAGTTGACTCAGCAGAGCAACCTTAATATGTATAAAACTATAATTTGACTCGAAAAAATTGTCAAATTCCGAATGAGATAGTAGACTATTTTTTATTTATTATTATTATTTTTTTGCCAAAGTTTGTATTTTCATTAAGTTGTGTAAAAGTTTGTGAAATGACATGTCTAAATCGACCTTTTAAGCCGTCTCACATTGTGGAATTATATCTCGCTTGCTACATAAACATTGTATTTTAGTGATTGTAAGAGCAATTTCACCTGACACATCTCGACTCGGAATGTCCACTAGGACTCCGAATCGAGTTGTGTTGGCTGACATCTAGAAGGTGACGAAGTCATAAAGTATGATGATGTGGAAAAAGATGAATAATTTGAAACCTAAAAGTGCCTAAATACAAGAGTGCGCGGTGAGCGGGTCTGGACCCATTTCACACGTGATACAGAGCATATGTATAGTACAGTAAAGTAAGATAATGGTTATGCCATCATAAGAAAACTTATGTGCTGAAAAATGTCACGAATCCTCGTCGATACAGAACTCTGCTGCTAGAACCTGAAGGGGTGCAAAAATAGAAAATGTGAGTGAGTGAAACAAAACTCTTCAAACCAATTTCAATTACCAAAGTTAGTAGCCCCTTGCCATAACACCTATATAATTTCCCAAAAAATAACAGGCGTGACTATAACTCAAAACCATAACCAAAATAACAGTCTCACGGTTTTGCCGTGTCAAATATCTCAACAAGAATAAGTAATCCATGTGAAATAAATCAATATGAAATGGTATGCCAGGCGGAGTCACCTCACGTGACCTATATGACTTATCCATAGCTCATCACATATCTCATCACATATGCTAACTCATAACATATTTCATCACATATGCTAGCTCATGAGTCGGGAGTCACCTCTAGTGACCTGTACGACTTATCCATATCTCATCACATATGATAGCTCAGAAGTCGGGAGTCACCTCTAGTGACCTTTATGACTTATCCATATCTCATCAAGTATACCTGCACATGAGTCGGAACCACCTAAGGTGGTCTGTACGACAAGACTGGGTGTAAATAAATACACTCAAGTGCTACGATCACGTGAAGACTGTGCGAATAATCGTGGGTCACCTACGAGTCGGAACCACCTATAGTGGTTTGTATGACATGTCTGTGCACCTACCTTGGATCCAAGGTGAGCGTAAGGTGCGGGAGGTGAACATCACGTGAAGGACTGTGCCCTGGCCACAGGCGAGAGCACTAACACCAGGGTGCAGGTTTATGAGCTTTAAATGCATCTCATGTGACATATACAACTCATAGGCAACTTGTACGTCAATGTCGGAGTTGCCTAAAACATAATGTGATCATGCCATAACTTAATCATTTCAACTAATACCATAACTCACCTAAACTTACCTGTGTGTTCCGCGTTCATCTTCGCACTTCAAAGCATTCATAATAATTTTGTGCAGGTAGTCTACACATGGATATGCTATAATGCAAATCTAAATTCAACCATATCATAGTATTTTTCCAATATATACATATATGTATAATGTGGCGTAAAATGCATAATCTATAACGCCTTACTCCCGAATTATTTATTTTCGGAAATAATTAACGGGGATAAGTCCAACTAAACACCAGTTTAATTAACTGTCATTACTTACGTTTCCTTATTTTAGTTTCTTGATTCCTTCCACATTGATTTATGATCAACATCCAATCACTAAAAACATAAGGTTAAACCTCATATTTTCACCAATTTCCTTCACATTGCTCAAATCCCAAACAAGATTTTTGTTTCAAATATTGTATGGCTGCATCTAACGTCTCGTTAGACTGCCTACATACCCTAAACAGGGATCAAACCATTCACAGTTCACAATAGCATTTCAAAGCATTCACATTAATCATAAGCAATAATCGATTTATAAACATTTATGGAATTGTCTATCATATATATATATATATATATATAATACACGATAGAATGGAAAATACCCACTCACCTGAGGTCCGTGCCACAACTCCCTAGCACGCATGTTGAGACATCACGAACCATTGTCGCCTGCCACGAAGTCCAAAAGTGGACGGAAGATGGTCAATTTTGCCCACGAAGCCGGCAGGTGCCTAAAGCTTCCCGATGTCGATTCATCGTCTACGGTGGTCCAACGGGGTCAAGATTGGTTGGGTTTTGCTCCTGGGATGATGGGCTACAAAGCCCAAATGGTGGCATCAGCCATCGCTTTGCCGATTCGCCGGAAAATTGAAAAAGGTGGTCGGAGTACTATTGATTTTCGTCGACTTTCGTGGCCTCAAACCACCACATACCGTGGTTAATCAAGGTGGTTCTTAGGTGGGTTTGTAGAGGGGAATGAGAGCTTCAAGATGGTGGTGGTGGCGTCGAAAATCTCCACCGGAGTTGGCCGGAATCGGCCTTGGAAAATGGGAGCTCGTGGTGGGTGTGGGTCGACGGGAAGGCTACTTCCCTTTTTTTTTCTTTCCTGATTTCTGATTGGGCTGCTGCCCTTTTTCTACCTTTTATTTAATTGGTCCTCCTTAACCAATTAATTAACTTTAAATAACCAACTTCAAACGTTCGTAACTATACCGTTATAATTCGAACTCGCAAATGGCTTTCGCCTATGTGTTCGTACCAACGAGTACTACTTAAATACGCCAAAAGAATAAGTCATATGTTCCTCTAGACGATGGTCAACAGAAATCAAAATCCTTGCCTTTAGGCATTTTCGTCAATTCCCTCAATTAAAATAAATAAATAAAAACGAAATTTTAGGGACGGGTTGTCACATCACCCGTTGAAGTTGTGATTGAGTAAAATGAACAATTAGAAGTGCTTATATGTTATCTTGGCAAATAATCAAAGGTCGGATAAGAGTAGAGTTATCAAACTATTATTTTGGTAGTGTTAACATTTCCTTAAGTTATGTAAAAGTCTATAAAAATTGAATATATGATATAGCATAAACTTTTCCTAACTGAATTTGAAGAATACCAATAGCAAAATACACAAGGAGACAAAGAGTTAAAATATGAATATAACAACGGTAATCTTTTTTAGAACAAGATGAAATAAAATTTGAAATATGAAAAACTATTCCTCATTTGAGAAATGTTAAAAAGACTATTTTGAAGTGAGACATTATAGTCTTTACATACTTTTCGTCATCTCATGTTTTTTGACACAAAGATTTATAATGTTGATACGAATATTGTGCCAAAACATGAGCAGAAAAAACGTTCATAGAGCGTCACACTTTTGAGAAAATCCACTTAGCATTTGTCTTCTCACTTTAGTTGGAGAAATGAGAGGAAAATAGAGGGAGTTTTTTATTTTCAAATTTTTTAAATAGGTCGTTTGAATGGTGAAAGGGGTATAATAGGGATTTTATTCGAAAACTTAAGAAGCGTGCTAAACAAGATGTGATTAATTTGATTTATACATTTGACCCCCCCTCAAAAAGTAATAATTCAATTTCTTCCCTCTTTTGGGAGAGATTTTTCAGTGTGACTGTCACACGGGATGATACACTTCGTGTCTTTATATAAATGATGAGATATGTGTGTTAAAAGATTAATAACTTAAAATTTTAAATTTTCTACCATTTACGTAAAAACACATGGTGTATATTCCCGTCACAACTAAAAATTTCTTCCTCTTGGATACTTTTCCAGGTCAACCAACACATTTTCTTCTTTTCTTTTGGGTCTGAATAAAAAAAACATAATTTCCCAATTTCCATCTAAATTTACCTCCAAAACCAAAAGTATCCGATTTCCCTCCAAATCTTTCAAAAACTCAAATCAAATGCTGCTCCATTTCTCTCCACTCCCACCCTCTCTCTCTCTATTTATTCCGATAATGAAGGCTTTCGCCGCCTTCCCATCTCTCTTCTTACCTCCCCAAATCTTCAACACCCCCTCTTTCTGCAACACAAAATCCATGGCCTCCTTCAAGCCCTCCATTCCCCCCACCAGTGACTCTTCTACCTCCGGCGAGGTCCATGTCATCATGGGTCCCATGTTCGCCGGCAAAACCACCGCCCTACTCCGCCGGATCAAGTCGGAGGGGAACAGCGGCAGGTAAATTTTGAATTTTTGGTCAAACCCAAGTTTGATTTGTGAAGATTTTGGGTAAAGATTGAAGCTTTTTGTAAGATCGTGTGAATCGATGCTAAATTTCCCTTAATTTATTTATTTATTGGTTTTTTTTGTATTTATTTTTATGTGTAGGAATGTGGCGATGATAAAATCGAGTAAGGATACAAGATACGCCATTGATTCGGTTGTGACGCACGATGGGATGAAGTTTCCGTGCTGGGCGCTGCCTGATCTGTCATCGTTTCGGAAGAATTTTGGAGGAGATGCTTATGACAAGGTAATTTTGAAGCTGGGGAAGTGTTTAAATCGTTGTTGGGTTTTTGTCAAATTTTCTCTTTATTTTTTATTTTTTATTTTTTATTAATTAATTATTTGACTTTAGTATGTTTTACTATTGAATCTTGGACCTTTGATTTCTGTAAAACATGTTATGGCGTGGTAAAACAATTTGATGGTCTGCCATGAGGAGGTGCCATTGTACTAGTTATGCACCCGTGATGCGAAAAGGCGATTTTTGGTTTTGATGGTTGCAATTGTTTGATGTTTGGCATAGGTCTTGTTTAGTGTTTGTAATTTGAAAGCATATGGTATATTCTAATTGCCCTTCTCCAAACTGGGTTGTATTGACAGCTTGATGTCATTGGAATCGACGAGGCTCAGTTTTTTGAAGATCTATATGATTTCTGCTGCATGGCTGCTGATCATGATGGGAAAACTGTGGTTGTTGCAGGCTTGGATGGCGATTACTTGAGGTGCTTCTCAAATGAAATCCATTTTCTGTTATGATTGTGTTGCTAGTTTCTGTGGTTGGTCTTCATTGATTTCTTATTGATGTGTGTATGGTTATAATTGGCAGGAGGAGCTTTGGCTCGGTTCTTGACGTAATACCTCTTGCTGATTCTGTGACCAAGTTGACGGCGCGATGTGAAATGTGTGGCAAACGAGCTTTCTTTACCCTGAGGAAGACGGAGGAGACTAGGACGGAACTGATTGGTGGTGCTGATGTATACATGCCTGTGTGTCGCCAACATTATGTCAACGGACAAGTTCTCATTAAAACAGCAAGAAGTGTAGTGGAGTCCCATAAATTTAAGAGTGTCAGTGACACATTTTCTAAAGCAACTCCAGTTGTTTAGTGACAATAGTAGATCTTTCACAGCCAGTATGTCTTTTGTTTGCTGTGTATTTGAATTGAGCAATCAGCGCGTTGCCTGCTGTTGTAGTCTAAGCATGGGGAGTTTGAACCCTGACATGGTTTCGTTGGAATGCAGTTGGATATATCTCTTCTCGTTATGTTAATAGACCGAAGTTTGCTTTAAAGAACTCCTTCTGCAGTTGTATTTTTACTTATCAATTTTTTTCTTAGCTTGTTGTGCTGTCTGTTTGTTGCAAATTTCATCTCTCTTTCTCATTGGATCAATTTGTCAGCGTCCTTGTGTTTTCCGATTATTACATGTTGAATACCATAACTCTGCAACAATTGTGTGTTTCCAGCTAAAAGACTGTTGTCCGACTCCATGTTAGACGATACATACGCTGAAATTATGCTCTCCATTGTTGCAAGCTCCATGCTGGAAGAAATTGACTCACTTCCACTTTTTGGAAACAAGAAGTCTCCAAGCTGAGCGAAGTGCAGCAGAGATACAATCTGCCCTTGCAGCTTCACCCTAGTATCGATTCTCAAACCTACTTCGAGCGATCTAGAGATAATTGCTAAGCAAAACCCGACTGGGATTGATCGACTAGCCTTGCCCCCCATCGGCAGCAAATCAAGGACACCTTGTAAAATGACTGAAACTTTGTGATCATATCCAATTCTCTGACCAGAATTCTCCCAGAATTGAAGGGTTTTTGTCGAAAGCACCCACTTGTTAGCATAGAAAACAATGATGGGGCTCAAGTACTTTTCCTTCATGCCTTGCCTTCTCAAAGATCCTATAATCCTCTTTAAAAATCCGAATGGCAGCGCAATGAGATCCTTGATCCAAAGGTCTTGATTCATAATTTCCCTCCCCGTTTCGCAGCTCCAATTTCCCGTGCCCAATGCTTCCAATGTGAGCACAGGTGTTTCATGCCTTCTTTCATGGTCAAGGATCTCCATGCAGGCCATGAAGGCGAGGCACTCTATGCACCGGCTCACGATGAGCAGGTCTTCAGACCATGGAAGCAAAGTTTGGCACTTTTGAAGCACTATTAGGGTGTCATCCCAGCTCTGCATCACCACTTGGTTTAAGTAGAGATGGAAGCCCTCACAGAGGTTCCCGGAGGAGTAGTCTTCTGTCATCTCAAGAAACTCTGCTGCACATCTGAGGGCTACCACATTGAATGGATCAATCAATGTGGAGGAGCCGTAGATGAGGAGTGCAATCATCTCAAAGGTCTCTGGCCCTCCGGGAAAGCCCGGTGGCAGATCAATCTCATTTGAATCGTTCAATCTTTTGTTAAAGTATCCACTCTTTGAAAAAAGTGGGAACTGAAAAGATTAGGCCAATTTTTGATAAAAATGGTATAAACGCGATCAAGAACACAAAAGTAAACAATCACGAACACCTAACAAAAGATTTTAACTTAGCTCAGTAGCTCAAATTCAAGCCAATAACCACATTAATTCGTATAATTCTACTTTCAATTTCTTAACTTGTGGAGGTTGAAGATCTTTCCACCAACTCGAACACTAACCGCAACAGGCAAACCGGTCACACGTAAAAAAAAAACATTGACAGAAAGTGCTCAAATCCAATGCTGCAAAGTTGCTAACATTTTCCAACAATCTTACCATGATAAAATCTTGATCTTGAGCAAGGCGGAGACGTTCGGAGAAGAGAAAGGACTCGACGACATGGAGCTGTCTTTCAAAGGGCTTGCAACTTCCATTGGAAGAGCTCGAAACCAAGCTCTGAGAGACCAGAGATTTAGTGAAAGTGAAACTTTGACAAGGCAATGAAAGTGAAACTCTTAAGGGTAAGCATTTGTTTTATAAATGTAATGCATATTTTGGCTTCCCAATTGCCATAAAATGATTGGAATTCGTCTCACTGATCGAAGAAAATTATAGATAATAACTTGTAGAAATGGCAAAACCAGTGGAATTAAGTGGAAGAAGGATTGAAATTAAAGAGATGGTTTTAGTTAATTAATCGATTAATATGTCAATTAGAAAATGTGTCCACGCACACATTCGTGCAGTTGTTTTTGTGCAGTCAAAGTCAAATGCACACGAGTGAAACACTCTGAATGTCCAAATTTTGAGGCTTCAAAAACGTTCTCGAGTGGTGAGTAGTTGAATTCTTGGTGCTCCTTTCCATGTTAGTTGCTTGCATCACAAGTTTGGGTTGAGGTATTTGAACACATAGGGCACTGATCTTTATATTTTAATCTCATCCAACTTTTTACTTAGTCTCATCTAGTGTGAGAGTTGCATAATCAAGCAGCTTTACTAAAGTTCTTGAAAAGCCTAGTTATGTGATAATTACTAATGTCGAATTTCTTTGACCGTTTCATTCAGAGGCACTGGTCTTTGTTATGTTAAAAGCCTCTTTGATAATATGACGTCGAATTTTTGTGGCCATTTCATACAGTGACACTGATTTTTATTATGTTAAAAGAAATTTTTCGTTCAAATTTCACGTACAATAATTGATAATTGTTGATAAAAGAAGAAAAAATCATCCCCAACAATTGAGGGTATTATTGATGTGGATTTTGGGATGAGATGAGATGGTGATGGAGATTTGCAAAGGACGTGTTGGGGAGAAGAAAAGGAAGAATGAGGTATATATGTAAATAAACTAGTAAAACTATAGTTTTGAGGAAATGAATGAAAATATAGATAAAGGGGAGGAAAGATGATGGAGTGCGGGTGCAGCTTTAAGCTTTGTTTACATATGAATGCGTAGTATTTAGCAAATACCCAAAACGGCACGGTTTCTCAATATTTCTTTGGTCCTTGGGATGTAGCGGTTGTGCTTTTACTTTCTCCCAACAACTCCCAATCCCAAAACCCCGTTTTCCTTTCATGTCCAATTGTCCATGCTACTAATTAATTTACACTTGCATTATATAATACTAGCATTTGCCTACACACGTTGTGTGTATAAATACATGTGAGGAGAGTGGGAGGTTTTTATTTTTTTTAATATTGAAGGTATTTTAACATCACCTGTAAATGAGGTTTCAATAAAAAACAGTAAAATTGAACATGTGAAATTACATTATTGCCCATCATTTTTTTTTTCTGTGATAAAAGACTAATTTATCTTTTCATCATCTTTTAATTGATAAAAAAAATTTCATTAATTAGTAGAGATATACACATTATATATATATATAAAATAAAACACTTATTAAATAATATTATAAAGAGCACCGACTATTTTCCCAACTGATGTAACACATTATATAGCAGTTGCTTATTCATTCTTAATAAATGAGGTTCACTATGCGATCAATTGAACCGTCACCACATCACTAACTTTCCCATAATATCTTCGAAGACTCTTAAAACAAGTTCACTATGGACCATGTAATAGTACTGCACAGGTCAAGAACTACGAGAGAATACACAAAAGAGAGAGAGAGAGAGAGAGAGAGAGAGAGAGGCATATACTTGAACAGAAACCCCGTCAATCGCTTGTGATGGTTCAGAAATGAGAGCCAGACGAAACCCCAATATCATGAAACGAGGTCTTGAAAGATCACAAGTGTCGAAAAGCCATCACAAGCTCGGGTCAGGCTATTACTGACTGACTTCGGACAAGAAGGGATCCTTGAGAAGATCAGAGGCTGTAGGTCTTGCCCTCGGCTGGGCTATGGCTTTCTCAATGAACGCCTTCACCTCCGGATCAGTCACCTTGTTCAAGGCTAAAGGCTTGACACCCGTTGTCACCTTCCTGTATATCTTGGCAACAGAGTCACACTCGCTGTATGGTATCTCCATTGTCACCATCTCCAGCAAGCACATCCCGAACGAGTATATATCCACCATTTCTGTGTAATCCTCGTCGTACAGCTCGGGGGCCATATACTCGGGTGTACCTATAATCGAATGTGCTAAATGGTTCTTTCCCACTATTGCTGCAAACCCCAGATCACCAATTTTCACCTATGAATGAAAAGCGTAATGGTTAAGGGTCATATTCTTATGAAATGCTCATGAGAAAAAGGCTGTATGACTTAGGGATTCAGAATACTGTCACAGATAAAGATTTTGAGAAGAAATTACGTTCTGTTGCTAACAATACAAACCAACTCTGATTTTGGATTGAAGAGCAATTTCATACTGATGAAAATAGGCTGCCTACAAGCAACCAAATCTATGCTAAAAAACAATCAGGAGAAACAAGTTGATACAACTGATGAGTTATAATTACCTGGCCAGTATTCCCGTTGATGAAGATGTTGCTGCAATTGAGATCTCTGTGAATGATGCACGGCTCGTGCGTATGGAGGTATTCCAATCCCTCAAGCACCTGTCTCGACCACTTCTTCAGAGCCTTAAGTGACACACGGCGATGCTTCTCCCTGTACTCCCTCAGGTTTCCAGAATTGCACACCTCGGTGATAAAATTCAAAGTGCTATGTGCCTCATCCTTCCAAACGCTGTGACAAACAATGATATACTTGTTCTTCAATTGCCTCAACAGCTTAACCTCAGAGTAAAGCCGATTTATGAGTGTTGGGTCGTCACTGTAATTGTACAACCGGACCTGATTCCAGGCCACCTCTGTACCTTCCTCCTGATCAAAAGCCCTATAAACCTTTTTCACAGCACCATGACCAAGGAGGTCAGCATACCGCCCATACCGTCCAGTTGGATCAACCTCCACAAATGGTTCAGCATCCCGATCAGATGCATTCGAACTCTCGACTGGCATCTGATGAGGAATAAAACCAGTTCAAGCTAGAAACAACTGCGCCCTTCACAAGGGACTTCAAATCATGAGACGACTCACCCTAATGAGCCTTAACCAGAACGCTACCCTACTTCTCCGATGCAATAGTATTGATTTACTCTATTTTTACCAGCAATTAATAACTAACTTAAAACTAAAAGAAGTACAGATCTGAATGAAGAAATGCAAATGGCGGGATGTGATCCGCAGAGAATATTAATTTCTGATTGTAAGTTGTAACAAAACTAGAAAAAGGGATTTTCTTTTACCACCACTCTCTAAACATGTAGACCAATCGTATGGCGATACTACAAAATCATCAACAGGCAATCTGATAACTAACCAAAAGGAAAAGAGCTAAAAAATCAGAAAATTCAGTGAATCAAAATTGTAAGGTAAGAAAAGTTAGCTCCAAGGTCGATTCATACATTTTTTTTTTCCGGCTACAAATCTTGATTCTTTGTAAGTTTTTAACTATATAACTCGGTTTCAATCGCGTAAATTATCTCATTACACAATCATGCACGCAGAACGCAAAGAAACACAATTCAAGCAAACAACAAAACCAAAAACAAAATCGGAAGTCCGACTGTTCCTACAAAAGTAAGCCTTACCTAAAAGAAACAAGTTTTCTGAGAAGTATACAGAAAGTTGAAGTTGTTGAAAGTGAATCGGAGCAAATTACGTGAAGAAAGACTGCAAATTGAAGCGCTAATCGTGCTTAATTATATGAATTTGAAGCCAATAATAGCAAGAACGATCGTAAAGACTCCTAATTACATCAAGATTAATCAAGACTACTGCTAATTAAGTTGACTCGAGCTAGGATTACAGGACTCAATTTCTTATAGCATGCAATTCTAGAGAGAGAGAGAGAGAGAGAGAGAGAGAGAGAGAGTACCTTGAGATTCTTTGGCAAACGCAGTGAAGCTCTTGGAAGCGAAGAAAGAGAGGGAGAACGGAAATGGTGAGTGTTCAAGGGGGAGGTGGTATTTAAAACCGCCCGGAAGCGGGGAGCACTGGCTGCCAAACGACGTCGATCGGGATGGACTAACGACGCAAACTTTGATTTCTTAACCCTTTCTCATCGCGAATAGAAAGAGTTGACGCCGTCAGAGACTCCATCACTTTTTATTCTTTGGCATAATCTTATTTTGGAAACACGTGTGACGCTACCCCTTTTTTTTGTTCACCAAAAAAAGGAAACGATAGAGTTAGTGAATTAAATAATTAGTTGTTAAGGAAAGAATAATCAGTAGGATCGAACATACATCATAATGTATAAGTATAATTACTTTTTGTCAATGTAGTAAAGCTACTTTAGTTGAAGTTAGGGAGTCATGAATCTGAAAAATTAAGAATATAATAGAAAAGAGATGACTATGAGATCAATTAGATGACAATGTTTTCTTTTTCTTTGAACAAACATTGTATTTACACTAAAGGAGTTGGCTAAGTCTCGCAATGGACTAGACATAATCATGTAGTTCAAGTTTGTCTTTAACGAGAATCGAACCTAAGATCACTTACTTATAAGTGAAAGAGGAATACCACTGGACTGTAGTACTAAGACCACTCACTTATAAGTAAAAGAGAAATATCACTCGACCGTAGTACGAAGTGACTTAAAATGCCTCTTGCATGCGTGCAGAGAGACTAGTTTAGTTCTAAAGGGTGAGATTATCCTTTCTAACACATATTTTAGCTACAACAATAATTTCTTGGCTTACTTTTTGTGCAATGCTCTCTAGAACTCCTTAATTTCGCTTTGTCTCTCAAAGCCCAAAATTCATCACTACTCGTACTTAATTTTGCTTTGTCTTCCAAAACTCAAATTTCCTCACTTAAGACTTTGGAACAGCGATATTTGTTCCACTTTGGCTAGATTTTGTCTAAATTGGTGTGAACTTGTGGATGTGACCATGGTGGGGACCACTAATTTGTTTGGCGTGGCAAAATTTGAATTTAAGAGACAAAATGAGATTAAATTCGAGTTTTAGAGTTGCACAAAATAAGCTAAGTTTCGTTTTCATTCAACAGAATTCAACAACTCGGCATATGTAGCTCGTGAAAGTATAACAAAAAAGCCTCGAAAGAAAGAACGCGACTCGAAACCAAATCAAAGATGTCTCCTCCCTTACTGCTCAAGTTCACGCAGCACCCGTGCCTGAATCCCACATTTCCAATATTTCTCAAACCCCCTGCTTTTCCCCCAGAACAAGGAACTAAGTTCATCTCCTAAAGCTACACAATTTGACCAGAAATCACATTTCCCATGAGGTACAAAATCAGAGTGCATCGCAGCTCGTGAGAAAACATGTGAATTCGTACTTGACTGACCTTTAACAGATTCGGAGGCACGGATACCAGATGTGAACTCAGTTCCAGTTCATGCAAGCAAATCTATCTCAGCTGTAATGACCGATTTGTAGAAGTTCAAATGTTGAGGTAGATCTAGGCAGAAAAGATTTACAGGTTCATTCCAATGACATTGAGTGGTATGCTTTCCCCACTGACCGAACCCCATGAATCTATCTGTACAGACGGAGCCGAGAAAGCTCGTAACTCAACAGCATGATATACTCTGCTTTACTCTGCAAACCGAAAACAGAAACAGAAAATGCAGCAGGATATACAAAAGCCCATGGGGACATCTTTCTCTATGAAGCAGCAAAATGTTGAATGATAAATGATCATACAATCCACATCAACAGAAGAATCCATCCAGCAATGCTACTATACAATATAAAGGTCTAACACAATACTGAAGCTACATCCACTACCAAATCATAACCTTCGTAACAACAGCAGCTATGTTTTAGAATTTTGCCACGCAACAAGTAGCTTTAATATGTTCTCCGTATTATATTTTCCATCACCTCTACAGTTACACATGTAACGGAGATTAATAAATTTGTCAAAGAGGAACCATTAGGAAACTGATAAAACATATCTCAATCTAAAAACTGAAATCTGACAGAAGTTCGAACCAAAAAGATTCAGTGCCAGATTATTTGATACAACTACAATGTTAAAATTAAGGGAAAGTGGTGCACACTCTCTTTATCTTAATGCAAAGTGAAATTGCCATGCTACAATCGAAGGGGCTTGGGGCTTCCAGATTCATCCAAGAAATGCATCCTAAACTTATTGCATTTCATAAAAAGACCACCAATGAAACAAGTAGTAAAATATATAACAGCACGAAAACTAACATTGTTAAACAAGCATGGAAATCTTGAACATTGGCATCATTATCGTAATAATCTTCCACTTATCAGCATAAAGATAAAGGTCTGAATTTTACATACATAGTTGAAAACAGAAGACTTAACCAGTGCCAAACAAGCATTGATCATACAATGGAACATCAAGAAAAAGAAAACTCCAAATTACCAAGGAGGATTAGTTCCCTCCCTTGCAGCAGAAGGTGATCTTGATATGATGCTAGCATGGCTTCCAAGCCTTGATACACTCCTACCACCCTTAGGAGTAGTAAACCCAGGACTTGAACCTCGGTAACTGGCACGAAGAGTTTCATCAATAGAAGATGAGGACTTGCCAATTGCATTCCTTACAAACTTCTGAGCAGCAGGGGAGAGTGTCCGCACACTTGGACTGGCACTGCCACCTCTAGAAGGTGATGGCAGAGGTGGCTTGTGAAACAATTTTGACCTTTCCCTCAATTTGCGTGCTGCTTCCCTTGACAGCGAGTGAGCCTTTTCATCTCTTACAGGCGGGCATGGGATCCTATAATGAGGCCCTTCACCACCACCAATATCAACTGGATTGTCCTCGAGATCCAACCTCAGAGGTGTCCCTTCAATTTCACCCCATGTAATAAACGGTGATTCATCAACACCTGGTGCAGGTGAGGGTGTCTTCACAAAACTATAACCATTATCTGCTTTTTTCTCCGTTTCCACATAAAATGGATTGGGAGTCTTCCTCAAATCATCCAAATCATACTTCTTCAACTTATCCCCATCTCTATCCATGATAACTGGGGTTGCACCTGCAACTGTGGTATAAAGAAACTCGGCCATAGCATCCTCCTTTGGCCTGGAATCCATTATCTTCCCATGGAATCGCGTATTGGGTCGATTAATTTCCTTCTCCAAACTCTTCATCCTATTTGCACGTTCCTCCTCTGTCAATGGGGCCTCACCTCGATCAGCAGGATGGTACATCAGCAAATTTTTCGCTATATATTTCCAACCATCCAATGTACTAGGCGGCTGATCCGACGTTCCATACCCATCTGTAATCCTATCCCTCTTCACATCCTCAATAGATTTAACCTCCTCCTTTTCGCCTTCCGTCAAATACTCATATCTCTCCTTCCTCTTCCTATTCACCTTCTCCAAAATATTCGAAAAACTATGATTGTCCTCACTCGTATACCGCCTAAAGAACTGATCAAGTGACAACGAGCCCTCTACGCCATCATCACCGCCGCTAGACCCTACATCACCGGACAATCCCACATTCGAAACACCCGGGGTTTTACCATCAAATTCATCGGCAGGGGTAACACTACGCATAAAAGTCGAACCTGGGGTTCTACCATCAGGGTCAGGATTATGAGTTACCTTCTTTCCGCGCCGCTCGATGATCTTCAACTGGGCATCTCGAATCTGAACCGGGTCGCGGGTCTTGATCGCTTCGAGCCAGTCGAGGCGGTCCCGGAGCTTGGAAATATCGGGAAAGAAGTCCCTTTCAATGATCTTCTCGATCGCGGCGACATATGTGTCTTCATCGAGGACCGTGGGGTGGCCTTTAGGGTTCTTGGGTGTGATTTGGGTGGAATTCGTAGGGTTTAGGGCAGAAGCTTCGGAAATTGTAGAGGGCGAAGGGGATGAGAGGTGGCGAGGAGAGTGGCCTGGAGTGAGAAGCATTCTGCTTCTGGATTAAGGTTAGGGTTTGGGACGAGGGAGATGGTGAGACTGGAAAGAGTGAGAAATTGAGGGTTTTGCCAAGAATTAGAGGCGAATTTTGGGAATTAGGGTATGAGATTTCCCCTTCGTGTGTGGATTGGACTTGGAAAATTGGGGTTGATTTAGGAAAGAAGACGAAACGCGTCCGACTGTGTATGGCGGTGTATGTACTGATGCAGGACGCGCGTAGTAAAGGATTGGCAGGTATTTTCCGTGGAATAAAATCAAGTTTTGCCATTTAATATTACGATCTAGTACTCATAAGTAACATGTCTTATGTTCGATTCTCATAATTTAAACCATATTATTGTTAACTTATTATGAGATTTATCCCACTCACCTACTCCTTAATGTAGATAATTTTGTTTGTTAACAAAAAAAGGGGTTTGTGCAACTGTTATGCTATTTGTTTTTGAGAATTTTAATATATTCTACACTAATCGAAATTAAGAGATGGGAAGAGAGTTTGAATCTGAGCCGTAGTGTATTGAAGATGAAGACATTGTAAATAGTCTAGTGCCAGTTTGGTAATGCTTAATTTTTTGTAAAAGCATAGGTAGAAAAAAGTTGGATTCAAAATTATGTTTGACAACCGAGCAAAATTATGAATAATTTAGTACTAGTTTGGTACTGCCTAAACCTTAAACGTTTATGGTATAAAAACAGTTTGAATACTGTCGATGACTAATCTCATATTTAATTTAACAAAATTTTATCCTTTTAACCAAAAAAATAAATAAATAAAACGGGACCAGGCGCCACGGCCTTATTACAGCAACCGGGAAAGTCGTTATCAAGGTCCAAACTCCAAGAAAACAACCATGGCCCACATGGTAAAGATTCGTACGATTATAACCAATCAAACCGCAGGACAGCCCGAGGAACAAAGATTCTTCCGTGCACCTCATCGCGGGCAACAAAAATCTCTCCTCGCCCTCTTTCTCTACAGTCTACCCCCATCGGATTTAGACTTTTGGCAAAAGACGCAGAGAGCTTCGACTCGTCTCTCTCACTGCCACCCAGCTCCTCCCTGTCTCCCGCCAGCTCAATCACCACCGCCGGCGTGATCTACGGCTCTGATTCAATCTCAATCCCCCGGCTTCCCGCGGAATTGGGGGTTTGTAGTTTTCTCTTTTCGTACTGTACTGCATAGGGTTTGTTGTTGGAGCTAAAAGATTGATGGTTTTGAGATTAATTTTTTAATTTTTTTTAATTATACTGTTTATTAATTTTTTAATATAACCTCAACTCATGTGCCTTGAATTTTATTTTTGGTGTATTTTTAATTATTTGTTGTAGTTCTAGCTTTTAATTACTACATCCTCTGTTTGGTTGCTGAGAAAGTGTGAGAAAATTGCGTAATTGAGTCCCAAATTTTCTGTTTGCTTTAGTTTCATTTTCCTGGAACCTCACTGAACCGAGCTAATCATTTGACTCAATGGTTAATTTGTTTAAAGTTATGAACCTTTGTTTTTTCAAGCTAAAATTTATATTTCTGGGTAATGGGTGGTAATTTTTGTTCTTCTGAGTAATATATAGACAAAAAGATTTGGAATTTTATTTATGTGTCTCATTACTCTTTCTGTATTTAAATTTTTTATTTTCTTTTCGAAAACAGTAACAAATTTTGAAATATTAGTAGCAGAGCCGCTTCACCTACTTAATATGCTTAACCGAATCAAAACAATATATATATATATATGCATGTATATACACACGCCCGCACACATGTAATATGCATATACACGCACATCCATTCACATTGATAACCTAGGACTAGGAGTTTCGTGCCGTCTTTCATTTCTTCTGAAAACCAGACAATTATGGTGTTTGTGATCTTCAACAACAACAACAAAGCCTTTTCCCACTAAGTGGGGTCGGCTATAATTGGGACTCGGGACATTTCCTTATGACTGCTCTGATCTATTCTGCAGCTAGCAAGTCCTGACCGCGACATTCTTTTCCGTGCTTTAAACGATCAGAGTTGAACAACCTGCTGTATTGGAGTTTTTTTTGAGACGGAGGTAAACTGTGATGGTGGCATCCTGAGCTGAGTTGCAGGCCGCTGTGATACAAGAATCAAGTTCACATGATTCCTTTAGGGGACGATGGGACAGATAAAGTTGCTTCTGATATAGTACAGAAGAAAGAGAGTTCTGATAGTGAAATTCATGTGCCACATCAAGCTCCTAATAAGGGGATCTGTCCGTTGCAATCAGATCATAAAGGGCCTGCTCAATTTCTAACACCTGAGAAAGCGTCACAGGTGCCTGATGGAGTTGTTACTGCGTCACAACCAAATCAAGAAGGAAGTGCTTCCTCTTTAACATCTGAGAAAACCCCACAAACTCCTGAAACCGCTGCACTTGCCTTGCAATCTGCTCAAGAAGGAACCACTCCATCTACTACACTTAAGAGAGTGTTAGACGATGGTTATCACTGGAGAAAATACGGCCAGAAATTTGTTAAGGGAAATTCATATGTAAGAAGTTACTACAGATGTACGCATCCAAAATGTGAAGTGAAGAAGCAAGTGGAACGTGCACTTAGTGGCCAGATAACAGATACTGTATACTTTGGTGAGCATGAACATCCTAAACTCCGAAGTGTCCCAGTAGCTGTTAGTTTTGTTGTGTCCATTGTTGAGGACGAAAGACCAAAAGTGCTTTTGTTAACTGATGTTGAAGGTGAGAATGAAACTTAGTTGTTATCTAGATATGGTTCTTACAATGCCAAATCTTGTTTAATTTATTTGATGACCTTGTATTTGAAGACAAATCGTCAAATGCGCATGGGCACGAATCTAACCAGATTGAGCCAGTAGATCCTCCACAGCTTTCAAGCGTTGCAGTTACTGAAGCCGTGCAGGGTGTGCTCTCTCAGTCAAATAGACCGAGAGATGGCGATCCTGACCCTATAAGACAGTATGTTCTTGCAATAGCTATTGTGAATTTTCCTGTACTGGTATATTATACTTACCTTTGTTTTACTGATATTGGAAAATAAATATCAGGAAGAAGGCAAAACATAATGGCAACTCATTACCGGTGGATAAGCCAGCTGTTGAACCACGTATGGTTGTTCAGACTATGAGTGAGGTTGATATAGTGAGTGATGGGTACAGATGGCGCAAATACGGGCAGAAATTAGTAAAAGGCAATCCAAATCCAAGGTATAATCAGTTTAATGCTTCCATGTATTGACGCTTTATATGAGGCGTCAGGTGTGCACCTAAATTGCCACTCTGCTCATTTGTAAATGCGTAGATCACATACGACATTCTTTTCCTTCTTTCATGTAACTTACGTATGCTTCTCTAGTCTTTTATCTTGCTCCTGGGATAAACTAGAAGAATTAGATATTATTACTTCTTAGACAATAGTCAGTATCTGTGAGCTCTGTTCAAACGTGTCCTGCTTCTTGTTTTATTTAGTTTAGTCTTGTTTGGTGTTAGTCTAGAATGATATGAAACAGAATTGGTTTGTGTTTCGAAGTTCTCAGTTAATCTATTTGGCATTCTTTTATTTGTCGTAGTTTATATGGTATATTTTTGCTGACTTTCCTCTGCGTCTGCACTTGCATTATGTAGGAGTTACTACAGATGCTCAAATCCTGGATGCCCTGTTAAGAAACATGTAGAGAGGGCGTCTCATGATTCAAAAGTCGTTATAGCCACATATGAGGGGCAACATGATCATGATATGCCCCCGACAAGGACTGTGACCCATAATACAGCAGCATCAAACGTGTTTACGACAGCCCGCATTTGTGAGTCTGGCACTACACCTGAAGGGAATGCTGTCTGCCGCGATACTAGCCCAGAACATGAAGTTAAACCAAGCGAGCAACGGAAAGATGAGTCAAAAACTAAACCAAGTGATGTTGCTGGCTCAGATATGGTCGTTGATTCTGATCTAGGCTCCGAAAGAACACTACATGATCAATCGGTTGCCGAAGCATGTACGACAACGGAAGGCGACCCCCCTTACATGATTGTTTGCAGAGCAAATCAAAAGAAAACTATTGAGATGGGAATTAAGTCAGAAGGCGTTGATATGGTGGTTTGCGACAATCTGCGTCCGGAAAGTAATCCACCGGAGCAAGAAAAGCCGAAAGCAGAACCTGTTGACAGTTAACCTGCAATGCTGGATCTAGATTCATCGACACCCTAAATAATGAATTAATGCATCAGGACATGCCTGGTGCTAGGGTTCATCTTATTCATTCTTCCTCTTGTTTTCGTCTCCGGAGAGGATGCTCTGGGTCGGGATTGGAGGGTAGGATTTGGCGGAATGCCAATAATGTCCGACAGCGGATTGGAAGGTTAACAGAAGTTGTGTAAATTATTTTATATAGATTGAATGACCTCAAAGATGTAGGGATTAGACTAAGGAAGGAGGACTCTCATGTCATGTTAGTACTTGATATATGAAAAGTTGGTTGTGCTAATGTTATTCACGAACCCTAATCGTTTAGTTTACTTGAATAGTTTTGGTCTCGTAGTCTCAGTTGTTGCGATTTAAATTTTTTAGTTTACTAATTGTTGCAATTCAAGAATAATAGCTCAAGAACGCCACCTTAACGGAATTAGCACATAAGTTGCCATTTGAGTGCAAGTAGTTGATTGCTCTGGCGGATAGGGCTTTCCTCTTTTAACCCACAACGTCCTGGATTCAGACCCTCCCTCTCCCTTTGCGAAGAATGTTGCTTGTACCAAAAGGGAAAAAAATATTGGAGTTCAGTCTGCGACGCTTGTACTGAAAGGAAAATATTGGAGTTTAGTCCGCGACGAGTAAATCTACAGAGACCAAAGTGGAACTTCACTCAAACTAAAATTCCTCTACCTTCAAACCCAAGTAACTATTATTTGAATAAGGAAAACAAAGCTCCCAAACAACCACTTTCTTTCAATTCTCTTTATTTGATGGTATTGGATTTAAACTTCCTCAAGAAAAAGGTAGGAAGAAAAAAAGCAAAGCATTTGTGCCAATTACTCAGACAACCATGTACAAACCAATGCCTTATGAAATCAAAGTTCTCTCTCTCTCTCTCTCTCTCTCTCTCTCTAAAACAGATGACTTCGATTTTATCAAGTGTACACAGCTGATGCCACCCTTTTTATAAGCAGTTGGCAGCTTACAAGTGCAAAAGAACACATGAAAAAACATGTTCTAATCTCCAAGCTTGCCTCGCCTCCATTCCGACATAAAAAATAGAAGCATCAATTCGTGCTCGGTTTGCACCTCCATGCACAAGAAGCAACCAAGTCTCTGTTCTTCCAGCCAAGATAGAGTGCCCCATCTCGCTCTTCAAGCCGATATTTGTCAGAGTAGTTATCCAGCAGCGTCTTGATGGTGGCATTTACCAAGGAGCTTAAAGGGTACGGTGTAAATCCAGCCATTGCAAACCGCAACCTCCACTTTCCAAGAAGCTCGTGTCTTTCCACCCTCTCAACGCCCTCGCATGCTATTATGTTAACAACCTCCCTAGCCAAGCAGTGTTGCTCCACATTGATCCGCTCCTTGTGATCTCTCGGAAGAGTCACATCAATTGACTCGAACATAGCTGTGTAGTAATTTAGTGTTTCTACAAAGCGTGGATAGAATGCAGCAGTGTTTGTGTTAGATTCTTGCTCAACGAGGGTCACTACTTTCGGAGACAAGCTCTTAACCAACCTCAACAGCCTATCCCGGTGATTCTGAGTGCTGACGCTCTCATCGGGCATGTGGTGCAGCATGAACGCAAAGTTGATAGCCAAAGCCTCCCCAGGTCGAACACAAAGATGCTCCAGCTGTACGTCACAACCAGACATGGAAGTGGCATGGAACTCGAATGGAACCTTGACCAACTCTGCAAGCTTAGACAACCTCTTTCCCACAATGTTTAGTCCTCCTCCACGGGCATAAGCTGACATGGAATCGTCAATACCTGTTATACGGATGTGGGGTGGTCCACCAGGCCTGGATGCAAAAGCTTGGATTAGAGTGACCCACTGACTCCCCTGACCTATTTGGAAATCAATGATGTGAACACTGTCCTCATCCTTCATGGCTTCTGCAATGGCTCCATTTGCAGACATGTACCCGAATTTGAAGTAAGGGCAAACCTCATAGAGAATATGCATGTAAGAAAGGAGTTCGCAACTCGCTGGTTCTTTGCATCTCAGTGCTTTGTAGATGTTACTCCCCGAAGATGCCTTCCGCGCAACTAGTCCTTCCAGCAAGTATGCACCCAACCTCTGAATTGGTTCACCCGAAACTGAAACCATCTGGCGTAACTCATCCATCATCCATTGTGCCATTAACAGATCATTATCTGCTACTGCTTTTGCACAGAAGATGAGGACTTGCTTCAAATCCTTTTTAGAGATTGATTCCATAATCTGTCCCCAGCTGTCCTCGTCTGGCAGGGAATTGCTCGCCCCATTCGGGAAAGTAGTGCAATAGTTATCAAGAACATTGGAATCAGGACCCAGCATTACAGTTTCTAATTGTTTCAGCTTGTACTTTAAGTCAGTTGCATCATCGGTTATGCAGGATCCACTCATCGGAGAGCTGTAGGTCTGGTCAGGGGAATGGTACTGATCAGACAGATACGAATGAGAGTCTTGCTGTGACATCGGGCTTCCACTAGGTGAGAAACTGACATTTGATGGGGTGTTATAAACGGTGTAGCTACCATTAGACCAGGAAGACTCCAAAGTGCAGTAGTGTTCATGGAAACTCTGCAATGGGAGGTGGGTACTTTGGCTGCTCTCATTGTAATGTAGCCGCGGGTCCAAAGTTTGGAAACGAGGCAAGCAGTAGGCCTCTACTTCTTGGATTGGCTGATAATATAACTGGTTTGACATCCCTGAAATTCTCTGCTCCTTTGATGCTTGCATTGAAGAGTAGTCTAATTGTTGACTCTGTTGCCGAAATCTATCTTTCTATTTGTGTTATCCAAGCTTCGTTAGAGCTGCATAGGAAGCTTCAAATTCGCTTGCCAGAAGCATTATCTGTATTACAATAAGAGACCTTGGTTACACAGATATACGGAACAAAGAGGGCACAACATAATACAGAACCAGCATAATCTGCATAACAAAATAATGAGAGATCTGTGCAATACTGTAAAGATAACAAGTGCAATACTGGTGCAATATTAGTCTGATTTCCAAGTAAACTATGAAACCAAATGATCTCAAATCTCAATGGTAAACTTCTAATTAACAAGATTACAGAAACTAGAGAATGGAATACTAAACTAGTATGATCTGGTGTTCTTAGACATTCTCTGCAACTCTCTTTTCTAACCCTTTAACCACTCTCTGCTGCCACATTTTTTCCATTTCGATAGCCAAACAAAGTATGAAACTCTCCAACAAAATGAATCACAGGAAGACACTGACCATTCCATCCACCAAATTATCATCCCAACCATTCGGAAAAACACCCAAATTTTGGTTTTTTGAGAAACCCCATTTGGTCCAAGACAATGATAAAGATTTAATCTTTTTCACAAACATTCAATTTCTAGTTCATAAACAAAAGGGTCGCCACCAAATCTGAAACAAAAACAACTTCAAAATTGAAGCTCCAGTCTTTCCAAGGGAAAAAACACAGAATTTGAAAACAGAGCGCCATAAAACCCACCAAAAGGAAAGCAAAGTTCGTAATGATATACCTTGAAGAAACATCAGCAACCCAGTTTCAGCAATGGAAAATCAACCATGAAAACACAACTCAGAGCTCAAAACTTTCCCCAAAAAAGGAAAGGACTGGTTTGTAACACAACCAGTAATACCAACGCAAAACAGAGGGTTTGAAAGCAAAAACCAGTAAATGATGACCTCTGATTTGAAAATATCAAGTCTCTGGTTGTACCTTGTTTGAAATTTGAAGGAATTTGAAGCTTCGAATTCCACCACAGACCAGTCTTTTACTGACTGTGGGCGAGACTGACTTAGTGAGAGAGAGAGAGAGAGAGAGAGAGAGAGAGGGAAGAAGAAGAGAACCCACTTGTGGAATATAAAAACTCTGAGTTAGAAAAAGCCCTTTAAATAGTGTGAAATAACATTACTACCAGTGGGATTTGTTTGCAAAGTTGTACAATTGCATAGTTGGTTCAGTTGAAGTAACAGAAAAAACCTTCCACGCAACCACCATATGCTTCATGTCCACGAGGGGTTATTTCTTTCGGGCTTTATATGACACAAAGTTAGATTTTCATAAGTTCAAATTGTGATAAAATTAGATTTCATCACTTATGAACCATTTGTTGGATTAGATTCTCTTATTTCAATCTCATCTGTTAAATATACAAACTCCCACCTTGCTCTCAGAAATAATTTGTATTTCACGTACAACACACAATTTACCTAGCATTAATTGGTAAATTAGTATCATACAATTTTGAAAAATTTTATTTGAAAATTTCACCCACCAGTGCCCATGAACATTAAACCAATTTGAAATTTTAATTCTTATGAAATTTAAAACAATAATTAATTAGCCAAATTACGAGGAAAATATGTAAGGAAAAAGAATTTGAAAAAGAATATAGGAGAGTCTAAGTGTATTCGGAAGTGGAGGGAGAGTAATAGAATTTTGATCATATGAGTTGCTACTTTTTTTTGTGGGACCCCCCAATTTTTTTGGGCTAGATTTAGCCCAATTTTATGCTACCCAAGAAATGAAGTTACAAGCCTCAATGGCTGATCTAGCTCTATTTTTCGGCTCATTAGAGATGAAATTTATCACTAAGGCTTGAAATGTAATAGCCTCATAGAGGATAAAGCCTCCATTGAGGATGTTCTAACACCATAAAAACGAGAACACAATTATATTACCTAAAGCGGATGTGCTTTCTTTATACAACTAAGTTCAAATTCTACTACCTATGATTTAATTTGGTTTATAGGAAATTATCGTTTGTATATAAAAAAACATCATAAAAGAAAGAATAAAAGCAAAAGTAAGATTATGCCAAACTGCAAACTTTAATGAATTAGCTTTAAAATACTACACAATTACAAATGAGATCTTATGTTGATACTATGGCATCATAGGCTCTTAAGCTAGATATGAAGTGACCAATATTCCCATTTTTCATAATCAATTGAAGTACGAATATCGAATCTTAATGGACCGTAATAATAAAATTATTCAATCATTGACAATATAGTGCATATTTATGTTGCTCGGAACATATCTTACCAATTACGGACGAAATCAAGTACATTCATTCTCCTCATTTACAAATTCTTTCTACATTTATAATATATAGCTTAGTCGATCTAATACTATAATCTCAACCATAATCAAGTCATTTACACATCGCATCAACGATCTGAATCAGCGCGTCTGTCCAGTTAACCTAAGATTACTATTAGTTTATAGCATTATTTACAAGCTAAATTCAATTTAATCTAGAGGAGTGGAGGGGTACAAATGGTAGGAGAAAGGGTTTAGTGGGTCAATCTAGAAAGTGACACACACGGTTGAGCATAGAGAGAAGAGAACCTTGTTATGTTAATTTTAAAAGTGATAAATTAAGATGACGTAGGAAAATTTAAAAAGTAGTGCCTTCCACTTCCACTTGAGCTTTTCTTTGTCTTCCTAATCCAAGTTGTTCTTATTTTAATTGCAAAACAACTTTGATGGGTATTCCCCCACCCCCCCTCCAAATTGATATGAAATTATATAAAATGATGCAAATATGTTTATAATTCAAGGAAGCGATGAAATCGTTTAAGTACTATAATTTAGTGGTATTATTTTTTATTTTATTTGTAAGTGAGATGTTTTTAGTTCTATAAACGAGTTTAACATCAATTTAATGTTTCACCTCTAAAGTAAGCGGATGAAATATTAGAAGAAAAAGGAAGTGATAATTGAGTAATGAATTTTTTACTATAGCTGCAATTTATTCTATATATTTAATTTACGCTAAGTACATATTCATTTATTCTCTGCCCTTGAATTTATTTTTTCTTTCAAAAAATAGATAATTTGTGGTAAATCATGCTTATCCACTCATTTTCGATCCAAATAAGTTATGAGGAATTTCACCATGTGTGATCACAGTCAATTCTCCACCTTGATGATCAGTAGTACTTATTTTTGGTGAAGCACTTTATGCGCATGCTAATACATAAAATACAAAATATTTATTTGAAAGTTAGAAGATGTGAGTGCAGAAATCCCAATCAAATTCTTATTCCAGACGAAGCATATAAATATTTAATTAACCCCAAAAGAATTTCAGACATTGAATCAATCAATGTTTATCATGCAAGTGATTCTCATCCCTAAATGTGATTTAATATTATGTTAATCTGCAGAATCAAAGTTGCAAAAGAACTTATGCAAAAAGAGTGCATTTTTGCTCAATATCTTTGAGCCGCGGTGACGTTTGATTACTACCCTATTAATTATCATTAAATTAGTTTAAATTTCAAAATTTATGTAGTTAATAAATTAAATCAAATTTATCCAACTGTAATCAATTGAGTGATGAATACCACCGTCCCAAGAGTGCAAAAATATTTCTGAGGAGAATGGGAATCTTGTTACTTCTTTGTCCCTCTAAGTGAGTCTACCTAATGGCCCACTCCCTTATCTTCAGTCGCCCTTTCTCCATTACTCCATTTGGCATTTTGTTGAGAGAGAGAGAGAGAGAGAGAGAGAGAGATGATTAGTATTTTGCTTGAAGTAAGTATAAGTATTAGCTTATTGCTCAAGTGAAAAGGACCTCTAATCTTCTCAAGTGGTTTTATTGTTGTGCTTTCATCGTTTGCATCCATTAGATCGACCAATCAAACAACGATAGATGCATGCGCATATAGATATAGGATATCACTTTCGAGTGAGGATGTTCGCATATCAAGATATACGCAAACGTTTCATCTTGAAGTCGTGTTCGATGATATAACATTTCATTTTTCATAAGACTTATATGTGATTCAATGTCCATAACGTACACATTTGTTTGAAGTAATAATGTTTTTGTCTCACGCAGTGATGGACCCGAAGTAATGATGTTTTATCTCACGTAGTGATGAACCCGAAGTAATGATGTTTTGTCTCACGTAGATGAAAGTAGCTAGGGAGTTTCTATAGTATTGTAACGGAATTGATTTCGCCTACTAATTAGCCAAAGCTTTCAATAAAACCATTTGATTTCGGATTATGATAAGTTATACAAAAGTTAACAAAAGAAGGTGAAATTATATATGCCTAAGTTGTACCCTAGGACCTCCCAAAGTTTGTAACCTAAAGAACCTCGTACAATTTGGTCCCAATAACAAGGAAGTCTAAGTATGACCACTACTTAGGTTGGCTGCATCGTAAGTCGTCCATCTGTGCATGATTGACTGTCAACTATCAATATAAATAAGTACTACAACACATCAAAGACTGTCATCTAACAACGAGTTACGCGTGCAAACAACTATTAGAAACATAACTAGTTAGTTTCCTACTTTCTACGAAGGAAGTGAGTGAGAGAAGCAAAAGGCATGATGAAACCTTGACTTTGTTGCATGTAAATTCCTATTCCCTATCATCACGCCGACCATGTTACGGCTTTTGGGAGATTGACAGCACCAAATGTTTCATGTTCTGCCTTTGCATGCTTTACACTTTCCAAGTTTTGTCCTCATCTCATTTTCCCCCAAAGTTGCAGGCTTTGCCTTTGTCATTGCTTGAAAGGGATCATCTTCGGATCTCTTCCACCAAATCCTACCAATTAACAAATTCGAATCCTTAAAATTTGATCAAACGGCTAAAGTTATTATAACTTTTAAAGGAACCTGCTGTTTTTAGCAGTTGGATCAAATTTCAAGAGTCCGGATTTGTTGATTGGTAGGATTTGATGGAAGGGATCGGATCCCTTTCCGTCTTTGCCAACCCTTCAAACTCAAAACTGGATCCAAACTCCAATTTTTGTTCTGCATTTTAGGTCACACATAGGTCCCCTCCATCGACCCTTTTCGATTTGCCAACACAAGAACTTGATTTTTGTCTCAACTTTTGAACTTTGTTGGATTATTATACTCGATATCTCTTGAGATCATTCTTTATGTAATTAATGTGAGTCATGGACTCATGGGATTAGGGTAATTAAATATAACATGCGTCCATGAAAAGTAATGAACGTGAAACTTGCTTGCGTGTCGATTTGGAAGCTCAAGTGGTTAAGAGTATTCGTTATTGCATTTGAAGTTTCGTGTTCGATTTTCTTTTTGTGTTGTTGCTTGTATAAAAGCTTGGTCGAAAGGCTCAAAATACAAAAGAAATATGCAAAGCCCATCAAAAGCAATGGCAGAACCGAAGACCAAATATGAGCCAAAGCCCTTACAGGTTGAGAGCCCAGAAGCCCAATTTCACAGAAGCTCAACTTCTGATGACAAAGGAGCTACTGGAGTCTTGCACTTGCACTACTGCCTTGAATCTTGCATTCAAATATAACAGGTCTTGGCACATTTAATTTTTCCAGGAATTGAGTTAATTAATTTCATTGACATGAGACCTTATTAAGTATTGCGAAAAAAAAGGCCCGTTAAGATTATGTATTTTGGTCTTATTTGGTGTAAGAGTCTAAAAGATGTCTTAGTCATACAGCCTTACCGAATATCTTATTGTACAGTTGCCCTTTTGTGACTTGTTGAAAGAAAAAAAAATCATTTAATATGATTGAAAGCTGAATATAACCTCACTTTGGAATGTTTTCTGAGTAAATTTCTGCGGGACGTATGCTTCCATAGCAGCAATCTTCAATTTAAATTTAATAATGGGCATTTGGAATCTTGCAATCAAGGAATAAACTCATAGTGGCAAGAGGCATGGCCTGCAGGAAAACATTAAAAAATAAATATTATTTTATTGTGGCAAAAATAATTGACATCATAAGCAAACAAGTTACAGTCGATCCCATGTGAGTCATGGTCCTTTTTTGAAGGTTACGGACAAGATTTTGACAGCAAGAAAACGAAGAGGAATTAGTGATTTCAAATCATTATGAACATATATAATCATTTTAAATTTACTACATTTAGGTTTTTTTTTAGAGCCTCAACGGAACGATGGTTACTACATTCAGTTATTTCATATAATAATTTCCTTCAAATTTTCCATTCTAAGATTATAAGAAACGATAAGATATTCGGTAAGGCTGTATGACTAAGACATCTTTTAGACTCTCACACCGAATAAGACCAAAATACATAATCTTATATTTTCTGAAAAGAGCCTTACGAATGAACTGATCAAGTGCCCTTACCAAGTTTTTCTCTTAAGAAAACTAACCACGTTATCCAAATCTCACATCACATGGCTAACCCACCAACATTTGTATGGACATGTCACATGCTCCTTTCTTCACTCTTTTTGGTTTTATGCTAAAAACAGAAAGAAAAAAGATAATGAAGGACTTACTTGGATCAAGTTCTGTAATTAGAGCAGCACCCTTAAAGTAGCAAGATCCACCTTTGTGTTTGAATCTTTGGAAGTAGCTGTTGAATGCATAGGAAGCATGGTCTTTCAGAGTGTTAGGGAAATAGCAAGCTTGGTTCACCTGAATCTTGCTACAATCTGCACCTCCTCCTCCCCCGCAAGCCCAATCCATTGCTGCCTGCAACTCTCTGTCCGGCATCTGCTCGTCGGCGATGCACCATTGCTCAAACTCCGCAACTGAAAAATGTAGTGTGCGCGCACACACACACATTAAGTGACAATGCTAGTAGAAAGTAAATCACACTAAAGTTTCTTTTTAGGGTTCGATACATGGAGACTGAACTTATATGCATCATGCATGGACGCGAAACTCAAAAAGTTGTGTGATTAGGTTACCTGATTTGAGAGGAGCAACTGAGAGAACGAGCAGAGAAATTATCACCTTTATCAGAAAATTCGACATTTCAGAGAGAGAGAGAGAGAGGTTTGTTTTTACTAGGGATGACCTATCCGAATGAAAGTCTCGGTGGCCAGGACCAGAGCCACCTCTACATATACATATATATATATATATATATATATATATATATTATGTATTAGTGTAAAACTTTGGAAATTAGTGTTTTAAGGATCTCTTTTAATAATTTAAGCAGATGCAAGAGATGGGCACATTACCGTGTTATGGAGAAAGAAATTTGATTTCAGGTGCAATATAAAAACGAATGCAGTGTAATGGGGTTTATTCGACAAGATGTTTGGTATTTTGGTTTTTTGGCCATTCCGTCAGTAAATAATTGGAGACTCATGTATCGTAGGCTATGTTTTAGGGGTGGGTGGGGATTTGGTAATTGTTACTAAATATGCTTTTGGTGGCTTAGGAAGCTGTATTAGCATATCATGAAGAGGGTTGAGATGTTGCGGACAGATTATGTGATGTAGAATTTAATGTTACCATGTCAAGCCTTGTGTTTCAAAATTTCTCCTCTACCGCTCTATTGTTCTACATAAAAAATAAAGTCACAATTGCTTTTTAAACAAGGCAAATATTATAAACTACTCTAGTTTACAAAGACTGACTATTAGAATGAGAGAATCTAACTTAAAACTAATTGACGAGGAGGGTGATTTGAATTAAAGTGCAATTGGGCGGGGTTTTTAGAATGTGAGCAACCAATCCAAATTAATTGACAAAAGGAGAGAGAAGCCAAGGGTTATCTAAACTACTAAGCAAGACTTTTTTTCTTTGATGTGAGATTCATACTGTCAACGGGGGCACCCTACCCAGACTAACGAGACTTATCCACATTTGCAAAGGAAAGTCACACCTACGTGGGTAAAGAATTCAACATATATCCAACTACGTGTTTAAGTTTTCCTAGTCGATTATGGTTTCCTTTTATGGTGTGTGTATTTCCTTTTGCAATTAGGGTTCCTATTTCAATTAGAATATCTATGCTTACTAGCATGTAAACAGTTTAGCTCAGTGTGTACTTGAGCTCAAGCAACCGCATTCGCTCTCCATCTCTCTCTCGCGCTACGAATGGATTCCCGAGAGATCAAGTGTCAATGTTATGGCTGTTTTAAGCAAATGCTGAGACTCATATTCTGTACACTTTTTTAATCTATTGTTCAAGTTTTCTTAATGAAGGGTCGTTCATTTGAAAGAGCAACTATGTACAGATACTAATATTCTGAATCTCTGATGATGTTTGTGGTTGCGTGATTACTTTGTTAAATAAGTTGTTGCTAGTTATGAGGCAAGCAATTGGTCAAGACTTGAACTCAATCGATAAATCGAACGAACCAACCGTACTCTCAGTTTTTGGCAACATCAATGGAGAAACCAATTATGCAGTATAGGAAACGCATATAATTTACACTCAGTGGTACTCTGAAGATACACCTACAACATGATCTTCATTACATATATATATATATATATATATATATATACAGTTATATGCACCCCTACAAAAAAATTTCAAGACATTCTCAGACTAACTCGTAAGTGCACACGCTCTCTTATCTCCGATTATCAAGAGTCTTTCGTATTTTCTTCGATCTCCCTCCATGCGGAGAATGTCAAAGCAGCCATCAACTCTGATAAAATGAACAAATAATCTTTCATCCTTCAAGGATTCGGGTTTATTAGCTTGCAATCTTGCACCAACACCGAGGAGATGAAAGATTCATTCATCTCAGTAGAGTTCAAAAAATGGATGATTTTGGCACTACATGGTTCTTAATCCCGACCTACATACTACAAACAATGGAGGAAAAAATTTTGAAGTGGAAGCGGAAGGCAGACGCTATCTACAAACAAGAGCAGAGGGTATGTACCGAAGGCCATCATTTCTCTAATTTTGCTTGGCGGATGATCATAAAGTATTTGATCCGACAAGTGATGGCAGCCAGTCTCCCAGTATACACACGCACATGAATACGTTCTCTGTGGCCCAATACGCAGTATTCCTGAAAGAACAGCAAAATGGGTTGTGTTCAACCATTTCTGAAACAGCTGAAAGACATATTTTGACATGTGCAAGAAGAGAAATGCTAGAAAATTACCGTGGTTGGAAGTTGGGAAAATATGGATAGAACTAGTCTCTCAACCCAGTCAAGGTAGGGCCCGGGCAGCTCAGTGTTAATTGGAGAGCCCATGACACTACGGACATCAATCCACGAAAAACCACATCAATAGGAATCCCTCTCGATTAACCAGACTCAAAGAAACGTGCCACTGCTGAATACAGCTGGTCTTCTTCAAATGGCTTTGACACATAATCATCCATCCCGCATTTTATGCACTCTTCATTTGAAGCCTGAATCACATCAGCCGTCATAGCCAATATTGGCGTGTGCCAATTTACGACATTGCCAAACATCTCAACTGATGCTTCCCCAGCTGCAATTTTCTCATTTACCTCACTTTCCATACCACGGATGATCCGAGTTGCTTCAAACCTGCATGATTATAGACAGTTAAAAACTAAAGATCCCTTTGATTAGAGAATGAAGAGTCGGCAGATTCATTACCCATCCATTTCCGGCATCTGGAGATCCATAAAGCAAGCATCAAAGTTGTGGGGTGGTTTAAGCTTCAACAAAGCAACCTTTCCGCTCTCCACACAGGTGACGATTGCTCCATACTTCTTTAAAGCACCTTCTGCCACTCTTCTGTTCACTACATTGTCATCCACCACCAAAATTCTCTTCTCTCTTAGTAACTTTCCAAGAGTTGGCTTGTTTGCATTTAGAAGCCTCTTCTTACGACTTCCAAGGGCTTCTTGAAAGCAAGCAATTAAGACACTTAACCGAAGTGGCTTTGTCAATACTTTATCTACAAGACCTAAAGATGTTACTACATTGCGTTCAACAGAAGTGATGGAAGTAGCCACGAGAAGTATCTTCGGAAGGTTTATGAGCAATTCCACGTTGTTTTTCCTGTGCTCTTTAAGTGACTGATGCAATATAATACCAGTTTCTTTATCCCAAACATCTTTGTCAATAAGAACCATGGCCAACGGTGTGGAAAGACTGCACGAAAAACAGTTAACAATGCATTAGAAACATCAAACCCAAATTCTACTGTTATTAATCAAAACATTCTCTTATTAGTATCAATTACCTTTTCCTTGTATAATTTAAATAAAGTCGTAGAGTTGTATGAAGAATAAGTATCTAGTTTCTTCTTGTCTCAAATCACTTTTTAAGAAAAGTTGTTTAAGGTGTACGCATACCAAATCACTTTCTTAGAGAAGTTATGGAAAGTGAAAAAAAAATTGTAAAGCTGTGAAGTGGTTGATTCCATGAATTCTTATCATACCAGGAGAATCCTTTTATCATGTTCACAGTAATTAAATGCTACAGAAGTATATTAAGACCTCGAGTCTTCAATGATTTGTTTCAGGACATAAAACCGACTACAAACATAAACTATACTTGAAAAGATAAAATTCACCTGGTGTTGCCAGTGCTAGATAAATAAGAGCACGCTGATTCCAGACAGGACGCTGTATCCACAGATATTCCCAATCTCCGCATATGGTATTTCGTGACCTCAGTTCGGATGGTTTTATTATCTATTACCAATGCTCTCAGTCCTTGAAACTCTGAGACAGCTGGTTCATACTGGTGCCACTTTGTCTCCAGGGAACTTAATTCTCCCTTCCCAAAAGTTCCCATAAATGAAAAGGTACTTCCGGTGCCAGGTTCACTTACAAACCCTATCTCCCCACTCATGAGATCTACCAGACGTTTGCTAATGCTCAATCCTATTCCAGTACCACCATAAGTTCTAGAAGTGGAGCTATCAGCCTGCATAAAAGGTGTGAAGATGCGATTTTGTGCCTCTAGAGGGATTCCTACACCTGTATCCTCAACTGTTACGAGTAATTTGATCATATCAGATTTATCCAGTGTTGTGCTGCGTATTGATTTAAAACCTTCCCAGCTTTTCCATCTATTGACAACAGGAAAGCCACTCAATGTATTATAAGTTTTGTTTGAGACATCTCCAACTAGGTTAAAGCCTTGTCTTAGAACTTCATCCATAAGATCAGGTGGGGCCCTCACTTCATCCACCAGATGCACCGAGACAAATATGTGTCCTTTGTCATGGGTGAACTACAGTTTAAACAAGTTAACAGACAATTAGCATAACGAGTACGTAATAAAACCTGTAAACAGTTTCTAAAAGTGAAACAACTACTATAAATTACGGATCGTTCTAAGCATAATCATCTAACCGTGTACAAGTCCCAACTATATAGTATATTTCTGTTAGCACCTGGTAGCCTATCATTTCAATATAGGGACAGAAAATAGGGAAGCTTTTATCACCAAACCAGTATTAAGAAACGTATCTAACCTTAATTGAATTCCCAACAAGATTTGTGATTATCTGCCGAAAGCGTCCAGGATCACCAATAACAACTTCAGGTACCATATTGGAGACATAAGCAGCCAACTTTTATCACGCAAAACAAAACCCAAACCACAAGAACTGATATAAGTAACAACTACAGAAAAATACATCAAATACAAAGGTTAAATTTTGTTTTTACCTCGATCCCTTTCTCATTGGATTTTCCTGAGTTAAGTGATAGAACATTATCAAGCACTGAACGCAGATCAAAAGGAACAGTTTCAAGTTCCAGCCTGCCTGATTCGATTTTGGCCTGATCAAGAACCTCATTTATCAGCGATATCAGTTCTCTCCCGCTGGCATGAGCAGTCTCCGCGTAGTCCTGTTGGTTTGGACCTAGATCGGTGTCCATCAGCATTTGCAGCATGCCTGGATTTTGATTAAAATATCATCAGATTATGTAACCTTGAAAGTTTTGTGCGATACCGAATGATGCACTAAAGAACATCTAAGTTACCTAAAACACCATTCATTGGTGTCCTGATCTCATGGGAAACAGTTGCAAGGAACTGCAAAAGAGAGATGTTCAGCCACGGGTTGATCAAGAAACATCATGTAATACAGTATAGACAAATAAGTAAACAATTGGGTTTATTTTTTCATTTCAGACGGGTCAGAGACTAAATTTCATGAGAGAACCTTCCAGTGATAGGAAACTCTTATAGCTAATGAACAAAATATACCTGAGATTTGGCCACATCTGCAGCTTCTGCACGAACTTTGAGTTCCATCATCTCACGATAGTCTGCCTCCACTTTCGCTATTCGGCTTATGGCCGCATGAAAAATATGACTAACTAGGAAGGTAATGACTAGGACTCCTATGGATGCACTTGCTGCTGTCAAAGGAAACGGAGGTTTGTGCTTAAACCTGCAACCGAAAGAGTACTGTATTGGATTGGAGGAAAAGAAAAAGAAGAGTAATTCCACATATTTGGGCTGATATATATATATATATATATATAATTAATGTTGTATGAAATCTAACCTGCAGTGCATTTCATGTTTGCGTTGTGGATCCCCAAAATCCAGGTTGCTAATTTGCAACAGGCCAGTATCAATAACATCAGTACCATACATGTTGATCGGAGCAGATGAATTAGTTGTATCATAAACATTCACAACAATTGTTTGCTTGCTGGCAAGTTGGTGCAGGAGCTTCTCCACCAGTGACGGTACATCATATGATGCACCTAGATACCTATTTATGAAAGCACCAGTACAAGAATTTCAGCCTGTAGATATTAAATGCAAAATAATTCAGAAAGCACAAGTCACAGCCATGTACTAGAAATCCAGAAAATTCCATGGTTACAAAATTACCCCACAGTAGCTTGAATTCGTTGCTCTGGTGTGGAATGTGGAGGCAAATCAGCATTATAGACGGCGAATGTGAGTACAACTCCCAGGTGATTGGATTTCAATAGCTTAAACGGGGAGGTCAATACTCCCTTTCCAGTTGCCCTTGCTCGCAAGATGTTCTCACGGTCTTCCTATATAATTAGCAGTATTTCACATTAGCATTATGAGAATGGTTACTGGATATCGAATATGCCTTTGCAAGTATGACTTGTAGAAGTAAACTTTTTAAGCGGTTGATAAAGTTTTGAATTGTGTGGGGAGAAGTGTGGTCCAGTGACATTGAAATTATCAACGTAATATCTCTCCCTTCTTGTACAGGTTTAATTTGACACGAAAACAACAAGAAGGGAGGTGAAGGTAGTAATGGTTTAGTCTGAGGCATTGGTATAGATAAAGTGGCTCATAAACAAAAAATTAACAAAAGCAGCAAGAAGAGAAGGGAGAGAGGGAGAGCATATTTCTTAAGCCAAAGCTAAAATAAGGACGAACCTTTCCGGACATCATGTCAATAGAGACAATGTGGGAGACAGTTTCTTGAGAAAATATCACGGGTGCATATTCATCTTGAACAGGCGCAGGGGCCAAGCTTTCTGTAATAAAATCTTGGACTAGAGTCTGGTCCTCAGTTTCCATTTTTTTTATTGTCCATCCATGTTCCTTCTCAAATTGTTCCCTCTCGGCATGAGTAACTTTCAAAGCATAAGCAACACCACTCGTAAGGGGTCTCTCAAAAGCTGTTCGCTCTGTATATTCACCAAATGTTTTCTGTGGAAAGAAAGAAATGTACAAGGTTAAACCACTTCATAACCCAATAGAGTTGCACAAGGGTAAAGTTACTGATTAGTTTTTCCTTTCCTTACTTTTCAGTATAATATAAATTATAAAATCCTTGAATTACATGCTCAAAGCGCCTACTAAGTTGGCTTATCTAGGCGGACAAATGACTTACCTAAAGGTAGATATGAAAATTACCTGATCAATTGCCGTAGGTTGTTTCCCATGGTGAAAGGTGGAGACCAGAATAGCTAAAGCATGAACATGATTCAGGCTCACATTAAACTGATCCTGCAACATCCGGGCTCGTTCATCGCACATGTTGGCAAGTGTTTCTTCCCTCCACAAATGATCTCTTGCACACAAGTGCCACCATAACCACAATGATGTAATGAAACCAAATACGATAAATACTAAAAGTAGATTCTTCCTCCAAGTGCCAGCAACCTTAGGAGGCTTTGGGGGTTGCTGTTGCTGTTTCTCTGGCTGCTTCCTCCGACGCAATGGCTGCTCTTTAACCTTTTGAACCAACTTCTGTTTTTTATTCCTCCACAATTTCATAGAAAAACCAGACAGTTTGTAACACATGATCATTCCAACAAATGCCCACCAACATTGTATTACCAAAGTACAAAGCATCTGAGAGTTCTCTTTTGCACACTCCTCCTGTGCCACCGAACCCAAATTGTTATAATCAGAAAAAAAAACAAACAAAACACTTAGTTATTTTGAACCCTCTCCGATGAGTTTTGGTTTGCATTTGTTTTTTCCAGACTAGTAACATGGATACAAACTATTTAAATTAAATAGTTAGAGTTTTCGCACAGAAAAGCCATCCCAATTACATCTTCACACACCGAAACACACAAATTAGGATTTTAGTGTGCATATCAGATACATGGTCCTGGCATGGCATCATAGCACCAACTCAAATAAGAAAAGAAAAAACCAAATGTGAATCCTACAGGAAATCTGTCAAAGAATATGTCTTCATTTGATCATTCAACTCTTCATACATATTCAGTTTTTGAGCTTTTCCAGAGTTGAACACCTTGCTAACATTTTCTGTTTCCCCCTTTAATGCATACGGAAAGGGGTTGACTTGACTCACGTAAATTACTCGGTAGCTATAACATCTATGGTAATAATGGAACCTAAATTGTAACATTGACAATTTGACACATCCATAGTTCAGTCTAAGCATCAAAGTTATACCTTTTCACAAATCCTATTAGCTGAAACTGTAGATTGCACAGTGCATGATGGGGATGTGTCCTCCAGCAATGATACATCACACTTCCTGCGGATGTTCTCATCTTGAACCAGGCATTGGTCCTTGGCTTCTTCATTTTCTGCTGCCCATTTATGTCGCTTCTGAAACTCCTCATCTGAACATAGCACCTTAAGATAACAGGAAATGACATTACCTAACATCATACCTGGTCCTGGTTCTTTGGTACATTCAAGGGATGCTATCTGTAACACATGGAGACTAGTGAGAAGAAGTAGAAAAATGGGGGCATGTAAAAGCTTTTTCTCGTAACTATGCGGTTTTCCCCTCTTAATACACAGAGACGGTCTCAAGCATCTTGCATATGATTGCTTAAAGTGATAACTTATCATTTGACTGGAAAAATAAGTGGCGAAATCAATCGATCAAAAGTTCACTGTTCAATTACTATGGTTTGCTAGAAAAGTAGAGCTAAAGCATCATAAAATAACGCTACAACGGATAGTTGATACACAATTTTTTTGGGCGGACTATATATCCTACATATGTGGAGTATTGAACTACAATAGATTCATCAAATTATGTCAGCTGACAGTTATCGAAAAACCAGTAATCCATTGTAAATCTGAATTCGGAACAGGAAGAATACTAAGTATATGGATACGGCTCGAAACTACTTTTATTAAAGGGATTAATCGATTAAGCTAGAACAAATACACAAAAGATAACAAAATTGATTTTAATCCAACTTCTGGATATCCAAAAACCAAAAGAGAAAACAATTTCTTGAATTCAGTTAACATGTTTTCGCTTCGCTTGAATTCAAAGCGGTCTGTCCAGTCCAATTCATAACCAAAACAAGAAATTTCTAAAGAAAAGCACTTTACCAACCATTAGAAGCTGCAAAACCAAACAAACTAAAGGAGAAAAGCAAAAGCAAGTGCTTATAGATGCAAGTTTAAGAAGAGCCATGAGCACATCACCTGATCTGATTCGGAGAACAACGAAGCGAACGCGAGAAGTTGGGATTTGCTGACATTGAAATGATGCTGCAGGATCCAAGCTTTCTCTCCACCCATATCTGGAGCCTTCTCTCTCATCCCCAAACCTCCATCATTGAAACTAAAGAAACCCCAAATGATTGTAACAAAACCCAGAAGCCCCAGAATTAGGACCTTTCCTCTCCATCTTCTGGTACAGCTAGTCCCATGCAAAGTCTCCATTGCCTTGTTCAAGTCAAGATTGAAGGGCAATCTGCCATTAAAACCAGAGGATACCCTACAATTCAGATACATGCTAATGCAACTCCACAGAGATTTCTGAAAGCTTCAGCACAACTAGTCATCAAAATCTGACCACCAAATGCTGAAAACCCAGCAAAATCTTCAGCAAACCTAGTTCAGGAAACACATCAAGAACAATGCTTTACTGAAAAAACCTGAAAAAAGATGTGAAATTTCATGGAACCCACTACAGCCTTCAGGAACCCAGCTCCAAATTCCACTGCTTTTTCACTTTCAAGTTCAAATCTTTACATCTGGGAAGCATGAAAAACCCATCAAATTTACTACTTTTTTTCTCTAAAAGGGGGGCTACCAATCATGCAAACCAACAAGTTGATGAGCCAAAGCACTGTTATTATTTGGGCAACCTGTGAAGAAATCATTAAGGAGATAAGAGGAAACAATTAGCCTTTTTGTGTATAAGGGCTCTTTTTAGTTTCTACCACTCACATTCTGCGAACCCAAAAAGGAGCATCAAGAGTGATGCATTTTCTATTTGCAAAAATTGGTAAAGGCACTCACTTTTTTAAATTCAATCAAACATACTATTTTTTTTAATTTTACTATATTACCCTTTGAATATCTAGTCTAGAGCCATCCGATTTAATTTAGAGAATCGTAACCAAAAGTTTTTGGTACTGTTTATTTTAATAAAAAAAATCATATTTTTACACTAAAAAGTCAGTATTGGTACTATTTATTTTACCATTAATTTTATCCTTATCGTTAAAACTCAAAGTTTTCAAACATTTTCATTAGTTTTTCTTTTAATTTAATGGCGCCGTAACGATCCTTCAACAATTATATTTGAGGCCACAACGACACTATAACGACACTCTAACAGTCCAAAGAGACCACCTTGGGTTGCACGTTACCCGATTTTGTTGATGTTATTACCGTTAAATTATTACCGTTATGACATCAGATTGTTGTTGTTGCAATGTTGTTATAACGTCATTAAATTGACTCAGATGTCTCTTTAGAAGATCAAATTCGTAACACCACATGCTAAAATAAGCATTCAGAATGTGAGTGTTTTTCATTTGAGAAAGCACGCGTGAGACCTATTGGCAATTTTTCTCACACACAAAAAAAAAAACCCTGCACCCAAAATAAAGGAAATTTTGATTGGACCGGTGTTGGTTTCTCTAGAATTCCAACTGGAACCAATTATCAGAGTGAGAAAAATATGGCTTCTTTTCTCTTTTCTAAACCCCACATACTGGGTGGCGGTTTTAGACACGACATAGTATATGACTCGAAATAAGCACAAATATTTATAGAATTCTAACTTAACTACATAATGAATTAAATGACTCAAAACTTGCAGTGTTTGGCGATTTCAAACACGTTATATAACTCAAAACTCGTTAAAATATCTACAATGTGTAGCCAAATTTCGAATTCGACATATTACACTACTCGAAAATCAGACAAGTAGAGACCCACAGTCAATTCCTTATTCTCACTGTTCAGGTTGGCGTCCAGCATTCTGATTTGAGGTTTGGGGACATCATTATCTCATCATCTAGTGGGGGAAGCTCTAGAAAAACCCAACATTAACAAAAATACAAAAATACCATAATAATAAACACAGGTTTTCCAATATTCACTATTTTTTTTATTTTTTATTTACAACGAGCTTAATCTCACAATAAGTTAATAATAATGTAGTTTAAATATATTTTTAGCGAAGTTCAAATATAAAACATCACTACACTTACAAATAAAAAAATATATTATTAAATCGTAATATTAAGTTACACTACTTAAAGTTATTTAATTTATTAAATTTCCCTTACTTTTTCTTTTCTGTGGACTCTCTTACTTTTTTAAGAGTTGAAAGTGACTGCACCCTTCAGTGTTTAAAGGTGTGTATCTGCTCACTGCTGCAATGCAGATGTACGGACTTACGAGATATAATATATTTATTTATATATATATACACACGTAGTTTTATTTACGCATATTTTTTTACTTCCTTCACTTTCTTTATTAATATTTGTTATTTAATCATTTTCAATTCCATTTCGACAGTCAATATTGAGAGGTGTGTGTGGACAACACAACTCTCTCTATATATTTTGTGAGACAGAGGACAGGCTTCCACTAAAACTTCCCAGTTTCTTTTTTCCATTTTTTGCTCTTTCCTTTGTGGACACTACTTGGTTGCTGAAAATACACGTGTTCAAATAATTGAAATTGTAGACACATATTGGACACTTGTCCAAATATAATTGAGTACAGCAAGAGTTGTTGTTGAAATTTCAGCAGCCAAGTAGTGTCCTTTTTTTGTCTCTTCGGAATAATATGACAACAACAAAACAAATTTTGAAATTTAAGTTCTAAATTGTTTTATTTTACCGTCCACGTAATTTGGTGATAGAAAATATGAAAAATAAATAAAAAATTGTGCAAGTCTAGTTTTTAGAATAAAAGGGGCAAGTAAATGGGGGAAAGCGTTAATGGGTACACCATTTGTGTAAAGATTCTTAATTAAATTAAGGGTGTATTTTAATGATGTGGACATCTACATGAAAATGTTTGCCGGCATACCCTACCCGTCCAATGCAATATAATGGAATAATTTGATTAAAACAAAAACCACTGTTTTAGTGTAATAAAAAAAATTAAAAACATGATTAGGTTGACCATCATTAGAAGCTATTTTATTTTGCTTTAAGTATTAATTCGGTCTATTGACCTAAAAAAAAAGTATAGTGTTATTCACACTTATTTTTATCTCTAACACGTATTTGTCAATTTTTTTATCGAGTAAAGATGAGTGTGTAAGAAGTAAAAATAGATATGTTTATAGCACTACCCAAAAAAAGGGTCTATACCAAAAGGGTGGTGCTATCCATAGACCCATTTTTATCTCTCACATATTTATCTCAATTTCCAACATTCTAATCAAATGAATTGAAAAAGATCAATAGACAAAAATTAATAGTAATGTGTAAAAAATAAAAAATAAAGTGTGCGAAAAGCGCTACCCTACCCAAAAAATGTCATCAAACTCTTCCATATTGTACAACTCTTTTCCTCCACTTTTTTGGCCTTACATTGTACTAGTATCTATTTTGAGTAAACAAGTAGATATCATAGGTTTTATCTTCGGAAGTGGACGACATATGATATTTTTTAGGCATTGACCTTGTCCATTTTTTTTTTTACCTTCTTTTCACCTTAGTTTGTATTTTTCTTCTTTGGCTTTGTTTGTTTCTAAAATCTATGTCAATAATTCAAGTGATTAAAAACATCTATCGACACATGTAAGATCATGTTTCAATTGGTCCCTCCTTTAATAGCAATTGTATCAACAAAAAGTGTGCTCGTTTGTGGAATATTAACAATTTGGACATATTTTATGCGTAATTTACATGTATCAAAAGTCGGCTCATGCTTCTCTTTATTTCATGTTTTTTGTGATTGAGGAATAATAACTATACGTATTTTATTTTTCTCTACATATCCATATTTAATCATGTTCGTTATTTTCGTTTGATTTATCTAATATGATGGCTAAAAATAAAGAAAAATGTGTAGGAGCCGAAGAGAAGAAAAAATTATGTGATCATCATTTCACTCTGTAATATTCAACCTAACAATTAGCAAAATACTTTTCTTAATAACACGAAATGGTGACTTAGAATCCTCTTTTTCACATTATTTTTCATGAGTAAGTGGCTAAAATTCTTTTTTTTTTTCATATTATTTTCACCAGTGGGCGGCTAAGATTTGATGCATATAAGAGCATCAGTGGAGCTAGGGTAAAGGTAGATTTAAGTTCAAACATCCTTGTAGTAATGATTAAAATATAGGAAATTTTAACAAAACATTATCGGTACTGTTCATTTTTAACGAAAAACCACATTTATACATTTTTCTAGTACAATTCACTATACCTTTAAAATGACTTTTCATTAAAAAGAAAGTTTTTTTAAACTTTTCGTTAGTTTTTCTTAAAATATAATAATAAAAAAGGAAAACTAATTAAAAAGGTTTGAAAACTTTGAGTTTTAATGATAAGGACAAAATAAATGGTAAAGTGAATGGTACCATGATTAACTTTTTAGTATAAAAATGTAGTTTTTCGTTAAAGTGAATAATACCGATAGCTTTTCGTTAAAGTTCTCTAATAAAAAAGGAAGAAGAAGAGAGATGCTTGAGGCCTTGACATAATGGCATCAACCACTTCACTGTTAGAAATGCATCCTCATGGTATATGGGCAACACATTTTAAAGGCTCAATTATTACTTCATGGCTTGGACCCACCACTGTGTTCTATGGGTCTATGAGTGTATGTGTATATGTGTGTCATGCATTATTCTTCTCCCAATGAAGATTTACTTTGATGGGCACTCTTGTTAATGATTTTAACTATTGATTTCTCACCTTTTTTATTCCTAGGTAACATGAGAGATGTTGGACTCTTTTTTAATCATATGACAACTCTGTGTTATACATCATGCATTGCACAAAGCATTAGCAAAAGATATTATTATACAATTTGCATATTTTTGTCTTAGATTGTGAGAGTTCGTTTGGTATCAAAGTTGAGAACGAAATTCAAAATTTTAATTTTTTTCTAAAAGCACATGTTTTGATTTAAAAATTTAAAATTCAAAACCTTGTTTGGTATGCAACTTTTCTAAACTAATCCAAAACTGAAAAAGTTAAGTTGAAGATCTTGACAGAGCTTTTTTTCCCGTAGTAGATTCTGATCTTCGTTGGGGTTTTGGGCTTGAATAGTGACCTGAATCTCTGGCGAGATGGCGGAGGAAGGAGACGACGTAGTCAAGTTGAATCCTCTGCAATGTTATGGACTGAGTAGTTGGGGGACTCATGGTGGATCACGAGGTAGAAGATGTCGGCAGAGGCGGCGGGGAGGAGGATGAGGGCGGCAACGAGGCTAAAGAGCTAGCATAACATTTCTCTCGTCGTTACGTGGACTTCTAAACTTATTTTGCATCTTAAACAAAACCGAAAACCACGCCACCTCTATATATATATATATATTTATTTATTTATATATACGAAGATGATGCTAAAAAATATGAATAATAATGCAGACGTGAATTAGACTAGTTGATTAAAACATAATGTTCGTCACATCACAACTATTTTTTTATATCATTTATAAATTAGAGTAATTTCGAATACAGTCATAAACAAAGATACAATGAAAATTTCATACTAACAATTACCCTTCTAGTCATCTCTATTTATTGACCCAAAAAAAAAAGGAAAACTAATGAAAATGGCTTGAAAACTTTGAATTTTAATGATAAGGACAAAATAAAGGATAAAGTGAATAGTACCATGATTGATTTTTTAGTGTAAAAATGTGGTTTTTCGTTAAAGTGAACAGTACCAGGTGCTTTTCGTTAAAGTTCCCAAAAAAAAAGCCATCTCTATTTTTGGTTATCAACTTCTACATAGTTCACTACAAAAATATAAAATAAAATTAAAAAAAAAAAAACAAATTCTAGGTGGTTATTTTATTTTGCAACTGCTTTAGCAAGTAAACCCTTAGGCTACTCAACCACACATGGGTTTAGCGGCGGACTAGGCGGCAAACTCCAAATCCTCGGCTCCGATTTTGAGCTCAGATCGTCGAGGGTCGCGACGAGATTAAGTGGGGGCCACGACAGCTGCTTCTGACAAATAACATTTCCATCTTTTCCGACTTTTGCCCTCACCCTATCAAACGCCCCCGAGAAAAAACCCGGGAAAGAATCTAAGGGCGACACGTCATCAGCATCGTAAACGGGTCCCGCCACGTTTCTGTTCGGTTATAACTTAAAACCGTATGCGGCCAAAGCTGACTCGACAGACAAACCCAATCCACTACCCGACAAATCTACGGCAAGTTTTTTGTTTTTTTTTTCGTGACGAAATTACCAAAAGGCCTCTCTAGTCTACTTTTCTTGGGCCACAACTTGGCTATTTTAGTGTAAGTACGAGGGTAACATTGTAGTTTCAGGTTGAGCGGCCAAACGCATGTGTCTGTTGCGCTGGAAACAAATACGAACAGAAGGTGATGTTGACTTTAGTTTATGAAGCTTTTTTCTTGTCTATTTAAATTAAAATCTTCTAATTCCGTACATCTGTTTGTTTGTATTTTTGAATTTTGAATATTTGAAAATTGATTTATTTTCAGTCTACCTAATATAGTTGAACAAATATTTAAGGGTGATTATGTATAAAATTAATAAAAAATTACAATATTAATTATATATCAACAATATTTATGTTAATTATAAATAGATTAATTATGTATTATAATACCTAAATGCATTTAAAATATACAAAAATTACAAAATCTACCACCACAGCTGGCACCTACTCAAAATCACCTCGTTTCTCATATTTTTTATTTTTTGAAATAGATCAATATGAATCAGACACTGCATTGCATTGTCTTTTCATGGTTTTGTTTTTTACATTTGGATTCAGATCTTGCGTTGCAGTATATGTTTCCTGATTCTGCTTTTTTCCTTACCTCATACGCTTCACACATCGCTCGACTCATGACTTTTACATTTGAATTCAGAAAACGGCAATACATTATTCGTTTCTTGTTAATGTATTTTACATTACTTTACATTTGGATTCAGACATTGTAATGCCATGTCTGTTTTCTACCTTTTTTTTTTTTTTCATTTTGATTCATACACTATGTTGCAGTGTCCATTTCCTAATTATTTTTTTTCCATCACTAAGTCCTTGTCGTCTACTTCCTTTCCAGAAACGGCCTGCTTGAGCTCACTCACTTCATGGAAGTCCCTCTTTCCTCTCTCGGTGGTATCTTTCTCAGAGGTAAGAGTTTAGTTTCTCTCTACTTTCTTGGCAACTATGACCTTTAATTGGAATCTAGGTGGGAGTCGGCAGCCTGTTTTGACAGATGATATATAATTAATTAGTAAAGATTTTATTGACCTTTGGCCAAATAACCTAAAAATTAATATACTAACATAAATTCATGTACATAACATATGACTTAACTCAAGAAACAAATACATGAATGGATAATATATCTCTAAGCAAGATATGTACCTAACTAAAAAGTACAAAAACATAATATACCTATGCGCAAGACACATAAATCTCTAAAAATGCTAATTATAAGATAAAAAATTTTGTCATATAGGTTGTTTATAAAAAATAAAATCTATGAGTGGGTCTAGAGCAGCAGCAAGAAGGAGAAGAAGAAGAAGAAGAAATAATAAAAAGTAAATGAAATAAGAAAAAAATAGTTAAAGAGATAATTAGGAAGAGATTTCATTTCTATAGTAAATTTTAAGGAAAACTAATGAAAATGGCTTGAAAACTTTGAGTTTTAATGATAAGGACAAAATAAAGGGTAAAGTGAATAGTACCAGGATTGACTTTTTAGTGTAAAAATGTGGTTTTTCGTTAAAGTGAACAGTACCGGGTGCTTTTCGTTAAAGTTCCCTAAATTTTATTATTAAGGGATCTAATCTATTTTAATAAAATAGACTATTCCTAATATTAGCTAAAAAAATTAACTTATTTTAAGTTTTCTCTAAAAATTACGAGGCCAGTTGCTTTATCTTGTTTTCATAATTAAATTTGCCATGTTGTATTTGTATGAGCAGCCCTGTGAGGATAAATTTAGTGTACATGAACACCACAGCACAATATTATCATCTTACAGATTATGATATAAATAAATGATATGATTCATATGTTCCCTAAGTGCTATAACTTTGACCAAAATCGTAATACTGTAGTGAGGTTTTTGGTATACTAAAAAATTTACTCCATGACGATTGTATAACAATGTGTTTCATGGTTTCGACTTGCTAGATATTTCTGTTTGTTCACCAACTATTCTTTATGAAATTTAGATTGAGTTTATTTGAACTTAATTGGGTCAAATTTAGATTCGAGATTCAACTTGCACCACTATATATGTAGGCGTTTCTTGATCTCATGGTGGATATTTGTGGTAACATAGTTGAAGAGTTGATTGAAATTATTGAACATGTTGTTTGTATATGGCATGTGCATGATTAGATGTTCACTTTTTAATCCCATGTCCCACTATTGACAACTTGATAAGTTGATGGCGATGGCAATGTCACTTCCGGGAAAAGCCATCTGCCCATGCGTTGCCTTTGCCCAAAAGCAAAACCCTTAAAACAATCCAAGAAGGTAGTACACTTTTCCAAGCATCTCTCCTACTTGAACACTTATGGTAACCAAAACAAACGAAAACAATCAAGAAATTATGAGAAGCTCCTCTCATGCAGTCAAGGGTGAATCTTTATGCAACGGAAAAGTTGTTAATTTGTGATCGAGAGATCACGAGTTTGAGTCGTGGAAATAATTTGTTCTACAAAATAAAAATAAGGTTGCATACGATAGACGTCTCCCCTCTTCCTCCGACCATCGCAAAACAGAAAACTTTGTTGGTTTGAGATCATCCTATACCGTCGCCCGCCGTGACATTTTTTCGTTACTCTAGAACATTTGAATACATAATCTTCATGTTGATATGTAAGAATCACTTTTGGAGTGTCAAGTTATACGTGGTAACCAAGAAGATAGTACACTTATCCAAGCATCTTTCCAACTTAAGCTTATGGTAACCAAAACAAACGAAACCAATCAAGAAATTATGAGAAGCTGCAGTCGAGGGCGAGCTTTTGTGCACTAGAAAGATTGTTAATTTGTGATCGAAACGTTACGAGTTCAAATCGTGAAAACGACATTTTTGCAAAGTAAAGGGAAGTAGGTTGCGTACGATAGACGTTTTCTTGTCCCTTTCCAATCATTGCAAAGCAGACAATCTTATTGGCTTAGCTTGGGATCACTCTATGTAGTCGCCCACCAGGACATTTTCTAGTTACTCTAAAACATTTGAATACATATTATTCATGTTGATTTATAAGAATCACTTTTGGACTGTCAAGTTATACGTGTTGAGACGAGATGCTTAATTTATTTGGTTTGCAGAGAATATTTATAGAGAATAACTTTTGGATTATCATGTTCTACTCTGGTTAATTAAGGTAATTAAGCCTTCAAATAACCAATTTAAATGGATGATTAACTTTAATAATAAAAATGTTCTATCTTTCTAAGAAAGTTGTAGTAGGTTGATCAACTTTTGCGTGGCATGTGAGGGCAGGTGCATGGTGGGGTAGGCTGGAAAAAAGATTGTTCTGCAGTCCCATGAATGTTAATCATGTTACATAATACAACATTAGGTTATCTTTCTTAATTATTTATACTTTAATCTAAAAAGATGTCTCAAAGCACTACAACTAGTATCCACTTTAAATTACTCCAAAAATCTTATAGCCATTGCTTTGTATGATTTGTAGGCTCCTATAGCCGACTTTAACGTCCACCAAAACATTTTTAGTTGTTGGTAAATGTCCACGAAAATATTTGTTAAGATCTTTTTCTTTTCGAGAGCAGCATATACGTTTCAGATTTATTGTTATTGTAATGCCTCTTAATAATGATATGATGTCATATTAAATAAAACTTACACATAATATTGTATTTTTAACATGCGACATTACAAAAACCGTGTAACTGTCATGCAAGTTTTTCTCCCATTTGCAAAAAAAATCATAGAATTAATTTAGGTGCCAACGGCTACCTGGCAACATGCTTAAGCTTGGAGGATTGCTCAGATTTTTATACTTAATTGTTTGCAACTCAATAGATTTTCTGTTAATCTCAATTTAAAATGATTACCAAAAATACAAGGATCCTATAGTATTGCTTAACCTTAGGGGCTTTTTTTATTTTTATATTATTATGAGAGGGGGAGAGTTCGAAATAATTACATTAATTTAAAGGAGTAGGGAGTTTTGAACTTAGGACGCATGGACATAAACTCAACACATTATCTATTAGAATATTGGACCACATGCAACCTGAGAGCGTAAAAATAGGCATCATCTGAAGAGTGGTTAACATTGCAGGGCTTTGAATATGAACCCAATAAACTGCCATTGCAAGTTTGCAACCTAAAATGGATGCTTAATAGGTGAGTGTAAAATTTATGTCAAGGGTGTTAATTATTTTCTAGGTGAAGTATGATGTCAGTTTGAACAGGTCATTAGCAACATGATATATGAGATTATATTTTTCTATTATTTGAGTCAACAAGAAAATGTGTTTCAAATTTGAACTTGATATAATTTAGACGAAATAAATCAAATGAAAATCTTCTGTTTGAAAGAAAAATGGGAAAAAGATGAGGGAAAAAAAAAAGAAAAAGAAATAAGAACACCAAACTACGTAATTTCTTCTTCGATGCAAATACTTAGGGAAGGGGAAGGTGAAGATAGGATTTCGAGTGCAATAATAAACAGTCATAGAGCTCATCTAAGATTGCTTTTGAAGAAAAGAATGTATGGTCATAAACGTTTTTGTTAGAAGTGTTTTCATTAACATTACATTGCAATCTTTATTAAAAATCAAAGTGTTTCTTAAAAAAGCAGTGAAGCACTTTCTCTATAAAATGTTTCTATCACCCTAAATCACTTAGTTTTTTTTTCAAAAGTATAGTCAGAGATGTGTTTTTGGTTGTCAAAAAGTGATTTTGCCACTACGAAAGAGGTCCCAAACAAATCCTAGAACCACTTGAGCTACAACTTTTGCACCCTGGCTATATATACATATGTAGCACTTTGAATGAATTAGTTGTGAGCACATGATGATAAAAGAGTCCTACACTAATGAAAGGAAAAACATTTCAAAAGCTTATAAGTTGTTGAGTTACTCATCATATTGCCAATTTGACTCATTCTTCAATAGGCACGTGGTGAGAGCCCTGGGCTCCTCCACTGCTTGGGAGCTTATCGTTTCATGTTCAGTTTCTATCCCCGATGTGGTTTTGTGGTACAATCTCAACTTTTATTAACATTGAATTTAAATAATTGAACTATGAAATACAAATAAAAATCTTATGTTGCAAACCTCAACTTATATTTATTCCTCTCTAAGATTATTTATTTTCTAATCTTAAATATTCATACACCCATCATTTTTGTATATGCATTGGTTGTTTACTCACTCATTTATGAATGATTAATTCTAGTTATCTCCAAAACCATTCAAACCTTCCAACAACTCGAACAATAATCACATAAAATAAAATACCATGGCTTACCTACCTACCTATTTCAAATATAAATGTCACCCTGGCCTCTTTCCCATTGATGTCATGTCCCAATTATTTTACAACAATAACATAAAGAATAAATACGTGTTAGAATACAAAAATGATAGTTCAACATTTAAAGTTACAACATCGGCCAATCCATGCACTTATATGATGTGTTCTTGCAATTATTCTAATTGCATTCGAACTACTAATTTGAAGCGACGTCATTGGTTTTTAAAGAACTAGCTGATGGGTTCGTTAACTATCATTTTCTGGATTAGGAGACATGTTAGCCTTCTCAATGTCACAATCGTGTCATTTACCATTCACCAATGCCCAAAATTGAATATAAAATATACTGTGTGAAATATGAGCCTGAAATTTGCTCCACCCACTAAACCACCCGGTGGTGATTTGAAGGATTGATTTATAATACAGGAATTCCCATGGACAAAAGAATGTCCAAATAGCTAGCTTTCAGGTAATTATTAATATTGTTCTAAATTTCACGTTACCGGTAGCCAATCCATCTTTCATTATTTCATACCAACTATTAATTAATTAATTAAATGTATTACAAATTTTGTACGCGGATGCTCTTGTTAGTTTTGGTTTGTCTTCTTTTGATGATTTGTTTTGGAGGCAGACTCTTCTTGTTAAGGCGCGTTCAACTTGGTTTTGGGACTTTAGTAACTTTGTTTATCGATGGGATTTTCTTTGTAATTTACTAATTTTTCTTTTCCTATACGGGTTTAAAAAAAAACTTTTAAAATATAATTTAATTAGAGGATAATTCCCTAATCACATCATCATCCATTAACATAATGACGTGGTATGGCGACATTACTGAAGTTTTATCTAGTCATGTCAATATGTTACAAGAATCGACAACTCTATTACACTTAATAAGAAGGATCGAGTTGAAAGTGACAAATTTAATCAATCCAAACACAAAGAGTCTGAAAATTCTGGTGTAATGTCAATGTTGAAGGGCAACACATCTCTCTAAATTGGGTCATTCTCAAGCATGATGTTGGTCTTCTTATCCAAGTCCATTTTATATATAGAAGATTTGCAATCTCCAATTTTGTCCTCAACTATATGGATAGTTATAGTACATGGATATGGACCTATTTATTTATTTGGTCAAAGTTTAGCTTCAAATTCAAACTTTGTAATGCAGCCAAATTGAAGTTCAAAGCTTGACATTTTCTTATGTTGAAGAAGATGATGGTCTCACTTTCTTTTTTTATTTGTTATAAGCAATATTATTATAGGTTACATGTAGACGACAAGAGTTTATGTTCTGAGATACAATGAGTTAGAGAGAAATGTCAGAACCACTAAGGCAATCCTCTACTTATTATTTATTCATAAATTGTTTATTTTTTTGTGACAATACCTTGTTAAATTGGGAATGGAAGATGCATTTTCAACACCGGACCCACTTATCTATTCATTCTTGTGTGTTAGTAAATCATTCTTTGCTTGTAAACATAAATTTTGTTAAGGTAACTTACATTTTGCCTCCTCAAATTTTCGTCCAATTTCAATATCTTACATTTTCTGATTTCATACAATTCCAATTAAATACAATAGCTCCCGTACAAATGTCATACAACTATTACAAATTTTGTTCAATTGATTGTTAAATGATGACGTGGTAGTCAAATTTGTCCTCGTAGACAGTAAACAATATTTTTATGCCAAAAAGCATGAAATGCAATTATGAAAAAGGGGTTTTTTAACTTTAATCATTCAAAAAGATTAAAATTTAAAATAAATATGGTGTTAGATTATATATTGATTATAATCCCTTGATGTGTTCTTAATTCAAAATAATTATGTGCATTTTATTTAATGTCTCCCATTAAATATTTAAATTTATTAATATAAAAATTTAAATTTATTTTTTGACCAAAAAAGAGTTTTTAAAATTTATTAATTTTATTCAACATTCTTCAAACTTGAAAGAGTCAATTAATGTACCGAAATGTATTATATTGAACTAATGTATTTAAATGTTAGTACCGAAATGTATGTACCGAAATATATGAACCGAAATGTATTATATTAAATTAATGTACCTAAATGTGTGTACCGAAATATTAGTACTAAAAAGTATTATATTGAATTAATGTACTTAAATCTTTGTATCGAAATGTATATACCGAAATGTGTGTACCTAAATGTATGCACCGAAATGTATTATAATGAAATTAATGTACCTAAATGAAGAAGACAAAGTACATCAAAATATATTGTATAACAAAAATTAGTTTATCTAAAGGTTTACAACAAAATATATTACAATAAATGAAATGAAAATGAAAATTATAATGAAATAAAATTAATACATTAAAAATTAGAAAGAAAAAAAATAATTAAAAAAATCAAAATATAATTAATAAATGAGGTTATTAATGTATTAAGGAACTAAAATTAGATTTTGATTTGACTCATGATTTTAATCTAAAAGTCATATTTGTCAAAGATTAAAATGAAGTTTTCTATATGCAAAAACCATGCTATAAATTTAATACCAGCCCTGTACATCAGCAACTTAAACAAATACCAACTACACTCGAGGTCGTGAGATCGATTTTCTCATCCCCATTATCGCTTGTATCTCGATTTTCCCTTCCTCATTATCGCTTGTATTAGAAAAGAAAAAAAAACAATATCATCCCTGTACCTTATAAGCTTAAAGAAAAAATACACTCAAAAGTTGTACTAAATGGCTTTCTGGCTCTTCATCTTTCTACTATTTGCAGTTGGAGATTCCAAGCCTACAAATCCGATCAACCAAACCAATCTGCAGGCAGCCATGGCGGACTTGAGAACGCGGTCTTACCATGGATTTTTTATCCTCCTTAAGATCGTAAATAACAGCATCCCGGATTCGCTGCAGAATTCCGGCATAACTTTCCTCATGCCAAATGATCACGAAATATCGGAAGCTGCAGTCACACCTGACCAAATCCATGAATTCATCCTCAGCCATTCAATACCGCCGGTACTAGATCTTTTGCGTTTTCCGAATGGAACTCTGGCTCCGTCAAACATCCCCAGCAAGATCATCACCGTCACCAAGTCCAAAAGATCAAGCCTGTTGTTAAACGATGCTAAAATTGTCACTCCAAATGTCTGTAACCTCTACAATTAGTGTCATGGTATTAGCACCACTATGACGTTCAACGACCTTCATGCTCATGCCGGTCACCTTACCCATCAATCTTCGTGCTCCCGGTTTCATGGTTTACCGAAATAAAGATAACAAGGCCTTCTCCAGTCACCTTCTCCGGTCACTGACCTAAAGACGGTGCCAAAACAGCGCTGAGCCACGAATAAAGCACGTAGCAAGTTCAGTTATGTTCGGATAAATGGTCGACGGAGTTTTAACTTCTGTCCACTTCATGAGGTAAACAATGTAATGAAGAAAACAATAATAAAGGACCTCATTCTGTTTACTGCCACATTTTCTCTAAGAACAGTAGGACATACAAGTATATAACAAATTGCTTTAACTATCAAGCTTCATAGATATAGATGCAATAAAAATGGACACAGGGCACACAAGTCATATTAAACAAGCGAGTCATCGCGTTCAAACTAGTTCACGAAAGAAAGTAAAATTACTAGTGTTGAAGTTAAAATAATACAGTACATACTAGAAGTCACTCCTCAGGGATTTTTTCTGAAAGGATGGCGTTCATTTGGCATCAAATCATGCATTTTCGAGTACAACAGCAACTGAGAAGGGTCACTACCACCGCCACCACTGTTCTGGGATGCCCGCGAACTCTCTTGCAGTTTCATCTTCTCAAAAAGATACTGCTTTTCAGCCTCGGCTTCACTCAACCGTTGCTTTAAGTAACTGTTGGCATATTCTTCCTCTGATTTATCTGACTTGGCAAGAGCGATCCTCTGAAGCCTGTCAGCCTCTCGTTTTGCCTCATTGGCCTTGAGTTGGAACATATCAGCCTCTGCATGTTTGAGCCGCACAATTTTCTCCAGCTCTTCAATTTGACTCTTCTTTTTTTGCCTCTCAAGCTTTAGCTCTTGAACTTCCCTGGCCTTGTCCTGGAGTTCCCTGTCACAAGCCTCAACAGCCATTCGGGATTTCTTATACATTCTCATCTTCTCATCAGCCACCATTTCCATCTTCCTTATGGCCTCCTGCACCACTTCAGCGATTTGATTACAAGCCTCTTGTGGTGCTATTAGCCGTCCACTTTCCCCGTTTTCCAGGCTCTTTGGAGAGTCTCCCTCAAGCTCTTCATAAAAAAAAATAAATAAAAAATAAACTTCAAATCAGGACGATATAGATTAAAAGATAAAATAAAAGTACGACAGCAAAGTATGCAGATACTGCAACATAAACTAAAATTCCACAAAAATTCGTCCTATTGTTGGAGTGGAATACTATTCCACAAGACTTGACAGTACCACAATACATCTTTTCCCTAAGAAGCATACTGAATTTGACACCACGCGGAAAATAAAATAAAATAAAATGCTTCAAACAATTATGTACCTTGGAAAAACATCAATATTGCTCTGCAGGCTGCTGTTGACTCTGCAAGTCCACTTTTTATTTTTTCCTTGAGATCCTCACACTTCCAAAAGAGTTTTTGCCCTCGGGTGTCTTTGCTCCCATGAAAAATCCTACTAACAAAATCAAGCTCCCTTGTCAGAGCCTCCCGATCCCAGGCAGGAGCGCAGTGTTGAAAAACATCTTTGACCCAGCCCAATAGCTCAGATGTTCGACTGCAAGCTCGACACCTGAAAAGCATTTCGGATAGCCCTGCTCCGCTCTTACCGGAGGCTCCCATGCTTATTAGTCCATCACGTATAGCACAGTCAGTGTGAGTCCAATGTGAACACAAATCACAACCAACCCAACGGCAAGTGTTCACTTCAAAATCGAACTTGTTACATATTACACACATGCAAAGATTACAGAAACCATTTCTTTTCGTACATATCTCACAGGTACAATCATCAGCAGGAATCTGGTTTTGGCATGCTATATTTCTGCATCTCTTGTACATGAAAACTTCAATTAAGGAAGTTTGAGAGAGACTGATATTTGGATGCAAGAATGCCAGAATCCCAGTATTTATTGCAACAAGGATTTCAAGCTGCACTCTGTGTGCTCTGATCAATGTCTTAGCTGTTAAGTCTGCTCTACTCTGAACAAGTTTCTGCAATACAAAAAATTCTTCTCTCTGCTGCGAACCACCATTTCCATCGAGGATGACTCGGAGGTTGTTCTTCAATTCTTCGTGAAACTCATCAGGTAGGTGATGCATCTTTTCAGTGATTATATCAACTCGCTCTCTTGCTATATCTCGAAGAGATATCTTATCAGCACTGGAAACACGGCGAATAACTGATTGTTCAGGGCAATCATTTTCTGCTTTCCCATTTTCCATCTTCTTTGCCATTATGGCATCAGCAGTAGGCCAGGTTTCTCGAGAACTGGCACTCTCGGTAGGGGACTCACGTCTGTGATCAGAATTTGATCTGGGTTCTTCTGGGGAAAGCCGAGGATCTGAAGATACAAGGGACAGTGAGGTTTGTAGTCCCCCTGCTCGTGGTTGCTGACGTGGAGGAAGCATTCTTGACGAAGGCTGTTGGTGTATATTGGTACCAGATGATGTACCCATCCACCAGTTCCCCCTTATCTGCGACTATGGCAAAAGAAGTACCACCATCACCATCAGTATTCAGTACCATAAAACTTATAATCTTTTGAAAAATATCATGACAAACGCATCTTCTGATATCTGACGAGAGAAATGTGCAGAAGCAAAAAAGATAATCTCCATAACAACCAAATAGAGAGAGGTTCAATTTCTTTAAAAGTAACTTGTCACAAGAAGGTTTCTTGTTGTTGCAAAGATGCAACACGCATTCAGCACCACCAAAAGAAAAACACATGTGCATGCACACATAAACAATTACAAATATCTGTAAGAACGCATTTTCAACTACATGAAACTCGATTAGCTTATTGTGATTAGGCAAGCTGCTGCGATAAGCATATCATCTAGTTTCTACGGCATCGATTAAGTAAAGTTATTAATAATATAAACTTCTCACGAGACATTATAATTACTATTCCTATTCCGATTCAGCTAGTATCGAAGCAAAGTGATTCCGAAGAATTATTCATCACAAAAGAACTAGTTTTTACTGAAATTGAACAAAGTAACACAGCGAATTTAAACTTGCTTCTGCCCCTAACATTATCAATCTTAAGCTAATTTCAACTTTCAAGCAGGGCTACAGTAAAAAAAAAAAAAAAAAAAGTCTCCAATTCCCAAATTTTCGAAATGAAACAACTTTCAAGCCACAAGAACATTTCACAAACACACAACAAAAAAGGCAGACCTTTACCAATTCCCACACAACATAAATCCCCAAATTTATTTACTTTTCACAGATAAAACCTTCTTTTCCATTGAATCTGCTTCCGCTGGTGATTAATTTAATACAAATCAACGACTCACACAGCACAGAGAGAGAATTACAGCAACAAAGAGTAAAATTAAAAGGCTAAGCAGTAAATTCAAAGGCCAGGGAACCGATCCCAATTCGAGTACTTGCCTCGGTCCAGTGCTGGGGGTTTTGCTAAATTACTAGATCAATAGCAGCGAAATGAATGCAACTAAAAGAATTTTCTTTCATTTTCTACCGTATTTTCCCGGCGACCAAACAGACGAAATAGGGGGGGAGAGGGGGAGAGAGAGAGAGAGAGAGCTGACCAGACGAAGCCGGAGAGAAGATTCAGCTGCCCAGTAGAGAGGACAAAGACCAGCGACGCGGAGAGACAGATTTGGGGAAGTTATTTATTCATCTCCTGTAAGGCGTTGTTTTCCGATTGTACCCTTGGGACGCGCAATGGAGCTTTTTCACCCGGACAGCAGGGTCAAGACTTTCAACGTCGTGTATTCTCGAGGTTAAAATGGTCATTTGAAGATTGGGATGCTTGACTTTTGCACATAGCCTATATATATGGAATAAAATATAAAATTTAGGTGAAGATAAATATATGTAACGTGGTCTCTAGAGGCATTTCCCTTCTCCATATCTTAGTCAATCAAATTACAAATTAATTAGTGCTAATTAGTAAGTTAATATGACGATAACTATTATGTTTTGAAAAAAAAACTATTATGCCTCTCTAAATTTATCTATACTGAAAATATCATTATTTATGAACAATATTTAATCCATTTATTTAGTTGAGTTTTCAAAAATAGTCTTTCAATAATATCTTAGGCTGGTTTGAATTGTGCTGGAATTAAAAGTTTTTTAAAGAATAAAAGCACTTTTATTTTACCCTTTGGGTAAATGATATTATTTGTTAAAAAAAATACTTTTATTTCAAAAATATTTGTTTGGCAAAATTTTTAATTGGCAAAATTTTTAAAAGTACTTTGAGTAAAAAGCAAAAACACTTAATATTATATTTTATTTTTAACAAACGATATTATCTACACTAAGGGGTAAGAGGTAAACTCAACCTGACAATGAGTTAGCAATAATGTAGTTTAAATTTACCTTTGACGATAATCGAACCTAAGATCTCTCACTTACAAGTGAACAAAAATATCATTAGAACGTAGTATTAAACAGCAAAAAACACTTAGTATTAACAGCACACATTTGGTTGCTCGGCAAACAACTACTTATTTGTAAAAGCGATTCATAGAATAACACTTTCAAACTAACCCTTTAAGTTGTTAACACCCGATTTATTAGGTTTACAAAATAAAGAAGCACAAACTAAACAAGTAATTAGTCAAAATAATCACAAAATTATTAGTAATCCCATAATTAATAACACTCATCTCCATATATCAACACTGCAACCGAAACCTACAACCGAAATTTTGTAAGAACAAGTAAAACAGGAAAATTGCTTTATGCTCCATTATTTCTTGGTAACAGCCCCATCAAATATTATATCCTAACAATTATGTCCACACATTTTATGAACTACACCTCTAAAGACCCTACCCCCACTGAATTTTGTGCATGAGAAAAGGAAACTTGCTTTGTGCTCCTCATTTCTGGTTGCCAGCTTCAACGGGCTCAACCACCTCGGCCTCTACCGTCTCGGGGTGGTTGTGTTGGGGTCCTGGGTGCTGTACCTCGGCGTCTAGTATCTCTGGGATGTGTTGCTGGAGTTCGGGTTGCTGAATTTCGGCAGCAGGTGTGGACCATTTCCCAGAGAGTGCCAGACTCATCATCTCGTAAATCTTTCCACCCAGCTCTGCTGGATTTTCAGGCTGCATTAACAAGGCGTACAAGGTGAAAGCGTTAGATGCTCAGACATCATCAAACAATGATGCAACGATGCAAATCATCATTTTCAGGTGTTGGCTACAGTAAATTACTAGAGAATAATAGTTGTGTAGCATCTTGTGTCTCAACCCAACAAATATTTTTGGACCCTTTATAATCCTAAGAGCAGTTTTAACGAGAGATATAAAGCAAGTACGAATACTCACAGTAAAACCGCTTGATACCAAAGCTGTATTGTACAGAAGATCAATAGCTCTTATAGCATCCTCATCATCCGGGTTGGTCTTGCTTGCAGCCTACAAATCAGGGTTAAAAGTGTTATCAAACTTGCTACAACCGTCAAGTATTCAAATGATTGGAACTAGCACTTTCTTTGTGCAAACATACATTTAAGTTTTTAATGATTGGGTGCTCGGGATTAATCTCGAACACCCTCCTGCCTCTCATATACTCCAGGCTAGAGGTATCACCAACAGTTTGTGCCTTCATCAATCTGGATCCAATCAAAAGTTCAGAAGATAACATTTAGGTTCCAATACACGAGTTTCTAAAAATTGTAAATAGCAACACAGAAGCCTCTTACCTCTCCATGTTGGCAGACCAGCCAAACTTCCCAGAAACAAGAACACAGGGTGACGAGCTAAGACGGTTTGAAATCTGAACACTGGCAACTTTGTCACCCAAACGCTTCTTAATCCAATCACATGTTTGGCCATATTCCTGCTTAATCTCCTTTTCTTTTTCCTCATTCTTATCCCCTGCAAAAATGTCATTCACACTCAGGTTTTCAGCTAAGTCCTTGGCAAAGGAAACATAAAATCAAAGAAGCACAAAGATTAGCAGCCACCCATCCACAGCAGAACAGAATAGTAACATAAAAAGGCTCCAGTGAACTAACCTAAATCGAGATCTTCCTTGCTAATATCAATGAAATTCTTCTCCTTGTATGATTTTAGGTTCTGGATGGCAACCTCATCAATGGGATCAACTAAGTACAACACCTACAACAATAGAACAACATAAATCATGATGAATCATAAAACAGAATGAAAAAGAACATAATCATATATTAGCATCAAGTTAATTGAGAGACACTACATACTTCGAGGTCCTTCTCAAGAAGTTTCTCCAGGAATGGTGTATTGCTTGCACTTGTCACGCTGTCGGAAGCAACATAATAGATATCCTTCTGCTCAGGTTTCATGTTTTCAAGATATTCATCCAAGCTGATCATCACATCCTCACTTTGGGAAGAGAAAAATCTAAGCAACGGAGCAATACGCTTATGATTTTCCCGATCTTCAATGCAACCCAGTTTCAAGTGCTTGCCAAAATTTTCCCAGAACTTTTCATAATCCTGCAACAAACAAAAAAGCGTATGTTTAAAGATTATTATGGGAATATATCATTCTCTACCCACAAGCAAGCAGATGGCTGGCAAAGATCAGGATTCACAGTCGTAGCTACAGGTAACGTAAAAGAAAGGAGACATGCAAGAGGAGGTAATTGCCAAGATGCTGAAATTTGAACTATATTTCTACAAGAAGGTAAATATACAAAAAAATGGATGATAAGAAAACAGAACCAAAATCATACTTCTCTGTTCTCACTCATGGATATTCCAAGGATCATGTCAAATGCCTTCCGAACCAAGCGCTTCCTCATAATCCGTACCTTCAAGTAGATCACAAAAATAATAGTCTGTTAATTAAACTAACTAGAACTAAAGGTTAGAAAGATAGTCAGGTGGATGTACTTACAATACGACTCTCCTGAAGAATTTCACGTGAGACATTGAGTGGAAGATCATTTGAGTCCACAACACCTTTGACGAAGCTTAAATATCGTGGGAACTGCTCAGGCCAATGTAAAAACAATTAGAACCATTAAGCTTACATTTAAGAGAACCATGCATTACTATGTAGTAGAAACATCTTTTGTGTTGTTTACCAGTTCTCCATCAAAGTCATCTGAAATGAACACCCGTTTCACATAGAGCCTTATATTTTTCGTCTTGGGATTGACTATGTCATCTTTCCCCATAGGAGGGACAGCTGGCACATATAGAATAGACCTGAACTCTACTTCACCCTGCAAATAGCAATCTCTTTCAGCTTAAAAGCAAAAGATATAAGAAATGAAGTGTACATAGTCAAATAATGACACATTTTATCCTAAGTTCAGGGAACTAATGCCGCATTCTCAATTGCAATTCCATTCTAGGTAATGCCCATTCATTACCCAACTTAATAAGATATCATGATAATTGCCGCCATACATAAGTATGCAGTTTAAAAAAATTCTACAACAAAAAAGCCATTGTTAAGGAACTTCATTAATTGTTAATTCTACATAACTTTTATCCAACTCAAGAAGTAAAAATCAAGTGATGATACAAATACAGAAATATGCAGCATTTACTTCAAAATCTACAAGTACAAGAAAACGCATTTGTTGATAAACTTATTTTCTTACAACGAGGTAATAGTAGTTAATACCTCTGTTGTGAAGTGCGAAGATGCTAGTGGATCCAAGTATTCATTGAAAGTCTTCTTGTAGAACTCATTGTAATCCTCTGTATTAACTTCCTTAGGATTGCGAAGCTGTACACATCAATTAAGATGATGTATGAGTTCTCCTGATAAAGTTGCTACCATAAAAAGCAAAGTAAACATCTAAAAAGGAAACTGAGGCTCACCCATATTGGTTGTGTCTCATTAGTGAGATCCCAATCCCAGTATTTCTCAACAACAGTCTTCGTCTTCTTCTTTTTCTGTAAAAGTTAATTCAGTCATCGCATCAGTCATGGATAGGAATTTTCACTGATTCTCCTAATATGCAGAATACATTAGTCCAAGATTGATCAAGATACTGGATGAGAGAGAAATACCTCGGTTTTCTCATCTTGTTCATCCGTTTTGGATTCAGCTGGATCTTCATCTACCTCAACCTGAATTGAAAGTCTCAATAGTTTCGGAGAGAATATAACTTACAAAACCTATGACAAAAGTACAATAGAGAAGAACCCTTACCTCTTTAGTGAATCCTTTTTCCTTCCAAGTGTATATAGGAAAGGAAACAAATTGTGAATAGTTTTTCACAAGCTTTTCAATCCGTTCTGGATGAGCAAAACCTTTGTCATCGCGCTGAAAGTAGGCAGACAGACAAAGATTAGCTTGGAGATCAGTGTCTAGTACAAAGAGGTTTAAGAAATCACAAAGCAAGAAAAAATTTACTGACTGACCTTGAGATACAAGGTGATGCGGGTTCCTCTGGGAATAAGCTTCTCGGGATCATTCTCCTCGTGAATTGTGTAAGAGCTAGCATTCACCTCTCCTTGCCATACATATTGCTTGTCGGACTTTGGGCTCTTTGTGGAGACAACAATCTGTAACCGATAGGAGACACATAACAATCAAGCAGTACAATAATTTCTATACGCAAGTTTACGATTAAAAAAAGACAAACGGAAGTTGAATCCACAAAGCATAGGAGGAACTTGGGTAATGGGAGGAATACCCCATCGTTATAGTCAATACCAAACTAAAAGTCGTTTTTCTGGCCAAGAACTTACCCGATCTGCAACAAGGAATGCTGAGTAAAAGCCGACCCCAAACTGACCAATCAGATTGGTATCACTGCCAGCATCTTTACTATCCTGATAAAACAAACTTGTAAGTATATAAGATAATTCAAAGCAGGATCTTAAATTTAAATATTTTTCAAAGACCTAGTATACCTTCAATGCCTTCAAGAACTTTGAAGTCCCGCTTTGTGCAATTGTTCCCAGACAGTCAATAAGCTCTTGCCGAGTCATACCGATTCCAGAATCACTGCACACAAAGGAAAAGGCCAAACCATTGATACAATGAACAAGAATCATTAGGCACAAGCAAAGACAGAAACAACCAGTATAGCTTACATGATATTGATGATCCCATTGTCTTTATCAGTCTGGATACGGATATCTAGATCACCTCCACCCTTCAAAAGCTCAGGCTGTGTGACACTGAGGAAACGGAGCTTGTCCAATGCATCACTTGCATTGCTGCAAAAAAGAACGTATTGTCAGCATATCAAATGCTAAATAACTTATGACCACCTAGAATCAAACATAAAAACTATTTCTTGAATGCCAAGGTATCTTAAACATAGATTTTCCTCGGTATTTCTTGGCTCCAACACTCCAATTGCAAGTTTTCTAACTCTTAAACCCAAATGTAAACAAATGGCAATGTTAGCAACACACATCTTATCCATGAATCAATATTACATAAAATGATATTAACAAAAGAATACCTGATAAGCTCTCGAAGAAAAACTTCCTTGTTACTGTACAAGCTGTTAACGATGAGGTCCATGAGACGACTGACCTGGCATCATGAAGAAAAGCACCACTTAAAAACCAGTTAATCCTCACAATAAAAGCTCAAAACCCCACAGAAGATCACATTACAGTACCTCAGCTTGATACTCGTATGTCTCCGCCGGTGGTGCATCAGAGGCTGCAGCCGTGGACTCATACCGATTGCCGAAATACATGCCATTTTTTAAATTAAACTGTGTTGTGGAATTGGTAGGGTTACACTTCCCAGGGACCAACACGGAGTGCCATCTGACTTTCCCATCAGTCTCTCCCACCTGCTCAAATTTTTATATAATCGAAGTAAGCTCAAACATCCAAAATTAAAAAAATTATTCAATAGAATTACTTCAAAAGTTCAACAAGTAATTGTCTTTATCCAATCGCGAAAACCTTTCGATTGAACACAATAAAATTGGCAGCAGCAGAACAAAAAAAAAAAAACCTTGAAATATTAAATTATCAAAAAACAACAATTGAGGATTCCCTGATAACCATTTTGTAATTAAAGTTAAAAATTAAAGAAAACCCAGTTATAAAAGCAACATTTTCGATCACACACACACATAAAAATTCAGAATTATTTCTCATTTTCTCGAATCTTTAAAAAATAAACCATGAATTTATGAGAAACCCACCGAGCCGCAGTGGGTAGAAGCGCAAGAGATCGGAGCCGCAGAGTTCCGGTAACGTGCCCCGCCGTGGCGCAGGATGGCGGAGACGGAGCGTCGTGGGAGCCTGTGCATATTGGTTGAGATGGAGAGATGAAGGGGAGAGAGAGAGAGAGTTGGATATCGGACAGAGGAGTTAGGGTTTAGTAGGGGTTTTCTGATGGAGATAGAGAGAGGTTTGGGAAGCTTCTGGAGATGAAAGGGGTATTTTGGTAATTTTGATTCGTTGGGTTTTTAGGCGTAATTGAGTTTGCAGATCAGTTTGGGCCGATCATTTGTGGCGAAGATTTTCGTTAAAATCGAAAAATAAAATAAAAACCCCCCGAGCCAGTTGCTCTAGAAGTGTTTTGTTTTGTTACTAATATTACGATGTAGTGAAAGTTTTTGGATATACTTTTATAAGTGACGAGTTACTTACTAAAAATGGGCAAAAATACCAAAAAAAAGGGACCAAACCAAGTTTAGAATAAACAGACCTTAAGCCTCTTGAAAATAGAAAATATAAGAAAAGGAAAGGGTGGACATATGACCAAAACTCTCTAAAATAAAACCTAAAAGGTAAGAACATGCAAGACAAGTTGTAAACCAAAAAAGGAAAATCCAAAAAAATTAGGTAAAAAGAAAACTACACATCAAGAAGGAGCTTTGTGAATAGTGATCCTCTACAGTATCGTAAACAGTGATTGCTACAGTACCGTGAATAGTCTCTGCTACAGTATCATGAATAGTGATGCTACAGTGTTCTGGTAAATTGTTTTCATTCCGCTGCGTATCTTTTGTGCCTTTATTGTTTGTGATTTTGTTCAATGACTCAATATAATCATAGTGTTGTTATGCATCTTGGTGGAACAAATAAATTGATACTGGGCCCACTGATCATGTAACTAGTGACCCTAGAATGTTTGATGAGTTATGTGACTATGTTCGTGATCTGTATATTACTAGTGCAAATAGAGCATCTTCCCCTGTGAAAGGTGAATGCACTATTTCCCTGACTCCAACCTCATCATTGGTCCGTGCTTTACTTGTTCCTAATGTTAAGTGCAATCTTTTGTCGGTAAGAAAACTTCTTGACACCTTATATTGTTCTGCTCACTTCTACCCTACGTATTGTTATTTTCAAGACATTCAAACTCAGAAGATAATTGGTCGTGGTAAAATAATAGGGGGTTTGTACATCCTGACTATGAAGGATACTGTTGTTTCCGGTTCAAATACTCATCAAGTTTTAAGTGCTAAAACGGATGACAGACATCAAATTTGGTTGTGGCATCGACGATTGGGACATCCATCATTCAGTTATATAAAGCATCTATTTCCTTCTTTGTTTCACAGTCATGGCTAAGAGTCATCGTGCTTCATTTTCCGTAAGTGATTCTAAAGCTACTTTGTCATTTGATTTGATACATTTTGATGTGTGGGGTCCGGCAAAAGTTACTTCTAATGGATTCCGTTAGTTTGTTGCTTTTATTGGTGATTGTACTCGGTTAACTTGAGTGTTCTTGATGAAGAATAAGAGTGATGTTCCGTTACTTCTTCAAGAATTTTGTACAATGATGTATACTCAGTTTCATACCAAAGTTAAGGTCTTCAGGTTTGATAATGGAGGAGAATATGTAAATCACACTTCGGCATGTTTTTTTCGTGATCATGGTATTATTCACCAGACAATTACTCTGTTTACACCCCAACAAAATGGTGTGTCCGAACAGAAGAATCTTCAAATAATGGAGGTTGCTCGCTCCTTGATGTTGGATAAATGTGTTCCTAATCATTTGTGGGGTCATGCTATTTTTGCTGCTGTGTATTTGATCAATCATGTTCCAAGTAGGGTTCTTGATTTTCAGACACCGCTTGATGTGCTACAAAAACATGTTTATCTTGTTTATGTATCAAAGCTTCCTCCGAAAGTGTTTGGGTGTATTGCATATGTGCATGTCTACTCTCATCAGCGAAGTAAACTTGATGCATGTGCTCTCCGATGTGTCTTTATTGGGTATGCTAACAATAAAAAATGCTATAAGTGTTATCATCCTCCGACTCAAAAAACTTATATTACCATGGATGTCACTTTCCACGAGGAAGTTTTGTATTTTGTGAAGCCTTCTTCCGACTCTCCACTTCAGGGCGAGATGGGGAGTGAAGTGCAGATTCGAAAAGATGGTATGAATGATGTGTTACAGGCAGAATTGAGAACATAACCTATTATGTTGCGTGATACTGATCAGTCGGCTACAGATAATGATCGGTCACCTGTCATTCCCGGAACTATTTCTACTGACGACAGATCAGATGTGCCCAACGAGTTGCCTAGTATGTCTGACGAATTACATTCTGATGATCGGTTGCCTGCTGCTGATATGTCTAACGAGTTACCTGATGATAATGATTCTTCTAACAGTTTGGTACAAGATAGTGGCATACCTAAGGTAAATTATGACGATTCTTCTACTTATCAGTTGCTTCTACGAGCTAATCGTGGAAAACCTAAAGTACAATATGAGCATGATATGCATGCCAAAGCCAAATATCCTATTAATAATTATGTGTCTACTCATCGCTTGTCCAAACCATATGCATCTTACATATGTCAGCTGTCTAGTGTATCAATTCCAACAAAAGTGCAATATGCTTTGTCTGACCCTAAGTGAGTTAATGTCATAATAGTTAAGATGGAAGCTTTGGAAAAGAATTCTACTTGGGATTTAGTTCCTTTACCAAACGGGAAAAAAGTTGTTGGATGTAGATGGGTGTTTACTATTAAGCACAAAGCAGATAATTCTATTGACCGGTATAAAGCCAGATTAGTTGCCAAGGGTTATACTCAAACCTATGGGATGGACTATATCAGGAGACTTTTGCTCATGTTGCCAAACTTAATACTGTGCGTGTTCTTCTGTCCTTAGCAGTAAACCAGGATTGGCCTTTGTTGCAATTTGATGTTAAGAATGCTTTCCTTCATGGTGATCTTAAGGAGGAAGTTTATATGGATCTCCCACCTGGTATTGGAACATCTCCTGAAAAAGGTGTATGCAAGTTACGAAAGGTTTTGTATGGTTTGAAACAATTTCCTAGAGCGTGGTTTGAGAGGTTTACAAGTTAAATGAAGAAGTTTGGGTATATCCAGAGTCATTCAGATCATACTTTGTTTCTAAAGCGACAAAATGGTAAGCTAACTACATTGATTATTTATGTTGATGACATGATAGTGACTGGTGATGATCAGAAGGAGATACAACGCCTTCAAAGTACCTAGCTACTAAATTTGAGATGAAAGAATTGGGTGAATTGAAGTATTTTCTGGGAATCGAGGTTGCACGATCCAAACATGGTATTTTTCTATCTCAACGGAAGTATGTTCTTGATTTGTTAGTTGAAACATGTATGTTAGATTGCAAACATGTTGATACTCCGATTAAGCAGAATCATCGTCTATGCTTATTTCCAGATCAAGTTTCTACTCATAAGGAATGGTATTAGAGGCATGTGGGGAGATTAATTTATTTGTCACACATCGCCTTGACATTGCTTATGCAATTAGTGTGGTAAGTCAGTTTATGCACTCACGTACTGAAGCTCATATGGATGCAGTAACTCGTATTTTGAGGTACTTAAAGATGACTTCTGGCAGATGCTTGGTTTTCTCCAAGAATGGTCATTTGAACGTCGAAGGGTATACAGATATAGATTGGGCAGGTTCTATCACTGATCGGTGATCTACATTTGGATACTTTACGTTTATGGGTGGTAATTTAGTTACCTGTAGAAGCAAGAAACAAAAAGTGGTGGCTAGGTCAAATGCAGAAGCTGAGTTTCGTGGTATGTCTCATGGTGTATATGAGTTGTTATGGTTGAAAAAATTGTTGAGAGATCTTGGGTTTAAACCCAAGGGTGCTATGAAACTTCATTGTGATAACAATGCTGCTATTGAGATTGCTCATAATCCAGTTCAACATGATCAGGCAAAATATGTGGAGATTGATCGACATTTTGGATGCTGGAATTATTATGTTTCCATTTGTGGGATATGAAGATCAACTTGCTGATGTTCTTACTAAGGTTGTGTCCACTGTTCTAAAAATCTTCGCCTAGCACCGCCTAGGCGCTAGGCCCCAGCCCACTGCCCCGATTAATGCCTAGGCCCTAGCCCACCGCCTAGACCACCTAGGCACCCGTCTAGACCCGCCTAGGTTGCAACTCACTTAGACAGAAAATACATAACTTTCATTTTGCATTTTGTTTTTTTTCCAATAAATTGTAAGAGACTTGTTGCATACTTGAATGAACAAACATTATATCCTTATTTCACATGTTTTCATTATGTTCCAATACTTCATGATATATATGCATTCTATTTTGTAGTTTATGATGAAATTATATATATTTCAAGTAGAAGCAGACACTTATTTACATGAAATATGATAGATTTACTTAAATCCGCCTAGTCCGCCTAGGCGCCCGTCCAGGCCCTGCCTAGCCGCCTAGGCGCTAAGCCCCAGCCCGCCGTCCGACTAGCGCCTAGCGACTTTTAGAACCTTGGCTGTGTCTAATAGTGTGTTTTCCAACTCGCTTGACAAGTTGGGCATGCGTGACATCTTTGCACCAACTTGAGGGGGAGTGGTACGAGTTATATATTAGTTAAAGTGTAAATAGTAGTTTATTGTCCCATGTTGGTGAAGAACATATGTAATACCAATTGTAACTCCTACATATACTCCACTTTGGAAATTAATGAATAAATAAGAAATTACCAAATATTGTCATATATATTTTTGGTATTTACCATGTTTCAATTCACATTTATTTCCTTTAAAAATATGGTTTAAACCGAACAAAACCAAATTCAATCCAGTAGTTAACTCTTTTTGTAATAGCTAAATGATTGTGTATATTTAGCTCAAAATCATCTTGATAAGTGGTTCAATTCACTCATGTTTACAATCACTCATGTTTTTGTCCCTCGTTTGAGTAAGAAGTAACAGGGGGTAGAACGAGAAATTCTTATATATAAATGTTGTATAGTAATTGGTTTCTTGGACTACAATGTGAGAGGTCGATGGGAAAGTGGATTGTGTTACCTATATTAGTAGCTTAAAGTTGGAGGTTCAAGTTTCGCTAACAAGACATTGTACGATAATTATATAACTAACTTATTGATTATGAAACAAAGGACATGGTGGACGAGAGGAGGGAGAAACGAAGGAATGTATGAACTATGAAACAAAAGCTAGAACCAAAACCTACTAAAAATTGTTTTTTAGTTCTTAATTTTTATTTTGTGTACCATTCTCCACACTTTTTATTTCTCATTATTCTTCCCACCATCCTTCCTCAATCCTCGATCAACCTTCATCTTTCGTTGTATGTTCTCTCTGTTTGAAACGAAATAGTTATCGAACGACCTTTTAGAGTTTTGTTTGTTTCCGGTTTTCAAATTCCTAAAGAACAACTTATTCTAATCTCTCTCAAAAGCAGCAATAACTTTTATTCCTTGTACTTAACGTATCCATCAAAATTAAGCTTCATCACAAAGATTGATTATCTATAGAGATTTATGTTTATTGTACTCATCACCAATCATCATAAGCTCAAAATAATGATCTGAAAAACATGTGTTGATATGTTAAATTTTTGAAGCAAAAACCAGCAAAAAAAAGGAGGGAAGATGAAGGAGAAGAGAAGCTCGCATGTTGCTCCTCCATTCCTTCTTTTTATTTATTTCATTATTTGGATTAATAAACATTTAGTGATATAATTAATTACATACTCTTCTGATATTACACAAAGAAAGTGAAGGCAGTAGGATTTGTCTACAGATGAAGAGAGGTGTCAATAAGGTCTGAGTTGTCAAAACTTTTTGCAGAAGCACTTGCTGCGGCAGAAGCTGCTTTTGTGTTGTTGGGCCATGAGTTTGTGGAATATGGCTGCAAATTAAGCCCGAGAGAGAGCGAGTGATCTGCAGGAGCACTTGGCCTAACCGGAACGACGATATCGGATTCGAATGAGAACTTTGCAGGCTGATGATCAAAATGCCTTGTTGTACAAACAACCCGTTGGTAATTAGTCTCTGATAACTTCTTCAGAAGCTGCTGCTCCTCCCTCCTCTCCTTCACTTTCTGCAGCTGCCTGAACCTTTCTTGCAGTAGAGCAATGGAGGAAACTGAAACCAAGGTTGGATCAGAAGCACTTTGCCTGCCCATTGAAAAGCAGCTTTTGAGCTTTTGATCTCTGAAGCTTTGTAGGTGTAGGGTTTGGTGGTTTTTTTTTTTTTTTGGTTTTGGCTATAATTGGTGCTGAAGGGCCAAAACGCAATGAATGTGTTTATATAGCAGATGGATTATATATATGAAGATTGGGTTTTTTTTATTTAAATTTTAAGACTTTGGATGATGTAATATAAATAAGAATCGGCTGCTTTTCTGCAAAAATCCAATGGGAAAGGTTTAAGATACTGGTCTAGAGAAGGCTGGGTTGGTGGAAGGGTAGGCAAAAGCACTTTTGGAAAAGCTAGAGTGCAAGAAAATAGTCCAAAATCAAATGGAAGTAAGCATTTGGAAGGGAGTTTTGGAGAATCCACTGTTAGGTCATGCTTTGTGTCCTCTTGTCTTTTAAGACACTGTTGGCATCGATGACTCCGATTTTATCTCTGGCTTGCATTTGGGGAAAGATTGATTCTTTTTTGTACCTGCTTGTTTTAAAAATTCAGCATTTTAATTTTTTATTAGGGTTGCCACTAATCTATGATTTAGTGTTATTGCTCTTCACTTGTAAATAAGAGAGACTCGATTTACTTGAATGACGGGTTTATACATATTATAGATGACTCATTGTGTGGAGTATTCTCCAAATTATACTGGTACTACTGTATAGTGATATTCATCTCTAAAGAAATCTCAAGTTAACTCATTTAGATGACGAATTTGATACTAAGTTATTTTGGCTAACTCATTACGTGGGTAATTTCCCGAATGTCTACCCCTTAAAATATAATTTCGTTTCATAAAAAAACTGTTTTTGGTGGGGTTTTGAAGGTGAAGTTCATGGAATGAAGATGGGGATGTATATAAAAGACAATGATTAGAAGGAATATATATATTTGGAGTCATGGTGTTTTTGATGGGGACCCATTTCATGCACTTTGTATATGCAGATGAGGAGGGCTGGCATTCACTATATAATTAACAAAGCTCTAAATCAAGGTTTACATTTCTGTTTGTCTATTATATTTATGGTCAAATATTTCACCGAAATTGAAAGAAGTAATTTGGTCAGTGAAGAGATTTTTTAGTGCATCGGTAACATGATTTGGTATACTTTTTGTAGTAATAAAATTAGTTTGAAACTTAAAAAAGAATTTTCAACCAATATAGTATGACACTTCGGACCATGTTCCCGGCACAACAAAAAATTTCTCTAGTTAGTGCTATAATATTAATCACATTCTTGCTTCTTTATAGAGTCTATGGGACTACGAGACCATATAGGTCATAAGTTCGGATTTATACAATCTTATATTTATCTTTCTCAACACATAATTGGTTGTCTTAATCTCTCTTATTATGTGACTAATCACGTGATGAGGAGGTTATCCAAAAAAAACAAAAAAAATCACGAGATGAAGAGTATGTTTAAACTAAACTTAAATATAAACACGTAATTGTGTATAACGGGTGACACCTAAAAATCTCTCGAGATATGGGTATGTTTGAAGAGGATATGAAAATCAGGAAAGTTTCGCTTCTAGCATTTATCCTTGCTAGATTTGGAGGAATCTGGAGAATTTGTATTGTAAAATCACTAGCAGGTGGCATGTGATAGAGAAAACAGGTACTAAAAATACTATTTGGTCCAGCACCAAAACTAACCAAACAAGAACTAAAAGTGATAATTTCACTCTTTTACTATCGCTATACGTTTTTGTTTAACCATATTTGTTGTTTATGTTTGATTTATTTAGTCCAATAATCAGAAATAAGAATGGTGCGTAGGAGAAAAATAATGTGCGGTTATCATCTTTCTAATTTTAAACTAAATTGCGAGAAAGAATATTTGAACCTGAATGTAGATAATAAAACACACTGCTTTAGCCAACTTGACTACACTCGAGTTTGCAAAGATTATAATAGGTTTGATTGTATAGTTTCAAAAGGTAAAAACAAAGTTGAGAGATGCATGTGTTGTAGGAAATGATGAATAGTGTAGTGTGGGTGGTTATGTTGCTTGGGATTGAAGGTTTGGTAATGCATGGAATAATTGAGATTGAAAAGATCCAAGCCATATAAATGGAGGACATGTGGGGGTCCAAAGCCAAAGCAAACCTCAGGGATTTTGATTTCCGTGAAGAATCAACTTTTGCCATAGAGGGGATGCCCTTCTTTGTTTTCTTCCCTTGAAACAACCAAGCACTTGAACCCAAAAACTAACTAATCATTATTATTCTTCGTTTTGAGAGACTTTTTAATATGTTCAGAATACAAGCAATACATCGTATGTTCTTAAACAAGTGGAGGGAAATTATTGTGTTCCAACACTTGTATAATGATATATGATATATGTATCTATGTTCTGGACATTCTGAAAAATCTATCATTCCTTTTATTGAGAAAAAAATTAATTCAAGTATATCACAATTCTTTCATGAAAGATGGGTTTCTTAAATTAATGACACGATTATTTACTAGGAATTTGAATTAATCTGATTTTGAGTAAAATATAGATATTGAAATTATATACTATTTGGTCCAGCACCAAATCTAACCCAGCATGTGGAATATAAGGCTTCTATTATTGCGAAAAATAATAGGTTTTTAATTCAAGTGATATTTTAACTTAATTAAGAAAAGTGATCATTTCACTCTTTTACTATCATTATACGTTTTTGTTTAACCATATTTGTTATTTATGTTTAATTTATTCAGTTCAAATAACCAGAAATAAGAATGGTGTGTAGAAGGAGAAAAATGATGTGCGGTTATCATCTTTCTGATTTAAACTAAATTGCGAGAAAGAAGATTTGAATTTAAATGTAGATAATAAAACACATTACTTTAGCCAACTTGACTACGCTCAAGTTTGGAAAGATTGTAATAGGTTTGATTGTGTAGTTTCAAAAGGAAAAACCAAAGTTGAGAAAGGCTTGCGTTTGTAGGAAATGATAAGAATAGTGTAGTGTGGGTGGTTATGTTGCTTTGGGATTGAAGGTTTAGTAATGTATGGAATAATTGAGATTGAAAAGATCAAGTCTCTTTTTACCAAAAAGGAAAAGATCAAGTCTAATAAATGGAGGACATGTGGGGGTCCAAAGCCAAAACAAATCTCAGGCATTTTGATTTCTGTGAAGAATCAACTTTTCCCATAGAGTGGATGCCCTTCTTTGTTTTCTTCCCTTGAAACAACCAAACACTTGAAGCCAAAAACTAACTAATCATTATTATTCTTCGTTTTGAGATACTTTTGAATGTGTCCAGAACACAGGCTAAGTCACATGTTCTTATACAAATAGAGGAAAGTTTTTTTCTTTTTTCAAGTGTCCCTTGACTTGTATAATGACATAATATATGTGCCTGTGTTCCGAACACCATGAAAAACCTATCCTTCCTTTTATTGAAAAAAAAAGTAATTCAAGTATACCACAATTCTTTCATGAAAGATGGTGTTATTAAAGTAATGACACGTTTATTTACTTGAAATTTAAATTAATCTGATTTTGAGTAAAATATAGATATTGAAATTATATACATTTACTATTTACTAATACATACAATACAAAATACCAAAAACATGTTATATGATTGTCACACTACAATCCAAAATCTAATACTTAAAAGACTAGGAATCAATTTATTATGTGATATTAGAGGAATATTTTTGTTCACCACCATCAATTGATGACAATGCTCACAAACCCTATTTATCACCATTGAACAAGTTTGAATTTCGAGATCCGTGTAATAGATAAATACAAAACTCAAAATTTAAACTAATCAAACAATAAAAAGTAGAGTAGTGAACATGATCACCACTTGAAGGTAGTGAACATGATCACCACTTGAAGGTAGTGAACAAAAATGCACCCGTATTCCAAATATTGATATATAACTCATAAAATGAATCATAAAAAAGTAGAAACTCACATCTCATAATTACAAATGCATCTTAATTACAAATGCAACTGAATAGATCATGGTTTCTTGTTGATATGGGCTACCAAGCAATAATTTCAACCACCCTGGTTTCTTCTTCTTGTTTTGAGCTATTTTAGTCTCCTTCTTGTTCCTTTTGGTGCAATCCATAACTCCAACTATCTCCCTCTAAACTAACTAATTTTTTTATAAGTGATATTCCAACTCTAAACTGGATTAAGGAGAGAGGAGAGGCTCTGAACCAGGAACGCAGTGAGTTGAAGAGAAATGGCATAATCTCCAGGATAGTCCACCACTTGCTAATAACTCGTTTGAAAATACTTTTAAAATGATTGAAAACACTTTTAAAATGATTGAAAACACTTTTGATGAAAATGTTTTAGAAACCAATCCTTAGTAAAAATTCAAGTAGATCCTGAAAAAACACTTTAAGTGCTTCCTGCATGAATCACATATTTGATGCTTCTTCCAAAAAGCACTTACAATGCTTTTGGAATCCAAAACCAATTTTATCAAAAAGTTTTCCGTCATTTTAAAAGCACTTCCAAATAAGACCTTAACTAACTCATTCATTCCTTCATGATATTAGTTCCGAGCTAGGCATATGTCAATTTTGGAGGAAGGATGACATGAACTTGTAAAACCTTATTCTCAGAGGAGCTTGCCTGAACTTCAATAGAGGAGTTGGGAAGAAACTTAAAAATTCATTCCAAATTGGACAATAGCAATCAGATTGCTGACACTTGATTCTGATTTCAGCCACTGCAGATTCAATTAGACTTATACAAACTGTTTCTCTGTTGCATGATACGATTGGCAACTCGGATTGAACTGTAGTACATTTGGGAACCAAAGTCGCCTAGTACAAGGCCGAAAGTACAAAGCTCAGCCTCCGAGCCATTTGTAGGAGTGGGGCGGGTTTCTGCCTCATATAGCTGGTGCCGGAGACTGGGGGAAGTTTAGGAGAGATGAGGAGACCCAGCAGCTGCATAACCTTCCCATCCTCGCATCAAACATAAGATGCCGGAAATTCTTCCACAACCGCCAGAAGTAGTAGGGAGGTAGGAGCTAATTCTTCCACTATACAAAATGATGGAATTACAAGAAATTCTTTATTGACAGTACTATGAAATACCAATCCACAAAGTATCTATGAGTTACAAAAAATCTCACGAAAAATGACTGCCGGGAAGGAAATACCAAAAAAGAATCCCTTTTACAGTTCTTTTTTGTATTTTGTCGGAATCCACAATACAGTTCATACCAATAAAATCAAAGGAAATACTAGGCAAAAGATCAGCAAAACACAACCGAAGGGGATAAAGCTTATTTTGTCCCTTATCGGAACCAAAATCAAGGAGTAAAAGATGAAAGGAAACGCTCAAGAACAAATATTTACAGTGCAATTATCGTTTGGGAAAACTAAAACGTTGAAGCTACACGGAGTCACAAAGATTCAAGAGATCAATGATACAGAAAGTGATCACACACCAACATTTTAGCATACTAGCACAATTAGAGGAAAATTAAAAAAGTGTTTAACTGGAGCAAAATGGGCTCAATTTTAGAAGGGCCTGAGTAAACCCTACACTAAATATTCCTAATCATATTAAAATGGTTAGGTCAAATTTAAATGATCATTTATCCTGAAAGTTAGGTAAAATCAGGTGGCACCTATAGATAACTTCTTGTTGATAATTCAGAAATAAAATGGTTCCACTCGCAGACCGTCCAAGTGATGATCCAAGGGATCATTTGGTTAGGTTTTTGCTTTTAGTTTCTTTTTCTTTTTCTTAAGATAAATAAAGAAGAGAGAATGAAAATAAAGCGGAGAGAGAGAGATAAAGGAAAAGACATCAAATGAGTTTTTAAAATAAAAAATAAACTATAACAGAAAACAAAAATGTTACCAAAAGGGCCTCAACGTATGTTATTGTAAAACTGAGGTATACATGTAAACGACTGTTGGTGTATGATGTTACGGCAGCAAAATAATGCAACATTGGTATCAAACAAGGTGTACCTTAACATCTTCTTGCCCAGTATTTCTGAGGAAAGAGGAAACTTTCCACTATGGAACATTGAAGCTGCATCACCTGCAAGTACATATGCCAAGAATGTCTAGCTCTGAAATCCATTTTATAAACACTATGATAGCATGAATATTTTCTAGGCAAGTCAAACCAGCCAAATGAGCACCGTAAAAAAGATATCAAGATAATCCATGTAATTAGGAAGCCTGCTATGCAGAAACACTCTAAACCCTAAACCAACTAACGCACTATACAGAAGGTAAACCAATCATACCTATCCACACAAAAAGATAAATTAAAATAAATGGTAGATATCTTTCATGAATTCTTTAGCTTGACTAACCTATGTCTTCCTAAGGAATCTGCTTCATGCAGACCAGAATTCAGTTTATCTTCTGAAAATGACTTGTCACTTCTACATATATAGAATAACAAGGCAATCGTCAAACTTATTTTTTTGGTGATTTTAGACAAACGATGCCACCAACCAAGCACCAAAAAATGTAATAGAAATCAACGAATGCTAATGAAGTTGAAGGCAAAGTGCCATCTACTTACCATGAATTGCATGGTCAAGCTGCAAAGTGGTCACAACATAGGAATATATACACCTCAGGCCAAAAACAGTGCCATTTCTTATTATTTGATAAATGAATCTAGATAATGAATTTTCTTTGCCTCCATGTGTATAAAGAAACCATGATCAATGTACATCCTTCAAATCTTTGTTAACAATTTGAGAAGTCACCACAGTCTCGTTTATTTTAGAAAGTTCTCTGGCCAAAATAACATACGTCTGGGTACTGATACTGCATTTTTCAGATTCAATAACATGAAGAAACTTCATGCATAAATCTGAATTCCCTTCCTTCAGTAACCCATCAATTAACACAGTCCAAACAATCTCATCAGTATTCCATTGTTTCTCTAGCATCCTTCTGAATAATGTTTCAGCTTCTTCCACTCGACTCACCCTGCAGAGGACACTAATAAGTGCCTTATAAGATGATAAGTGTACCTCAAATCCCCTATCTGCCATCAAACCAAAAATTTCCAGCGCAGAATCCACTTTCAAATTCATACAATAAACAAAGAACAGAGACAGATAAATCTTATTAGTGGGGCAGAACCCTTTATCTTTCATATGCTGCAGCAACTGATCCGCCTCATAATATCTACCATCTCTGCACAAGCCTCTCACTAAAATGTCATAGGTATGAACAGTTGGTTCACATCCATACTCTGACATCCTAGCTAAGAGATTACACAACACCTCAATAGAGGTATAGCTCTCATCAGAGCTGCAACTATACATTTCTTCATGTTGGGACTCAAGGCCCACAACATTCTCTGTCAGCAACTGGCTTTCCCTTTGCAACCCCTTGACCAACACAGAATAAGTTCGGTAGTTGGGCTTGCAGCCAACATCAACCATTCGCCTAAGGAGCAGAAACGCATGATCTAGCTTGCCAAGTATAACAAATCCATCAATGAGTGTGGTATATGTTACCTCATCAGGAACCAATCCTTTCTGATCCATTTCTTTAAGTAACCTCTCAGCATCATCAGCCTTACCCTCACGACATAACCCAAAAATGAGTGAACTATATGTATACAAGTTCGGCAAGCAACCCTGCTTTCCCATTTCATGGTAGATTTGGAATGCAACATCAGTACTGCCATTCCCACAGAGGCACCTAATTAGAGACGTGTAGGTAATGACATTTGGAGCCAGTCCTTGCTCCCCCATCTTTGTACATAATTTTTTAGCTTTTTCAATCTGATTATCATTGCACAAACCACTTATAATGGTATTGTAGGTTTCAATACCCGGACAGCAACCATCCTCCTCCATCCGCTCAAATAATGCCAATGCAGCATCTACCTTCCCCTCCGCACAATATCCAGCAATCAAAGCAGTGTAAGTGACCTGATTGGGACGAATGCCTTGTTCTACCATCTCATGGAAAATAGTAGATGCCTCTTCAGACTTACCCGCCTTGCATAACCCAGAAATAAGTTCAGTATAAGTCCATTCATCTGGTTCACATCCACTCCATTTCATCAAATCCAATAACCTCACTGCATTGTTTAATTTACCCCCATCAAGGTATGCATTGATAAGTGTGTTATAAGTAATCATATTTGGAGAGGGTCCCACTTTCAACATTTTGCTTAAAAGCGTCATTGCCTTATTAACGTTACCTATCAAACAGAAAACCTTGATGATTCCATTGTGTGTTTGGGTATTTGACAAGGTACCATGTCTTTCCATCCAATAAAAAATCTTCTGAGCCATGCCATATCTTCCTGTCTCACATAATTCATTTATCAATGTATTGAAGGTAACCGTGTTTGGGACCAAACCGTCCTTCACAAGTTTGTGATAGAGTCCAACAGCAACATTGAGTTTTCCTGTCTGAGACAACCCGCTGATCAATGCTGTATAAGTATGAACGTTAGGATGGCAACCCCTGCTCCTCATACTTCTGAAAAGCCCAATTGCTTCCACCAGTCGATTGGCCTCACATAGTGAAGTAATTGGGACAGTGTAAGTAAATACTGTGGGTTCAATCCCTTTCTCTACCATTTCATCAAGCATATCCAGTGCCTCATCCACCTTTCCCTCATTGCATAGCCCATTGATAAGAGTTGAATACGTAACCGAATTGGGGTCACAACCTGCCTTCACCATCTGATCATAAACGTCAAATGCCAAATTCACCTTACGATTTCTACAATGCCCAAGAATCAACGATGTATAAGTAAAAACATCCGGGAACATATCGAACTGAAAAATCCGGCTCAAAATCACCTCTGCTTCCTGAACCCTGCCTTTCTTACACAATATATTGATCATTGTATTAAATGTCAACAAACTTGGTCTAATCCCACTATTAAGCATCTGAGTATAAACATTTCGAGCTACACTAACCATCTCGAACTTTCCCAATTGTATCAAAAGCGTATTAAAACTAAACAATGTAAACTGAAAACCAAGTCTATTCAAATCATTCAAATACTCAATTACCCATTTGAGCTCTTCCTCCTTCCTACAAGCTTTGATCATTAAAATCCTCACACGATCCGCAGGCGCAAAAAGCCGCTCCCTCACAAGCCGATTAAGCATTGACGAGAAGCAGCCCATATCGTGTTTGTAAAAATGCCTCTTAGAAACCCAGTAGAAGAATGTCAACGCCGAGTCAGTGTTACGGTGGGACTCGATGATCTTCGACACGTGATGGGTTCTGAGCTCGGGTCCCAGCCAGCTGAGCTCCGAGCTCCGTTCCCATTGGGGGTCGCTCAAAATGTCGCAGATTCTGGCGACCAAGTCCGGGAAAGGTTTGGAGGGTTGAGCGGGTTCAGAGAAAAGCCTGGTTCTTGTTGAGAATTTGAGAAAATGGTCGGAACCCAATAGAGAGCGGAGGGTTTGGAGGGGCTTTAACATTTCGAGCTATGGGGAGGTCATGTGGGATTGCAGAAGAAGAGGATGGTAAAGTTTGGGACTTTTGCCGGTTTTCAGAGATATGGGGATTGAAGGGGGTTGATTGGTAGGGGGGAAGCGTGAGTCGACTCGGCGAGTTGGTGAACGTGGTCATTGGAGAGCCATAACCAGCAGCTTACTGGAGGTGGAGGGAAGTGGAGAGAAAGGTTACGCTGTTGAGTAAAAACTAGGGTTCTTTCACTCGGAGACGGAAAAAGAGGGAAATATAACAGAAAGGCCAAATTGCAGTAATAGTTTCATAGTTTACATGAGCTTTCACTTTCATCCCTATACAAATTCTTACATTTTCATCTTTGTTGTTTTGATCTATTTTGACCTTAGTTTGGCCCCGCTAATTAAATTAGTTTTTCGGTCTAAGTTTGTGCACATCTTCTCATTTAACAAAAAATTTATCATTTGAAAAACTAGTGTACGATGATGTCGAAAATGAAAAACATAAATATCTAGCATATAGCAACCTATTACGAACGATTATTGCGATAATATTTTTCTTGAATATTAAGAATGAAAAAGAAGATTAACAGGCATATGACAAAAAACATTGTCGAAAATATTTGGGTCCCTCAATTCTCTAATAGGTAGTCTTGTAATCATGTATGGTAACTCTAGATATTATCTTCACTTGCTACTAATGAGAGAACATGAGGAGTGTACCTGCGAAAGACACTCTAACACTCAAGTTAGTGAGTCTTTAAGATGATTGTTGTAAGATTTAGAATAATTGGTACCTTTTCCCTTTTAATAGGTGAGTTACCTTTACATTTGAAGTATTGAGCTCCAAGTTCATGTTCGTTAATTTTCTTTATAATCCACTAATAACTCTATCATAAACACAAAGTGGTCACATAACAAATTACTGACTTGATCGTAGCTCCACTTCCCTATAGAGTGCACATACCTTATTTGGTTGAGTAAAATATGCTCCCATGTTCCTTAACCCACAAACACGTAATCCATCATGAGTAGGTAGCAATTAACAAAAGAAAAGAAATAACAATAGGCATTTGACGGATTTGACCAACGGTGTTAACTTAATGAAATTACATAGGATGAAAATGTAAGAACAAAAATACAAGGACGAAATTAAAAACCGAGATAAACTACAGGACTATTAGTGCAATTTAGTTGTGGTTATACATGGGCCACTCAGACGGTCAGACCCCTTGGTTGTGGTTATCATCTGATCCACCAACGCCATTGCAGGTTGCAGCAATGCTTCAGCTCACACCATCTCTCTCTCTCCTCCACAAACCATTTCTCTCTCCTCAAACCCTAAACCCCTTCTCGCTTCTCCAAACATGCAAAACCCTACAAGAAGCAGAGCAGCACCACGCCCTGTTCCTCAAGACCGGAACTTTCAGCCACCCTTCAGTCGCCTCCTGCTTCCTTTCTCTCTACGCCGACCCCAAAATCAACAACCTCGACTACGCCCGCTCCGTCTTCGACCAAATCGAACAACCCTCGTTGGTGTCTTGGAACGTCCTCATCAAATGCTACGTCGGAAACCAGCGGTCGCATGATGCCATTGTTTTGTTCTATGAATTGGTTCATGAGCTTGTTCCCGATCATTTCACTGTGCCGTGCGTGATTAAGGGTTGCGCTCGGTTGAATGCGATTGAGGAAGGGAAGCAGATTCATGGATTGGTGTTGAAAATTGGGCTGGGGTTGGATAAGTTTGTGCAGAGCAGTTTGGTAAGTTTGTACTCGAAATGTGGTGAGATTGGTTTGGCTCGGAAGGTGTTTGATGAAATGCGTGACCGAGATTTGGTAACTTGGAATTCGTTGGTGGATGGGTATGCGAGGTGTGGAGAAGTAGAAGTGGCAATGGAGTTGTTTGATCAAATGCAGGAGAGGGATTTGTTTTCTTGGACTGTTTTGGTCGATGGGTTGTCGAAATGCGGGAAGGTGGAGATGGCTAGGGAGGTGTTTGATAGGATGCCAAATAGAAATTCGGTTTCTTGGAATGCCATGATTAATGGGTACATGAAAGCTGGAGAGGTTGAGACGGCTCGTCAATTATTTAGTGGGATGCCGGCAAGAGATGTAATAACTTGGAATTCAATGATTGCAGGTTATGAATTTAATGGGAGGTTTATGGAAGCATTGGAGTTGTTTCAAGAAATTTTGAAAGAAGATGTCATGCCTAGTCATGCTACATTGGTCAGTGCTCTTTCAGCCGTTTCGGGATTAGCTATCCTGAGTAAGGGGAGATGGATTCATTCTTTCATGGTAAAACATGGATTTGAGTTAGATGGCGTGCTTGGTACATCCTTGATTGATATGTATTCCAAGTGTGGGAGCATTGAGAATGCTCTGACCGTATTTCGAGCTATACACAGGAAGAAATTAGGGCATTGGACTTCTATAATTGTCGGTTTAGGAATGCATGGTATGGCTGACCAAGTTCTTGAGCTATTTCTCGAGATGCGGAAGAATGGAATGCAGCCTCATGCTATAACTTTTATTGGAGTCTTGAATGCATGTAGTCATGCCGGATTGGTCGATCTTGGCCGTTTCTATTTCAATCTGATGACAAATGATTATGGAATTGAACCCACAATTGAACACTACGGTTGCTTTGTAGACATTTTATGTCGGGCTGGCTGTCTGGATGAGGCGAAGAATGTCATTGAAAGTATGCCCATGAAACCAAACAAAGTAATCTGGATGAGTTTGCTCAGTGGTGCTCGGAATCATGGAAATGTTGAACTTGGCGATTATGCTGCTCGTCACCTGATTGAAGTGTCTCCCGACACTATTGGATGCTATGTTGTTCTTTCTAACATGTATGCTGCTGCTGATCAGTGGGAGAAAGTTTCACAGGTAAGAGAAATGATGAGAATGAGAGGAGTCAAAAAGGACCCGGGATGCAGTTCCATAGAGCACAGAGGTGTGCTTCATGAGTTTATTGTGGGTGATAAATCACACCCTCGGACAGAAGAGATATATTCGAAGTTGAGTGAGATGAGAGAGAAACTGAAATCTGTAGGACATGTTCCTGACACAAGCCAAGTTCTGTTGTGTCTTGAAGAGGAAAAAGAGAAGGAAGCTGAACTGGAAAACCATAGTGAAAGATTGGCTATTGCATTTGGTCTCATTAATTCGGAAGCTGGGAGTCCTATTCGCATTATAAAGAATCTTCGTGTCTGTAGCGATTGCCACTCTGTCACTAAACACCTATCCAGTATCTATAATCGTGAGATTATTGTGAGAGATAATAGTCGTTTCCATCATTTCAGAAATGGCTCATGTTCTTGCAAAGATTTTTGGTGACTAACTTGTTTGTCTGCTGCATTGACGGCTGTGTTCAGCTGCTCACAGCCTTAAAGCAAGAAGCATCAGAATGCATCTACCTCTATGCTTGCGCTCTTAACATTGGAGCAGCTATCGGTATCATTTCTTCTGATTCAGGCATATTTTTACATGTTCATTTGATGTATTTTAGCATTATAGGCAGTCATGAATGTGCGCATTCATTTAATGATGCGACTTGTCCCTCACAAAAGCTGCCCCTCCTGTAACAGGGATATGACTCATAGGTCTTGCTTTCCCAAAATTCTGCATTGGCAAGAGACACGCACTAACAAGATAGGGAATCTTCATTATACAGAGTCTGAGTTTATAATGAGAGATAATAGTTGTTCCCATCATTTCTTTCACCCTCCATTGGAGAAAGGCGTGTATACTAGGTGCCCTTGGTATTAGAGGCAATCTTCATTGTATACTGATTACCCCCGTAGTAAATGTAAACTTATACCGACAGTGATGTAAAAAATTCTGATTTTTCTCAAATTGACTGTTTCATACGTTCTCTTTGTGCTTTGATTGAACTGAATTTTTTTCTACTTTCCCCAACCTAAGTTGAAGAAACCTATGCCTGCACTCTTGAATTGGAATGGCCATTGTTGTCGGTTCTTTTGATTGTGGGAACTTCTTGTGTGTTTATTTAATATATAGCAGTACAGGCAGTCTTGATGCATGTCCGGATGCTGAAACTCTTGAAATTAGAATGCAACTGCAGTCCCTGTATTGGCTAGAAACTTGTGCACCCCTTAGATATATATTGGCTAGAGACTTGTGCACCCCTTAGATATATGGGCAGTCTACGTTATGCTGACGTTATAGTGAAAGGTAATAGCCATTCCCATTGTGCAAATCTTCATTTTACTAAGATAATAGTGAAAGATGATCGCTCTTCCCATCATTTCTTTCACCCTAAGTTGACAGAATTCGTATACTTGGTGTCCATATAGATATAGTGTAGGCAATCATCATTGCAGAAATTTTATGCCCTAATTAAACTTAATTTGCCTAATGGTGACGGATTGATGAAGAAACCTGAGATCAATCTATGAGCTTATGGTTTCGGCATTGACTTTCTCTTGTATTTCGCTAGTTCGAAGCATCCTCCATTTGTTTCCTAGTTTAGATTTACTATATTGCCACAAAGCATGCATCTATTGATAGGAATTCTTGAATGTGCAGCACAATTAGACAAATAAAACGAAGGAGCTTGGGAGTTTTTTACTGCATACAGCGGTTTCAATACAAGCAGTTTCTAGTAAAATTGCATCAGAACTAATGGAGTCCACAACAAGAGAACCTCAACAAAAGCAGTAAGTTCGGGTAATGTTACAGATGAACGGCCATGACTTGAGGTTTCTTCACTTTCCAGGGACGAAGTTGGTGGCGTAAGCCCATGCGTTGTTGGCCACTGGGTCAGCGATGTGGTCGAAGAGGTTCTCCACCGGTCCCTTTCCAGTTACAATAGCCTGAACAAAGAATCCGAACATTGAGGTCATAGCCAGACGCCCGTTCTTAAGTTCCTTCACCTTCAGTTCAGCAAAAGCTTCGGGATCATCAGCAAGTCCAAGGGGGTCAAAGGCCCCTCCTGGGTAAAGTGGGTCTAGTCCTTCACCGAGTGGTCCTCCTCCAACTCTGTATCCCTCAATGAATCCCATGAGCACGACCTGGACAGCCCAGATTGCCAAGATGCTCTGAGCATGGATAAGGTTTGGGTTGCCAAGGTAGTCAAGGCCGCCCTCAGAGAAGATTTGCGATCCAGCCTTGAACCAGACAGCCTCGCCGAACTTGACGCCATTCCTTGACAAGATTTCTGGGAAGACGCATCCCAGTGCACCAAGCATGGCCCATCTGGAGTGGATCACCTCAAGCTCACGGTTCTTGGCAAATGTCTCGGGGTCTGCAGATAGTCCAGCAGTGTCCCATCCGTAGTCTCCGGGGAATTCACCGGTCAAGTATGACGGAGTTTGCTCGGAGAATGGTCCCAAGTACTTGGGGCGGTCTGGGCCGTACCTGTTTTGTCAGTTACAATGTAAACTTCTCAATGGTATATGATCATGTTGTTCTTGTAACAATGTTGCTATACATTGAGCTAAAATTTATCGTGTATATCATAAGCATGTCCGCTCATAAGCGCTTCTGTTAGAAGTGCTTTTATTATAAACATGTACAAGTCTTTGTTTAAAATCCAAGTGCTTTCCTACGAAGCACATAGCAGGTACTTCTCCAGAAAGCATTTATATTCACGCATGGGAATTTTAGTAGAGTTGCTTGGAAAGAAAGATAGGTTATGCTGACATACTAGAGCCAAGGTACTTACCATATGCTCTGGGGGGCACTTTTGACGGTGCGCCGCATGGAGAAGCGGCCGCCGCCAAGGCCGCCGATCTTTCGGACGAGCTCATTGGACTGCTTCAAAGCAGTCTGGCCAGCAAATGCTGATTGTTGGATTGCAGAGGTTGCCATTGCTTGCTGCTTTTTTTCTGTTTGAAGTTTTGGTGGTGTTGAGCAAGCCTGCTGAGATGCTTTCAACCAGGGAGAGGTCAGGGATGTTATAACGGGGAGTTGAAGATGATGTGGATTAGGATATGTACACGTCAGCGGCATCCTATTGGTTATCAAATAGATTTGGATTTCCAATCTGATTGTCGTAGAGAGTGAGAGGTTCTCCCTTTGCCACGTGGCAGACAGATGCTGCAATCTTTGTGGTTGGTGAACACAGGCCACAAGTTGACCAAAAGACAAATGTTTCGCAGGTCCACGGGTAAAATCATAAAATTACCTTGTGTTTTTGCTGGCTTGAGGTGAAAAAAAATGGGAAAGAGATTCTCTTCGGATCCCTTCCACCTAATCTTTCTCATCAAATAATCCGGATTTTTAAAATTTGATTTAATGACTAAAGTTATTATAACTTTTAAAGTGAATCCTGTTTTTAACTGTTGAATCAAATTTCAAGGACCATGATAGTCTGACGAAGACGATTAGATGAAAAGGATCAAGAGAGGATCCTTAAAAAAAAATCTACCTTTAATTCGGACAGCGAAAATTATAAAATACGTTAATTAATAAATACGATGTGGAATTTAACTGGATGATGTGATCCACTTAAAAGGCGATGTGTTGTAAGACTCTTCAAACTATTTATTGGCTGCTATGAAAGAGTTGTATAGTTGCAGTAGTTTTTGACAAAACAGTAAAAATAGTGGCAGGCCAGAAATAGGTTGCCGTGGAAGAGGAGCATTCAAATTTACTTGACCTATGTAACTCAAATGGTTAAAAACATTTACGTTACTTCTAAGGTCCTATGTTGAAATTCACCCTCACTAATATCGCTTGTAACGAAAAACAACACATGATCTGATGAACTGCAAGCATTCTGGTCGATCGAATCGAAGGTTGATAAAAACTTAAGCAACCAAACTAGTAAATTAGAAGGGACAAGGGGTAGCAACGTGCGAAGAGAGTAAGAATTTGCTACCTTGGAAATACAGAATCAACTCTTTCACATTGTAGAGATGGCAGACATGGTTTGTTGTTGTAAACTAAACCAAAAACCAATCAAGCAATAAACAAAATACAACGATTTCAAAGTCTCTCCAATATAGGAGTACCTCTTTAACAATGGAAGCTTTATTGATTACCAACAAATACAAGAGAACTCACAAACACAAAGTGTTCTCAAGTATACATACTTATGCCTCCCACAACTTTCACACACAAAACTCTATCACGCATCCATCTATTTATACTAATAGATGTCATAGGTTTACATAAAGTCTATAGAATATAGGAAACCAAATCTTATAGTAAAATCAAATCCCAAACCAACTAGGAAACACAAATCCAAATATCTTGCGTCCAAGATATCCTAATCCTTTTTAGATTAGGCATGTTGATTTAATGCCAAATCCAATAGTTTGTTTACTGTATTTAGTATTTGCAGCTCAATGGATATACAATGCGAGAGGAGAAATTTCTGGGCGGAAACAGTATGATGATACAGACAAGATGAGGAACAAACAAATGGGAACGTATAATCTGCGCTGCAGATGTGAGAATCCAGCGTGTGAGCTCACCATCAGTGCCGAAGTTGTTCTTTGGAGGTGTGCTGAAAGGAATTTGAATGCCCGAACAGAACCCCACGAAAGAGCAGCAAGAACCCAACAAATTAGCCACTGCAATGCATTCAACCTCACACAGCTGGCTAGTCCTTTTCCAAACTCAACAATGATCACCTGGATGATCAAAACAGCCGCCAACGCCATCAAAAACCAATGGCTGCGGAGGACAACAACTAGCACTTCCTTTTTTACTATGTTCATGGCACTGAACAGATTAAGGACCTGGCATAAGGTGAAAGTATTGAAAATCATGGTATTCCGGACACCTTCGTTCATGCTCGGTACTACATTTCCCATGAAATGTAAGATCAGCAAAATGGAAGCCTGGTACAAAACTTGAACTGCTATGTTTCCCCAGATGACTTTGGTTATAAGCGACTCGGTCCTCTTAGCAAGTCTTTGAGTGTGTCGTTCAGTGCCTTGTAACTCCATCACCATCATTAGGCCACCAAGAAGGCACATGATCAAGTTCACCCAAATCAAGTGAACTGTTGTTAGTGGGGACTCTCCCGAATGCATTGTTACGACTAGGGTCACTAGTAGCCCGGATATGCAAGTGGTGAGTTGAAGTTGAGAGAACTGCTGAATGTTATGGTAAGCACAAGCACCGGACTTCATATTCATGCTTAAGAAATATCCATTTTTGATTATAAGATCGGCGTTCTCTCTGGCCATCTTGGTGCTCCAGAGATTCTCTACAATTCCTACATCAGCTCCTTTTAAGGTCAGAGCGTCACTGCTGGTTAGCCCTCCATAAAATCCAACTATGTGACCTTTTTTCTTTAACTGCTCCACCATGAGAAACTTGTCTTTGGGGAGAGAACTTCCCATCACAGAGATCAAATCCACCTTATCCCGCCATTCCACGGAATTGAGCCTTCAGAAATCTTGACCTTCAATTTCTGTGAAATCTGAGTCAAGGGAGATCCCAAGCTCCAAAGCTCTAGCTCTCACTTTCGAGAGCTCATCATCCTACACCAGTTTGATCCTTACTCCAGCTTCTCTAAGAGCCTTCATGTCCAATTTAAGTTCTTCTTGATATGGACATCTAAGACCGACAAGTGCCAACAAAATCAAACCATATTCTGTAGGATATTTGGCTTCTGTTTTCTTGTACGCGTATGCAATCGGTCTAAGACCCTTCTTCTCCATCTTCTCGATCACCTGCTTGAATTTTCTCTTCTGGTATCCAATATTGTGACTTTCCCCTCTATCATCATAGTAATGTGAACACATGCCTAGTAATGTTGATGCTTCTCCGTCACAGTGAAGTTGCATAATCTGTTCATCATTCTCGATTTTCCTCAATACAACTCCTCTATACTTCTCATTAGAGCTCCATTGTTCAACAATTTCAAATCTTCGATCCAATAACTTCGCGTTACTACCCCATCTGGTGTTCAGCCAAGAAATGAGCCGATCATTTTCTGGTGACGTGGTAGCTGAAATCCCCTGATGGAGAGCCTCAAGAACTTGGTCAGTTTCCGAGTCCACTTCACCATTGCTTAAATCTTTTTCGCCGATCCGAAATTCCTCGACCTCCGTCCGGTTGCACGTTAGATCTGCCGTTGTTTCAATGCAGATGAAATTTATGAGTCCCATGGTGACAGAAGCTGATAGATTCCGTGGATCTGCCTGATTTTTTGCCGCATTTTCCTTCCATTGAAAAAGGGCAACTGCAATCACAAAAGGCATCCCATGTTGTATCCCTATTACCACGGTTGTGAGAACGCTTGCTAAGATGGAAACTTTTCCTTGAGGTTCCAAGGAGATCTTCTCAAAGATCCTCATCACAAAATTCATTGAAACTTTCCCTTTCAGCTCTGGTCTCTCATTGTAGTTTTCATGCTTCCTGAAGAATAGTAGGCGTATCAACATCCCAACCGCAATCAGTATTGAGACACCACATGCAAGATAATCCATACAATCATTCGGTTTGTCCATCAAATCTTGTAGCAGTGTCTTTTCCTTTGGATTATGATCAGACAACGAGCTCAGCACCTTAGCAAAAGATGTATTAGCACCAATGGATGTCACAATCATGCGGCCATGGCCCTTCACAACCTTTGAACCCGAAAAAACAAATGGATTTTGTTCGCAATCAATTTTTGGGCTCAATACCTCATCCAGAACCAGTACCTCACCGTGATTTATGAACAAACCATCAGTAGGAACACAGTCTCATTCCTTCAAAGGAACTATATCACCCACCACAATGCCAGATATGGTAATCGGTGTAGGTTCTGTGCTACTTCTTTCAACATTCACCGTCAATTTGCTCCTATCCAGCAAGTGTTTTGCCAGCTTTCTCTAACGGAGGTAGTTCCCACAGAACGGAAAGCAATAAGTAAGAATGCGGCAATGAGTATGGCAACACCGTCATGCTAGCCATCCTTAACTCCTTGATTCATGAATTCGATGGTGAACGATAACCAAGCTGAGAGCAAGAGGAAAAAAATTGTGTACTGATTGAACGCCTCAAACAAAAAGTACAAGAAACCTTTGGCATCAACAGGGGACTTGGTAATGTTCCATCCTTCTGGATTTTGACCACCATCAATGGCACATTCTTGAGATTAAATCTTGAATATAATCAACTGAAGTACAATCATTCTCGACCATGTACAAGATTATAGAAAAAGTGGTTATTTTCTACAGGGTTGCTTGCTACTTTAAAATGAGACCTGAGAAGTGGCAAGATGCCCTCAACACCACCAAGTCTGCAGAGTGAGTTCAAGTCCTTCTCCCTCACTATTTCAGCAACCTTTTTCGAAAACCGTTCCTGGAGAGGGATGTCAATCACATGGTCAGAGGCAGTGGCTGGCAGCGTTGGTGCTGCTGCTAAAGGTTTAGAACTAGCTTCAAGCAGACGTCTGGTTTTCTTAATGCGTGATGAGAACAAAATGCCTAGAACAACATATCTCAGCGAGGTTCCCCTGCGTCTGATGGTCTGTATAATCAAGCCGGCAGTAAGATTGGCACCTTCAGCAGCTTTGATCCTCTGTATTTATCTCGAAGGCCGTGTTTCCTTGTGCCACAAGAAAATTAGAGAGATGATTAGACAAGAAATTGAGAAAATTTGATCCGTTGGCGTGGATTTGCAGTTAATGAGACGTTTAAAACAAGATTGGTAAGACTCATTCCCCTATGTTAGATCTTGTAAGTAATGAGCATAGCTAATAAGAGGATTATGTACGTCTCTTTTTTTTCCCTTCATATTCACGCTTTATAAGCAAACAAATTTAACTCAAGTGGCTAAAAGTTTTACCACTCAACTACTCAGTACCAGGTCTGATGATATTCCTCTTCACTTGTAAGTGAGAGATTTTAGGTTCGAATCTCGTGAATGGCAAATTCGATACCAAATTAAGTTGGCTTAGCCGAACTTCCCCTTCCCTTAGTATAAAATTATATCGATGTATTAAAAAAAAAACTAAAAGTATTTATTATGTACCGAAAGTTTTTTATCAAAAAAATGGCATCACATACAGAGATCCCTATTTCTTTATGTTCTTTATTTGGTGTTTTACATCTAGGTCCAAAAATAGGTTGACATGGTAGATAGATAATTACACAGATATTATACCTATAAACGAGATATGAAATTCAAGTACAAAATACAAAAATATAATACCTACAAGTAAGATACATTAAGCATTGATACATGTTAATCATAAATATAAATCTTTCATATAGATAGATTAATACAATTAACCAGTGATCTAGATTGATTAAAAAAAATTATAAATGGGATTTGGAACAGAAGAACAAAAAATAACGAAAAAAATAAATAATTAAGGAGATAATTACAAGAAATTAATTTTTATAATAAATCTTATCAATAAATAAGATAATGAAATAATCATAAATTTAAGAGATTTGACTTATTTTAAGAAACTGGATAATTTTTAATATTGGTTGAAAAAATTGGACAGACAAAAATACAAATGAGTAGCTAAGGAAGGATAGACAGATTCGTGTATGTTTATTTTGCCGTAAACAATATAACGGGAGTAGCGGTGGTTGCGTGCTGGATCCAAACCGAAAATGGAATCCCGAATTCCGAACCCAAAAAGGACAGAATTTTGAAGATTGAAATCAAAACAAATTTTCGAGATTCTCAAAACTTTATCGGGATTTCGGTACAGTTTGGGATATTTTACAATAAATCACAGATTTGTGCTCAATGTTTCAATGAACAAATTTAGGATACGTTCAATTGGAAAGTTAAGAGATATTAATGAATTTATAAATCTATAGTTTTTATAGAGTTTAATTGATTTGTAGAAATTTTATGTAAAATTTTGATTCAATTCCTTCAAAATCTTATAGAAAATCTTATGCGAATAGATGAAATTTGTGAATGTTTAAAATACACTACAAAATCTCTCAAATTCCCTCAAATTCCTCAATTTTTTCAAATTTTTTAAATTCAAATTCTAATTAAATACACTTAAAATGTTATAAACTTATTTAAAATTCTAATTGAATACACACAAATTTTTAAGTATTTTAATAAACTATCTTAAAATACTAATTGAATAAACATTAAATTTCAAATAATCATCTAACATCTTCATTACCCTAAATTCATTAAAAAAATTAAAATGACTCAAAATCTCAATTGCATACACTCCTTATACTTACAGCAGCCAATAAATGCTTCCTTATTAAAAAAAATATTTACTTTTTCAGGGAAAAGATACCCAAATTCTTGTGTTCAATAACCCAGAAATCTTACGGCCCTTGAATAAATATAGTGAGTGAAAGATCAAAAACAGAAAGAGAAAAAAGAAAACCAAATTAAATAAAACCAGAAATCCAAATCCATATATATTAAAACCCTAGAAATCTCCAAGGCCAGAAATCCATACCCTAGATTTCGGAAGCTCGAGAGCCGGTCGATCGAAAAGGAGAGAGAATGGGAGAGAGAGAGAGAGCAGTGTTTCAGTGTGTGCGTGTACGGTTCGTCTGTGGTGTGGTCGAGATAGGGTATGGTGGCTGGCCGGAGTCGAGATTCAGAGAATGTGGGCGGAGGAGAGCCAGAGTCGAGACTGAGAGGGTTGAGATGGAGTTGACAGGGTTCGAGAATGTGCGAGTCTGTGAGAGAAAAGAATGATGAGATATGCTGGTTTGGTATCGCTGTGTTTGAAAAAAAATTAATAAAGTAGCGAAGTGTTTAGCAACGGTGAAATAAAGTAGTAAAGTGTTTGGTAAATCTTTTTATAAAAGTGTTTTTGAAAAAAAAAAAGTAGTATTATAGTGTTTGGTAAACTTTTATGTAAAACAGATTGTGAAAAAAAATCAGTTTTTCAAAGCTGGGTTTTGCAGTTTGGTGTTTTTGGTTTTTTTCAACTAAAACTATGAAAAAAAGTTGAAGCTGAATGTTTAACAAACACAAAAAAAATCCCAACTTTTTTTTATACCCATGCTTTTTCAAAATCATCTCAGTACCAAACCTGTCTTGGAAAAACTTAAGAGAGCACATAAAATACAACAGGAAAATGCATGAATTTAACAGAAAAAAAAAGAAGTGATGAAAGAAATATAATATATCTAAATTACGAGTTAATGAATTTTTTTTGTCAAGTAAAAGAATGTGAAAATACATTTTTGTTTTGTATTACAACAAAAAGGTTAAGGATAATAACGTAATTTTATTTATACCCATCTAATCTATTTCTACATCCAACTTACTCTTTGCACCAATTTGATTTTTAACTAAACTATTAATATCTCTTTAAATCCAAATTTAATACCATATATATTCCAATAAACCCAATTCAATATGTGGATTTATTTTTACATCCATTTGATTTTTAGAAGCTAAATTTGATGTGTTTAGACCTAAGTTCTTTGCATGGTTTTCCACAACACAAAAGCTGATAATCCAATTGTTACCTGCAGGAACTTAAAGATGGTTATTAAGAAGTGGATCGATGAACTTAAAGATCAACCATGGTCCAGAGAGAAAAAAGCAAATGATCAACCTGCTTTTAACTGGGCATTAGACAACAAACTCGTTAACAAAATCCAAGATCAATATTTGTTTCCATAGAAGCTCTGTATCAATGCCCGTAGGAAATGCTTCCTTATGAATTCGTATGACCTTCGAGCCCGGTGGGTTTTCGTAACAAACTTGAAAAGGGAAGGAAATGTGGTTTTCGCTTTAGAACCGCAAGAAAGGAACATAGAGTTTGACTTCTCTCAGTTGTTTGCCAATTCAAACAGTTAATGGGTCCTTTCACACCGGACATTGTTCATCGTTGGCTGCTTTCGTTGTTGTTTTAGCGGAAGGTAGGATGCTTTCGTTGTATTTGTTGAAAAAAATTACAGTAAATAACTTCTACTCTCTAAAAAATTGAAATCAAATGAACAAAATATTCATAAATTGAGTTATACCTTGGTTGGAGGATTCAAAACTTCAAAATCACTATCCATCAATAAAAAAACTTAATTTTCTCTATAAAAGCTATTAGGGGGTGTTTGTTTTCCCTCACTAAAGTTCACTGGACTGGACTGGACTAAGGGTTAGTCCAGTCCCGTGTTTGTTTCCCATAGGGCTTAGAGTTAATGAGACTAGCTCTCACTCGTCCCGACTAAAACAGGGCCTAGCCGGTCTTTGCTAAGCTCCCCAAAAACCATGGGATTGCTAATCCCGTCTCCAGAACTTGCATAGGACGATCGCATGCAGCAAGTCTTGTGAACTACAAATCTGCAAGAATGCTTCTGGGCGACTCCGTTTGCCAACCCATGTCTAGATCTAAAACACAGCCTTACCCACTGCCTAAATCTCAACACCAAAATTCAAAAACACATATGCAAAACGATAACAACAACAATCCCAATAGCAAATTCTTCCTTATTCCCGAATATTCCCAGAAAATTTCCAAATTTTTTTCCTTTGCCCCAGAAAATTTCGGGAAGAATGGATAGAGAAGGGGAGAGAGTAGCTTTGGGACAAAGAGAAATGGAGAGACAGAGAGGGAGGGGAGAGTAGCACGGGGGACGATTTGCAAGAAAAATGATTTGAAGGATGTTGTCTTGCAGGAAAAAAGACGGAGAAAAGAAGTGATGGGGGACGAAACAAGAGGAAGAAAAGGGAAGAACTCTCCAGAGAGAGCAGTGGAGTGTCTGGCTGTGGACGAAACAAGAGGCTGAAAAGTGATGTGTATTATAAAATATTATTGAATTAATAATAAAATATTATTAGATGTGTATTATATAATATAATATTATAGTTATTAATTATCCTGTTTTTTAGTCCGACACTGCACCAAACGCTTCACTAAACTAGTCCAGCTTAGTCTAGTCTAAGCCAGTCCAGCTTAGTCCTTGAATCTAGTCCAGTCCGAGACAGTCCGGTGCAACAAACGCACCCTTAGGGTTTTAGCCAGAATAAACGTAGGTAAACAAAGAGTGATCGTATGGTTTAATTATAGTGTTTGGGTTTATTGATAAATTTGAGTTTTATTATTAATTTTATTTTGTACTTAATAGTAATTATGTAATAGGGTAAAATAGACAATGAATATTTAAAATTTAAGTTGGGTGTAAAAAGAGGTTAAATGAGTTTAAATAAAATTTCCCATAAAATTTTGCTTTTTTTTATTTAAGCCTCATTACAAGTGATTGTATCATGTCTAATTAAAAAAATAAAATAAAATAAACCTCTCCCTCCCTCCCCACTCCACGTTCTCTCTCACTTTCTTCCTCTCTGCTTCAAGTTTAAAAACAAAGTAAAATATTTCACACACACTTTGTGTGTGGGCATGTACTAGTATATATATATATAAAAGAAGCATGCGTTTATTTTTTAAGTTGCATCTCATAAATCATTCTTATAAAATATTAGCCAAATCGAAAATATTTGAAGCATCTAATTGAGTTCAAAGAAATTAATGAATATATTTTTTTTAAACATATTGAAATTTTATCGTGATAATTAAATAGACAAACGGTTTTGGGGTGAATTGAATTTTACAAGAATGATATATGAATTGAAACTTATAAAATAAATGATTCATATTATTGAAGTTCAATATGGAGTGGGTTCTACAATTAATCTTGATTTTTATTTCGGTTCAGGATTACCAAACTAAACCATATGTGAGACTAATTCCCACACAGAAAAGTTCAGGATCGATTCGATTTAGAGTACTGAATGTTTTGGAATTTTCGGATCAGAACTTTTTCGATTCAGTTTCCGTACAGAATTAGGACGGTTTAGGAAAGGAAATGAGTTTTCTCTAGATCCCTTCCACCAAATCCACTCAATCAATCAATCAATCTAGACCCTTGAAATTTGATCAAACGATTATAAATAAGGATTTCTTCAAAAATTATAATAATTTTAACTGGTGGATCAAATTTCAAAATTCCAAATTAGATGATTGGTTAGATCTGGTGGTATGGACCCAAGAGATCCCTTTCCTTTAGGAAATTTGCTATTTTTTCCACCCCGCCCGAGGACGCGCTTGGCACGCGGTAGCTGTGGAAAATTGACCAGAGGAAAACAGTTATTGCCACGTTGCGGGTTTTGCTGAGATTTGAGATTTGTTGTAATATGTGCATAAATAAGACCAAAATTATTATCAATATTTTTTTCTTTTTTAATAAACAATATAGAAAAGTGGATTAAGTTTTATAGTGGTGTGGTTTAAATTTATTTTTTACGATAATTGAATTTAAGATCTTTAATTTATAAATGAAGAAAAATATCATCAAACCGTGATGTTAATGGTTAATAAATTTTTTTTAAAATAAAATAATAACTTAGAGGATGTGTTTTTTGGTCCAAATAAGAGAGAGGGGCTATGGCTATGTCTTCTCTCCTATTTGGTAAAAAGGCAAACGACCATTCTAACCATATTAAAACTAAAGAAAAATAACTAAAGTAAAAGTTATGGGTTAAACACACACAAAACAATTTTGTTTTGTTTTTTCTCTCCCTCCTTTCTATAACTTCCAACCAGTTAAAAACAAATCACTACTCTCATTAAAAAATAAAAACATATATTTCTCTCACACACAGTGTATGGTTTTTACTAGTATATTATTACACAAAATATGTTTGGTCACTCAAAGGTAAGTAGGAATTCTTACTGAAAAATTTTCGTGTTCGAATCACAAAGTTTTGTGTTTATGATCAAAACCGTTTATATTATGAATCATTTTATAAAGACAATATATGCAAAAAAATGAATTAAATTTAAGATCGTTTAGTCAATCTATTTTAACAAATACAAAGACAGCTCGTAATGCTTCTATTAATTTTGTTCATTTATTTTTATACATTTCGATGACCAAACAACCTTATATTTAATTGATTTTTTGTAGAGGCAATCTTTATATTGTGTTTTATAATATGAACGGTTTTGATTATAAATACAAAATTCTATAAATTGGAAACAAATAATTTTGAGTAAGAACTCATACTCATCTTTTAAGTAACCAAATTTTGTTCTTCTACTATTCAACAACACATTATGTTACCTCATTAGTAACCGCTAATAAAACGCCATTGTTTATATTTTTGTTCTTGGGTCGTCAAGTAAATAACAAAGTTTCCTATTCTATTCTTTGTAAAAGTAAAATGAGTAGACGGTTGGGCGAACACGTTGTAATAATTTTCATTCGATGAAACACCAGGTGTCATATGTGATCGGAACGTGGAAAAAAATTATCGTCGCACACGTGGCAGGCAAATGGTGCTAGGTATGGGCAACGGTGATGACAGACAGGTAATCACGATTATTTATCCATAACTGTTTATAAACGGTTAATTACATCCATAACCGCGTACCCATTTAACCATAACCATTTACCCATCTTATTTATGCCTCTTTTTACCCGTTTACATGTTTTTTAATAACTTGAAAATTAAAAAAGAAAAAAATTTCATAACTGACAAAGAAACTCTAGCATATAAATTGGATTAGAGCGTGAGAAATTAAACTTTCATTTCAATTGGGCATGAAGCTCTAACCAAGAATAATAAAATATTAACAAAAACTAAACAAAAGTAGTTTTATGCCGAGAATCGAAGGGTATTGGAGAAGGAAGAAGATTAAGAAGAAGAAGGGAGGAATTTGCAGAGAGTTTTCCTTCATTTCATTTGCAATCATAATCTTGCTGATTATGCATCTTTGTAAAGTCAGTACAAAGCATCCAAAATCACCAATTCTGATTAAAAATCAAACAATATCCTAAAAAATTGAATTCAGTCATCACAACCCATAAAAATAAGAGATTTTTATATATTGTTTCATAAAAAAAATATATATATATATATATATGTGTGTATATATATTAAAATAAACGGGTATCCGTTATAACTGTAGTTAATACCTATAATTATCAATTTAATTTTACAAGTAAACGATTATATCCATAATCGTTTATTTATCTAAACGATTACCTATACCTACTATAACTGCAGGTATTTTGCCTGCCTGTCCCTATAAGCTGCAATGTTTGTGGTTGGTGAACATAGGCCACAAGTTGACCAAAAGACAAATACTTGACAGGTCCACGGCAATGTATAATGGAAAATGATCCTTGTCAGATCTTTTTCTAGGAGATTTTGAGGATTTCATGATGGTGATCGTTCATCGTATATCGTTTCGTCAATTTTTGTTAAGTACTATTTATATTTAATTTAAAATTTAAAATTTAAAATAATTTATGATCGCACAATATTCGATAAACAATCATGATGACAGAATCGCAGATCCCCAAGAAAAGGATCCTTCAATTTATAATACACGTTGTGGAATGTAAAAGGCGAATGTGGTCCACTTAAAAAGGAAATGTGTCGTCGGACTCTTTGAACTCTTCATTCCTTGCTGTAAACCAGTTTGTAATGCTGCAGTAGTTTTTGACAAAACAGTAAAAATAATAGCAGGCCAGAAGTAGGTTGCAGTGGAAGAAGAGCATTCAAATTTACTTGACCTATGTAACTCAAATGGTTAAAGGGGTTTACTTTACACCTGTGGTCCTGTGTTCGAATTCACCCTCACTAATATCGCTTGTATCAAAAAACAACATATGATCTGATGAATTGCAAGCATTCTGGTCGATCGAATCGAAGGTTGATAAAACCCTAAGCAACCGAACTAGTAAATTAGAAGTGACATGGGGGAGCAGCATGCGAAGAGAGTAAGAATTTGCTATACCCTTGATATACAGAATCAACTATTACATAGTGGAGATGGCAGACATGGTTTATTTACTGTATTTAGTATTTGCATATTAACGGATATACAACGCGAGTGGAGAAATTTCCGAGCGGATACAGTATAATGATACAGAGAAGATGAGGAACAACCAAGTGGGAACGTAAAACCAAATGGGAATGTATAATCTGCGCTGCCGATGTGAGAATCCAACGTGTGAGCTCACCATCAGTGCCGAAGTTGTTCTTTGGAGGTGTGCTGAAAGGAATTTGAAGGCCCGAACAGAACCCCACGAAAGAGCTGCAAGAACGCAACATAATAGCCACTGCAGTGCATTCAACCTCACACAGCTGGCTAGTCCTTTTCCAAACTCAACAATGATCACCTGGATGATCAAAACAGCCGCCAACGCCATCAGAAACCAATGGCTTCGGAGGACAACAACTAGCACTTCCTTTTTTAATATGTCCATGGTATTGAACATATTAAGGACCTGGCATAAGGTGAAAGTATTGAAAATCATGGTATTCCGGACGCCTTCATTCATGCTCGGTACTGTGTTTCCCATGCAATGTAAGATCAGCAAGACGGAAGCCTGATATGAAACCTGAACTGCTATGTTTTTCCAGATGACTTTGGTTATAAGTGACTCAGTCCTCTTAGCAGGTCTTTGAGTGTGTCGTTCGGTACCTTGTAACTCCATCGCCATCATTGGGCCACCAAGAAGGCACATTATCAAGTTCACGCAAATCAAGTGAACTGCTGTTAACGGGGACTCTCCCAAATGCATCGTTGCGACTAGGGTTACCAGTAACCCCGATATGCAAGCGGTGAGCTGAAGTTGAGAGAACTGCTGAATGTTGTGGTAAGCACAAGCACCAGACTTCATATTCATGCTTAAGAAACATCCGTTTCTAATTATAAGATCGGCGTTCTCTCTGGCCATCTCGGTGCTCCAGAGATCCTCAACAATTCCTATATCAGCTTCTTTTAAGGTCAAGGTGTCACTGATGGTTAGCCCTCCATAGAATGCAACTATGTGACCTTTTTTCTTTAACCGCTCCACCATGAGAAACTTGTCCTTGGGGAGGGAACTTCCCATCACAGAGATCAAATCCACCTTATCCAGCCTTTCCATGGAATTGAGCCTTCGGAAAGCTTCACCTTCAATCTCTGTGTCATCTGAGCCAGGGGAGATCCCAAGCTCCGAAGCTCTAGCTTTCACTTTAGAGAGCTCATCCTCCGACACCAGTTTGATGCTTACTCCAGCTTTTCTAAGAGCCTCCACTGCCAATTTAAGCTTTTCTTGATATGGACATCTAAGACCGACAAGTGCCAACAAAATCAACCCATCTTCTGTAGGATCTTCGGCTTCTGTTTTCTTGTATGCGTATGCAATCGGTGTAAGACCCTTCTTCTCCATTTTCTTGATCACCTCTTCAAATTTTCTCTTCTGGTTTCCAATATTGTGACTTTCCCCTCTGTTATCATAGTAATGTGAACACATGCCTAATATTGTTGATGCTTTTCCGTCGCAGTGAAGTTGCATAATCTGCTCATCATTCTCGATTTTCCTCACTAAGACCCCTCTATATTTCTCATTAGAGCTCCATTGTCTCTGCTCAACAGTTTCAAATCTTTGGTTAACTAACACGGCATTACTACCCCATCTGGTGTTCAGCCAAGAAATGAGCCGATCATTTGCTGGTGATGCGGTAGCTGAGATCCCCTGATGGAGAGCCTCAAGAACTTGGTCAGTTTCCGAGTCCACTTCACCACTGCTTAAATCCTTTTCGCCGATCCAAAATTCCTTGACCTCCGTTTGGTTGCACATTAGATCTGCCGTTGTTTCAATGCAGATAACTGTTATGAGTCCCATGGTGACAGAAGCTGATAAATCCTGTGGATCTGCCTGATTTTCGGCCGCCTTCTCCTTCCATTGAAAAAGGGCAACTGTAATTACAACATGCATCCCATGCTGTATCCCTATTACCACAGTTGCGAGAACGCTTGCTAAGATGGAAATCTTTCCTTGAGGTTTCAAGAAGATATTCTCAAAGATCCTCATCACAAAATTCATTGAAACTTCACCTTTCAGGTCTGGCCTCTCGTTGTAGTTTTCGTACTTCTTGAAGAATAATAGGCGTATCAACATCACAAGCGCAATCAGTATCGAGACACAACATGCAAGAAAATCCATACAAGCATTCGGTTTGTCCATCAAAGCTTGTAGCAGTGTTTTTTCCATTGGATTATGATCAGACACCAAGCTCAGCATCTCGGCAATAGCTGTATTAGCACCAACTGATGTCACAATCATGCGGCCGTGGCCCTTAACAACCTTTGAACCCGAAAAAACAAATGGATTTTGCTCACAATCAATTTTCGAGCTCAATAACTCATCCACCACCAGTTCCTCACCGTGATCTATGAACAAACCGTCAACAAGAACACGGTCTCCTTCCTTCAAATGAACTATATCACCCACCATAACGCCAGATATGGTAATCGGTGTAGGTTCTGTGGTACTTCTTTCGACATTCACCATCAGTTTGCTCCTATCCAGCAAGTGCTTCTGCGCTGACTTTCTCTGATTGCGGTAGTTCTGCACTGAAGGGAAAACAATAAGTAAGAACGTGGTGATGAGTATGGCAACACCGTCATGCCAGCCATCCTTGACTCCTTGCTTCATGAATTCGATGGCGAACGAAAACCCGGCTGAGAGCAAGAGGAAAAAAATTGTGTACTGATTGCACGCCTCAAACAAAAAGTACAAGAAACCTTTTGCTTCAACTGGGGACTTGGTAATGTTCCATCCTTCTGGATTTTGACCACCATCAACGGCACCTTCCTGTGATTAAATATTCGAATATAATCAAATGAAGTACAATATTCTCGATCAAGTACAAGATTATGGAAAAAGCGGTTATTTTCTACAGGGTTGCATGCTACCTCAAAGTGAGACCTGAGAAGTGGCAAGATGCCCTCAACACCACCATGTCCCCGGAGTGAGTTCAAGTCCTTCTCTCTCACAATTCGAGCAACCTTGTTCGAAAACCGTTCCTGAAGAGGGATGTCAATCACATGGTCAGAGGCAGTGGTTGGTGGCACTGGTGCTGCTGCTAAAGGTTCATAACTAGCTTCACGCAGACGTCTGGTTTTCTTAATGCGTGATGAGAACAAAATGCCTAGAACAACATATCTCAGCGAGGTTCCCCTTCGTCCGATGGTCTGCATAATCAAGCCGGCAGTAAGAGAGGCACCTTCAGCAGCTTGATCCTCCGTATTTATCTCGAGGGCCATGTTTCCTTGTGCCACAAGAAAATTAGAGAGATGATCCGACAAGAAATTGAGAAAATTTGATCTCTTGCCGCAGATATGCAGCGAATGAGACGTTTAAGACAAGATTGGTATGACTTTTTCCTCCATGTTATCTGACACGCCCCGACCCTGATACTCCCCGAATACCAGGATAGACATGTGCTGGCCGACACCTGAGGGTGACGAAAGCCATTAATTGATACAAAAGCTAAGAATAAGAAATAAATAAGGGTTATGAATTTAAAATACAATGAATTAATAATTTAGGAACGTGTTCAGAGCATACAACTAAACCTAATCACTAAAAAGAATTTAGATAAAATTTAATGAATAAAGAAGTGAGTCCTACATCGAAAGGATTCGAAGATGCTGCTGCGGAAGTGCCTTCACGCCGGGATTAGGTGCCTTGATTCTAAGTCCTGAATGGGGGCGCAAAACAAAGATGAGTGGACCAAGTTCGTATATATATAATAATAATAAAACAGTTATCAAGATACTAACCCCCACAGTTTATATAATGAAAACTACTAGCATAATAAGTGATGGATTTAATAAAAATCCTAGCATGCCAAATATCTCAAAAGTCATATCGCGGAAACGCATCGTGGAAATCAAAACAGTAAACGTATCATAAATCGTCTCGTAAACGCGGTGTGCTGCTAGAAAGATCACTGAATAAATAATAACTCCCGGCCCAATGCCTGCACCTCAGTCTCTGTGCCCGTAGCTAGAGATAACTCCCTCCCGGCCCAATGCCTGTCTCCGTGTCCCTCAGCCTTTCGTTAGGGATTATTTCTCCCGGCCTACATGCCAACACCAGATCCTCGCCCCAAGTGGCATAGTGTCTACTAGGTACGCACAAATATTTACGCATCTCATAAATAACCACTTCATAGTATAAAGTCATCCATCGTCTATACTATAAAGAGGGGTTTCTAAAACATGTTCTAGCATCCTATCGTCATCCATCGGATAGTCTATCAGTTCATGGTTTTTATAAAAAATACGATATATTAAAATATAGCACAAACTAGGCTAACAGTTTATTTCCTCACCAAAACACGAGACGAAATCAATAAATTTCTTAAACAGGCTTAACATAAATCAATTCATAAATTTGTAGGCATGCTAATCATTTATGCATTTACTATAAAATCATGTAATTTTAGAAGGGGTCCACTCACAGTACTTAGTTGCCAAAAGCTGCGCCACTAGCGAAGACGGAAACGTCACAATAATTGCCCCTAAGCACATAAAGAGTCCAATAAATAAAACTATATAATAGCAATTGAATTTTGGAAAACGGACATTGGAACCGGATTTAGAACGTCGAATTACCCTAAGAAGGGTTCCGGACAAAAACCCGAAAAGTCAACCCTAAAGTCAACGTTGACCGGAGGTCAATGGTCAATTTAGGTCTAATGGGTTTTAGGCTTGAAATCCGGATTAGGGTTTAGGTTAAATAGGATTAGGATTTATTGGGTTTTAGAAACCTAGGGTTTTTGGGTTAAAAGGGTTTTAGGGTGAAAAGGCTTTAGGGTGAAGAAATGGGGTTTGGGCTTAAACCCAAACACACACACAGAGCACAAGGCCTTAGGCCTCACAAAAACAAACAGGGCTTTAGGCCCTTTGAATTAAACCGGCCCAAGGCCATTTTAAATAAGGCCCTAAACCTTTTGGGTCTTTAAAACAAATAACTAAAAATAAAAATCAAACGGGCTGGGATTTTGGGCTGAGGCAAAACGGGCTTAAGGCCCGTGGGGTTTTCTAAACGGCCTAAGAGGCCTGGTTTTGCCGAAGAAGAAGGCCGGAAAATTCGGCCGGAAAACTACCCAACTTTAAACGGCCATAACTTTATCACTACTCAACGAAATCAAGCGAGACAAAAACGAAAGTTGTAGCCCTAGAAGAGACGAAGAGAATGGTACCTTAAAAGACGTCTAAATCGCCTTTTTTGGGCAGAAAAATGCCTCGAAAGCCTCGGAGGTAGCCGGAAACTGGGTAAAATTCAAATGAGTATAACTTCTTCAATACTCAACGAAATTGAGTGAAACAAAAAGGAAACTTGTAGTACTCAGGGAGACGAAGAGATTAATACCTTTCAAGCAGGCCAACTCGCCGTGGTTTGGCCGGAAATGGCCTCGAAAGTCAGCGGAGTCGTCGGGGGGAACTTGGGTGTTCTCTGGGTGTCCCGGAGCTTCGCCGAGACGGGGGAGAGAGAAGAAAGTTCCAGAGATGATGGTGGTGTCGTCTTCGTTGATGTGGTGTGGAAGTGAGGGTGTGTGGTTTTGGTTCACAGGGAGAAGGAGAGAGTGCTGAGAAAGAGCACAGGAGAGATAGAGAAAAGAAGAGAGAGAGAGAGCGGGAAAACACACAAAAAAAAAAACAAGATGGGCCTCACGGGCTCACCAATTAAGAATTAAAACTATTTTTAAAATAAAATGGGGTTAGGGTGTTTCATGTTAGATCTTGAGAAAATGAGTACGTACGAAATTAGACTCCTCCTCCTAACTGGTTGTGAGTAACGAGCATAGCTAGCTCGCAGTACTAGCACGAGATCATGACTGACAAAAACTAACTATGAAATGGTACTGAAAGCGATTTAGTGAGAGGGAGGGGGGGGGTTTGGAAACAGGACATTGGGTGCAAGGGTAAGCGCTCTTAACAACTCGAGTTATAATGACTATGACTGCAATGCAAAGTTAGCTAGTGATCAAAGAAGGTTGAGGACTTGTGCAGTTGTTATGTGAAGTGGACGGTTTCAGTCTTATTTATAGAGGTGATGGCCCGGGTGAATTCACAGCAATACCCTCTTGCAAGGGAAGCTTCTAGGAAGGTAGACTCTAAATTACCTGGAAAACTCATCTACTTAGTTTTTATAAACTTAATGTGATGTCATAGGAGGCTTACGTACGTCATTTTTATTTATTCCTATCTATGAATCATGATACGATTATAGATATAGTGATCGATACGACACAACATGGTGATATGTAAAATTTTTGAAAACTAAGTATGATATGTCATGGATGTATTCTAAAAGCTGAATACTGGTATCTGATAAGTATCGTATCCGACAAAGTATTGGATACAAATTCGCAACCAAACTACTGTATTCATGTTTCATAGCTTTCTATTCGCGCTATATACGTAAGAGGTTTGTAACTTAAGTAGTTAAGAGCGTTTATTATATACTATAAGTCTGATATTAAGGGTAATGCTTATTTCTCTATGTTTTGTTTAGTAGTAAACGTTGTGATGGGAGTAGTGGTCGTTCGCCATTGAGGACGCGTTTGGGACGCGGTAGCTGTGGAAAATTGGCAAATGGGGAGACTCGTTCCATCTTCCATGCGCTCAAAACTCAGAAATACAAATGGATGTGTTGACAATTCTTGCCACATTGTGGGATTTTGCTCAGATTTGACGTTGTTTTTCTTGTAAAATATGTTCACGAATAATGCCAAAATTATTATTCTCACTTCATTTGATAAATCTTAAAAAAAGTTAAAAAAATAGAGAATCCAAGAGGAGGTTAGGAACGAGATTAAAAACAATTATTTCGCGTTAGATAAGTGATTTAGAATTTGTGAGATAAAACATGATGCTCGAAATGGGTTCTGGCCTTATATTTTATCTGGTAACATAGAAATTAGTTGATTCTTTTGCAATTTTTTTTAAATAAATGATTAATTAAAAAAAAAACGATTTTGATTACGAAATTATCTAAAATTACATTAAAATGGACGAGTATTTTTGTGTTTTTAAAAGTCTTCCATGTTCAGTTGGGAATATTAAGAAGTCAATACAAATCTTTGATTTGCTTACGTTTATTTGCTACCCTCGTTTAAACTTTAAAGTATTGAGCCGGCCATGTTTTTGTTTTTCTTTTAGAGTAATGTTAGGGAAATTAAATTTGTAAATTAAATTTTTTAAACTAAATGATATGGAAGTTGATGATTAGATTATTACTTAATCGTTGATAAATGTGCTTATTTTTTATTAGTGACACCTTATTTAGTTTGCTAATTTAGTTTACAAATTTAACCTTCCTAACATTATTCTTTATTTCTTTCACGGTGGAAAGGTAAAATTTATCACCAACAACACAAACTTACCAACCAAAAGTTGAGGCAAAGCAAAAAGAAAGTTAAAAAAACCAAGAATTCCACTGCAACCACCGCCGCAACAATACATCTCGGCCCGCACAATTCCACACCCCCAACCGAGCATCACCTCGCCGATCGCATCATCCAACCCTAATCATCTCTCCGAGCACAACCAAAAAGTGAAGAGAACCAGTGACCAAATGAAAGAAGCCCGTGGGATTCCACGACCAACACTGCAAACAAAGACAGACAGAGAGAAGTTGGTCGTGTTAGGAACACCTGAGTCAGTGGAAACACCGGAGCTCTACTCACCATCTCGATGGACCGCAACAAAACGACGTGAAGCATGACTGCAAATCGGAGCTTGGATGAACAAGGAGGAGGGACACCTGTGGGGTAAGAAGAAGAGGACAAATGGAATGGAGAGCAGGGGAAAAAGCAACGGAATAGAAGAAAGCAGGAGACGAAGAATGAGAGGAAAGAACGGCCGCCAAACTCGACCGCAGCTATGGTCGGTACCACTCGAGTTGAACGCAATTGAAACTACTCACACGAACGTTGAGATTGCCATCAAAGGGAGAGGTCTCTCACAGTGAGAACCGGCCATGTTTTAGTTCTACTAAACCACTAAACAAACATCATTGCTTATATTTTTGTTTTGGGGTCGTCAAGTACATAACAAAGTTCTACATTTTATTCTCTATAAAAGTAAATAAACAGACACAGTACGCTATGATATCATAAAGAAAGTTGACTTTCCAACTTCAAAATTAACTAACAATTGGACGGAAAGGCTCGATCAATAAACTATTATGCAAGTCTTTGATTCCCCGACATGGATTCATACTCAAAACAGGTTAACTAACAAATTTTGGTAAGTGCATTGTTCTTCCTTTTTGTACAAGGGAAGAAAGTAGCATTCTGCTCCAAAATGCACAATGCAAAATGTATGATTGCTCAAGAACGTCTTGGCCTTGGCTGGGCATTTCTCAGTCTCAATGAACGCCTTCACCTCGCGATCTGTCAGCTTGTTCAAGGCTAAAGGCTCGACCATCTCTAGCTGTGTAATCATCCTCCTACTGCTCGAACAACCTCCACAAGCGGCTCAGCATCTCGATCAGATGTGTTTGAATTCTCAACCGGCATCTTGAAAGATCACTCTGATGAGGCACAAATCAGTTAAAGCTTGAAACAGCTGTGTAGTGTCTACCCTGCCCTCCATATGCAATGCTCAGTAGTCGGATATTACTTTTTTACTTTGGATAAAAGATCTAGTGGTTAAATTACGAAATAACGTGTAAAATAATATTAATACAAATATTGTAAAGATATGGAGACAGGGACATACCTCCTCTTTCTTTGCTTAATATTGACTTGACAAATGATTCGATAGGAACAAATCATTACCTCCTTATTTGTTTCTTTATATATATATGGCAGATACGAGCGCCATCTGTTAGTAGGGTTTCTAAATTCTAGACATGGCGTTCTAATTCTAGGGTAACACGATATGCTACAATATCATAAAGATAGTTGACTTTCCAACCTCAAAACTAACTAACAATTGGATAGAAGGGCTCGACCGTTTAAACTATTATGGAAAGCCTTTGATTCCCCGAGATGGATTCTTACTCAATACAGGTTAGTAAGTACATTGTTCTTTCTTTTTGTGTAGGAAGAAAGTAGCTTTCTGCTCTAAAATGCACATTGCAAAATATGTGATCGCTCAAACTCAACATGTCATAAAGAGTTTGTTACTCAAGTAACTAGGAGTGTTTATTATGTAACGGAAGTCCGTTATTAAAAAATGACATCACAATTCACATATGGGGATGCCTATATTTCTCTATGTTTTGTTTAGTAGTAAACGCTGTGATGGGTTGAGAGTAGTGGTGGTTCGCCCTTGAGGACGCGCTTGGCACCGCGTTTGGCATGCTGTGGAAAATTGGCAAAAGGGCAGACTCGTTCTGTGCACTCAAAACTCAGGAGAGAAAAATACAAATGGATGCGTTGACAATTCTTGTTATTGTTATTGTTATTGTTGAAATCAGCAATGAAACTACTTGGTGACAATTGGAGAAGATGAACAAATTACTCCGCAGCAATCGGCAATGTTGAGGATATCCATCAACCAATTTCCTGAAGCAAAGGTAGTATCTTTGCCAATTGGTTGAAGCTGAGTCTTTGTCATGAAAGATACATTCGGATACATGATGGTGCTCTTCATGATTTCTGATGAGAATATTACTTTGTGTGTGGGTTTGTGTATGTCAATAACTAAAATCTGCAGGACAAAAATACACTTGACGCCCTTGTTTCAATCCAAACTGTGTGGATGTGGGCGTGTTTGTGAGAGAGGTTATCTAATGAATCCTTTAATTGTTCAGGAAACCACATCTGCAATGAGAAACGAAATTCAGGAGCTTAGGACAAATGCCAGAATCTTTCAGCTCGGCCAGTGCACTGCATGTGTTGTGTTTGGCTCATACATTTGTGAGTAATTATGAGTCATGTGTTAACAATAATGAAGTGACCTGTGTTTGCTTTCGGTGGAAATATCACATGGTGTGGGTTGCATGAAAGTTGCAGACAAAGTAAAAGCAAAAGTTTGGTGGACATCATCATGAGTAAAGATATAATGATGATGCTTGCTTTTACTTTAATGATGATGTTTGTTTTTTGCTTAATGATGATGCAAGACACAATGATGATGGCTATGATGGCTTGGCCTATATTGAGAAGGCTTGCCGAGTTAGGGAGAGAGAGAGAGCATTCGGCTCTCTCCTGAGAAGGCATCAGAGAGCATCCAAAGGGGGAGAGCATTCGGCTCTCCCATGGGAAAGCATGGGCACGGGTGAGAGAAAATCAAGAGAGTTAGAGTGAAAAGTATTCTAGTGAAAGAACTCTTGGGGTAAAGTGAGGCTATTGGGAAAATTCTATGAGTGGGTGTGCAAGAGATTTGGGATTGGGTTATGTTGATTTAACTCATGTGTACTTGTACTGTTATTCTCATAGTGAAGAGCAATATCTCTCCGGGGACGTAGGCAGGTTTTTGCCGAACCTCGTAAATTTATCGGTGTTTTTATTTCTTGTATTTTATTCTGTTCAACTGAGTGTGATTTTGGTGAGGTTGTAATCTGAATCTCGTTTCCGCACTAATGAACGGACCAAGGCACAACAGCATGCACTTTCACCCTCGATCTCCCAGTTGTGCATTTATGTGTATCCACTCGTTCCATTAGTGTTGCCTTGGGGATAATGAGAAGGAGTGTCTTGTATGTGCTAATGAATACAAACACACAAGTAGTTAAAAAAAATCTTTGTAAGTGCATTTGTTTTTGTATAAGGGAAGAAAGTAGCATTGTGCTCCAAAATTCACAATACAAATTTGCAAGATGTACGATTGCTAAGTACTCAACAGTCTTGGCCTTATCTGGGCAATGGATTTCTCAGTCACAATGAATGACTTTACCTCCCGATCTGGGTGAAGAAATTCAAATGCGAGGATGAGGGGTTCACTAAGAAAATGAACTCTAAACGTAACAAAACCGACACATGTACATTCGTAAATCGATACCAGTACTTGACACAAAGAAATTAGCTAAAGATTTAGAAACTTCAAGAATCATGATTCTAATCTTTGATTCATTTCGGTTTTTTTGGGACTACAAAGCTCGATTTGTTTGAACTACAAAACCACGATTTCAAATTCATAGTTTTCTTATCTCACTACACAAACACAATCATGCATGCAAAACACAAAAGACAGAACTATGCATGTAGAGCACAAAAGACACAACTCGAGCAAAGAACAAAACAAAATTGAAAAACAGGTCCGATTACTACAAAAAAGTTAAGCACTAGTTTCTGAAGTAGCAAATCAAATAAAACCGAACTTGTTAAAGGTGAATTGTAATCAGTTGGATGAGTAGAGCATTATGATGGCTAGGTCCTAGGTCTTTTGGACAACGGAGCAGAGGAGGTGGAAATATGACCATCGGTGCCCATGGTGATGGCGGGAGAAGGTTGGGGTTCTAGGATGGCTCCAACTGGTCCAACACGAGGAGCAGAAGGGGGACTTGGGGAGGGGCTTTCAGTGTTTGCTGTGATATAGTCGACTAGTGGAGCGACTAATCCTCTGGCTCCAATGTCGGCATCGGCGGGCAAAACTATCTAGCGTTCTCCACCAATAACCAGAGACGGTGCCACAATACATCTCTTGATCTTTTCCAGTCCCCCATCTTCGGACGTGATTGCTACTAACGTGTAGAGTTGGAGCTAAAACAAATAGACAAGCAAAGCAACAAAAATCAATCAATTATTCAATCATCTAACTTAAACAATTGATTGATTAGTTTGGTTATGATTGGTAATGATTGACAAAAGAACCGAGCCAATGGTCTATCCGCATGACCAAGTCCTCCCTCTTCGTCATCGTCGCATGTTTAAATGTTAATTAATTTCTTCAGTGATGAAAGTGATACGGGATTAAGCTTACTGGAGCGGACGCCCAACTCCTCCCTCTACGCCGTCGTTTCCTGTTTTCTTCGTCTTCTTTTGACAGTAAACCAGGTTATCAGAGTCGACTGTTGCTCCAGCGGCTGAGGGAAGGTGGTGATCGGCTGCGACGACGGCACCGTCGCCTTTCTCCACCGCGGCCTCACTTCGGTTTTGGATTCCAAGCTCACTCCGCCTCCGTGCTCTTCCTTCGGCAGCTCAAGGTCAGCTTCCTCCCGCACCTATTTTGTCTTGATTTTACCGATTTTCTGTTTGTTTCTCGGGAAAATGTGTGTTCATTTTGCTCTTGTTATTGTTAGAATCAGCAACGAAACGGTTTGGTGACAATTGGAGAAGATGAACAGATTACTCCGCAGCAATCGGCAACGTGCCTCAAGGTTTTCGACGGCACGAGCTCAAGCACAACGAGCCCTGATTGCGTTGGAATCTTGAGGATATTCACCAACCAATTTCCTGAAGCAAAGGTAGTGTCTTTGCCATTGATTGAATTTGTGACCCCCGAATTTGATAGAAACGATAGGGTATTGAATCGAGTCATTGTTTATTACTGCAGATTGCATCGTTTTCTTTATTTACTTTTTGGTGACTTTTGTGCAATTGATGGGCGTGGATCTTGTTGGGCTTTCAAAGTAGAAAAGAGATTTTTACGGTAATTTTTAGGCTTTTTTTTTTTTAACGAAAAGTTCGCGGTACTGTTTACTTTAAAGAAAAATTATATTTTTACCCTAAAAGGTTAAATCTGGTACTATTTACTTTACCTTTTATTTTATCTTTATAGTTAAAACTTAAATTTTCAAATCATTTTTATTAATTTTTCTAAAAAAATAGCAGCAGCACTTTCAAAATTTATAACCTGAATAACTGTTTAAATTGCTCACAGCCTATTGGTTAAATGGAGAGCAAAGTTGTTTAAGAAGAACATTGCATGAGAAGGGCCTTGCTTCCAAAGTTCATACCGCTCTTCCACGGAATTGCTACACCAAATTGAATGATGTTGGCAGGCTAAATGTGTTCATTAAAAGTGAGGATGGTTTTGGGGGACATATATTTGATGTGGAGACTGCAATAAGAGGTCTGACTCTTCTTGTGGAGTTATCTGTCTCCTGCAGCGGCAACGAATTGCAAAGTTCTTGAAATTCCTTCGAATGTCTTTGAAGGTGGATGTTGGCAGGAGTGGTGGGAACCGTTGGTTGCTTTGTGTTGTCAATTGGGATAGCACGTCTGCAAGAACAAAGAAAGTTGTATAACATTGTAGCACGGCTGGTATTGTACGTACTGTGTAGCAAGAAAACTTGAGCTGTTGTGTACTGGCCTGAAATTTATCAATCTACCATTCAACTTGTATCACATATAATACAAGTAAAAAAAGGTCGTACCCAGTGCACAAGGTTCTCGCTTTACGCAGGGTCTGGGAGAGGTAAATGTCGGCTAGCCTTATCCCCATTTATGGAGAGGCTGCTCCTAAGTCTCGAACCCGAGACCTATCACATATAATACAAGTAACGTAACTTAAATCGACAGAAAATTGAACAAGTAGCTTCAAATACAATATTAGGGATGTAATTGGTAGATTATTATAATTCAATGACTGATTTTTTTGAAAAAATATTTAAAGAACCTAATTTTCACACAGGTGATAATTCATGAACTAAATTAGCAAGTTCACCGTATACAGCTAGCTAGTACAGTAACTATTAAAGTTGCCGAAGAAGGGTAGTTGGCTACTTGCTTAACAATTAAAGTAACTAGTGCGGTTCATCAGAAAAATTGCAGCTAGCAGCTTGAATCGGACTTCGATATTTTTTGGTGGGCTCTACGTTCCGTACGTCTTTTCTGCAGAAGGGTAAAAGGATAGGGAGTTAAGAAACTTGGCGAGCTAACAGGGTATTGGTTTGGTTCTGGGCAAAATAATGGTACAGACGTCATCATCCCCCTTCTCCTATCTTGACGAGCAAGAGCGAGTTTCTTGCATCCCTTCCCCTAAACAAATTCTAATCTCAAAATTTACATTAACAGCAAAATATACATTCATATTTTTCTCGTGCAAACGATAAAACGGTGAATCATCTCACTATAAATGCGTTCTCTTATTTCCTTGTTTTTACACTTAGGTAGAAAATGAACCATCTTGGTTATCTTTTGTAGTGTATATTAATGTAACACATTCAAACTCGAATAAGGAAGTATTTATAGTGCCATCTACCGAAGTTATGACTCTCTTGTAAATAAACATGAAATTAGGTTGTGGCACGATTTGGCTCTTTTGTAAGTACGAGTCATGACGTTGTTTCTCTTTGTCAATTGACTGCTACCAAGTTATGACTTGAATGTAAGCAAGTTGGTTGGCAGAGTTAAATTATTATGGTCACTTTTGCAAGATGTATATCCTTCAGCCTTTACCAAACATTACCCCTCCTTCATACCACTATTGTCTCTTATCAGTATATTTATTGTATTTCAGACTTTTCAATCTTGTACATGGTTCAATAATTAGGACCCGGCTTCTCCGTCCTCCCACTTCCCATACACTCTCATCCCCTATTATTTTGTACGGTCACGGTTAAGCCATGTTTGTACCATACTTGACCAATCCCGAAACTACCGAGCACCGGCCAACGCTATACTGTCAAGGACCCAGAAGAGTTCCCCTCCGACCAGGAGGCCAATCACTACTCGACACGTGTCAAGATTAGAAGCCAATCAGAGCGCAGCACGTGTCGACATCAAGAACCAATCATAACATGACACATGTCAATGTGACAAAGCTACAAGTTTTTCTATAAATAGGGGTCATTCCCCCACAATATGGGCTAATGTCATTTTGTGTTAAATCATTCACAAGAACTCATTAAATTGAGAGCTTGATCCTTTGTACTTGTGTAAGCCCTTCACTACTAATAAGAACTCCTCTACTCCGTGGACGTAGCCAATCTGGGTGAACCACGTACATCCTGTGTTTGCTTCTCTATCTCTATTCATTTACGTACTTATCCTCACTAGTGACCGAAGCAACCAAGCGAAGGTCACAAAACCTGACACTTTCTGTTGTACCAAAGTCTTCGCTGATTTTGTGCATCAACATTTGGCGCCGTCTGTGGGAAACGACACTTATTCCTACTCTCTTCAGCTGTGTCAAGCTGGTTTCTATCATTCGTACACTTTCTTTTGATCAGGCATCCCTCTCCAACATGGGAAGCGAAGGAAGCCACAGCACACAGAATGACACCCCCCTTGCACATAGTGCGAAACAACGAAAGAAGGAAGGAAAACGAGTTCTTCTTCAAGCTAAAGTCGATGAGTTGGAAGCTCAGAACAACAAGATAGCAATGAGGAATGAGGTCCTCCAGGAGCAATATGAGAAGCTCTTCGAGACACTCCACGAAGCTAGGCAAGCTCAGACACGCGAGCTTGTTGCCCCCGTGGAAGTCAACCATCAACTGGGTGCCCTCCAACATGGAGGGTCACATGCATTCGACATAGATATCCCTGATAGGGAACAGATTACCCCTCGACTTGATAATCAACATGAGGCTTCTCTTAACCCAGTTGCTTCGACCCGAACCATGAGAAGTGGAGGGAGACACCTCTTTGCTGAAGGGGCAGAAGGTTCAACGGTGAGCTGAAACAGATCACTACAGCACGACACCTTTCCATACCACATTCATTATTCCGTCAACAGCAAAAGTATCCCATATCATCAAGGTCGAACGTACTCTAGATTTGATGGACTTGTTTTGACCCTCAAATTTTTGAGTCGGCCTTATACTCTGAAGGGCACCAGAAAACCCTCCAGCATAGTTCAAGAATAAGCCTGTGGAAAGTTACTTCTTCAAAAGCAAAAGTATCTCATATCATCTCTTATCCATTTGCTTCTCCTTATCCTGGCAGTTGAATGAGAGACAAGGAGAAGGAGAACAATCAACTGGAAGCCGAAGTCAAACCTCTGATCCTGGGTTGCTTACTTGGAAGTTTGACTGCTTACCTTGTCTGTCACCTCTTTCGGCAGATCTCCTAGCTCGGCGACTTGGGGGACTCCTACTATAGGGTTTGTATCGCACTTGACCAAGCCCGAAACTACAAGTAAGCTTCAAAGTGAAATTGATACATTACCTTGTGCATCTTCATCAGCTAAATACACCATTCCCGGATGGAGGAAAGGTACTTCCAGAGAAGGGCAGAAGAAGATCAGACCACACTTCGGTACTTAGAAGTTTCGTGATTACTCAAGGGATTGGATCTTGCAAGTCCCCAACCCAGGAGTTTCCCTCACTCGGGAACTTAGGGGAGCACTGTTTGTACCATACTTGACCAATCCCGAAACTACCGAGCACCGGCCAACGCTATACTGTCAAGGACCCAGAAGAGTTCCCCTCCGACCAGGAGGCCAATCACTACTCGACACGTGTCAAGATTAGAAGCCAATCAGAGCGCAGCACGTGTCGACATCAAGAACCAATCATAACATGACACATGTCAATGTGACAAAGCTACAAGTTTTTCTATAAATAGGGGTCATTCCCCCACAATATGGGCTAATGCCATTTTGTGTTAAATCATTCACAAGAACTCATTAAATTGAGAGTTTGATCCTTTGTACTTGTGTAAGCCCTTCACTACTAATAAGAACTCCTCTACTCCGTGGACGTAGCCAATCTGGGTGAACCACGTACATCCTGTGTTTGCTTCTCTGTCTCTATTCATTTACGTACTTATCCTCACTAGTGACCGAAGCAACCAAGCGAAGGTCACAAAACCTGACACTTTCTGTTGTACCAAAGTCTTCGCTGATTTTGTGCATCAACAAGCCACATCAACATTTTATATTGATTTTTTTTATAGAGATAATAAGACAAAAAACAATAGTAATATAAAATATTTACGTGACTTAACTGTGACCGCACAAATAGGAAGAGATGAGAGTGTATGGGAAGTGGAAGGGCAGAGAAGCCAGGCCCCAATAATTTACCAAGTACAATTATTTTTAGGTTATACTGTAATCAACAACTATTTTCCTCAGTCAATAAATTTTTTAGTTCACTCGTTAAATTTTAATGCAATGAGTTTGCAGTGCCACAATACCTCTCTTGATCTTTTCCCCATCTTCGGATGTTATTGCTACTAATAAGTAGAGTTAGAGCTAAAACAAATAGACAAGCGAAGCAACAAAAAACAATCAATTATTCAATCATAACTAAACTAATCAATCAATTATTCAATCATCTAACTTAAACAATTACCAGATCACTGAACGGAGATTCTTTTACCATCCTTGCATCAATACCAAGCACTTGCGGGTTCAACAACTTGTATTCTATCATCTCGTAAACGCCAGGCACTGCCCCGTAGGTTGTGAACTTCCAATACTTAAACGTCTTTGTAGTTCCAATGTGAATTTCTTGCCCGTTGTGGACATGCTTCTCATCATCCTCCTTGTCAAGCTTCCAGTAGTTCCCCGTGGTTGTCATCCTCACTGAAGTGTCATTAGCGTTCTCCTCAAACAGAACATAAAAGAAGCTTTGTTGTATTTTTTTCCATAAGCAAAGTGTTCTAAGAAAATAACACTAACAATTAATTGTATAAATAAACAAGAGGTAGTAAAAATTAGAGTATATATGCTGATATAAAGTTAGGATCTGGAAACTCTCTTCGCGCTGCGAGACGAGCTACTTGACAATCTCTTTCGTTGGTTGTGGCTTTCCGATGAGCTTGTTGAACAGATGGAAAATCAATAAAATGCTAAGCCCAACCTTTCTAGGTCGGCCACTGTGTATGACTTAGGGATACTTGTGGCCTTCCCAAGTAGAACGAAGCTGCGCCGCCGCCGCCGCCATTATAACCTATAGAAAACCCTTTATTTACCCAAATTCAACACAATTAATTGAGAGCATATAAACTAGTTCAAATTTGACCTACACAACCTCATCATAATTCAATCCCAAAAACAAATGTAGTCTGGAAAAACCAAATCTTAATAAAAAGAAAAGAGAGCACTGAGCTCTTCTTAAACAGAGGAAAAACAATGGAAAGGTTAAATTGTAAATTTACTGTGACATCTGGCAAGCTGAAATGAATCCCTTTATTTTAGTGGGAATTTTTCATTACGTTAATATACCAAGTATCATAATAATAGTAATTAAACACATAAAAAGAAAAAAATCAACTACTTATATCTATAATGATTTGTGTATCGAACAGTGTTGGAAGGAGTAGGAGTTGGTGTGCCATTCGAAGTCCTTCTCTTTGTCTAGGGATTTCTCTGAACTTCTTTTACATAGATTTTTTTTTCAATAGATGGTGAGAGTGATTTCCCCAAATCACCGTCTCCGAATGCACAAATTTTTATTTTTTATTTTTGAAAAAAAATTCATTATTTTTAGAAGCTGAGGGTCCGTGAAAAACTAAATACTGTTAATTTATCATACAAGTTAGATCATGAAATTCAAAGTAAAAGGCAAGAATTAATACTCATATAAATTCAAATACTAATGGAGAAACATCCAAAAACCAAATAAAAATCTGCGTGTTTGGAGACGGTGAATTGGGGAAATCACTCTCACCATCTATTGAAAAAAATCTGTGTAAAGAAGTTCAGAGAAATCGAAGAACCGAACATCGAATGGCACACCAACTCCTACTCCTTCCAACACTGTTTGATATACAAATCATTATAAATTAGCCGACCCCACTTAGTGGGAAAAGACTTTGTTGTTGTTGTTGTTGTATTTAATTACTATTATTATGATACTCTTGCCAGATGTCACAGTAAATTTACAATTTAACCTTTCCATTGTTTTTCCTCTGTTTAAGAAGAGCTCAGTGCTCTCTTTTCTTTTTATTAAGATTTGGTTTTTCCAGACTGCATTTGTTTTTGGGGTTGAATTATGATGAGGTTGTGTAGGTCAAATTTGAACTAGTTTATATGCTCTCAATTAATTGTGTTGAATTTGGGTAAATATGGGGTTTTCTATAGGTTATAATGGTGGCTGCCGCAGCAGCTTCGTTCTACATACTTGGGAAGGCTACAAGTATACCTAAGTCATACACAGTGGCCGACCTGGAAAGGTTGGGTTTAGCATTTTACCCCAAGCCTGACTTTTTATTGATTTTCCATCCGTTCAACAAGCTCATCGGAAAGCCACAACCAACGAAAGAGATTGTCAAGTAGCTCGTCTCGCGGCGCGAAGAGAGTTTCCAGATCCTAACTTCATATCAGCATGTATACTCTAATTTTTACTACCTCTTGTTTATTTATACAATTAATTGTTCGTGTTATTTTCTTAGAACACTTTGCTTATGGAAAAAAAAATACAACAAAGCGTTCTTTTACGTTAGGAGAACGCTAATGACACTTTAGTGAGGATGACAGCGACGGGGAACTACTGGAAGCTTGAAAAGGAGGATGATGTGAAGCATGTCCACAACGGGCAAGAAATTCACATTGGAACAATAAAGACGTTTAAGTATTGGAAGTTCACAAACTACGGGGCAATGCCGGGCATTTACGAGATGACATAATACAAGTTGTTGAACCCGCAAGCGCTTGGTATTGATGCAAGGAAGGTAAAAGAATCTCCGTTCAGTGATCTGGTAATTGTTTAAGTTAGATGATGGAATAATTGATTGATTAGTTTAGTTATGATTGAATAATTGATTGCTTTTTGTTGCTTCGCTTGTCTATTTGTTTTAGCTCGAACTCTACACATTAGTAGCAATCTCGTCCGAAGATGGGGAACTGGAAAAGATCAAGAGAGATATTGTGGCACCACTTCTGGTTATTGGTGGAGGGCACCAGATAGTTTTGCCCGCCAATGCTGACATTGGAGCTAGGGGATAAGTTGTTCTACTAGTCGACTATATCGTAGCAAACCCTGAAAGCCCCAACCCAAGTCCCCTTTCTACTCCTCGTGTTGGACCAGTTGGAGCCATCCCAGACCCTAATCTGTTCCCACCCCAACTCCTTCTTCTGCTCCTCGTGTTGGACTATTTGGAGCCATGCCAGAACCTCGAACCTGCTTCCACCATCACCATGGGCACCGATGGTCATATTTCCACCTCCTCTGCTCCACCGTCCAAAAGACCTAAGACCTAGTCATCGTGCTCTGCTCCTCCAACTGATTCCAATTCACCTCCAACAACTTCGGTTTTATTTGCTACTTCAGAAACTAGTGCTTAACTTTTTTGTAGTAATCGAACCTATTTTTCAATTTTGTTTTGTTGTTTGCTCGAGTTGTGTCTTTTGTGTTTTGCATGTATAGTGGTGTCTTTTATGTTTTGCATGCATGATTATGTTTGTGTAGTGAGATAAGAAAACTAGGAATTTTGTTTGTTGGGTCATCGTCTTGACTCTTTAGCTTGTTTTTGGATTTACCATTTTGTCTGCTGGGTCATCGTCTTGACTTTTTAGCTTATCTTGGCTTTATGTTTTTATCTTCCACGCAACCAGTGTTATTTGAATATCTTCATCATTGCCTTTTCCCGACACATCTGAAACAATTCTTTCATTATCATCCTCTTCTTGATGTTGAACGTTAAACATTTTATCATCAGCATCACCTTTTTGACGTTTAGGTGCCACTATAGTTTCATCTTTCTTGGATACTTGCTCAGGTCCCACTACTGTTTCATCTTCTTCAGGATCTTTGTGTTTAAGCACTAATTTTTTTTACGCTTTAGCTTTCTTGTTTTTGGTCCCTTCTTAGCTACTTGTTTTTCCATTTTCCTCTTTTTTGATGCAGGTGGAGGATCGACAAAGTCATTATCATCTTCTGAGCACTGTTCAACTGGCTCCTTAATATCTGTTAAAGGTTAAAGAGTTATGTTTTTTTATACTTTGTTTGAAAATAACACACAACAGGCACATGCAAAATCACACATGTAGAATATATTTCATATAAAGTACATGTAGAATCATGTTTTACATAAAAGTATATGCAGTATCAGCTTTACCTTCAAATTTTCATTTGCTTCTTTATAGATTTTTTCATGTAGAATTGTCAAATCCCACTTCATTGTTGTTGGCAAGCGTTTCTCCTTTCCTTATATTGGTTTGATGATTGTGGTGTGATCACAAATCCAATACTGTAGACAAAATAAAAGTGATAGATTTGTATATTTTTGTAAAATAAGACAAAAACTGACTTTTTTTTATTAGTTTTTGTTTGTTTATCAGTAAAAGTACAACAGCGCCACTAACGGTTAGTTGTTTGTCTCTTTTTATCTGTTGTGTTCCATCGATTGATTCCACCAAGTATCTAGTTGTTTCTTTGGCCCAATTGTACTGATTTATGTTATTAATGGAGTTGCAATTCTTGGTCAAACTCCAAGGGAGTTTCCCTATTAAGCTCCCAAGCAGATTTGTGTGGAGCAAATATAGAATTTTAAGGTAGGCTGCATCTTGATCGTCCTAGTATCAAATGCAACTTGAATTGCTCGTGCAATTTCTCTTTTACCAATTCTAGTCATTTCCGAGAAGTATTTATCAACAAATATGTTTTCTTTCAATTTTAGGATTCTTGAGTCTCTTGTTGACTGATGGGTTTCTCTGCCTTGGTTTGGAATACCAAATATGTGTTGGACATCATCAGCATTTACTTTGCAATATTCATTTTTGAATTTGAACATTCTGTTTTCAATATCATACCAGTTCACTATGTGTATGACATCCCAGTCTAATTTCTTCATTTGTAATTCACCTTTTATGTAAGTTTTCACTAGTTTGCCAAAAAACGACTTATATATGAATGTCAAGACTTTTGGTTTTTCTTCAAGTTTTAGCTTGAACTCTTGTATTAATTCTGCAAATGCCAAGAGATTCAGTCTTATTTGAGCATAGTAATCATCTGTTGCTCGACGCTTTACGGTAGGATATTTTGGAGCTGATTTCTTTTTGCTTACAAAATGTTTTACTTTTGACATCATCTTCATAAAAGAAAAATGAAACGATCATGAGGATAATACATTTGCCATTTGCATCTAGTTTGTCATTTATTTAACTTCATATTTTTTATAATTATTATACTTATAATCGTTTCATTTTTTTATGAAGATGACGCCAAAAGTAAAACATTTTGCAAGTAAAAAGAAATCAGCTCCAAAATTTCCTGCCATAAAGCATCGGGCAACAGATGAGAACTTAGCCTTTGCAGAACTAATACAAGCTCAAGCCAAAACTTGAAGAAAAACCAAAAGTCTTGGCATTCATATATAAGTCACCTTTTGACAGACTTGTGAAAGCTTACATAAAAGGTGAATTACAAATGAATCAGACTGAGATGTCATACATATAGTGAACTGGCATGACACTAAAAAAGGAATGTTCAAATTCAAAAATGGATATTGCAAAGTAAATGCTGGTGATGTCCAACGCATATTTGGGATCCCAAACCAAGGTAGATAAGCCCCTTAGAAAACAATAGACTTAAGGATCTCAAAGCCAAAAGAAAACAGATTTGTTGATAAATATTTCTTGGAAATGACAAGAATTGATAGAAGAGAAATTGCATTTGATACTAGGATAATAAAAGGGGATTAAGATGTAGCATGTTTTATAATTATATATTTGCTCAACACAAATCTGCTTAGAAGCTCAGCAGGGAAACTTCATTAGAGTTTGGCCAAAATTTGCAACTCTATCGATAACATAAACTAGTACAACTGGGCCAAGGAAACAGCAAAATACTTGATAAAATCAATCGATAAAAGACAAAAGAGAAAAAGAGACAAACAACTAACCGTCAGTGGCGCGGTTGTACTTTTACTGGTAAGCAAACAAAAACTAATAAAAAAATCAGTGTTTGTCTTATTTTACAAAAATATACAAATCTCTAACTTTTATTTTGTCTACAGTATTAGATTTGTGATCACACCACAATCATCAAACCAATAAACGGAAAGGAGAAACGCTTACCAACATCAATGAAGTGAGATTTAACAATTCTACATGAAAAATTTATAAAGAAGCAAGTGAAAATTTGGAGGTAAAGCTGATGTTGCATATACTTTTATGTAAAACATGATTCTACATGTACTTTGTGTGAAAATATATTATGCATGTGTGATTCTGTATGTGTCTGTTATGTGTTGTTTTCAAACAAAGTATAAAAAAAATATAACTCTTTAACCTTTCACAAATGGATAATGCAAAACAAATTGAGGAGTCAGTTGAACATCGCTCAGAAGATGATGATGATGACTTTGTCGATGCTTCACCTGCATAAAAAAAAGGAAAATGGAAAATCAAGTAGTTAAGAAGTGACCAAAAGCCAAGAAAGCTAAAGTGTAAAAAAAATTAGTGCTTCAACATGAAGATCCTGAAGAAGATGGAACAGTAATGGGACTTGAGTAAGTAGCCAAGAAGGATGAAACTGTAGTGGCATCGAAACGTCAAAAAGGTGATGTTGATGATAAGATGATTGACTTTCAACATCAAGAAGATAAGGATGATGAAATAACTGTTTCAGATGTACCGGAGAAAAGCAATGATCAAACAGATAATAAGGATATTCAAATGACACTGGCTGCGTGGTAGATAAAAACACAAAGCCAAGATAAACTAAAAAGTCAAGACGATAACCCAGCAGACAAAATGGTAAATCCAAAAACAAGCTAATTCTACTTAAAATTTGTGTTTATATTTTATATAAAATCATGAGTTTGCCGTAAAAAAATATTAAAATACCATCAACTTAATGATTCTGATATAACTGATGCTACATACTAAGTTTGATATAACTCATGTTGCATATTAAGTCTGGTATAATTGATGTTGCATATTAAGTTTGGTATAACTGATGTTGCGTAATAAGTCTGGTATAACTGATGCTACATACTAAGTCTGGTGTAATTACTGTTGTATATTAAGTCTGGTATAACTGATGCTGCATACTAAGTCTGTTATAACCGATACTGCATACTAAGTCTGATATAACTGATATTGCATATTAATTTTTTGTATCACTGATGCTAGATACTAATTCTTGTATAAGTAATAATGCATGCTAAATTTTTTATATAAATCTATATAACTGATGTTGCATACTAAGTCTGGTATAACTGATGTTGCATACTAAGCCTCGTATAACTGATGCTGAATATTAATTATTGTATAAGTAATAATGCATGCTAAAAACTTATATAAGTTTGGTATAACTAATACTGCATCATAAGTCTGGTATAACTGATGTTGCATACTAAATTTAAGATAACTGATGCTGCATACTAAATCTGATATAACTTATGCTGCATACTAAGCCTAGCATAACTTATGTTGTATACTAAGTCTGGTGTAATTGATGTTGCATACTAACTTTGGTATAACTGATGCTGCATACTAATTTTTTATCACTGATACTGGATACTAATTCTTATATAAGTAATATGCATTCTAAAAACTTATATATGTAAGGCTTTTTAGCCAAAATGATCATTCAGATTTGCATAACACATAAATTTAGTCCCTAAGATTTGAAATTAATAGAAGTGGTTTTTGAGATTGTCTACCATCAATCATTTTGGTCATTCCGTGCAATATTATGTTAAATAAGAATCAAAATAACAAATATACCCTCAATTTAATAAACAATGGGCCAAAATGATTTGACAAAAATTAAGGGTATTTTGGTCATTCTATTCTTATTTAATGAATATTTTTCAAGGAATGACCAAAATGATTGATGGTAGGCAAACTCAGGGACCAATTCTATTAATTTCAAATATCAAGGACCAAAGTGAGAAGTTATGTAAATTTCAGAGACCATTTTGACTAAAAAGCCTATATGTGATAATGCACACCAACCCCCTCCCAAAACTTATGACAACTGATTCTGCACAATTCTATGAACTGATGCTGCATAAATAATCTTCGCCAAATACTAAACTAACTCATAATCCATTCCAATTCTAACAGATATATATTATAACTATACTGCAAAAAACAAAAGAAACTTCAATGAAAAATAAAAGCAACACAACAAAAAATCTTCGCCAAATCAAAATCGAATCAAAATCTTTAAAACTAAAAAACTGTGATTGTAAAAACAAAAAAAACTCAATGCGACCAATAAAAAACTGAAAAATTAGAGACTCTTTCAAAATCTAAACCGAAATAAATTAAAAAACACAACACTTTGAAAAATCTAAATCAGAACACATAAAATTTAGAGAGATGAACTTGAGAGAAACACTTACTTTCGAAGAAAACTTGAATGATTCGAATAGAAATTATGACGAAAGATAATTGAGGGATAAACTTCAAAAACTTGTTCTCTGCAAGGCTCGCCACCATCATGAAGCATTAAAGAGAGCATTGAGCTATTATTTATTTATTTATTTATTTATTTTGAGGAAAGCAAAATTGAAGATTTAAATTGGAAATTTACACCACACCAATTTCTTAACAAGAAAACAAGCGGAGCAGTGCCCGCTCCATTATGTTTGAGGGCTTGGTGCAAACCGTTAGATTTTGTCCATGGATCGTGAGAGTAATTGGACTAGATTCATGGTAGAAAACGAAATATTTATTCTTACATTATATTTAGATAAGAAAAATAAACTTCAAATGTTGATAAAAATCAGAATTTATAAATTAACATACATAATACATTTTTGAATTTATAAATATAGAAATTTAAATTTCTGGGTGAAAAAAAACTTGTAATTTGTGACCTCAAATCCCAAGTTTAAATCCACATAAATATGTGTTCTTTATAATTAAGAGTTTAAAAATAACAAATCTTATATTAAAAAATTATTGTTTTTTAAGCTAATCAAACAAAAAAACATAACAAATGATTACATAACAGTCAATCACCAATATAAAATCTCTAGCTATAATATCGCTATATATTTTCTAAATTAAGGGGGCAAATATTGGCTATATTTGCTGAAAAGTCATTAAAATTCTATTTAGATGAAAATTACAGGTTCTTCCTCTTGGTAGTGGTGGTGGGTGGGCGATGGTGGCTCAGCTGCTGTAGTGAAGGCAACAATCTTTCAAATTTAGGGTTTCTGTTGTTGTGTACTTACTCTTTTTGAACTTTTTTTGTTGTATTTTTATTTGGACTTGGACTGCCTTTGGGCTAGTTTTGATGGCAAAAACCTTTTCGCGAGGAGGAGAAACACTTAAAGGAGGACTTGAAGTTGGAGTGCTCTTGGAAAGCTCGTTGTTGGTCCACATTGGATTGGTGCAAATGACCCAATAACCGGGGAGATGGGTTGGGTTCATTGGATTACATAAGAAATGGGTTGGTTGGTTGGGTGTACGCTAAAACTATTTTATCGTATATTTAAGGATATCTTAATATTTAAGAAACTTTAACGAAAAACTTATGGTACTGTTCATTTTAACAAAAAATCATATTTTGTACACTAAAAAGTCAATCCTGGTACTATTCATTTTACCCTTTATTTTGTCTTTATCGTTAAAACTCAAAGTTTTTAAACTTTTTTCATTAGTTTTCCTTAATATTTAATATATGGCTTGAAATATTATTAATCTGATTGAAATTAACTTAACCGCTCTATGAAATGTGCATATAATGATTCTTAAACACTAATATTTTTTTTTTCTTTTAAAATAGGGGATAACTGGTGGCAAATCACGGTTAAGGTTATGAGAGATTTCACCTTAATGATGCCCACAGTCAAGCAAAATCCATTCATTCCGGGTCAGGAGAGGCTATGAGAAATTTCATCATAACGATGTCCACAGTCAAGCAGACTCACCAGCTCGGAGCATCGAACCTGGAACTTCTCACATTTTTTTGTTTGTTGGGGAACCTCAGTTCGCGTCCTTACCACGGGCCATTTGTTGTGGTTGCCAACACTAATAATTGACCTTATATATTCTCATGTGTTAAATGTTCGTTGGAAGAGAAAAGAAAACTAAGAAAAATTAATTTCATAATATTATCATTTAAGTAGTGTCATTAAATTTGCACGCGGTCAAACATCTTAGTGGTTTGTGTTGATTTTCCATCTATGCGTCTTGGGTTAAAAACTCTTACTTCTCACTTTCTGAATTAATGTAATAGTTTCGAATTCTCCCTCTTCCATTTAATAGTAGTAAATTTTTTTATTAAAAAAACAGTAATGTCATCAAATTTGTAATGTGAAATTCAGTAGAAAGTGGGTGTAAGTTGAAAAGGGTGACAACTGACAATATAAACACATAAAATAATAACTTAATTAGTGGATTTAGGAGGAATTATTTCCTATGTGGTCCACAGACAATGATAGCGCAACGTAAGCAACGGTGCTGACACGTGCTGCACATGTTGCTGTTCACCTTGTGGCTCCGTAAAAAACCACCATCTCCACCGTCGATTCTGATGACCACCAAATTCATCGACGGCCCAGGTGGTTTCGATTGGTCGGTCCAACTTGTCGCCGTCGTAGTCTTCCACCTGAATGAAATATTTCAATTGAGCCGTCCATTTCAGTCCATCGAAGCACCAAACATAGAACTTGAGAGTAACGTTTGCCTCTCCAATTCAGTCTCACCCCATAATCCACTCAAACTTCAGTCACAAAAAACATGACCAAAAGTAGGCTTAGCAAACTTGTGACGTTTATCGTGTTTGTATCGTTTTCGTGTTACATTTGTTATTTTAACGGTCGTGTTGTGTTAAATTTGTTATTTTAATGAGTTTTTAACAGGTGATTCAGTAACGATCTAATTCGTTAATAGGTTATGCCATTTTGTATGGGGTTAACAAGTCATGCAAAAAATAGATCGTGTCATTTTGTATGGGGTTAACATGTCATGCAAGAAATTATCATGTATAATGTTTAGATCTGGCAAATAATATATTATTAGGTTCTTAACGTGTGATCCAATAACGATCCAACTCGTTAACAAGTTTTGACGAGCAACCCGATGACGACACAACTTGTTAGCAAGTTGACCCAAAATCTATTATTTTCTTATTATTTCGTATTAAATTAAAACATCATGCAAGAAATTGTTGAACCAAACAAAACGGAATTGCAGTGCAATTAGATAAATCTATATGATAAATATTTACATGTTTTTTTGAAAATTAGCAATTATAATAAATTAAAAGGAAAATGAAAAAAATTAGAGGGTGTGGAATAATGATCCATCAAATCCATTAAGACTAAGAGACAGAAAAATAAAAGAGTGGGCAAGATTCAAGAAAGAAGGAAAAGATTCCCTAAAAAAAAAGGCTAAATCGCGAAAATAATTCCTGAAATTTGTATAACACATCACTTTGGTCCATGAGATTTCAAATCAATAGAAGTGGTCCATGAGATTGTCCACCATCCATCATTTTCGTCATTCCGTTAAAAACTCTGTTAAGTGTCCCCAGAGCTCTTGGCCGGAAGTTTGGACAATTTTCAAAACTTTGTAATTCAATCGTTTCTTAACCAAATTTGACCCATAATATATCAAAATAAAGATAGAAAAGTGTAGAATAAGATTATACATATTTAGAAGCCCAATGGTTGCCGAAGATGGCCAGAAAATAGCCTCAAAGTTGACCGATCTGCGGGAAAACTGGAAAACTCACCGAAAATTGGGTAAACTTTAAACGTTCATAACTTCTTCAATACTGAACGAAATCAAGTGATTCAAAATCGAAAATCATACTTCTCGACGAGACAAAGAGAATGGTATATTTTTTAGCGGCTAACTCACCGTGGTTTGGGCGGAAAAAGGCTCGAAAGTGACTGTCTTAGTCTCGAGTTAGCTACTTTCGAGCCGTTTTTCGGCCAAACCACAACGAGTTAGCCGTCAAAAAGGTACCATTCTCTTCGTCTCTTTGAGAATTATTATTTTTGTTTTTGAATCACTTGATTTCGTTGAGTATTGAAGAAGTTACGAACGTTTAAAGTTTACCCAGTTTCTAGTGAGTTTTCCAGTTTTCCGTCGGATCAGTCAACTTTGAGGCTATTTTCCTACCATCAACAGCAACCATTGGGCTTCCAAATATGTATAATCTTATTTTACACTTTCCTATCTTCATTTTGATACATTATGGGTTGAATTTGGTTTAGAAACGATTGAATTACGAAGCTTTGAAAATTGCCCAAACTTCCGGCCAAGAGCTCTGGGACACTTAACGGAGTTTTTAACTGAATGATCAAAATGATGGATAATGGACAATTTCAGAGATCACTTCTATTGATTTCTCAGAGATCAAAATGAGGAATTATGCAAATCTTAAGAACCATTTTCGTAATTTAGCCAAAAAAAAAAAAAAAAAAAAAAAAAAGAAGGAAAAGCAAATGAGTCATCAGCTTCGAACTTTCTCTCACATTATTCTTTACTCTCTGTCTCTCTCACTCCTCTTTCTTTCTCTTTATTTTTTTCTCTAAGCAGCTCTGAAACAAATGCAGAGAAGAATTTATACCCCTCAAAATTCTCGTTCAACTTCCGCACGGTAAGTCCCTCAATCCAATCCAACTTTCTCTCTTACTTTCTGTTTGGTCTCCCAGAAAATACACACAAAACAAAAATCAATAAATATCGGATCTTACCGTCACTAGTCTTGCAAACCGAACTTGTATTTATTTTATTATTATTTTTTGTTTATTTTTGTGGAGTTTTATGCTAAAGTTCTTGAATTTTTGTATAATCTGTGTGTTTTTGTGAATGATTGAAGGTGTTAAAAGGGAAATGATTAGGGAGATGAGCAAAGAGCACCCACCCGAGCCTCTTGATTTCTTCATTTGGACTGTTGAGGTAAACCAATTTCCAAACGTTTTCCATTTTATTTGTGCCCTTGTTTGGAATTTGGACATATCTCATTCAATTAAGTAGATCTTGTTTCATTGGTGTTGGATATTTGTTGTTTAATTGTTGTTTAATTTTCATATTCTGTCAATTTTGTTTTTTGTTCATACATTTTGATGGGGTTCTGTTGAATTACATGTGACAATTGTAAAGTGGTAGGTTTTGGTTTTGGTGATTGTAGAACTGAGCATTTTAATCTGCTAATCATCTTTAATACTCGATATATTAGGAAGATTTTGGGTTAGTTATGTAATAGTATGATTTGAGACAGAGGCTCAGGGGAAAAAGGGTAGAGGAACCTAGGAAGACTTGGAAAGAGACTAAAAAAAGACATGGAGTACTTGGTGCTAGCGGAAGACTTGACAAAACCAAGCGAAGCGGCGTTCTAGGATTCATATTGCCGGCCTCACTTAGTGGGATAAGGTTTTGTTGTTGTTGTATGTAATAGAATGATTTGCCAGCAAGAAGTGACCTTTTGAAATTCATCGATTTTTATTTGAGTCCATCTCATGTTGTTACTACTGCAAATAAGTGCCTTCCTTCACTCATCGGTTCATCCTTCTCTAGCTACTACTCTTCTTTAGACTACACACGATTTTCTTTTTCCAGTGTATGGCTCTTTGGGGTGTCAAACCTTTGACTCCTTTGTAAGTTTATAAATTTGTATATAACTATCCCAAAAGTGATACAGAGCAAAATTTGGTTGCTGGTACAAGACCTTATTATCCTTTTCTGTTCACTTTAGTCAGTACCCTCCTTGCATTGGGTTATGGAAATTGGTTTTTCTGGTTGTAGAATGATGGGCTAAGTTTCTGTTTGCGCTGTACTATGTGAAGCAATGTCTGGTGATATGGATCAAGTCTGATAAATTGAAAAGAGGAAAATAAGTCTAGTTGCTCTAAGCTTTGTGCCTCGATCAATGCCTTAGATACATCCTTCTTGGCCATCAATAAACAAGAAGATGTGTATGGCCGAGTCACATGTATTCTCATGTCTTTTTCCTATTGTGTACAGGATGTTGGTTTGTGGTTGGAAGAAATAAAACTGGGCAGTTACCGGCAAACTTTTAAAGAAAATGGTGTCAATGGAGAATACCTGGAAGGCATGTCAATGTTTACTACCGAGCAGATCCTTCGGTTTATAAGACGTTGCCACATGAAATGGGGAGATTTTATCACGCTGTGTAAGGAACTAAGGCGAATTAAAGGTTTGTACTTGCTCTCCTTTCTGTTTATGCATTCCCCAATCTGAACAAGGTTTAGGATAATCTCTCTGTCATATAGGGTTATCCAAAAGTAATACGGAGAAGCATGTATTTATTTTGATTGGGGACGTAGGTTGACTATGCATGCTTTGTTCATCTCATGCATTCATTCGGTCTACTGATAGCAATGACAATCTAACAGTACAAAAGTGGTATTGTGTGCCCCATTCAATAGCATTGCCAAACTCACTCTTGATATTGTTATCCTAGCAAGTTCAGAAGTTCAACCTATCCAGAGTCTCATTCCCTTGAGCTACATTTGTATTCCTTTTTCCTCTTAAATTTGAATTGCACCTAGATTCCATCTCTGTGCTGAAACCATTTGTATGTCCAGTGGCTTGCCTAAAAGGGGAGCAAAAGGTCCGCAGGCCATGGTGGGCGCCGTCTTGCCTCTCAGTAGTATTCGTCAAGGTGGCAAAGCGTAACAGACAATCACGGGTTGTTTCCTTGAAGCTGGAACCGTAAAGAAAGATCTTCTTATATGTACCTATTTAAATTTTCATTTTTGCTTAGAGAACAGAAAAGTAGGACAGTACTTTTTTTTTCTTTTTTCGAATATGTCACGTTTACCTGTTCTTCTCTGGAGAACTCTGTTTATTATAGCTTTTTATGTATCTATCCCTGGTCTTTCGATCTTTATATGATTGTTTTGCTTTGAGAACCATGAGTCATTCAAGTTCTTGTTGCAGATTATTCTAATGCTACTGCTTCCCGCAAAACTAATGAAACAGAAAGTGGAGTTGGTAGTCTGATAATTTGTTAGTAACGAGTTTACCAACGAGAAACAGGGGATGCATGTGTGGATTCCACCCACTGTGAGAGAGGGCTGTATAGCAGCGACCGTAAATAATAACTGTCCTTCATACCTCCTCAAGTTTACCTTTTTGAGATCTTGGAAGTTGTGGGCGATCAAGGTTCAGGGTATGTTGAGGTGAATTTTGTGATAGGGAGCATATTAATTAAGAATCCTAAGAGTTCTTGGAATCCCTATTTATAAGTTAAGCCATTAATTAAACTCAGATTAGGTGAGACATGGAAGACAAAGACAACATGGTTTGGTTCTGCTGTCTCTCCATTACCAAAAAAGGGGATGTTGAGAGATTTGGTCCACTGCTGAGTTGGATGTGGACTCACATCATCAACACATTGCCTAAGAGATTATGTCCACGTATGGAGAACTTGCATATCATGATGTATACCTGACGTGAAAAATAGCGAAAGGTAGGTGTACACCTGCAAGTTTTTCTTGTAAACGGTGAGCACGGAAATAGTCGGCTGCTAGAATGCTTCGCTTGTGTTTGTTTTTGTCTAAGTTGTAAAAGTTATATCATTTCGAGCAATGGTGGTGTATGTGTCGACCGTGATGGTCTACCATGAAACTACTACAGTGATATGGGATAGTGGCTAAACATCATCAACTATCTAACATGCTAACAGATGTCGTCTTTTTCGACATATGAATAAGATGTGACTTAAAAGTGGGGGCTTCTCAACTCTTTTTGTGGAGAGCACTACTGAATTAAAAGGTACCAAATATTGATCTATTTCATGTAAATCATCAAAATTAAAAACATATCTCAATTTTTTTGTATTAGTTCGGGCGTGTGAGCTCGCACATCAGTGATTTTTGATAATGAACATGTGGTGAATTTTATTGCGAGGCATTTAACACGAAGGATTGACACCTAATATTCTCTAATTAGGTAATTATTTGGATTAGAATCATCTTTTATGGAAATAGCTAGTTAGGGTGAACTATTTTTGTAGGTGTAGATTCTGAGATAATATATAGACAAGGACCACATTCAAAGTGGTAGGTTAAAGATGAAAATCATAGCTAGAAGCCTAGAAGAGGGAGACCCTAGGATTCTCTTTTGGAAAGAATCCAGTCACAACTGATTACATAAGAAACGGTAGTTTCCAGTTAATCTGTGTCAATTCGTCCACTTCCAGTCAAACAGTTTGAAATATATCATTCATTGGTGTACTTGAGGTTAATGGAAAAGTATCCTCGCCGGATTTTTTTCCTAGAAATTTTGAGGATCTCATAATCGTGATTGTTCAATGTATATTGTGCGGTTAATATTTGTTAAGTACTATTTATATTTAATTTTAAATTTTAAATTTTAAATAATTTTTAATCATACGATATACAATAAACAATCACAATTACGGGATTTTCAGGATCCTCATAAAAAAGATCCGGCAGGATCGTTTTTGGAGGTTAATTATATATTATGATTAGATGTTGGCGACAACAATACCATCTAATCTAGGTCAGCTGAATAGTGTAAAGCACATTCATTGTTCATTAAGACACCTTGTTAATTAATCACTCGTCTTTAGAGAAAAAATTTCGACATAATTGTCGTGTCGTACCCAAGTAATTTTCTATGGCCTAATCGGATAAATGGTTTCCGTGGTCATAACGTATTCGGATGATAGCCCCTGTGGTAAAAAAATTCGGATTTAAACCTCTGTGGTCTAAGTCTGTTAGGATTTATGCCCTTCTGTTAAATAATGTTGACGTGGCTACCACATATATGCCACGTGGCTGCCAAATGTTTGCCACGTGGAAAAAATAATAATTTTTAAATTTTTTTTAAAAACCTGAATTTTTACAAAAAAAAAAACCCAAAAGCTCCCCCCGCCGGACTTCTTCTTCTTCTTCTTCCCGCCGGTCTCCCCGCGCGACCCCTCCCTTTCCCTCTTCCTTCTTCTTCTTCTTCCCGCCGGAGACCAGCTCCCCCCCCTCGCCGGAGCCCTCTCCCCGCGCGACCCTCCTCCCTCTCCCTTTTCCTTCTTCTTTTTCTTCTTCTTGCAGATCTGGGTTTTTTGTTTTTTTTGTAAAAATTCAGATTTTTTTAAAAAAAATTAAAAATTATTATTTTTGCCACTTGGCAGACATTTGGCAGCCACGTGGCATATATGTGGCAGCCACGTCAGCATTATTTAACAAAAGGGCATAAATCCTAACAGATTTAGACCACAGGGGTTTAAATCCGAATTTTTTTACCACAGAGGCTATCATCCGAATACCTTATGATCACATGGACCATTTATCCGATTAGGCCATTTTCTATATCGTGTGCGATCAACCTTGTGGGACACAAGGTTGGGCTTTAGATGCTTAGGCATTTTGGCGGATTTTGCTTGGACCACCATTTGCGCTTGCATCTCTAGACCGGTGGAGGAGGAATTTTGGGTCGGAGGGCAAGTTTCAGCTCTTCCCCTTGCCTTACACCAACTAGTAGCATGGTCTCATGATTAAATATCGAGTGATACATACTAAAAATGGATACAACAATATAAGTTTTTTCCTATTAAGTGTGGTCCTTTTTGTGAATCCTAAAACGTCAATGTGCTCAATTTTACACCAAGTCTTCAATCGTAGAACGCCAGTGTGCTAAATTTTGCGCTAAGTCTTCCGTTAGCTTCAAGTGCTCCATATATTTTTTATGATTTCTTTCACAATCTTCCTCTACCCCTTTTGTCTTGAGTCTGTCTCACAATCACATCTTTTAACCGGAGCATATAGGTCTTCAATTCACGTGTCCAAACTATCTTAACTGATTTTCTCTCATTTTATCTTCAATTACGGCCAATTCTACTTTACCTCAGATAGTCTCTTTCCTAATCCTATCATTTCTCGTGTGTCCATACATCCAATGAAGCATTCTCATCTCCGCTACACTCATTTTTTTCTCTTGTTGTTTTTTGACCGCCTATCAGTCCATGCCATAAAGCATCATTGGCCTTATTGCTATCCTATAAAAAAATTCTGTGAGCTTTAGTGGCATACGACGATCGCACAACACATCTGATGTACTCTTCCACCTCATCCATCTAGCTTGTATTCTATGGTTGAGATCTCCATCTAATTTTTTGTTATTTTGCAAGATAGATCTAAGATAACGAAAACATTCACTCTTTAGTACTTCTTGATCTCCAATGCTCATCCCTATCTCATTTGGCCGCCATTCCTACTAGAAATGGATTATTTCATTAATTGGAATTAGGAAAATAATCATTTTTACTAAATTTGGAAAACGTTTATGTTTTTAATTAAGATACTTTATCTCTACTAATTAATGAAACTCTCTTTGTCAACCAAAAGAGGGAGAAAAGACAATTTAGTCTTATATCACACCAAAAAAAAATGATGGGCAATAATGTAATTTTACAAGTCCAAATTTTACTGTTTTTTATTGAAGCCTACATGTGATGTTAAAATATCTTTAATATTTAAAATTAAATTAAATTAAATTTAAAAAAAAACCAGAAACAAAAACCTCCCACTCCCCCCACATCTTTCTCTCTCTCTCTCTCTCTTCCTCTCTTCTTCTCATTTTCTAAAAAAAATGTGTTCATACACACAAAGTGTGTAGGCAAATGCTAGTGTTTAATTAAGATATCTTATGTCTCACTTATTATTTAGGGTTGGTTGTTTAATTTATTAATAAAAAAAAATGCCAATTTGGTTTCGTTTCCTAATCAACCTTTGTTAGATTGAAACCTCTTTTGTTTAAATATTTTGATCGAGATCCTTAACATCGTTTAAGAGATTTAACTCATAAATTTATGCATTTAAAGTCCCACAAAATATGAAATTTAAACAATTCAAATAATATTTTTAAAATAGAATAAATACTTAAAAATAAATATCAGAGTAATATTGGTCTTCACAAAATTATGGCAAGAAAATAATGAACCCACGTAATTATTAACATATTTTAAGAAATAACTACTGATATATTTTAAAACATAAAATAAATACATGTAATTAGCATGGGTACATTCAGTAAAATAAAAAATGGGTACAAATAAGTTAAAAAATATGGGTACAAATCCAAATAAAAATTTGAAAAATATGGGCACAAAAAGAAATTAATATATGGGTACACATTAAAACTGAAAAGAAATTGGTACAAATTAAAAAATGCTTGCAAATTAAAAATGGATACAAATTAAAAATAAAATATATGATAAAAATTTAGCCATAAATATAAATATACCAAATATAACATTTCTAACACTAAATGAATATGTTTAAAAATAAAAAATATTTTATTATTGAAATAATTAATGACATTTGTGTTTAGATGATGAGAATAAACTTGGAATTTGAATAAAAGTTAGAATTTGTAAATTAACATGCACGAATTCCCTTGTTTGGATTCATAAACATAGGAGTTTAGAATTTCCGCATGGAAAAAAAAATTGGAATTTGGGACCTCCAATTCCCAAGTTTAAATTTCATGTAAATAACACTATGTTTGGATGAGAGAAATAAACTTGGAATTTGGATTAAAGTCAAAATTTATAAATTGACAAGCACCAATTCTCTTGTTTGGATTCATAAACATAGAAATTTAGAATTTTTGCGTGAAAAAAAAAACTTGGAATTTGGGACCTCCAATTCTCAGGTTTAAATTCCACGTAAATAAATGTCATTTCTCAATTTCTATGATTGAAAGTTTAAAAATAACAAATTTCGTATTCAATTCCATTGTTTTTTTAGGTTAACCAAACAAGAAAATTCACAAATTCTTGAAAATAAAATTCTGTCATTTCAATTACCGTCATTTTAATCAATGGAGTAACAAAAAGAGGGATGTGAACCTAATTTCTCCTTCTATTTATGTGCCCAAGTTCTTGGTGATGTTAAAACAAGGCCAATTTCTAATGGGCACTGGAAGCAGCTTAGTAACGAACAAGTGCACGTTCAAACGTCCGGCGATGGTGACAGTGCTGTAACTATCGTTATGGAAGGAACGTCAGAATGCCGATGAGGGCTTCATCTGAGACGTGTTTTAAAATTCAGCAATGCTACCTGAATCCAGAGCTGGAGCCTACAAGGCTGATTCTGACAGGACTATATCTCGGATGTTCTTCTTTGTGAATTCATAGACGAGGAGTCGGAGTTGAGAATGAAACCGAAGGGCGAGGTAGCCTCATCAGCTAAGTTATCTTGTCGGGAAATCTGCATGTCAACCCCAGACCAACATGTGCACTGTTAGATACTCCGGCCGGGTTGTTGGAGTGGAAAAATTCGGGTCCTTTCAATTTTTCAACTAGTAAATCTTGTAATCCCACATCGAGAAGCCAAACACCATCTTCGCTTGCCATCAATGAGGGAGAAGGGGACCTGCAATAAACACTCTAAAACTCAAGTTAGCCTTTGTTCAAAATGATTACATTACATTGTAAAGCGATCTCATACTTTCCTCATTTTCTCCACGTTTTGGTGGGATTCTAGGCCTTTTATAGGCATAAAAAGCTTGGGCTCCAATTCCCATTATCCTCCATGTTCTTTAGTAGTGGTTTGATTCATGTTGGTTTATTTTAGCCTCACTTCCCTATTTTTAGGATGCATGAAAAATGGCTAGTTACTTGACCTTAATATTGGCACCCACAGTTGCCCCTTTTTCTCTAGAAACACATATCATCTTGGTTTGTAGAGGAAAAATATTGCTTTTGCAAAAATTCACGTGATTTGAAATTTCATCATGAGTTTAGCCTTCGACTATGATTAAGTTTAGCCTTTGGCTATACGATCACATAGTCATATATTATCATTCGGCTATGATCACTTGGTCATAATTTAGCCTTTGGTTATGATCACTAATTTAATCTTCGGTTACGATCTCATGGTCATAATTTAACTTTCGGCTATGATCATACAGTCATAATTTTACCTTCAACTACGATTATACATTTATAGTTTAACCTTCGGTTACTATCATACAGTCATAATTTGGCATTCGGCTACGATCATACGGTTATAGTTTAGCATTTGGCTACGATCATAAGGTCGAACTTTAGCCCTTGACTACAATCATACGGTCAAAATTTAGCCTTCGGCTATGATCATAAGGTCAAAGTTTAGCCTTTGGCTACAATCATAAGGTCGAAGTCTAGCCCTTGGCTACGATCATAGGGTCAAAGTTTAGCCTTCGGCTACGATCATAAGATCAAAGTTTAGCTTTCAGCTACGATCATAAGGTCGAAGTTTAGCCCTTGGCTATGGTCATAGGGTCAAAGTTTAGCCTTCAGCTACGATCGTATGGTATTTGACCATGGGTTTTGGGTTTTCAACCCTCAGTCTTAGGTTTTGGCCATAATTCGGTCTTGGGTCTTCGACACTCGGTCAAACGATCACCGATCATGAGGTTTGGAATTCGACCATACATTTGTGTATGACTAGCATGCCCCCAGAGTAATTGTATTTCAAATTAGTGGTAGTCTTAACAATGAGCATATATAAGATAGAAATTCTTGTCTAGCAGGCAACTTCCTTACTATCAGAGTGAATTTACACTGCAATTTCTTTGCTTAGAAGCTTTGTGTTCAGGCAATTGGTTCCCCTAGCGCTTGAGTATTTATATTGCTCCACAATTCATGTCTGGCCTTGCACGAGTTGCCAATTCCATACTTTTCTCAATGTCATAGCCATATAGAGAATAATAAATTAACTAGAGAAATTCAGGTTGTGGAGACCACAAACTGGTGTATAAATGTTAGCTAAATTGAAGATGTCAATTTCTGTTTCCTCCAGCAATGATATTGAAGCTTTGTTGAGAAGCACACGTGACACCATCTTCACTTAGCCCGCATAAGTGGCTTTTCAATATTCTCCGTAGCCAATGTCTTGACCATGCGAATGCTTTCAACAAATTTTTTGCTAGACTCAACTTGGTCAAGGAAAAGTTTTGTCCCTTCATGAGAATCATGCATACTCGTCCATATAAGAGTAATTCAACTCTGCATATTCACATATAAATTTTTGATAGGATCGTTCCAAGGTGATGAAATACACGAACATGCAGTGAAAAAAGATATTATATCAAATGTGATGGTGTTCAAATGAGGCATGAGGGCTTATCTTCCATGTGTATTCACATAAGAGCTTTGAATCCCACAAGGAAAAGCACAGCTGGGCACTCCAATTCCAATTAAGCATCAATCTCGAATTAATTGATATACACTGCACCTTCATATTTAGCATTATTGAGTCTGTAGCCTCTATACTAACAATACTCGCAGTCTAACACCAATTTTCATACGTACCTCTACATTGTGCATTATGTTTTAGCCAATTTTGCCAAATATGGATCATGAGCGAACATTACCTTGATAAATCTAACATTTTAAACCGTGGCTTGTCCCACCATTCAAACTTTTGGTATGCAGCCAAGAGATGCACACTAACACTAGCCACCACGCAATGACGATAATTCCATGTAGGTTGAAATTTCCTCTCGTCCAACCTTGTCACGGGACGATTCGGAATGGCCTAAGGTCTGCAACTTCAAACCCTCCTCCCAGTGTAGTTTGACCAGTGTAAATCCATTCCATTTGAATGCAAGGTCTCATCGCCAATAATACAGATCGAGAATAGGGGTCTCCAAACCCAACTTTCGGTGTGCATATTCTGCATGATTCACTTATCATGGAACTCACTTCGGAATAAAAGCACTTGAAAAGGTTTAGATTGTATTGCATCCAAGTATGGAAAGATAGTCGAGCCAACATAAGCTAGATATATATTCAATCCTTTGACAAGCTCCAAAAATCTAATTCAATAATGACCGACAAGTAATTTCTTTCCTAGCCAATTCATGAAACAGAAAGAGTTTAGAAGTTCCATACAAAACGTAATATGGACTACACACATTCTATTATGAACTAGATAAGAATATTCTTCATGTAGAATTTAAACGCGCTGAAAGATTTTTCTTTGTAAAATTGTAAAGCGATCGAGGATTGGTATGCACAATCTCTTTAACTTGTTATGACGAAAATATGTACCGAGAGAATTTGTATTTCATGCAAAATCGTAAAAGAGATACAGGAAATAAACTCTTCTCTATATTTGGGGTATGAATTCGTGCCCCCACTGCATAACCGGAAATATTTGCTCCTCGCTTTGTATAAATGTTTTTCAACCAGTGACTGAAAGCTTCAGTACAATCCCTCTGCAATTATAAGTGCGCCGGTCACCGTGGTTTGGTCTTGGCAGCCACAATGAGCATGTCGAGCATCCGACTTTGGGCTCTTTCTGGTGTTACATGACGATGCGGTAGCTTGGCTTCGTATGACCCTACCCCCTAATACAATAGAACCTTGTGCGTCACAGTTTGGGATCGTTTCCCCAAGCTAGAAGTGAAACTACATCAGTACCTCCAAAATTCAAGTGGTAAATATTTTTGACATAATAAAAGCGAGATAATTGGAGTCCAAGATTTCGACACAAAGTGCTTTCATGAACCTCCAAAGCCCAAAGTATTGCAACAATCATTTCCCACATTGTGCTATTGCAAGATTATATCATATACGTTGTGCTGCTATCAGTGAAATAATAGAGAGAGTGAATAAAAAGCTTCCCTGTTTTGGGTTTTTGGCCCGTGCCCCCATTGTGGCTTGGGTGGAAACCATGACTTCTCGATATGGCTTTTTTGTACGAATTCTCACATACGGTGCTAACTGTTGGAGCGGAAAATTTTGGATCCTTTCAATCCTCCAAATAGTAAATCTTGTAATCACATTGATAAGCCAAACACCATCTTCGCTTGCCATCAATGAGGGAAAGAGGGACTTGCAATAAACACTCGGACGCTCAAGTTAGCCTTTGTTCAAAATGATTACATTACATTGTAAAGTGATCTCATACTTCTTTTCTCCACGTTTTGGTGGGATTCTAGGCCCCCAAGTCCCATTATCCTCCACATTCTTTAGTAGTGGTTTGATTCATGTTGCTTTATTTTAGCCTCATTTCCCTATTTTTAGGATGCATGGAAAATGGCTAGTTACTTGACCTTAATATTTGCACCCACACGGGTGATCCTCTTGATATACTTTGTTCATCGGTGCTCTGGGAGCACTGCTCATCCCCCTCTCCTTCTCCTCATGTGATCAGGAGATAACTAACTGTTAGTTAATTTTGCATTAATACTTCCCTAATTTTCTCTGATAATCGGGTTGGGTTCTACGGCCGTTGCAGAAGAAGATTTATGATCAAAACAAACGACGCCGTAGAGGATTTAGTGAGCTTAATTCCGTATCAGTGAGCTTAATATCAAAACATTTCACGATGAGTCCTAGTTTTAAATAGGGCTGGGCATTTAATAATAAAAAAAAAAACCGAGTGAATCGCCCGAATCGCACTGATGGTTTATTTATTTATTTATTTTTTATTTTCGGTGGTTAAATCGAACCGCACCGACCATAATTGGTTTGGTAATCAGTTCTCAAAATTCCTATGGTGCGGTTAACCAAACCGACCCACATATATTTAATTTAATTTTTTTAATTATAATTATTTCGTGTAGTAATATAAATGGTTAATTATTTACAAGTTACTGTGTTTTCACCACATAAAAACAAAACCTTATTAGTTTAAGAGTCCATTTGGAGAATATTAGGGAGGACTATTTGAGCTCACTCATATTGGTACTACGTTATGTAGCTTTTGAAAGAAAAATTTGTTATGTATTTTCGTCTTCACACAAATCGAAAACCGACCAAAACCAACCTGCCACAGTTAGTTAACCGACCAGATCGGTTTTAGACCGACTTAGTCGATTTCGGTTTGCAATTTTAATCAAACCGACTAGCTCGGTTTGACTTCGATTTTGGCCCAAAACCGACCCAAATTAACCCACACCCACCCCTAGTTTTAAAGATTGCAAATTGACCATTGACTGGTTCTTTTGTAAATAAATTGTTTTGGTTGTTCTAACATTAAAAGGGAAACAAAAGGACATTTGATTGTGGCCACAAGATTTACATTCAACGGTCACGATTAGTTTCAATCTTAACCTAGAAATCTACACCTAGAATTTGGAAACCCTAGGGACTGACGGCGCTCTTCTCCGCACTATATATATAAGGCAAAACGAGGTTTCTTTCAAAGCAGGCGTCCAGTCTATGAAAGAAAGGAGGTGTGCCTCTATTTTCCAGGATTTGTGTTTTTGGATGCTTTTTATTGGTGCATTTTTATTACTTTACTTCCTTGCTTGAATTAATTTTGGCTAAGATTATAGTTTTTAATTTTTTGATTTATGTTGCTTGGTGTATGTCTTGGTTCCAATTATATTCAATGGTTCTTAGTTCCAATTGTTCGCAATTACCTGCGAAGATGTACTTGATGGAGAACATCAGCTAATTCTACTTGCAGAGGCTAACATTAGAGCAAAGGGGTCGATCGCCCCACTGGTGGACTAGATCATGCTAATCCAGACAGCGATCTTCGAATTGAACTATTTTTGGACAAGAAACAACATTGGTTGTGTTACTTCCACCTCTTACGATCCGGCGACCTTGGTATTAAGATCTCTAAAATGAACTTACTGTTATGTGCTACTGCTAGCTATCTTATTACTATCATCATGACACTTACGAGGCATAAAACATAAAATTAAAAAAAAAAATAATTGTGAATAGTAATAGCTCTTGTCCTTAGCTACTATGCTCAAACTAGTGGACTTGCACAAATACAATTATTATTCAAAGTGAATAATAAAGGCAATTTTGTTGCCCCCTCCTAAAATAGGTAGAGATAGTATAAGAATACTCTCAAAAGTATGACTTTCAATGAACTCTCCACCACCGTATGTTTTTTAAACAATATTTTATAATATTGACATATTCATGATATTAATTATGATGTGACAGATAGAAAACCCATTTTAAGAGAGGCTCTTTATAATTTCTCTACTTTAATTTCTTATCTTTCTTTTTTGAATTTCGTGCCCGCTAACTTCTAAGAAACTTCCAATAATTGAGTAATAATTTATTTTTTAACAGACTTTTAGCTTCTAAGACCATCTCCAACCCTGGGCTAAAAGCCAAATTACCCCCCAAATTACCCCCCCAAACACTCTCCAACCCATGCTAAAATTTTAGGCTAAATGCCAAATGCTATTTCCGGGCCAAATACCCCCCAGCTTTCCCCCCGGGCTAAATGCGAAATGTTTATCGGAATTTAAATTTTTTTAGATTAAAATGTTCATAAAATTAATTTACAATAATCTACATATTCATTTTTTAAAAAAAATTTGATTTAAGAAAAAAATTTAGGCTAATTTCATTCTTTAATAATTCCGGGCTAAAATTTTAGGGTAGAAGGGTTGGAGCAGAAAAGATGTTTCTGGGCTAAAAGCTAAATTTTCTGGGCTAAAAAATTTGGCTTTTAGCCCAAGGGTTGGAGATGGTCTAAGAAATAACGATTTTTTTTTACAAATAAAATAAAAAAGCAACATTATTTCGTTAAAATATTAATGGTTTGAGAATCACCACGTACTGCCTTGAATCTAATTATAAATAAATAGATTTATTTTGTTTTCTATGTAGATATTATTTGAGTATTGCATATTTTAAGTTTTTTTTTTTTTTTTTTTTTTGTTGCCAAATTAGTCTTATCACTCTCACCATTTATCTACAAAAATCTATGCCCCTTGACAAAGAGAAAGAATCCACCATTCTCCCGATTAAGCTTTATTTGCCGTTGTGACAACTATGAGATAAATATGAAGTTTTTTTATAGTGTTCAACATCCAATGTGTCAAATATGAGAGAGTTTATAGGTTGTAATGCTAGTAGCAGCTTTTAACATGCTTTAGAAAGCTTTAAGTATTGACAACGCCAACACATTGACTTATTTAGAAATGTGAAATTTACCATTGTGTGGTACCACTAGTACAAAAACATGTTTGCGCGACGAAAACTTGCGCGACGCATTAAATTACGTCGCGCAAAGACGTTTTGATGATCAAATTAGTTTATTGTATTCATATAGGATTAAGGAGTGTAGCTATAAAAAATCATCAAAATCAGAGTTAAAACTACCGTTAAATTGTGCTTTTTCATTTATAACCGTTGAAAAGTTTTTTTAATAATTTCATTCTTTAATAATTCCGGGCTAAAATTTTAGGGTAGAAGGGTTGGAGCAGAAAAGATGTTTCTGGGCTAAAAGCTAAATTTTCTGGGCTAAAAAATTTGGCTTTTAGCCCAAGGGTTGGAGATGGTCTAAGAAATAACGATTTTTTTTTACAAATAAAATAAAAAAGCAACATTATTTCGTTAAAATATTAATGGTTTGAGAATCACCACGTACTGCCTTGAATCTAATTATAAATAAATAGATTTATTTTGTTTTCTATGTAGATATTATTTGAGTATTGCATATTTTAAGTTTTTTTTTTTTTTTTTTTTTGCCAAATTAGTCTTATCACTCTCACCATTTATCTACAAAAATCTATGCCCCTTGACAAAGAGAAAGAATCCACCATTCTCCCGATTAAGCTTTATTTGCCGTTGTGACAACTATGAGATAAATATGAAGTTTTTTTATAGTGTTCAACATCCAATGTGTCAAATATGAGAGAGTTTATAGGTTGTAATGCTAGTAGCAGCTTTTAACATGCTTTAGAAAGCTTTAAGTATTGACAACGCCAACACATTGACTTATTTAGAAATGTGAAATTTACCATTGTGTGGTATACACATTCTACTCCTTGTAAAACCGCCAAAAGCTCTCCCTCAGTGAACCTCATGTCAGAATCAACTTCATCATCCACTAATAGAACAAAAAAGAATGTTTTGTTGTTTTCGGATTCATAACAGAAGTATTTTGTTATGAACACTTATGTTATTTTCATCAGAACACTTTTGTTATGACTCCGAAAACAAACATTCTTTTTTGTTCCATTTGTGGATGATGAGGTTGACTCTGACTTACTGAGAGGAGGAGCTTCTGGCAATTTTATAAGAAGTAGAACGTGAACCATCTGCACCATGGTAAATTTTACATTTTCAGATCAGTCAATGTGTAGGACTTGTCGATACTTAAAAACTTTTTAAAGCATGTTGAAAGCTGCTACTGACATTATAACCTTTAAAACATTCCTCAAATTCAAAACCTTTGGTCGTTAAACACTATAAAAAAAAACCTCATATTTATCTCATAATTGTCACAAGTTTTGTAAATTAAGCTGAGTCGAGAGAACGGTGAGTTATTTCTCTTTGTCAAAGGGCGTTTTAATCGTTAGATGTTTGTATATATATAGTGAGAGTGATAAGACTATTTTGCAAAAAAAAAATAAAAACTTAAATTATGCAATGCTCAAATAAGATATCCCTAGAAAACAAAATAAATAACTGTTTATTTATGATTAGGTTCAATGGAATATGTGGTTGTTCTCAAACCATTACTATTTCATCGAAACAAGGTTTTTTTTTTTTTTTTTGGTAAAAAAATTCGTTACTTTATAGAAATTGAGAGTCTATCCGAAAAATAAATGACTACTTATTTATTGGGAGTTTCTTTTGAAATTATAAAACATGAAATTCAAAAAATAAAGATAAGGAATTAAAATAGAGAAATTATAAAAAGACTCTCTTAAAATGAGACTCTCTATGAACTTTCTATCGCCTTACAATTAATGTTACTTAATGTGCCAACATTATAAAACATTATGTCAAAAACATAAGGTGGTGAAAAGTTATATACGGAGAGTCACACTTTTGAGAGAGTTTTTCTAGAGCATCTCATCACTCTGAATAGTATATTTCTAGAGCAGCTTGTCTCTTGCAAGGAGTTTTTGGATACCAGTAAATTTATTTTATTTTATATAATTAACTTTTCATTTATTTTTAATTATAAATCTTATATGTATAAATATATTTTTATTGTTATTTTCGTCGGAAAACTTTTGTTATGAATCTGAGAATAATAAAGCATTCTTTTTTTTTTTTTTTTTTTTTTTCCATTAGAGATTCATATTATAACAAAATGACCTTTTAAGTATTTTAAGAATACAAAAGAGGAGGGCACTTACAAGATAAACTCTTGAATGCAGAATCCCTTGAATCGATCCAAGGCTGATACAATCACCTTATTTGATTGAACAATTAATGACATAAGTGTGAGACATACCGAGCGATCGCTCATTGCAACACTGTTTATATTACTTCCAATCTGATCTAGGGTCTGCCGCCTTGTGTTTGAGGTTTGATTCTGCAAGATGAACAAGCTCACAGAGGACGGAGTCACAGCAAACAACTGATGGGCTTGACCGTCCACTCTGAACCCCAGTCCCGTAATTGAAGACTGGCTCTTGTCAGAATGGATTTCCACCTGAAGCTTGAACCGGGTGATTCGTTCTCGAGCAATATCCTCTTTAACGCAGTAAATTGAACCATTATGCAAGCCAATAGCTATAAGCAGTATCGGAGGTGCTTCCTCTAGTACTAAAAACGATGTAATCTGCTGTAATAAACAATGACTCGATTCAAAACCCTATCGTCTCTATCAAATTCAGGGGTTCACAAATTCCAATGGGCACAAATACTACCTTTGCTTGAGGAAATTGGTTAGTGAATATCCTCAATATTCCAATGCAATCAGGGCTTGTTGTGCTTGAGCTCGTGCCCTCGGACCGCATCCTATCCAGTTCGAAAACCTTGAGGCACATTGCCGATTGCTGCCGAGTAATTTGTTCATCTTCTCCAATTGTCACCAAATAGTTGCGTTGCTGATTTCACAACAACAAGAGCAAAATTAACACACTTTTCACCTCCTAATCAGTCTCTAAACAAATTAAAATCCTAATATTAAAACATCAAAAGTTTAATAAAAAATTGCTAATTTTATCCGTACTATTATATTCAAAGCTATTTTATCCAATTTCTCATCAACTTAAGTCACTTGACACATTTTAGACTGTAATACCGTCATTTTCTTGCCTATAAGCCCTTAACATTTCATATGGGTTGCGAATTTAACGTCTAATTTACCCTCCAAAGTTAACTCCATACACTGTTTATTTATGAAAAAATTTCAATCGACCCTATAACATGCAAGTAACGTGATTTGAATTGACAAAAAAATTGAATATAGTAGCTTTGAATCTTATATTAGGGATGTAATTGACAGATTTTTATAATTCAAGAATTGATTTTTCTGAAAAAATAGTTTAGGGTCATAATTTTCACTCAAGTGATAATTCAGGGACTAAATTGGTAGTTCACTCTTTTTTTAAATTATAATTTGGATTTTTTTTGGTAAAATATAATGTAGATTGTTGTTCACTTGATGCTTATACTCTCAATTATGATGCTATATTAGAAAAATCAGTTTCTTTGTATTTTTCAAAAAACGTAATAGGTTATTTGTATATGATAATGTTTGGACATCTATGGAAATAGCAAAGTTTGTAAAAAAAAATAACACGAGGCCTTATATGTATATTCTCATCTCTACCTAGCACGATGCCTTTTGGGAGCTCACTGGCTTCGGATTCCATAGTTAAGATAGTTCACGCGAGAGCAATCCCATGATGGGTGACCCACTGGAAAGTTCTCGTGTGAGTTTCCAGAAACAAAATCGTGAGGGTGTGGTCGGGGCCCAAAATGGACAATATCGTGCTACAACGGAGTCGAGCTCGGGCCGGCATACGACAATTTCGGTACTAACATTTAGGTACATTAATTAGACTTTCAAGATTGAAGAATGTTAAATAAAATTAATAAATTAAAAAACTTTTTTTTGGTAAATTTTTTTTTTTAAATTTGTATATTAATATATTTAAATATTTAATGGGAGACATTAAATAAAGTGCATATTAATTATTTTGAATTAAGGACACATCAAGTGATTATAATCAATATGTAATCTAATACTAAGGTTATTTTAAATTTCAATCTTCTTAAATGATTAAAGTTAAAAAATCTCGATCGTTGGAATTTAGGTATAAGGTCCCTCTCTTGTATATGTTTTTTTTATCAAGTAGTGTAATATAGAGGTGAGGGCCTATCCCCATCTTAATTACGTGGAGAGCTGTCAGCTAATTTATAGAACCGAACGCTTAGGTGGCTTGAGATTATTGGCTCCCATCGCAACAGGTGGTGGGTCAGGAGTCTACCTCTCCAATCCCCTACGTGTATAGATAGAAACTGCCAGAGGGTTAGGGTTTGCAGGAGGACATTACAATTTTCGTGTTTCAGGGAGGAAACAAATGAGGAACACTGATCACTCATTTGATATAATTGCTGCTTCCACAGTGACCGAGTCATGTACGGAGGCCGATCTCAATGAGCGAGGTGAATCGTTCAATCCGAATCCAGAAACGATCTTGATCAAGTATTTATTTAACAAGTTGGCCGGACGGGCAACGCCTGTGGAAGATGTGATCAGACACATTGACTCGCAAAAGGGCATGCCTCCAGATGCTAATCAAATTCCTCCAAGTAAGATTAACCCTCCCAAATGCAATTAAATAAAAGAAGAACCACATCATACATCGACCTTGACATACTAAAAACTGATTATTTCATTAATTTGGATTTGGAAAATGATCATTTTGACTAATTTTTTCATTAATTTTTTTAGAACAAACGATATTATCTATATCACAATATGTTAGTAATAATGTGGTTCAAATTCATTTTTACGAGAATCGAATATTTAGAGTTGGTTGTTTAATTATTTTTGTTTCTAGGTCTTTTCTGTCATGGAGGAGAAAACCGATCAGCATATTTCTACATATGTGCCGAGGTAGTTCTTGGTGATGTTAAAACAGAAAGGCCAACTTCTAATGGGTACTGGAAGCTGCTTAGTAACGAACAAGTGCACATTCAAACGTCCAGTGACAGTGATGACGATGCTGTAACTGTCGTTCATGTTGGTAATGTACGGACGTGGAGGTATTATGGAAGGGAACTTAGGAGGCCCATGAGAACAGCGTCTGAGACGTGCTTTAAAATTCGGGAATACTACCTGAATCCAGAGCTTGAGCCTACAACGCTGATTGTGACGGGAGTATATCTTGGATGTTTTTTCAAAAAATTGTGTGTTTGTGAATTCATAGATGAGGACTCAGAGTTGAGACTGAAACAGAAGTGCAAGGTAGCCTCATTGGCTATAAGCGGAGGTGATCCGCTGTTTATCTTGCCGGGACATCTCCCTATCGGCCCTAGACTAATATGTGCACTGTTAGATGCTCCGAAGCCCCGAGTTGATCCTTTCGATACTTTGTTTGTCAGAGCACCTCCTCCCTCTCCTTCTTCTCCATGGAAGGAGGAGAGTGACGATGAATGGTGACTGACTTTTAGTTAATTTTGCACTCTAGTTTCTGTTATCATTATTTATTTTTTTATGGATTTTTACATTTCAGTTTGGATATCATTTTTAATCTATTAAGTTTGCATTCTAGAATGGATCAAAGTCGCCCTTCACGTTTGATACCAAAAATTAGTTTTGTCCTTGTCCTCATGAGATTTGAGAACACAGTGCCATTTAAAAAGGAAATGACTATAAACGAGGACTGAGGACTAAAGAAATCACTAGCCTTTCCAATTTCCATAATCACAATGCCATTTACACTCTTTTTGGATAAAGAAATTTAAGATTACTAAAAAATTTTAAAATGACGGAATTTTATTTTATAGAAATTGTGAATTTTTTTGTTTGGTTAACTTAAAAAAACATGAAAATGAATATGAAATTTGTTATTTTCAAACTCTCAATCATAGAAATTAAGAAACGACGCCTATTTATGTCACAGCCCGTCCCGGAGGTACTTTTAACCGGAATGTGAAATGACGAAATTACCCTTGACGGGTATTAAGGTATGTGTGTGTGGCTTGTTATTTGGACTAAGTAAATACTTCCTAAACTATTGGATTAAAAGTTACATGTATTTTTGTGGTTAGGGAGTTAAATAAAATGGATGGTGATGACTTGGGATGAACCACACATGTCAAACCTCTCTCTCTCTTCCTTCGAAACCGTACGGACCAAAGCACCAAATCCCTCAAAACTTCATGGATCGAAGTGGAGATTAGCACCATTGTATTCGTGAGTGTCCTACGAACTCAAATATACCATTTTCAGGTAAGAAACCCTTCGTTTTCACGTTGAAAACTCGAGTTCCGATTTGGGTACTATTCATGAACTTTTTGTTGGTTGATTTTTAGGACAATCCAAGCTCACAGTGAGCTTAGTGAGGTCCTAAGGAAGCTCGGAGTGCTTCGTTTGAAGGTTTTGGACGTCGGGATCACTGGGTTCGACTTTGGCCGGTTTTCTTGGAATTTCTACGGTGAGATTTCGTGATTTTTAGAGCCTTAAAGTAGTATACACATTCTACTCCTTGTAAAACCGCCAAAAGCTCTCCCTCAGTGAACCTCATGTCAGAATCAACTTCATCATCCACTAATAGAACAAAAAAGAATGTTTTGTTGTTTTCGGATTCATAACAGAAGTATTTTGTTATGAACACTTATGTTATTTTCATCAGAACACTTTTGTTATGACTCCGAAAACAAACATTCTTTTTTGTTCCATTTGTGGATGATGAGGTTGACTCTGACTTACTGAGAGGAGGAGCTTCTGGCAATTTTATAAGAAGTAGAACGTGAACCATCTGCACCATGGTAAATTTTACATTTTCAGATCAGTCAATGTGTAGGACTTGTCGATACTTAAAAACTTTTTAAAGCATGTTGAAAGCTGCTACTGACATTATAACCTTTAAAACATTCCTCAAATTCAAAACCTTTGGTCGTTAAACACTATAAAAAAAAACCTCATATTTATCTCATAATTGTCACAAGTTTTGTAAATTAAGCTGAGTCGAGAGAACGGTGAGTTATTTCTCTTTGTCAAAGGGCGTTTTAATCGTTAGATGTTTGTATATATATAGTGAGAGTTGTTGATGCACAAAACCGGATGGTCTTGGTACAACGTAAATCCGACCGTGAATCTGCATGAAATGTAAATGACACAAGAGTTATCGTGGTTCACCCCAATGTATGGGCTACGTCCACACTGTAGTTGATATTGTTTCTCTGTATGTGTATGGATACAAGTGTTTGGGGAAGTCCCTCGGAGAAAGGAGGGTGGGGGAGAAGGAAGGAGAGCCTCTTGAATTGTATGAGGACTCTCTCTCTAAATGTATGAGAGTTTTGAGCCTTGTAGGATGGCTTGGCTATCTTCCTCCTTTAGAATGAGGGGAGGAGTCCCCTTTTATAGAATAAGGGGCTCCTCCTCTTTTACAAAGTATGGGCTATAGTGTGAGGCCCAAATACAAGGCCCAAGTCCCAAGTATACGAGGCCCTAAATATGGTATAAACAAGAGTGATAAGACTATTTTGCAAAAAAAAAATAAAAACTTAAATTATGCAATGCTCAAATAAGATATCCCTAGAAAACAAAATAAATAACTGTTTATTTATGATTAGGTTCAATGGAATATGTGGTTGTTCTCAAACCATTACTATTTCATCGAAACAAGGTTTTTTTTTTTTTTTTGGTAAAAAAATTCGTTACTTTATAGAAATTGAGAGTCTATCCGAAAAATAAATGACTACTTATTTATTGGGAGTTTCTTTTGAAATTATAAAACATGAAATTCAAAAAATAAAGATAAGGAATTAAAATAGAGAAATTATAAAAAGACTCTCTTAAAATGAGACTCTCTATGAACTTTCTATCGCCTTACAATTAATGTTACTTAATGTGCCAACATTATAAAACATTATGTCAAAAACATAAGGTGGTGAAAAGTTATATACGGAGAGTCACACTTTTGAGAGAGTTTTTCTAGAGCATCTCATCACTCTGAATAGTATATTTCTAGAGCAGCTTGTCTCTTGCAAGGAGTTTTTGGATACCAGTAAATTTATTTTATTTTATATAATTAACTTTTCATTTATTTTTAATTATAAATCTTATATGTATAAATATATTTTTATTGTTATTTTCGTCGGAAAACTTTTGTTATGAATCTGAGAATAATAAAGCATTCTTTTTTTTTTTTTTTTTTTTTTCCATTAGAGATTCATATTATAACAAAATGACCTTTTAAGTATTTTAAGAATACAAAAGAGGAGGGCACTTACAAGATAAACTCTTGAATGCAGAATCCCTTGAATCGATCCAAGGCTGATACAATCACCTTATTTGATTGAACAATTAATGACATAAGTGTGAGACATACCGAGCGATCGCTCATTGCAACACTGTTTATATTACTTCCAATCTGATCTAGGGTCTGCCGCCTTGTGTTTGAGGTTTGATTCTGCAAGATGAACAAGCTCACAGAGGACGGAGTCACAGCAAACAACTGATGGGCTTGACCGTCCACTCTGAACCCCAGTCCCGTAATTGAAGACTGGCTCTTGTCAGAATGGATTTCCACCTGAAGCTTGAACCGGGTGATTCGTTCTCGAGCAATATCCTCTTTAACGCAGTAAATTGAACCATTATGCAAGCCAATAGCTATAAGCAGTATCGGAGGTGCTTCCTCTAGTACTAAAAACGATGTAATCTGCTGTAATAAACAATGACTCGATTCAAAACCCTATCGTCTCTATCAAATTCAGGGGTTCACAAATTCCAATGGGCACAAATACTACCTTTGCTTGAGGAAATTGGTTAGTGAATATCCTCAATATTCCAATGCAATCAGGGCTTGTTGTGCTTGAGCTCGTGCCCTCGGACCGCATCCTATCCAGTTCGAAAACCTTGAGGCACATTGCCGATTGCTGCCGAGTAATTTGTTCATCTTCTCCAATTGTCACCAAATAGTTGCGTTGCTGATTTCACAACAACAAGAGCAAAATTAACACACTTTTCACCTCCTAATCAGTCTCTAAACAAATTAAAATCCTAATATTAAAACATCAAAAGTTTAATAAAAAATTGCTAATTTTATCCGTACTATTATATTCAAAGCTATTTTATCCAATTTCTCATCAACTTAAGTCACTTGACACATTTTAGACTGTAATACCGTCATTTTCTTGCCTATAAGCCCTTAACATTTCATATGGGTTGCGAATTTAACGTCTAATTTACCCTCCAAAGTTAACTCCATAAGGAGGGAAGATTGTCACAGCCCGTCCCGGAGGTACTTTTGACCGGAATGTGAAATGACAGAATTACCCTTGACGGGTATTAAGGTATGTGTGTGTGGCTTGTTATTTGGACTAAGTAAATACTTCCTAAACTATTGGATTAAAAGTTACATGTATTTTTGTGGTTAGGGAGTTAAATAAAATGGATGGTGATGACTTGGGATGAACCACACATGTCAAACCTCTCTCTCTCTTCCTTCGAAACTGTACGGACCAAAGCACCAAATCCCTCAAAACTTCATGGATCGAAGTGGAGATTAGCACCATTGTATTCGTGAGTGTCCTACGAACTCAAATATACCATTTTCAGGTAAGAAGCCCTTCGTTTTCACGTTGAAAACTCGAGTTCCGATTTGGGTACTATTCATGAACTTTTTGTTGGTTGATTTTTAGGACAATCCAAGCTCACAGTGAGCTTAGTGAGGTCCTAAGGAAGCTCGAAGTGCTTCGTTTGAAGGTTTTGGACGTCGGGATCACTGGGTTCGACTTTGGCCGGTTTTCTTGGAATTTATACGGTGAGATTTCGTGATTTTTAGAGCCTTAAAGTAGTATAGCGTGAAACTACATGTTTAGGGCTTCATTTTGATATAAAATTTGAAGAAAATGGTTGAGAAACGAGGGAGAACAAGGCAATTGAAAATTGCCTAGTTTTCCGGCCACAGGAAAACACAGTCCGGCGAGCTCGCGAGGAAGAAGACGCACGTGGGCGCGTGTGTACCCGTGCTTGTCCTTGGCGCGTGGGGGCGCGTGACAAGCCCAAAATTAATTCTAAAAATTTGTCGACGTTCGTGACGTCGAGTAGGTCACTGTGGTATATTCATATACCCAATTTGAGCACCGTATGAGAAGTTATTGAGAATTGTTGGTTATATGCTTTAAATACGTTTTTATAGTATTCACCGCGGCGGCCCGCGCGGCGGCGCGTGGCCAATGGCCGCCAATGTCATTCTTAGCATGTGTTTAAGGTTCTAGGTTCAGTTTTGATAATTAATGGACGTAAATTGAGTAATTGAACCTAAGTTGGTTACGATTCGTGGTTAGGTGAAAACGTGAATTGACGATCCGACCGTTGGATCGTCACCAAACTTTGATACGTTGTAATACGTAATATTTAAGGATTATAGGAACTTATGGATTGGGAATCCGAGTTACGGATCTTCCGGAATTGGAGTTGTAAGTTCATAAAATAGAATGTTAACCGTCACTTAGTAGTTTTGGAAATTGACGGAGATCCGACCGTTGGATGGTAATGAAATTTTAGGAAGTTGTCCTAGAGGTATATTGTGGACCTCTAGAAGTTATGGATTTGAAATTTGAGTTGCAGATCTTCCGGATCGAACTGCGTAGTGACGTGTTTTATATAAGTTATATATTCTATCGATATGATTTCTGAGATTGGATTTGATTATTGTTTTAGGTGTCGATCGTCATGACGCCTTGACGTATTGTACTAGGGAGTTGTAGGGCAAACTCCAGGTGAGTGGGCAGTATTTTCTGTTTATACCTATATGCTATTGAAATTCCCAGAAATTGAGTTTTTAATGGAAATATGTTTCTAAAATGCCATGCATGCATAATATGAATGATATGAATGATATGAATGATATGAGTTATACGAATTGATAATTGATGCATATATATATGTGAATTGGTGTTGTGGACGCACAGGTAAGTATCAGGTGAGTTTTATGTTATTCATGTGAATCATTGATGATGTATATTATGTTGATAGCTCATAACCTGCAATCATGGTGTTATTGCTTATATTATTCACCTCGCACCGCACGCTCACCTTGGATCCAAGTAGGTGCATGTCGTACAAACCATGAGAGGGTTCCGACATGTCGTACAGACCATGAGAAGGTTCCGACTGATAGGTGACCTTAGATTGTGTACACAGATGATTGATGAGAGAAGCACTAGAGCGTATTATTACACCATTCATGTTGTACAGACTATTTCAGGTAGTTCCGACTTATCTGCAGTGTAGTGCCGTACAGGTCACCGAGGTGACTCCGGTTGGATTGGATGTTGAGCTATGGAATTAACCGTACAGGACCAACTGCAGGGTCTCCTGTTAATTCATCATTTCACCTGTTATATTGATGCATCTTTATTCTGTTGTTGACGCTTATAGCATGACATACTTTCTGGTTTGATAAAGATTTGTGAATTGAGATATTTGAAGATTTATATGCATATTATATACTATTTTTTTCTGGGAAAGTATATAGGTTTTACAGTGAGGGGTTAGAAATGTTATTAACTGAAAGGTTTTCGAAAAACTTTGTTTTACTGACCCACTCAATTTTGTTTTGCGCCCCTCCAGGTTCTATATAGCAGAGCTTTGGTGGCCACGAGGAATCCAACGGTGTTCTGACAAAATTCACAAAAGTAGGACTCACCCTCGGGTGTTTCATCTTAGTAATTGTATTTTTAAAGCTTCCGAACTGTGTAAATGGTTACGTCACTCTCACGTGACGGCCAGCATGCCCTCCTTCAGGACGGGGTGTGTCAGTTGGTATAAGAGCCTAGGTTGCAGTCCTGGACATCTTGAGAATTCCCTAGTGTCTTCTGTCAGAACTTTACCGCCTCGTGGATAGCCAATTTGTTCAGATGAGCTTAGCTTCCCCGATTTAACTTAGTTATAGGAACTACTAATGTGATTCAGTCTATTACCCAAAGGATTCCTCTTGAGACTGTGTATAAGTTGAATTTGAATCACTTTATGGAAATGAAAGACCGGAGGGAACAGATCGATGGCTTAATCGTTTGGGAAAAGGTGTTTCGGATTATGCAAAGTTAAGGAAATCTTCCTCTCGTCAGGTGGGTCGAGATGACTACCTAGTTTTTGAGTGTTGAAATGGCGTCCTGGTGGAGATAGGAGACTTATACGATGTCACCGGAGGAAACAGCTGAATGAGAATTGTTTAAAGAATTGTTTAAGAAAAGGTTTATTCCTCCGGCATATATGGACAGTAAGAAACAAGAGTTTATAATTTGAAATAACGGAAAGAATGAGAATCAAAGGAAAGATGACCAAGGTAAAGGTCATGTGTCTCAAGATACTCAGAATCTTTCGGGCTTGATCATGGGCACATTAAACATTCTTGGTTACTTTGCTAGAATTTTAATTAATTGGGATGTAGAAATTTTATGTTATTGACGATGTTGCCAAAGAAAGTAGAGAATGAGCACAATCGAGGAGTGTATATGTATTTCTGATGAAGAACAAGATGATAATATTGCACCCTTAAGAATTGTTGCTTACTTATCGAGACGACAGTGAGTTATCGTTATTGCGGGCTGCAGACCGTAATATCCATAACTTATTTGTTGGATTCGTTAAGCAAGTAAACAGGTAGGCCATTCTATGTCGGTTATGATTATTCAGGGTGTTCAGTGATGGTGGAAGATATAGTTATGCCCGTGAATCTTATCCCGTTAGACATTAAGGATTTTGACATGATTTTAGACGCATATTGGATGCATTATAATCGTGCCAATATGGATTGCTACGGGAAATCAGTTACTTCCCATTGTTTTGGATTATCCGAGGTTACTTTTGTGAGTGAGCAAAGTGGAGTGAGGCGTACCGTTATTTCTGTTGTGAGAGCAAAGAGATTGTTATCAAAAGGTTGCCAAGGATACCTAGCTCATGTAGTGTTGCAGGATCGTACTCCTAGTATTGTGGATGACGTACGAGTGGTAGACATTTTCCTAATGTGTTCCCGGAATGATTTACATGGATTGCCATCAGACAGAGATGTGGTGTTCACTATTGAATTGTCTCCAAGTACAGACTTTATGTTCTAGATTGGTTCCCACAGAGTTAAAGGAATTGAAAATTCAGTCACCGGAATTGGTTGATAAAGGTTTCAGTCAACCTAGTACGTTACCTTGGAAAAACCCCAGCTTTGTTTATAAGGAAGAAAGACGGGACCTTAAGAATATATATGGCTATTAGGTAATTGAATCGGGTAACGAGTAAGAACCGTTATCCATTGCCGCGCATTGATGATTGTTTGATCAGTTTAGAGATGCCTATGTGTTTTCTAGGAAAGAGTTGAAGTTTGATATACTCTTAAGTGAAAGTAAAGCATGCTAGTCAGTTTGAGTTGGTGTTGCAATGTTTGAGGGAACATCGGTTGTATGCAAAGTTTGACAAATGCCAATTTTGGACGAATCAAGTGACATTTCTGGGACATGTTATATCCACTTAAGGTATTCAAGAGGATTCTTAAAAAGGTAGCAGCGGTTAAGAATTTGGAACAACCACGAACCGTGACTGAGGTTCGGAGTTTTCTTAGCTTAACAAGTTATTGCAGATGGTTTGTTAAGGATTTTTCAGTCGTTACCTTGCCATTGACGAGATTGACGAGAAAAGAGGTTAAGTGAGTGGGATGATAATTTTGAGCAAAGTTTTTAGCAATTGAAGTATGTCCTCACTCCTACACCTGTGTTAACAGTCCCAGATGATAGCGGAAATTATGAGGTCTAGATGATGCCTCTTTGAGTGGTCTTAGATGCGTGTTGATGCAATCGGGTAAGGTGATTGCCTATGCTTCACGGCAATTGAAACCATATGAAATGAATTACCCTACTCATGTTTTGGAGTTAGCAGTTACCACATGTACTTTGAAGATTGGGAGACATTGTCTTTATGGGAAGAAAAGTGCAAGATTTTTACGAATCAAAAGAGTTCCCAATATCTGTTTATTTAGAGGTATCTTAATCTTAGGCAACGAAGGTGGATTGAGTTGCTTAGTGATTATAATTGCACGATCAGGGTGATCATGCAATGTTGTGGCCAATGCTTTTAGTAGGAAGACCCCAGCGAGAATTAATGCTTGGTACGCTTGCCATGTTCATCTTCTTGTGGATTTGAGATCTTCTGGAGTAAAGTTGGGAATGGAAGATCGAAAAGAAAATGTACTTGCTAATTTTCAAGTTAAGCCTATTTGGTAGGTCGTACTCGAGACTCAAGCGTTTGACGACGAAATTCAAGAATTTATTTAAAGCAAGGAATAACGGGAAAAAGGAAGACCTCAGAGTTAGAGAATCAGATGGCAAGCTTATGCAAGAGAACAAGGTGTTTATACCTAATGTTATGGAATTAAAGGAAGCAATTTTGGAATTTGCGTATCATTCACTTATACAATGCATCCTAGAGGTACCAAGATGTACCATACCATTCGACCATTTTATTATTGGCCGGGTATGAAGAGGGAAATTGCAGAGTATGTAAGTAGGTGTATTGTTGTCAGCAAGTCAAAGCTGAAAGAAAGAAGCCTTTGATCGGATACAACCACTTACCGTTCCTCAGTGGAAATGGGAAAATATAACTATGGATTTTGGGTATAAGTTTCCACGTACTCAGAATGGATTTGATGGCGTTGGGTGATTGTAGATCGGCTTACCAAGTCAGCACACTTCACTCCAGTGAGAGAAAAGTATCCTCTGAATAAATTGGCTAAGTTGTTCATCACAAAGATTGGGAAGTATTATGGAGTTCCAGTGAACATTATTTCTGATCGAGATCCAAGGTTTACTTCTAAGTTTTGGATAGCTTTTTTAGGAAACCCTTGGTATGAAATTGCTTTACGGCACTGCTTATCATCCTCAGACAGATGGACAATCAGAGAGGACTATTCAGACGTTGGAGGATATGTTGAAATCTTAAGTGTTGCAGTTTGGTGATTCTGGGCACGATCGCCTAGATTTGATGGAATTTGCCTACAACAATAGTTTTCATTCGAGCATTGGTATGTCACCATTTGAGGCACTTTATGGTAGAGCTTGTCGTACGCCATTGTGTTGGTCAAAGGTTGGCGAAAGAGTGTTAGAGAGTCCAAAGATTTTAGATGAGACTACTCAGAATGTTCAAGTGATTGAGGTTAACCTGAAAGCGGCCCAAGATCGACAAAAGATTTTAGCAGATAGACATACTACTAATCGAGTTTATGATGTGGGTAACTTGGTATTCTTGAAATTGTCACCTTGGAGAGGTGTAGTACGGTTTGGAAAGAGAGGCAAGCTAAGTCCTAGATATATAGGACCTTATGAGATCACGGAGAGGATTGGTGAAGTTGCTTACAGATTGGAATTGCCTCCGGAGCATCTAAGGTTCATAATGTGTTTCATGTCTCGATGTTTCGACATTATGTTTCAGATCCTTCACATGTGATTCCTCCTCAACCTTTGGAAATTAATCCGGATTTGACGTATGATGAGGAACCAGTCACTATATTGGATTGGAAAGACAATGTTATAAGAAATAAGGAAATGAGCTTAGTAAAAGAATTGTGGAGGAACCACTCAGCGAAAGAAGCTACTTGGGAAACGGAAGATCGAATGAGAGAGAGAGATACGTATCCAAGGTTATTTTATGAGTATTATGTGGATTGGTTGGTTGTATGAATTTTGGGGACGAAATTCTATAAGGAGGGAAGATTGTCACAGCCCGTCCCGGAGGTACTTTTGACCGGAATGTGAAATGACAGAATTACCCTTGACGGGTATTAAGGTATGTGTGTGTGGCTTGTTATTTGGACTAAGTAAATACTTCCTAAACTATTGGATTAAAAGTTACATGTATTTTTGTGGTTAGGGAGTTAAATAAAATGGATGGTGATGACTTGGGATGAACCACACATGTCAAACCTCTCTCTCTCTTCCTTCGAAACTGTACGGACCAAAGCACCAAATCCCTCAAAACTTCATGGATCGAAGTGGAGATTAGCACCATTGTATTCGTGAGTGTCCTACGAACTCAAATATACCATTTTCAGGTAAGAAGCCCTTCGTTTTCACGTTGAAAACTCGAGTTCCGATTTGGGTACTATTCATGAACTTTTTGTTGGTTGATTTTTAGGACAATCCAAGCTCACAGTGAGCTTAGTGAGGTCCTAAGGAAGCTCGAAGTGCTTCGTTTGAAGGTTTTGGACGTCGGGATCACTGGGTTCGACTTTGGCCGGTTTTCTTGGAATTTATACGGTGAGATTTCGTGATTTTTAGAGCCTTAAAGTAGTATAGCGTGAAACTACATGTTTAGGGCTTCATTTTGATATAAAATTCGAAGAAAATGGTTGAGAAACGAGGGAGAACAAGGCAATTGAAAATTGCCCAGTTTTCCGGCCATCGGAAAACACAGTCCGGCGAGCTTGTGAGGAAGAAGACGCGCGTGGGCGCGTGTGTACCCGTGCTTGTTCTTGGCGCGTGGGGGCGCGTGACAAGCCCAAAATTAATTCTAAAAATTTGTCGACGTTCGTGACGTCGAGTAGGTCACTGTGGTATATTCATATACCCAATTTGAGCACCGTATGAGAAGTTATTGAGAATTGTTGGTTATATGCTTTAAATAACGTTTTTATAGTATTCACCGCGGCGGCCCGCGCGGCGGCGCGTGGCCAATGGCCGCCAATGTCATTCTTAGCATGTGTTTAAGGTTCTAGGTTCAGTTTTGATAATTAATGGACGTAAATTGAGTAATTGAACCTAAGTTGGTTACGATTCGTGGTTAGGTGAAAACGTGAATTGACGATCCGACCGTTGGATCGTCACCAAACTTTGATACTTTGTAATACGTAATATTTGAGGATTATAGGAACTTACGGATTGGGAATCCGAGTTACGGATCTTCCGGAATTGGAGTTGTAAGTTCATAAAATAGAATGTTAACCGTCATTTAGTTTTGGAAATTGACGGAGATCCGACCGTTGGATGGTAATGAAATTTTAGGAAGTTGTCCTAGAGGTATATTGTGGACCTCTGGAAGTTATGGATTTGAAATTTGAGTTGCAGATCTTCCGGATCGAACTGCGTAGTTACGTGTTTTATATAAGTTATATATTCTATCGATATGATTTCTGAGATTGGATTTGATTATTGTTTTAGGCGCCGATCGTCATGACGCCTTGACGTATTGTACTAGGGAGTTGTAGGGCGAACTCCAGGTAAGTGGGCAGTATTTTCTGTTTATACCTATATGCTATTGAAATTCCCAGAAATTGAGTTTTTAATGGAAATATGTTTCTAAAATGCCATGCATGCATAATATGAATGATATGAATGATATGAGTTATACGAATTGATAATTGATGCATATATATATATATATATATATGTGTGAATTGGTGTTGTGGATGCACAGGTAAGTATCAGGTGAGTTTTATGTTATTCATGTGAATCATTGATGACGTATATTATGTTGATAGCTCATAACCTGCAATCATGGTGTTAGTGCTTATATTATTCACCTCGCACCGCACGCTCACCTTGGATCCAAGTAGGTGCATGTCGTACAGACCATGAGAGAGTTCCGACTGATAGGTGACCTTAGATTGTGTACACAGATGATTGATGAGAGAAGCACTAGAGCGTATTATTACACCATTCATGTCGTACAGACTACTTCAGGTAGTTCCGACTTATCTGCAATGTAGTGCCGTACAGGTCACCGAGGTGACTCCGGTTGGATTGGATGTTGAGCTATGGAATTAACCGTACAGGACCAACTGCAGGGTCTTCGGTTAATTCATCATTTCACCTGTTATATTGATGCATCTTTATTCTGTTGTTGATGCTTATAGCATGACATACTTTCTGGTTTGATAAAGATTTGTGAATTGAGATATTTGAAGATTTATATGCATATTATATACTATTTTTTTTTTTGGGAAAGTATACAGGTTTTACAATGAGGGGTTAGAAATGTTATTAACTGAAAGGTTTTCGAAAAACTTTGTTTTACTGACCCACTCAATTTTGTTTTGCACCCCTCCAGGTTCTATATAGCAGAGCTTTGGTGGCCACGAGGAATCCAACGGTGTTCTGATAGAATTCACAAAAGTAGGACTCACCCTCGGGTGTTTCATCTTAGTAATTGTATTTTTAAAGCTTCCAAACTGTGTAAATGGTTACGTCACTCTCACGTGACGGCCAGCATGCAGTCCTTCGGGACGGGGTGTGTCAATTTACATGAAGTTTAAACTTAGGGATTGGATGTCTCAAATTCCTAGTTTTTTTCTACGCAGAAATTCTAAATTTTTATGCTTATGAAACCAAACAAGGAAATTGATGCATATCAATTCATAAATTCTGACTTTTATTCAAATTTCAAGTTTATTTTCCTTATCCAAACACAGTGTCCATTTAGAAATAAGAAATTTCTGTTTATTTTTCAAGTTAATGCAACAACAACAACAACAAAACCTTTTCCCACTAAGTGGGGTCGGCTGTATGAATCTTAGAACGACATTGCGCTCGGTTTTGTGTCATGTCTTCCGTTAGATCCAATTTTTCAAGTTAATGCAAATCCATAAAATTGATTCTGCTGGATATGTCATTTTGATCTGCAAAATATATACATGACTTACTTCGAACTTTGGGAAACAAATCAACAGCGGCAACCCCTGCCCAGTCGAAAATATGCCTCATCCAAAGTTGCTCAGTTCCATCCCATTTTTCTATAGTTCCAAGCCCTCATAAGTCACAGATGGAAGAACTGCTGCTGATCAAGAAGCACATGTGGTCCATTGGTGGTTTTGCGGATCACTCCCTTCCCGAAATACTCGGCGATCACAGAAACCCCATCCTTTGAACTTTTAACTTGCTGGAAGAACAAATCCTGAATCGTGTAAATCGACAAAGGAAAAGAAAAGGAGGTATCTCCATCCTTCCCCATCTTTAATTATTGTCATTTTAAACCAACGACGATATATTTTACACTAAAAGTAGATGGGAGTTACACCAAGCAATATAATGCAAAAACCTAATTTGTTATAGAATTCGTCATGCACAAAATTCAAATCTAAGAAGTGAGAGGAATACTCTTTCATTTGCTTTTTCCTCGGTTAAGAAGAGCTCAGTGCTCTTTTTTCTTTTCTTTTTTTCAGATTGGGTTTTTCAGACTGCAGTTATTTTGGGTAAATATGGTTGAATTCTGATGAATTTGTGCGGGTCAAGTTTGAATTAGTTTTTATACTTCCAACCGTGTTGAATTTGGGTAAATATGGGGTTCTTTATAATGTTCAACGAAATCGACCAAGGGTTTAAATACGAGGGATGTTTTATAGGTTTTAATGGCAGTATCATCAGATTTCAACATGCTCGAGAAGGCCTTGAGTGTCCAGGAGTTCTACACTGCTGCTGATCTCGAAATGTGGGGTTTAGAATTTGAACCCAAGCCTGACTCTCTCCTGATTTACTATTTGTTCAACAAGCTCATCGGAAAGCCACTTCCAACGGTAGAGATGATCAAACACCTTGTCTCCGGGAAGAAGAATTTTCCGGATCCCACTTTTATACCGCCGGGTAATTTGTTCTATTTTTTGTCGTATACAGTTAGCTTCTTTATAATTTGAAATATTGTATGTGTGTATATACATTTATTGTATTTTAACTGTTATTTAATCAGAAAACTTCTCTTTTGGATCGGAAAAGAACAAAGCGTTCTTTTTTGTTCCATTCGTGGATGAAGAGGCTGATTCTTCCCTGAGGTTCACTGTTCGGGGGAGCTTTTGGCGGTTTTCTAGTGAGAAGAGTATTAACCATCTTCACAATGGTGAAGAGGTTCGTATCGGGACTGCAAGAACCTTTATCTTTTTTAAGAATATACAAGAGGAGGGTGGTTATGAGATGGTTGAATATAAGCTTCTGAACTCTAAGGCCCTTGGAATCGATCCAAGGCTGATACAATCAAGATCGTTCAATGATCTGGTATATTGAACACTTAATTAATTTCAATTTCAGTTATAATTATTATGTTTGAACAGATAATAATTATTATTAATGTTAGTTTATAGTTCTTAATTGTTTTATTGATATTGCTTCTCTTCTCTGTCTTATAGCTCCAACTCTACTCCATCGTTGCCATTACATGCCATGACGGCAATTTGGAGAAGATCAAGAAGGGTATCGTGGCCCCTGCGCTGCTTACTGGTGGAGGTCATCAGATTATTCTGCCTCCCGATGCCGACATTGGAGCCAAGGAATCCATTGCTCCGCTTATCGACCACATCTCAGTCAACCCAGACAGCCGGGCTCCAAGTCCCGCTCCTCAACTTGGATTATTTGGACTAGAAACGGTTTCCGTTCTTGCACGCACCACGGGGGCTGCTGGGGAAGCTTCCACCTCCTAAGTCAGCAAAATTTTTGTAGTTATCAGACATGTTTTTCAATTTTGTTTAGCTGTTTGGTCGAGTTGTGCCTTTTGTGTTCTGCATGCATGATTGTGTTTGTGCAGCGAGACAAGAAAACTATGAATTTGAAACCGTGGTTCTGTAGTTTTGTTATGTTCAGATGTTCATTTTCTCGGTGAACCTTCGTCCTGCCATTTGAAATTCTTCACCCGGATCTTTCTTTATCCGATGTTCAGTTTTGTTAATTAGTTCTAACATTGAGCGCATTGGAGAATTCGGAATCGGATCATTAGGGTGAATTGTGTTATGGTTGGGAGTCCCCATATGGAGGGCAGGGCACACACCACACAGTTGTTTCAAGCTGTTACTGGTATGTTCCTCATCAGAGTGACCTTTGAAGGTGCCGGTTGAGAATTCAAACACACCTGATCGGGATGCTCAGCTGTTTGTGGAGGAGGCTGATCCAACAAGACGACGTTTTGGGCTGTGAAGAAGATTCATAGGAATGCAAATCCGAATTCCCAATTCATGATCATCTAATAAGACTCTAGACCTGAACCATTACGCATGTCATTTGTAGGAGAAATTTGGTGATCTGGGGTTTGCAGCAATACTGGGTTAGAACCATTTCATTAACACATTCGACTATAAGTACGCCCTGAGTATATGGCGCCCGAGCCTTTAGCCTATAACAAGGTGACCGATCGGGAGGTGAATATGTGCACTGTTAATTTTGTACTTGCCATCTTTAGATTTGAGAATCTCAATTCTCTGAGCATGCATGTATAGGGTTAAAAACAAAATGGTTATCAGAACCCAAAAATGAAAACTAAAGGTTAAAAATGAAATGATCGTCAAACGGAACCTAATATGGTCATTCTACAAAGATAGCAATTCGGGGACTCGTCTTTGCTCCAAACAGATCGAGGAGAACAAGGGTCACTAGCCTTTCCATAATCACAATGCCATTTACTCCCGACTTAGAAATAAAATATCAAAGAACAATGCCATCTACTCACAAATTTCGGTTTCTTTTTGGAGTTAATGCAGATCCACAAAATTGTTTCAGGATACACCATTTTGATCTGCAAAAAATATCACTAACTAGAAAATTTTAGGAAACAAAACAGCAGCAGCAATCCCAGTCGAAAAATGCCGATTGAAGAAAAACCAAAATTGCTCAGCTCCATCCCATGTTTCTATAGTTCCCAGCCCTCATAAGTCACAGCTTGAAGAACTGCTGCCGATCAAGAAGCACCTGTGGGTCCATTAGTGGTTTTGCTGATCACCCCCTTCCCAAAATACTCGGCGATCACAGAAAAACCATCCTTTGAACTTTTAACTTGCTGGAAGAACCGATCCTGATCTTTGGAGTTCTGCTCTAGACTTCTTTTTGTTTCGAGAACAGATTTGTATTCAGGAGCACATACAGGACACTCCTTCTCATTATCCCCGAGGCAACGCTGATGGAACGAGTGGATACACATAAAATGCACAGCTGGGAGATCGAGGGTGAAAGTGCATGCAGTGCACTTGCTGAGCTGAAAGATTCTGGCATTTGTCCTAAGATCCTGAATTTCGTTTCTCATTGCAGATGTGGTTTCCTGAACAATGAAAGGATTCATTAGATAACCTCTCTCACACGCACACAACCACACATTGTTTGGATTGAAACCTAAAAGGGCATGAAGTATAATTTTGTTCGGCAGATTTTATTTATTGACAAAGATTCAGGTTTTATTTATTAACCCACACACAAAGTAATATTCTTATCAGAAATCATGAAGAGCACCATCATGTATCTGAATGTATCTTTCGTGACAAAGACTCAGCTTCACTTTCTGGGTTAACATGTAAAGAACTATTTTCATACCAAACATGTTTGGTAATTTCCGTTGTTTAAACCTTATTTTCTATTTTAAATTTCCTCAGATTAGTTTTTTACTCGCTAAATACTATGCCAATTTCCTACAAAGAACATTGGTTACAAGAACGTTGAAAGATCAAGTCCTACTATCCCTAGATTTGTGATGCACATGTCATAGCTATTTAAATTACTAGAGCATTTTTCCCTTTTTTCTGTGCAGTTTCACTCTTCTTAGCCAACACCTTCTTTAAGAAGAGAGAAGAACATGTGATCACCTACAAGAGTGGGTCGTCAAAAACACAAATAGATTTTCTTCTAATGAGGAAAGGGGATCGTATAACTTGTAAGGATTGCAAAGTTATACCAGGAGAGAGCGTGGCTAATCAACATCGCTTGTTGGTGATGGATGTACATATCAAAAGAGTAAGACAAAAGAACAAGACTTGGAAGTGCCCAAGAACTAGATGGTGGAATCTAAAAGAAGAAAAACAAGCCATTTTCAAAGAGAAGGTAATCACCCAATGTGTGTGGGATAGAGAGGGGGAAGCTAGCCAAATGTGGGATTCCATGGCTAGTTGTATCCGAAAAGTAGCAAAAGAGGTATTAGGAGAGTCCAAGGGCTTTGCCCCACACCAAAAGGAATCTTGGTGGTGGAATGAGGAGGTACAAACAAAGGTGAAGGCTAAGAAGGAATGTTGTAAAGCCTTATACAAGGAGAGGACCGATGAAAATGGTGAAAGGTATAGAAAAGCGAAGCAAGAGGCGAAGAAAGCTGTCAGAGAAGCTAAGTTAGCGGCTTACGACGATATGTATAAACGACTAGATACCAAAGAAGGAGAGTTGGATATCTATAAACTAGCTAGAGCAAGGGAAAAGAAGACAAGGGACCTAAACCAAGTGAGGTGCATCAAGGATGAGGATGGAAAGGTTCTTGCTACAGAGAACGCGGTTAAAGACAGATGGAGAGGTTATTTTCATAATCTTTTCAATGAAGGACATGAAAGGAGTGCTTCTTTAGGGGAGTTGAGTAACTCAGAAGAGTGTAGAAACTACTCCTTTTATCGTCGAATCCGGAAGGAAGAAGTGGTTGTAGCTTTGAAGAAGATGAAGCATAGAAAAGCAATAGGCCCAGACGATATACCAATCGAAGTGTGGAAAGTTTTGGGAGAGACAGGTATAACATGGCTCACTGACCTTTTCAATAGGATTTTGAAAACGAAGAAGATGCCAAATGAGTGGCGAACGAGCACTTTGGTGCCTATCTACAAGAATAAGGGCGACGTACAAAATTGCATGAACTATAGGGGTATTAAGCTAATGAGTCATACAATGAAGCTCTGGGAGAGAGTCATTGAGCATAGATTGAGGCAAGAGACACGAGTTTCGGACAACCAATTCGGGTTCATGCCAGGGCGCTCAACCATGGAGGCAATCTATCTCTTACGAAGATTGATGGAAAGATATAGAGATGGGAAAAAGGATTTACACATGGTCTTTATAGATTTGGAAAAAGCGTATGATAGGGTCCCAAGAGACATTCTTTGGAGGATTTTAGAGAAGAAAGGAGTACGAGTAGCATATATCCAAGCTATAAAGGATATGTATGAAGGAGCAAAGACCGCCGTAAGAACTCATGAAGGACAAACCGAAAGCTTTCCCATAACTGTAGGATTACATCAAGGCTCATCCTTAAGTCCTTACCTTTTTGCGTTGGTAATGGATGAGTTAACAGGACATATTCAAGATGATATTCCTTGGTGTATGCTTTTCGCAGACGATATAGTGTTGATAGATGAAACTCAGGAAGGGGTAAATGCAAAGCTTAACCTTTGGAGAGAAGTGTTGGAATCTAAAGGTCTTCGCCTCAGCCGATCAAAGACAGAATATATGGAGTGCAAGTTCAGTGCAAATGGAGGCCAAAACGAGTTAGGGATGAGGATCGGAGATCAAGAAATACCAAAGAGCGACCGTTTTCGTTACCTAGGATCTATCTTGCAAAAGAACGGAGAATTAGATGGAGATCTCAACCATAGAATACAAGCTGGATGGATGAAGTGGAAGAGTGCATCCGGCGTGTTGTGTGACCGCCGTATGCCACTGAAGCTCAAGGGAAAATTTTATAGGACGGCAATAAGGCCGGCAATGCTGTATGGCACAGAATGTTGGGCGGTGAAACATCAACACGTACACAAAATGGGTGTAGCGGAGATGAGGATGCTTCGTTGGATGTGTGGGCACACGAGAAAGGATAAGATTAGGAATGAGGATATCCGGGGTAAAGTAGGAGTAGCCGAAATTGAAGGAAAGATGAGAGAAAATCGGTTACGGTGGTTTGGACATGTGCAAAGAAGGCCTACTGACGCTCCGATTAGAAGATGCGACTATGGGACAGAGGTTCAGGGCCGAAGGGGTAGAGGAAGACCTAGGAAAACTTTGGAAGAGACTCTAAGAAAAGACTTAGAGTACTTGGATCTAACGAAGGACATGACACAGGATCGAGCACAATGGCGTTCTAAGATTCATATAGCCGATCCCACTCAGTGACTTGGATTTTCCAAGTCTCCAACCAAGAAGTTTTCCTCACTCGGGAAATTAAGGGAACACTACCCCAACCTACATGCTCCACTCAGAAAGCTTCAACATACAAGCTTCAACAAAAGAAAATTCAAAGAACTTAGCGAAGAAGGCTTTGGTGTATTTAACACAATACGTTGAAATGAAGGAAAGCTTATTTATTGATATCCCCGATAAGCTACAAATATGTACATATACATGAGTCAAAATAAACACACAAGAGGGAGCCTTCACAAAGGTTGCTTAGGAGAAGTCTCAGCAGTCGGTAGAGCCCCAGAAAGAGAAGGCACCGGAGGGGGATCATTTGGAGCCTCAGTACTGGACAGAACCCTAGAAGGAGGAGGCATCAGAGGTTGATCATTTGGAGCTTCATTACGCGGTACAGCCCCAGAAGACGAAGGCAATAAATGCCTTTGGAACAAACCCACAAATCTCTGATGATCAAGTAAAACCTGACCATCAGTTTCCTTCATCTGGTCAAGCTTCCTTTTCATGTTTGTAGCATAGTCATGTGCGAGCCGGTGCAACTGTTTATTCTCATGCTTGAGCCCTCTAATCTCCTGTTTGAGACTCATCACTTCAGCCGCCAATGATTCAACTTGGCGGGTTCGAGCAAATAGGCGTTGTGCCATATTAGACACAGAACCTGCACACTGAACACTGAGAGCCAGCGAATCCTTAACAGCTAACTCATCAGACCGTTTGGAAAGTAGTCTGTTATCTTTGGGAGTGAGAAGGTTCCTGGCCACCACCGCAGCGGTCATATCATTCTTCATCACGGAATCCCCAACGGTAAGAGGACCAGTTGGGGAGACGAAGGATGGGCGCCATATGTTGTCTGGAGAAGGCGGGGCTGCCTCTTCAACAAGGTTCAAGTCAAAACGACGGTCGGAGGGGCCAGACATTTTCAAAGGTGTTGAAGAGAGAAGAGGTCGGACAAATCAAGATCTTAGAAGTGCAAGAATGAAGCTTCTACTGGTGGAGATTCAAGTGTGCTTTGGAACTTAATGCCAGCCCCTATAAAAATCTGCACTCGACGGAGCTTCAGAAATCAAAGAGGCGCCTGCTCAGAAATCGAAGAGGCGTTTGCTTTCTCAAAAGCTGGGCTGCTTAGAGATCACGAGGGTTGATCTTAGAAATCGAAGAGCCGTTTGCTTTCTCAAAAGTTGGGCTGCTCAAAGACCACGAAGGCCGATCTCAGAAATCGAAGAGGCGCTCGCTTTCTCAAAAGCTGGGCTCCCTAGAGACCACGAGGGCCGATCTCAGAAATCGAAGAGGCACCTACTTTTCCAGCCTTGTCAGCACCTGTCACACGCACACTCAGCTTTGCGGAAATTATGGGCATTCTGTCAAAGACTTCTGGGGAAGTAGAAAACACATGAATCTTACTGTTCAATCACCCACTTCCCACACGCAACAATAGCTCATGGGTACCACAGATAACTTTGCCAAAGTTCTCTGCCAAAGTTGAGCACGTGAAGCTTGCAGCTCCCACTACATCGCTCTGACCAAGAAGGGTAAAAGAATAGCAAAGAAACAGCACTAACAAAGTTTAGACCCATAAATTTTGAAGGTCTAGCTACCATATTATTACCCACAAGGGTAAAGGAACAGTACCACTGCTGGATAATTGGAAAGTCCATGTATGTCAACCTCTGTGCTTCGTGGCAAGGTAGACTAGCAAACATGCCCAACCTTTACTCACATTCGAGAAAACACTCCCAATAAGATTGCTTGCTCCAAAATCGAAGAGGCACCGTCCTCCGAATCTAAAGAGCCAGACTCCCAACATGACTACTTTCTTAAAAATCGAAGAGAGGGTAAAGGAACAGTACCATTGCTGGATAATTGGAAAGTCCCTGTGTGTCAACCTCTGTGCTTCGTGGCAAGGTAGACTAGCAAACATGCCCAACCTTTACTCACATTCGAGAAAACACCCCCAACAAGATTGCTTGCTCCAAAATCGAAGAGGCACCGCCCTCCGAATCTCGAGAGCCACTCTCCCAACATGATTACTTTCTCAAAAATCGAAGAGACACTGCTCCCCGAATCTCGAGAGCCAGACCCCCAGCATGATTGCTTTCTCAAAAATCGGTGAGGCACCGTTCTCCGAATCAATCGAAGAGGCGCTCGCTTTCTCAAAAGCTGGGCTGCTCAGAGACCACGAGGGCCGATCTCAGAAATCAAAGAGGCACCTACTTTTCTAGCCTTGTCAGCACCTGTCACACGCACACTCAGCTTTGCAGAAATTATGGGCATTCTGTCGAAGACTTCTGGTGAAGTAGAAAGCACATGAATCTTACTGTTCAATCACCCACTTCCCACACGCAACAATAACTCATGGGTACCACAGATCACTTTGCCAAAGTTCTCTGCCAAAGTTGAGCACGTGAAGCTTGCAGCTCCCACTACATCGCTCTGACCAAGAAATGTAAAAGAATAGCAAAGAAACAGCACTAACAAAGTTTAGACACATAAATTTTGAAGGTCTAGCTACCATATTATTACCCACAATGGTAAAGGAACAGTACCACTGCTGGATAATTGGAAAGTCCCTGTGTGTCAACCTCTGTGCTTCGTGGCAAGGTAGACTAGCAAACATGCCCAACCTTTACTCACATTCGAGAAAACAGTCCCAACAAGATTGCTTGCTCCAAAATCGAAGAGGCACCGTCCTCCGAATCTCGAGAGCCAGACTCCCAACATGACTACTTTCTCAAAATCGAAGAGAGGGTAAAGGAACAGTACCATTGCTGGATAATTGGAAAGTCCCTATGTGTCAACCTTTGTGCTTCGTGGCAAGGTAGACTAGCAAACATGTCCAACCTTTACTCACATTCGAGACAACACTCCCAACAAGATTGCTTGCTCCAAAATCGAAGAGGCACCGCCCTCCGAATCTCGAGAGCCAGACTCCCAACATGATTACTTCCTCAAAAATCGAAGAGACACTGCTCTCCGAATCTCGAGAGTCAGACCCCCAACATGATTGCTTTCTCAAAAATCGAAGAGGCATCGTTCTCCGAATCTCGAGAGCCAGATACCACAGACCACTTTTTCAAAGTGCTCTGACAGAGTTAAAACATGTGAAACTGGCAGCTCCCACTACCGTGCTATGACCAAGCAGGGTAAAGGAATAGCATTACTACTTGTTGTTAGGGAGACTCCTATATATGTCGACCTCCATCCCCAACGGACAGGCAGACCTGCAAAAATGCTCAACCCTTCATCATATCTGAGAGGGCACTCCCAACAAAGCCTTTCGAAATATTCAGCTTTCTTTCCCCCCGATAATACCTCTGCAAACAAGCTATACTAGAGCAAGAATATCTCATATCATCAGGGTTAAAAGCAAGAGTATCCCATATCATGCTTTTTCCCTGTTTTTTCTTTTGACCTTGTTTTTACCTGCAAGACAAGGAGAAAGAGAGCAATCAGTCAGCACTTGGAATCAAGCTTCCAGCCAGGAACTGACTGCCTGGAACCCCTTACCTGATTACTTACCTGGCATTGCTCTCGAGTACTCATCTTCAACATCTTATGTTTCCAGGGAAGATTCCGCATCTGCTTGAGGAACAGATAGGGCAAGTGCGAAGGATACAAGGAAGCATGTGGAGACAAGCGTAACAGCACACGTGCCGATACATCAATTACTCTGTCAAAAGCAAAAGTATCCCATATCAGCAGGGTGGAACGTACTCTAGATTTGATGGACTTGTTTTGACCCTCAAATTCTTCAGTCGGCCTTATACTCTGGAGGAAACCAGAAAACCCTCCAGCTCAGTTCAAGAATAAGCCTGTGGAAAGTTACTTCTTCAAAAGCAAAAGTATCCCATATCATCTCTTCTCATTTTTCTTCTCTTTATCCTTCATGCTGCTGCAAGATGGGGAGAAGGTGAACAATCAGTCGGAGCTCTGATTGCTTACCTTGTCTGTCACCTCTTTCAGCAGACCCCCTAGCTCGGCGACTTGGGGGACTCCTACTACATGGTTTGTATCGCGCTTGACCAAGCCTAAAACTACAAGTAAGCTTCAAGTGAAATTGATACATTACCTTGTGCATCTCCACCAGTTAAAGATACCACCCCTGGATGGAGGAAGAGTACTTCCAGAGAAGATGCCACATCTACCTATGAGACAGATAAGGCAAGTCAAGACGACACCACACTCTGATACTTAGAAGTTTCGTGATTACGAGATCATTCTCCCACAATATTTCCTAATGTCATTTGTACTAAATCATTCACTCGTACTCACTAAAGGAGAGCTTGAACCTATGTACTTGTGTAAACCCTTCACAATTAATGAGAACTCTTCTATTCCGTGGACGTAGCCAATCTGGGTGAACCACGTACATCTTGTGTTTGCTTTCCTATCTCTATCCATTTATATACTTATCCACACTAATGACCGGAGCAATCTAGCGAAGATCACAAAAAGCGACCGTTTTCGTTACCTATGATCTATCTTGCAAGAGAACGGAGAATTAGATGGAGATCTCAACCATAGAATACGAGCTGGATGGAAAGAGTGCATCCGGCGTGTTGTGTGACCGTCGTAGGCCACTGAAGCTCAAGGGAAAATTTTATAGGACGGCAATAAGGCCAGCGATGTTGTATGGCAGAGAATGTTGGGTGGTGAAGCATCAACACGTACACAAAATGGGTGTAGCGGAGATGAGGATGCTTCGTGGGATGTGTGGGCACACGAGAAAGGATAAGATTGGGAATGAGGATATCCGAGGTACAGTAGGAGTAGCCGAAATTGTAGGAAAGATGAGAGAAAATCGGCTCTGGTGATTTGGACATGTGCAAAGAAGGCCGACTGACGCTCCGGTTCGAAGATGTGACTACGGGACAGAGGTTCAGGGCCGAAGGGGTAGAGGAAGACCTAGGAAAACTTTGGAAGAGACTCTAAGAAAAGACTTAGAGTACTTGGATCTAACGGAGGACATGACACAAAACCGAGCGCAATGGCGTTCTAGGATTCATATAGCCGACCCCACTTAGTGGGAAAAGGCTTTGTTGTTGTTGTTGTTGTTGTTGTTGTTCTGTGCAGTTTCAGACCTAACTAGAATCCCATGCAACATTATCTGATACACTGCTTTGACAAGATTACACTCGTCATTCGTGCCATTACAAAAGTTTCCAAGGAACACGTAAATAAGAAACATAAAATGTTAACCAACTTTTACTGGAAGCAAGCGAAATGAACAAAAGAGGTACAATAAATAAATTCACAATGACAGCTGCAGTAAGGACTAACCTGATACTTTTCAATTGCTCGACGGTCCTCTTCGATCAGCTTTGATTCTTGTTCAAGCTTTCTGGCAATGTAATCCTTAATGACAGAGAGTGTGAGACATGGATTTCTGGACAAAGTTTGAAGAACAATAATAGGAGGCAATATGTCATCCCTTTCTATATATGTCAAAACTTCCTTCACTTCTTTGGAGCAATCTTCTCCAAGTTCACCAAAATATTTTAGCAGATCTGCCCAAAGAGTGGGGTCCCCACCCTTCCCTGAATCCCCTAGTCGTTTGCAGCAATCAATCAAACCCTCATGGTCATGAGCTTGCATGTAGCAAGCAATCACCTCTTTATACAGTTTCAATTTTTCATAGAGATACAACAGGCCTTCCTTAAATGCATTCATTTCACAAAGAATTACGGCAAGGTCAACATCATAAAGCGGAAATTCCAGGTCAGATGGCCATGCACTCTTAAGAAGTCGTAGCCCTTTCTGTTGCTTTTCAAAACGGTCCTTTTCCTTGTTTGAATCTTTGGTATCAGCAATCAATTTCCCATTGGACTGGCTTCTTGATGTTGCAGCTGCACCTGATCTAGCCCTGAGATTAAGATCTTCACCATTGCTAGCTTGTGATATTGATGGGAAGCTCAAGTCAGTGGACAAGTACAACTCCAAGAGCGTGTTATGGATTTCTACTTGTGCAGGAGAGTCCTTGACCTTGTCGGTATATTTTTCAAGAAAATCCATAAGCCAGGGAAGATGATGGGTGAAGATGTTGAGAAAATCAACCGGAGATGGCAACATTGTCAGGTATGAACCATTAGCGGCTCCTCTCTTGGATGATTCACCATCCTCAGTGCACAGCCTCATGAGTATCTCAATTGTTTCCACAGGCTTGTGCTCTATAAGAATCTTACCATACTCTTTCACTGTCACTCCAGCTTGGCTTGGTTCAAGGCTTGAAATATATTGCAAAGCTTCCTCATATCGGCCAAGATCTTCAAGTAAGATCTTTAAGTACCATTCGTGCTTCCCAGCCTTTTTAGCAACATACATTGCATGCTCATGGTAGTTGGTGGCACGGCAGACTCTTATTGCAGTCTCCACATCAAATTTATGTTCCCCAACACCATCCTCACTTTTAATGAACACATTTAGTTTGTCAACATCTTTCAATTTTGTATAGCAATTCAGTAGAAGAGTGGTATGATCTTTGGAAGCAAGCCCCTTCTCATGCAATTTTTCCAAGTAATTTGTAAGGTTGTAGATTCGTTGTGCATCTAGAAACTTCTGTATCACATAAGAAGGCTCGAGGTGACCAATGGTATGGATATACTGTGCCATTGCCTCATCATAATCTTGCTTGCTATATAGATGATCCCCATACTTTCTCAGCACTTCTGCAGTTGCGGCAGCATCCGCTTGCTGACTTTGAACAAGGTTGATGGCAACAGTATAAAGATTCTTCTTAAAGAGCATATCTAACTTGCTCTCCATATCCTTCTCCCCAATGCACAAAGCTGATTTGTCAGCCATGATAAGTATTATGTTGCCCCATTCACAAAGCATGTGAGAAACCTCTTTGACCGCTAGGCTGTGAGCGATTAAACGGTTCTTCAAGTCATAAATGTTGAAAGTGTTGCTGTTATTTCTTTGATCTGCAATAACACAAAGAAGGTATCCACGAAACCACCCTAAAAATTTCTTTTCTCCTTCAAAAGCCCAACATGGTCCACGCCCATCAACTTCATAAAAATACACGGCCTCAGGTCGACCAATTATCAACTCCTGTCACAATAAGTAAATAAATAAAATGCTAAGGCGTACAAAAACATACACCAACGGAAAAAGGAAGTAGAATTGCGTACCAAGCGATCACTCATTGCAACACTGTTCATATTACTTCCAATCTGATCTAGGGTCTGCCGCCTTGTGTTTGAGGGTTGATTCTGCAAGATGAACAAGCTCACAGAGGAAGGAGTTACAGCAAACAACTGAAGAGCTTGACCGTCCACTCTGAACCCCAGTCCCGTAATTGAGGACTGGCTCTTGTCAGAATGGATTTCCACCTGAAGCTTAAACCGGGTGATTCGTTCTCGAGCAATATCCCCTTTAATGCAGTAAATCGAACCATTATCCAAGCCAATAGCTATAAGCAGTATCGGAGGTGCCTCCTCTAGTACTAAAAATGATGTAATCTGCAGTAATAAACAATGACTCGATTCAAAACCCTATTGTCTCTATCAAATTCGGGGGTTCACAAATTCCAATGGGCAGAAATACTACCTTTGCTTCAGGAAATTGGTTGGTGAATATCCGCAAGATTCCAATGCAATCAGGGCTCGTTGTGCTTGAGCTCGTGCCCTCGGACTGCATTCTATCCAGGTCGAAAACCTTGAGGCACATTGCCGATTGCTGCGGAGTAATTTGTTCATCTTCTCCAATTGTCACCAAATAGTTGCGTTGCTGATTTCACAACAACAAGAGCAAAATTAACACACTTTTCACCTCCTAATCACTCTCTAAACAAATTAAAAACTAATCCTAATATTAAACATCAAAAGTTCAACAAAATTCCAATTTTCTCTTTTCCTGTTTTTCCGTTTGTCACATTTTCCCGAGAAACAAACAGAAAATGACCAAATCCAGACAAAATGTTGCGAGAGGAGGCTGACCTTGAGCTGCTGAAGGAAGAGCGCGGAGGAGGAGTGAGCTTGGAATCCGTAGCTGAAGTTGAGGCCGCGGTCCAGGAAGCTGACGGTGCCGTCGTCGCAGCCGATCACCACCTTCCCTCTGCCGCTCGAGCAACACTCGATCTTCCCTTCCACCTCCTCGGGAATCGCGCACTTTCCCGCCAATTTCTCCTCGAAGAACTCGAATTTCCTCCACTGGTACATTTCGAGAAGCTCTTTTCGGTTTTTTCAGCAAATTTAACGAGCTCGCCGGATCGGACGGCACTGATTTCTCGAGCTGAGATCGGCGGCCAAAAGCCGAATACTTGGCGCCAAAAACTCAGAAAGATTATACCTTTCTCTCTCTTCTCTCTCTCTCTCTCTCTCTCTCTCTCTCTTACCCTGAAATTCGTCTTCCTCCTTTTCTCAGGTAATCGGGTCGGGTTGTACGGCCGTCCCAGAAGAATAACGGTATTTCGGATGAGCAAGAAAGCGTAAACGACGCCGTATGTGTAAAATTATTCAGTTTTCTTAATTTGGGCACATTCTTGTAGAAGCCCAATTTCCTTCAGACATGGGTGAGAAGTAAGGCCCGTACTGAAACTACTAAAACCCAGTGTAAAGTGATTTTCGCATATCGATTTTCTCACGACAAGATATTATAAACCTTGTTGTTTTTTTTACTAATAATTGTTTGATATGAAATTTTGATTTAGTATCTATTTCGACTAAATAGAAATTAGGTATCACTAGACCAAATAATATTGAAGAACTTTCTAATTTCCAGTTCACCTTCTTTGTACCAAGCAAAACTTCGAACTTATATATGAAATTCTAATTTTCAAAGTAAAATTATTATTAACATTCTAAATAAGTCATTTTACATCCTCTTTTTCTCTTAATTTTTATGAAGAATGAGTGCTTGACATTAATTTTTTTTTTTAAAGTGCTTAGTAATAATTTTAAAGTGACGATAACAAATTTTTTTTTATAAAAAAAAATAATATATAATTTACACCATAAAAAGAAATAAATGTACGATAATTGCCGAAAAGAAACTTAAGAAAATAAATGATGTCCTGCATGGGAAATAAATGGATCTTTTGACCCAGCATCACATGCACATGACGTGAGCCTATAGTGACTGTCCTACCACCTGGAGTCGTTGCTTTGCAATAGATGAAGAAGCCCGACACAGGGTGGACGCGTTTTGGTTTTAAGGGACATTGATAAAACACTCTACCAAATTGTTGCTAAACCTTCCATATTAGGAATTTTAATCACTTAATTTTAATCTAATTAGGGTAATAATCTTTCAACTAAAAATTCATTACCATATGTCCCTCAACTCATTAAAACGTGCAATTATGGTCCTCTTTGTCTACTCTGTTAGAACTTTCGTCAAAATTGGTCACGTGTCATGCACGTAAAGCTAAATCAAGGGGCAAATATGAAAAATCAAATAAGAAAAATTGTATCAATGGTCCCTAAACTTTACTTCAACTGAAGAAATGGTTCATCAACTTTAACCTAATTGGAGCAATGATCCTTCAACTTGAACTTGATTGTAGCAATGGTTATTCCAACATAACTCATTTTGATATAATTATGACAGAGTTAACGAAAATGATCATAGCTACACGTTTTCGATGAGTTGAAAGACCAATTCTGATGACATTGATGAAATGACTATAGCTACATGTTTTGATGAATTGAGAGATCATAGTAATGAATTTTTAGTTGAGGAATCATTGCTCCAATTTGATTAAAGTCGAGGGACCATTACTACAATTTACTCTTAGTTTCTAATCCCCAACTTAAACTTGTTACGTCTCATCTCGTGTTCTCGTGTTGGTTTGTGCCGTGCTAAGAATCTTGACAACCTAACAATGGTAGTTATAATGCTTTTATTGGAGCTAGTTAACCTTAGTGTTTGAAATTTTCTTTAAAGTGACAAGCAAGATGTTTGATGAAATGACTTGTGAAGTTCATTATAGGAGCCTCTTTACACGCCCTCGTTATCACAAATGCATGCCTCCACCACCACAATTAAACAAGTTATATATGGTCTAGGGTTTACACTAATCTCGTATCGTGTAAAAAATTACCACACAATCACGGTCCATTACAAATATCATCGATATTGTTTGAACTTAACCACCTATTACTAGGTGTTGAGTTTTATCACTAAATGTCTTGATAATATTAAGAGTGAAAACTCTCATATATTAGTCGTATATTATTTTGTCGTAACTAATGTTGAATCCTATTCTTCAACACGTCGGCCTCCTCATGAGCGGTCTCACACGAGGTCACAAGGGAAACCAATTCGCACATCTAGAACTGGTCAAGTCATTATATCGAAGCTGACACAACTTTTTGAGAGCTTAGTCATCATTTAGGGACTAGAGTCAATGCAACTTTTTGAAGGCCTAGTCATTTAATATCTTAAGCAGTTAAGCTGGAGCTAGCGCAACTTTTATAAAGCCAACTTAAGGAGGCAAATTCGAGCCCAATAAATCAGACTAGGAAGTGTCGAAAGAATAGCCTGCTTTAATACATGATAAACTTTTTAGGCTCAGCATGGTCCATCACCAATATCACTGATATTGTCCAAACTTAACCACCTATTAGTAGGTATTGGGTTTTATCATAAAAGGTCTTGATGATATTAAAGGTGAAAACTCTCATATATTAATTGTATATTGCTTTGTCATATGACTGATATAAGATCTTATTCTCCAACAACTTCACGCTTTACAATTACGAGTACCAGCGCAACCATATACCATTCTATATCTTACAACAAAATCACAAAAAACACATCCAGGTCAGATTGCAACATGCATTACAAGTGGATTTTACCACATCCAGATCAGATTGCAATATGCACTACAATTGGAATTTATCGATCTGTCGGGTCCTTGCGGCTAGCTCAGATTAAAACCCTGAAACCAGTCATGTTTCAGTTTCAGCCAGTACCATCCTGATAAGGTTGCCCTAGACTGCCACTCAATTACTTGATGCTACAAAACATGAGCCATGCAAATAGCTAACAAGGCCAAAAAACATCAAAGTCAGCCGCCATCCATATATATATATATGTATATTTACATATGTAATGCAGTAAATAACAAAGGTTGATCAAGTTGAGTGGAAGATATACAGATAGATATGATATAGTTGTTGTTGTGATCTCTTATCAAAAGTGGGCCAAACTTTTTCTGCTTTCTGCATATAAAGCTTTCACATCCCTTTTGCCTCTGTGTTGTGTATTTCTGTAGTCCTGCACCACATGTTGCCTGGAAAATAACACAAGTTAAAAAAAGCTAGAGATGATTAGTTGAACGCATGTGAAGAAACCATAATTTTTTAGTCCTTTCATCTTCTTTTTCTTTAATTATTATGGTATCCCAAACATTTCTACAAGAGCAGGCAAAAAGTTAAATGGTAGACTTGTTTTCCGGTTTTAAAACAGTACTTTAAGTTTATAGGTTGAGTGATTGAGTACACGTAAGTCTATGACGCTCAAATCTTCACTTTCTGATGATCAAAAGAAAACAAAATTATATCTCCCTGAAACTATTTAAGTATTATGTAAGTTGATGATGGTGTTGTCATGTTGGTATAATTATTTATGTAATTGTGACATTAAGACTAATAAGTATGCTGTGCAGTTTAAATAATCATGATAGGCATGATTATCCTGATTATTTTAATTATTTTAATTATTTTAATGGGATTAATGGATTAGAACAAGCAAGTGCCAAATAAAGCCAGAAGGGCATCGGCTTCGTTCAATTTAATTATGTTGGCTGATACCGACTAGGGTGTCGATATCACATACCTCAATCATATTAAGGGTACCATGTACTTATCATATTCTCTTTGATAAATTAACATATTAGCCAGTCCTAATCAGTATTATTCATAAGTCAAATATGTTGGCTATAAGCTTCACCAAATATATCCTATGTGAAGGGGTTTTCTGTGCATATTTTCAAGTCTCAAACTTAAAAGTTGGTGTAAAACACATCATCAACTTAATACCAGAAGAATGTTATGATTAACCCACTCACTTATGTATCTTATTCCTAATTTTAATGATATTCTATTACAAAAAGGAAGGGGGATATTATACTCTAAGAGCAGCTCCAGTGGTGACCTAAAAGTATAGAGAATTGGGTTGCATTGCCTCCAACCTCCAAAACCCACGTCCAACGGCCCAAAAAAATGAAGGCCTATTGCTGGGCTCCACCAAGCTTATTGAGTTGCCTAGCCAACGCATGCAAGGCCTTGGGCCTGTTGGCAAGAAGCGATGTCATCATCACATCAAAGAGCAGACATAGGGCCCACCAAGTGTTTCACTACAGAGCCCAATGGTTCTTTATAGCTGCCTTTCTCCGCTGTTGGATTTCCAACAGTTTTCACATCTTGATCGTTTGATTTCGAACGATATTTTTTTTTTTTTTGGAAATTATAGATTTGTGTCACGTGACACAATCTGACGCATTTGAATTAAAAAAAATAAAAAAATAGAAATCGACAATCAAGATTAATCCAAAGGTAAAACAATCCAACAAAATACCAAAAAATTTCATTTTTTTTTAACAACACACTTAACAAACTTACAAAGATCAACCATTTCCTTCATTCGCCTTTCATTTTTTTAATTAATTATGCTTGTTTGTAATGCTATGCTTTGTATTTAAAATTAAATTATCAATGTTAAATTGGGAGTTTTATTTTCAAAGAAAAAAACTTGCTAAGTAGTAAGTATACACTTACAAGGCATAACAAAAAATATATATATATATATACATATATTTGTAAATAGTAGCCACCCTTGCCCTTGCCCTTCCTCTTCTCAAACGGGTGGACTTGCCCAAACACAATTACTGTTCAGAGGAATTTTACTGCCCTTGCCCTTGCACTCCTAAAACGGGTGGACTTGCTCTAAAAAGATGGGGGTTGGGTTAGGCCGCACAACTTGATATCAAATTCAACATAAATACAATATGCACCGTTATTCATGTGAATCGAACTTGAGACCTTTTACTTACAAGTGAAGATAATTATCAATAGACCATAATACTAGTTAGTTAATTCCAACTATTAAACCAACTTGTGTGCATATGTGACTGACCTCGACACTACTATAGTAGTGTTAACTTTTTATACAATTAGTTAAACCAAACCCCATAAAGTTTAAGAAAAACTAATGAAAATGGCTTGAAAACTTTGAGTTTTAATGATAAGGACAAAATAAAGGGTAAAGTGAATAGTACCAGGATTGACTTTTTAGTGTAAAAATGTGGTTTTTCGTTAAAGTGAACAGTACCAGGTGCTTTTCGTTAAAGTTCCCGTAAGTTTATTGTGTTTTTACAAAACCTCTTCATGTTTAAGATATCACACTATGAACTTATGAGTTCATAATAATTTCTCATACATGTCTATAATAACTATAAAAAGTTGACAAAGCACCAACGATCAGAACCAGCTCATGCACACTTGTATAGAGTGGTTAACACTCATCTATCAGCTCATGCACACTTGTATAGAGTGGTTAACACTCATCTATTAGCACAACTATCTTAGTAGTAATTGCCTTTGGATTGCTCTTACTATTCACTCTATACAATAATTAACACTCTATACTCACTTTCCTTGTCCTTGTCCTCACCGTCGCCCTTGCCCTCGCCTGCATATGTCAACATTCATTATATCACTCGCCCTTAGTAGTTATAAATGTTCTACAATTGTAATTAGTATTTTAAAATAAAAGAACAATATTTGAAATTACTAAAAACTCATTAGGCAACTTAATTAACAGAAAGTTCCCATTCAAACGGAAAAAAAAACCTCCCATGAATTTCTCCATTTCTGAATCTAGATTAGATTCACAGGATCACTTTTTTTAGTTTTGTTTTTCACTCAAACAACAATATTTTGTGTATCCTCCTTTTGAATAGGTCGCACCCGATCAACAAAACTTTTTGTTACTATTTTACCCCTGCTCTTGTTTTACTACCCAACTAATTTTTCTTAGTTAATTTTAATCTCAAATTAAAAAACATATATCAAAACATATTGATATGCAGTCCAACATCTCGTTTTTCACACGTTACTATTTTACCCTTGCTCTTGTTTTACTACCCAACTAATTTTTCTTAGTTAATTTTAATCTCAAATTAAAAAACATATTGATATGCAGTCCAACATCTCGTTTTTCACACGATACTATTTCAGATTTCTATTATACGCTGCATGTTTTGGATTCAATTTTTGACACTTATGATTTATACCATAGTGATCATGAGAGGTTATCGACTCTCAAAATAATAGACTATCATGACGAAACCATTGGTTAATCTACGTATAAGAAAAAAAAAAGTTTTCCCACTTGATGTTGTATCATTGCCGTAATAAATTGGATTATTGGAGTAATACAAATTGGCTTTTGTGCTGATTTTAATATTACAAGGTACAGTTACAAATTCATTACTTTTTGTAAAAAAAGTTTCTTCGAAAAGAAAATAAAAAAGGGAAAAAACTCAACCACTAATCACGGAGAAGTGAACTGGGTCTTTAAATAGGGAGGGACCCATGTATCGCCACATAGGATTTCTGCACATGATGACGCATGTCCCACATCAAGTTAGTAATTTAGGGTGCGTTTGTTGTGCCGGACTATCTTGGATTAGACTAGTTTCAAGGACTAAACTGGATTGGTTTAGACTAGACTAAGCTGGATTAACTTAGTGAAGCATTTGGTGCAATGTTGGACTAAGAAGCTAAATAATAACAAATTCTAATATTATATTATTTAATCTATAAATTATTAATATTTTATTATGATCTTATCTTTTTCTCCATCTTTTCCTACCATTTCCATCCCACACTCTCCCTCTTTTTTTCCTCCTAGACCTCTCGATTCCTGTCTCTCTCTCATTCCCGGTCTCTCAGTTCTTCGTCCCACCTTCTCCCTCTTTTTTTCCTCCCAGACCTCTCGATTCCTGTCTCTCTCTCATTCCCGGTCAAGCTCCTTATCGATTCCAGTCTCTATTTCTCTATCCTCCCTCCCTCTCTAGCTATGCGCTGTTCGAACAAAAACCTCATGGCTCCATTTTTCCCGACGAGTTGCAGGTTTCCCGACGTGTTTTCAGGCCAACCCTAGTTGAATTGGATGAAGTTAGCACCGCCAAAAAATTCCTCACCATCCCTAGACCAAGATCTTAGCTTTGCATGCTCGAATCTGTCATGGATTCGAAGAAGCCCAAATAGGCCGAGACTTTCAGACCATTTTCCAGCCACATTCGACCACCTTTTGGCCTCGATTCAGGTAGAATCGTAATCTTGTCACTACCAGCTTTAATTTGGTATATTTTATATGAATCTGCTTTCGGTTTCTGGGTTTTTGGCTTTTTTGGGTTTTCTGGGTCTCTGACTTGGAGATCTTATGGACAGATGATAGGGAGGTGGGGAGAAAGACAGTGGGAGGGCAAGTTCTCAAGCGTGGGGTGAGGCAAAGTGAGGGGAAGCGGGGAAACGGGACTAGCAATCCCCTCCTTTTCGGGGGCTCTCGCTAAGCCCAGCTAACGAAGGATTTAGTCGGCACGAGTCCGCCTTTATCCCACTAAACTCAATCACGGCTTGCACCAAACATGGGTTATTAGTCTTAGCCAGTCCAGTCCTAGCTAAGGAGGTCAAATAAACGAGGCACTAAAGTGCACTCAGTCCTGCGGTTACGATTTCACTATTTATCCACAAACACCAACGCCTGGAGAAAAACAAACTGTAACTAGCTGCCACATGGCACGTGGCGAGCATGCATATAGAGATTAGATTTTCGCACCCCAAACACCAACGGCGAGATTAAATCTAGACCGCTGATAGCACTTCACCTCACAGAAGTCCAGCGTTTATTGTGAAAAAGTGGAACGAGAAAAGAGACTTCAAAAGACCAATCAGATGTTTCAAGTGTGGAAAAGAAGGACATCTAAGTAGCGGATGTGACAATAGAGCCGCTTCAGGATATAGATGTGATATTTTTAGTCAAACTAAAATTGACTTAATGGATATTAAAACTGCTGAAGATTTAGAGGATGATCCCTCTATATACTCGATAGTATCAGAAGAATTCGTTGATTTGAGTAAGATTGATCCAGAATATGAACCCGATGACAGTAACGATGAAGCAGACTCAAGATTAATATCGGAAATGACACCAGACACTGCTCTAATGAATACCGACCATATGGATATTCAACAAATGAAAGTACTCATAAGACCAGATACAGATATACCATTAGACACTAGACTTTTAAAATATCCTTGTAGACATGAATGGAAAATAGGACCAGGAGACATTAATAATGTGTGCAAAGCATGCATGATATCAGTACAACTGAAAGAAAGAGCAAAATGTTTTAAATGTGGGACAGAAGCATGCATGCTGCATAGTATGTATAGAAACTTTATTCGAAATCACATTACGAGAAGAAGGCCCAAAAACTGAAAGGACGTACGATACAATACTGGAACAGAGGTTGCATGATATGGATAAAAAATGGACATTAACCCAGACAGTAATCCAAACCTTAAAAGAATGGAAAGAGACTTACAAGAATTTGCGGGAATAGAAACCGTCGGGATTAAAAGATAAAGAATACGAAGCTCGTTTATTAGAATTCCAAAAGGAGATTCAAGCTAGACAGAATAAAGGAGTATCATTGAATATGAGTTCATTAGAGTCACCATTAAGTTGTAACAACCCAAATACGCTATCAGCACCTCAAGTTAAATAAAAAATTTTGGTCGATGGACAATGGGAAATAAGTGTGATGGGATTAGTAGATACTGGAGCTACCAGTTGTGTATTTGATATGTCTCTAGTACCAGAAAAATACAGGAAAAGGGCAAAATATCCAGTACAAAGTCAAGGAATCGATGGGAACTTTTTTACATATGAATACTTACTTAAACCTTCCACTGTAAGATTCTTCACAGGAAATTGTGGATGGAGTGAACCGTATGGATTGCCAATACACAACGTTTGGCTTAGAGATCTTAGAAGCATAGGACTACCAACCCACTTTATTATCGGAACCCAGTTTATCTTCCGTCATGGAGGAGGAATGACTGTAACAAAAGACTATGCCTTATTCCATAAATACACGACATCAGCTTTACTAGAAGCCAAATTTGATACCAATAGTTCAGCGGAATTACTACCAACCAAACTTGCAGAAGAACTTGAAAAACTACGACTAACATCAGAGTTGCGAGAGAAGCATGGTGGAACCCTTAAGAAACAATACCACAAAACTCAAAAAACCAAATTACTAAAGGATTGTAAATGCGAAGTGAAAGGAAGTTGTATGAAACAACAAAAACCAGACACGGTATATTTTGACACAATTGGATGTATACCTAAATTAGTAGAACTAGAATCGCCAGAATGGACTACCGAGATAAAAATTAAACCAGACGCATGGTTTATACCAAGAGCCTTATGTTACTCAGCTACTCTAGATCCAGATGATTTTGAAATTTCAAGTATTATAAAGAATTTGGAAAACCAGCACTTGTTATCAGATGATCTGAAAGAATATGTTCATGACAAATCAGTGATATGTAAATTAGAGATAAAGAATCCTAACTACTTGATTTCCGGAGGAAAGATAGAATTCACTAACATAGACATACAAGACATGGATCAACACTTGAAAGAGCTACTTGACTTAAAATTTATATCAGAAAGCACTTCACCTCACAGAAGTCCAGCGTTTATTGTAAGAAATACTGCGGAAGAACGAAGAGGAAGGTCCAGAATGGTAATTAATTACAAAAGATTGAATGACAATACCGAAAGAGATGCTTATGATTTACCAGATAAATCCATGTTAATAAACTCGATTCAACATTCTGAAATTTTTAGTAAATTTGACTGTAAATCAGCTTATTGGCAAATTCAAATGCATCCAGAAAGCAAATCATGGACAGCCTTTACCTGCCCTTCAGGATTATATGAATGGAATGTAATGCCATTTGGTCTCAAAAATGCACCATCAGTTTACCAAAGAAAAATGGACCAGATATTTAAACGTCTGAAAAAGTTTTGTTTAGTTTGTATAGATGATATTCTAATTCACAGTAAATCCAGAAGGGAACATTATTCTCCAAGAAGAAGATAGAATTATACAAACCCAGGATAAGTTTCTTAGGATCGGAAATAGGCAAAGGAACTATCACCCTACAACCTCATATTACCAAAAAGATATTGGAATTCCCAAATAAGATTGAAGATACAAAGAAACTACAAAGCTTTTTAGGACTAGTAAATTACGCCAGAATTTACATTAAAAATTTATCTCAATTACTTGGACCCTTATGGGCTAAGTTATCTAAAAATGGACAAAAACACTTTAATAAACAAGATGAACAACGGTACAGGAAATTAAAGAAAGATGTAAAAATCTGCCAGAGCTTTATCTGCCACTTGACTCAGATTACTTAACCGTTCAGACAGATGGATGTGAAGGTGGATGGGGAGCAGAACTAATTGCTAAACCCACTAAGATAAGTCATAAGAAAAATGAAAGAATTGCCAGATATGGATCAGGTAAATTTGCAGAAACCGACAAGTTATCTTCGGTAGATGCGGAGATATTAGCTATTGTATACGCACTCGATAACTTTAGGCTTTATACTTTAGGAAAAGAAGAAATCACGATAAGAACAGACTGTATAGCAATTGTAAAAGCATATCACTCTTTACAGGATGCTAAGCGAACGGGAAAAAGAAGATGGGTTAACTTCTACACTAAGTTAATTGAAGCAGGACCACGCTCGATCAAATTCGAACATGTGAAAGGCTATAAATACAGACCAAAATTCTTCATTCAAACTCACCAAGCAATCAAACCATATCTTTACTCTTAAACCATCAACAATCTTTATGAGCATTATTCAGTCTTTTCTACTCCTTGCAATTTTTATTTTATCACTTGAACTTCTATACCAGAAAAACCAGTAAAAATATCCAAGCATCTGAAGATCTTAACCTGAAATACTACCAAGCCCTTGAAGATATCGAAACCCTTCAAACAGAAATCTCAAGGCTCAGATACCAGAATCGCAGAAGAGCTGCAATCGGAAAGTATATGATATGACAGGTAAAAGAAAGAGATCGTGCACAGAAGAAATAATTACCAGAAGAATCATACAAGAAGAAGATAATTACAACAGATACCAGGAATACCAGATTCAGCAAAATACAAGAAGTAGACCCAACTAGGGGTGGGCAAACGGGTACAGGAACCGCGGGTAGGGGCGGGTAATTCAGGTTCGGGGCGGGTCCAATATTTCTAAACACAAAACGGGGCGGGGCGGTTCGGGTATATGAAATTATCGGGGCGGGGCGGGTCTTAAAATAGAAGGGAACGGGCCCCCGGCCCGGCCCGTTTCTTTTCCTCATCCCTAGTCTTCTCGATCTCTATTCCCCGACACTTTACATTTCACTCATACCCGGCCCATTTCTTTTCCTCATCAGTCATCCTTAGGCTTCTCGATCTTTCTTTTCCTCATCAGTCATCCCATACCTCGAGACCTCCTCCTAACTCGCTCCCAGCCTCCCACCGTCCCAGCTCCATACCCCGCCACCATCATCGTCAGACCTCCATCTCTCCTAATTTGCTCCTCTCTTCCTCGCTGCGTCCGCCGCCATGTCTCTCTCTCTCTCTGTGACGAACTCAAAGGGACGGACGAAGTTGAACAACTCGAAACGACGCCTCCTCCGTCTGAATTAGACCCATATTTGCAGCGCACGACTCTGCTCATAGTCCTCTTCAGTTTTAAGGTATTACGTTTTAGGGATTTAGGATTGAAAATTAAATTAGGGTTTTCTAGATCTAGGGGTTTTGTTGGGTTCTTGAATGGCTGCTCACTTGACACCACATTCCTCACAATTCTACTTGTGATTGTTATTAATGTGAATTTCTGCTTGTAATTTTGAATTAGGGTTTCAGGGATTTTAGGGATTTTGAATTTGGGTTTTAGGGATTTTAGGGCATTTCATCCAAATTTACTTTCAAATATATCATCTCATTTCATCCAAATTTTCAAATTTGACTGCAGAAGATAGGGAAGGTTTTGCAGTCATCCCGTGGCTGGTATTGATGATGCCTTCACTTCATCTCGTGGCTCCACCAAGACCCTTTTATTGATACAAAATTGTGTTCAATTATTTATTTCATCTTGTTTGCATTGATTGATATATATATCGTTGTGCTAATTTGAAATGTTTGACAAACTGTTTATTCATACCGTTGACAGAGCTCTTTACTCTGAGAATTAGGCTTGTTGTAGTGTGTTGGCTCATGTATGATCACACTGTTTATATCCCTAAAATTGTACTTGTGAAGATTTGCAACCTCTGAGAATTAGGCTTGTTGCAGTGTGTTGTAGCAAGCTATTTGTATTGTTTAAAATGTGGATTGCTTTGTTTTTAAAAGTTGAAATCTTTGTTGAAACCCTTCCTGCAATACTTTTAGTTGAAGTGATACATTATCTTTGATATATTGTATTGGGATATGATGAGATGTTTTCTATAGTCTTCTACTTTGGAACCCAACTGATGTAAGTACTAGTCTTCCTCTTTTTAGCATATAGTTTATTTCTCTTGTTTTCAGTTGGTTTCATATCATATTTAAACCTTAAAAATAAGAATGATTCAACATATATCAATAGAATAGGGATGGATTTAGTTGTTGGTTTTATTCGTGATCTGATGTGAATCTGTGCAGGTGAATTTGTGCAAAATCTGCACACTGCATGCAGTGTCACTGTGATTGTGCAGTTGCAAATTGCAATCTGAGCAGTTTGCAATCTGTGCTGTTAAAAAAAAAAAAAAAAAAAAAAGGGTACCCGTGGACCCGACCTGAATAGGCCCGTTTCAACCGGGCCGGGTAATGTGCGGTTCCTATACTAGAAAATCCAATCCCCGCCCCGTCCCGGCCCGTTTCGTTTAAGCTCCGGTTCCTACAAACTTAGGTTCGGCCCGGCCCGCCCCGGCCCGTGCCCAGCCCTAGACCCAACAACAGTCAGAAGATATAAGAAATTGCGGAGATAATCGCAGATCACCGGAGCTTCACTAAAAAAGGTTTAGTTGAAGCAATCCAGAGCATTTTATACAGCTGAAAATGTTTCCAGGAGCACCAACTCCAAGAAGGGGCCGAGCGCCACTTCAACCGGCTCTACCTATGTTGAAGTGTATTTTCGCCTCTAGAGTCAGCTAACATGTTCTTTATGATAGCTCTAAGCATTAGAGTAATTAGTCTTCTTTCTTTGATTTAAGGGATGTGATTAATTGGTGAGCTACCATGTTCTCTAGGAATAGCTCTAGGCACTAGAGTAATTAGTCTTCTTTCCTTGATTTAAGGGATGTGATTGATTGGTGCAAGTTGTTTTTTTGTAAGGTGTAGATTAGGCTAGCTTCTCTTTCTTCCCTCTCTTTCTTCTCACATATATCTGGACCCCTTGTACATTAAACTCATTAAATACATTACAAATTAAAGCCATAATTTCTATATGGTATCAGAGTAGGTTCTTTTGTAACCTGTCTCTGCCATTCTTGCTGCTGCGAATTTTTTCTTTCAAAGTCTAAGTCATGGCTGAAGAAAGTTCTGTGAACCATGATGAGGAAACTCATCATAGTCTCTCTCCAAACTTCTCAGATGTTGAGGTTGACACCAATCAACGTTTATGTTCAGTTCTCTTAAACGAGTTCAATTATCTTCCTTGGTCCCGAGCTGTTTCACTAGCTCTTGGAGCCAAAGGGAAGTTAGGGTTTGTAAATGGAAGTGTGGAAGCTTCAGACCGTTCTTCCTCTACATACGATGCATGGCTTTGCAAAGATCAACTTGTCATGTCCTTGCTACTCAACACCATGGAGAAACATGTTGCTGAAATTTTTAGCTACTCCAATTCTGCACATGATCTTGGAAAGCTTTGCAGGATATGTATGGAAATCAAAACAACTATGCGCGGGTCTTCCAATTAAAGAAGGACATTGCCAGTGCTCAACAAGAAGGGAACGCGTTTGTTCAACACCTTGGGAGTCTCAAAGCCATGTGGAATAAGTTGGATGTATATCTCCCACATACCACAGATCCTACCATTCTCTTAAAATGAGCTGAGGAAGACAAAATTTATCAGCTGTTAGGGAGTTTGAGCTCTGAGTACGAGGACCTAAAGAGTCACATCTTGATGAGTCAAGACCCTACCTACCTTCAACAATGTTTGTGCAACTATCCAATGAAAAGAAGCAAGGAAGAAGGTTATGAATGCTGATTATAGCCCCATATTGACTGAGACTCGGGCATATGCATCAAATTACAAGAATTTAGAAGCCAAGGTATACAAGGGAAGAAACACACATCTAAAATTGGAAAGATGATACAAGGTCCTCACAGCAATTTCAACCTCATTTCAAGGCACAACTTGCTAATGCTCACCCTCTTACTATTTCACAAGGATCCATGGAGTTCAATGCCAATCCAATATCATTGATCAATGAATTTGCAGCTTACCTACAAAGTAAGGGACACGAAGGAGGCTCACATGGTCAAGGCAATGAAGAGGGTAGTCACACATCTATGTTAGGACAATTTGCCAGGTTTCTTGCTGGAAATGAGAAAGTTCCAAAGGGAGAAGCATCAGGTATACTCAAAGCCTTCACTACTGCCCTATTAACTAGTACTGAAACTGATTGTTAGATAATTGATTCAGGCGCCACATATCATATGACAAACAAAGTTACAAATTTACATCATTTAAAAAAAATTTCAAGTCCCTCGCATGTGTCTATTGCAAATGGAAAAAATGTCTTAGTTTTGGGAAAAGGAGAAATAAACTTACTCTCTCAAAAAATACCTTCAACTGCCCTCTATGTACCAACCTTTCCTTTCCAACTTTTATGAATTGGAAAGATCACCAACACTCTAAACTGCCATGCTATTTTCTCACCAAATAATGTGATGTTTCAGGATGTTCTCACCATGAAGATGATTGGTGAAGGGGTCTTCATAAATGGACTTTACTACCTGTGCAAGAATGCCTGTTTCACTCAAGCTCTTCAAGCCAAATCGAAGTCCATAGATGAAAACCAACTTTGGCATAGGAGATTAGCTCACCCCTCTGAAGTTGTCTTGTCTAAACTGTTTCCAAATTTTTGTAACCCTTATCCTACTTGTGATACTTGTCAATTTTCTAAGTTTACTAGGCTACCTTTTGGTAATTCAATGTCTAGGACAAGTAAACCTTTTGAAATGGTACACACCGATGTATGGGGACCTGTAACTGAATCAATGGAAGGGTTTAAGTACTTTGTTCTATTTGTTGATGATTTCTCTCGATCAAGTTTTCTATATCTTATGAAATCAAAGAGTGAAGTCCCAACCATTTTCAAAGATTTTCACATGCATGTTAAAAAACAATTTCAATCAAACATTAAGGTTTTAAGGTCAGATAATGGCACTGAATTTCTATCCAACAACATGCTTTAATACATAAGTTCTCAGGGTATCATACATCAAACCAGCTGTGTAGGGACTCCTCAAGAAAATAGAGTAGCCGAGAGGAAAAATAGAGATCTCTTGGATAAGACTCATGCTCTCATGATCCATATGCATGTTCCAAAGAAATTTTGGTCATTTGCCATACTTACTGCCACTTATCTCATCAATCGACTTCCAAGTCGTGTGCTAGGGTTTAAATCTCTTTATGAAGTTCTCAAGGGGAGGAAAATAGATTTGACACACTTCAAGGTGTTTGGTTGTGTTTGTTTTGTTCACATCCAAACCTTGAACTGTGACAAACTAGATGCTAGGGCAACCAAGTGTGTGTTTATGGGATACTCGGCCACCCAAAAGGGATACAAGTGTTTCAATCCAGTCACTAAGAAGTGCACAGTTTCAAGAGATATGAAGTTTAAAGAAGATTGTCCCTATTTTACAAGTCAGGAGGAGGATTTAGTTGACATGTTCCCACTCCCTCAAAACTTTAATCATCCGATGTTGGAAGAAAGATCAGTCACTGTGAGTCCAGATTGTGAAGAGGTACAAACTGACCAAATTATTGCCAGTGAGAGTGAAGAAGAGCCCTACTCTAATCATTCTCAGTCCACTACAGAGTCTCAGGTGATTAAGAGAAACCCTCCTCGAATCAGAAAACCTCCAGCTAGGTTGCAAGACTATGTTACATATGCCTCACGGCATCCTATCACTGAATGTATCAGCTTTAGTAAGTTCTCAACATGTCATGCTGCATTTCTTAGTGAAATTGATAAACACTGTGAACCAAGAAGCTTTCAAGAAGCTTCTCTTCTCCCACAATGGAAACAAGCCATGACAGAAGAGCTTCGTGCACTGGAAGAGAATCACACATGGAGTCTAGTTCAATTACCACTAGAAAAAAGGCTGTTGGAAGTTGTTGGATCTACAAGACAAAATTCAAAGCTGATAGATCTATTGAGAGACACAAGGCTAGACTTGTTGCTCGAGGTTTCACACAAACCTTTAGAGTAGATTATAAGGAAACATTTGCACCGGTGGCCAAGATGAACTTAGTCAGGGTTTTACTTTCAGTTGCAATCAATTGTGGGTGGTCACTCTACCAAATGGACGTGAAGAATGCTTTCCTTCACGGAGAGTTGCAGGAAGAATTGTATATGCAGCCTCCTCCAGGCTATGATGGTATCAAAGGTAGCATGGTTTGCAAATTGCACAAGGCAATATACGGATTGAAACAATCACCAAGAGCTTGGTATGCCAAGCTTAGTTCTAGTCTGAAAAAGGCTAGATTCGTGCTAAGTAATGCTGATTCTTCGTTACTTGTAGCACCAGTGGGAAGTTGGTGGTCTTCATCTACGTTGATGATCTTATCATCATTGGAGATAGTACCGTGGAAATTGAAGCACTAAAACTCTCACTACATCAAACTTTTGCTATCAAAGATTTGGGAAGGTTAAAGTATTTATTGGGGATCGAAATGGCAACATCTTCAAAAAGACTGTTTCTACATCAACGGAAATATGTATTGGACCTTCTTTAAGAAGCAAAAATGCTTGACTGCAAGCCTGCTATCACTCTCGTTGATTGTAAACTGAACCTCAGCATAGATGGAGAAACCATGCATGATGTAACCTACTATCAATGATTAGTAGACAAACTCATAAACCTCACAATCACTCGTCTAGATATCACTTATGCTGAGAGCTTGGCTAGTCAGTTTATGCACTCTCCCATTGTTGATCACCTTAACATTGTTAAGAGAATCATTCGTTATCTCAAAGGTTCAATAGGGCAAGGAATTACAATGCACAACAATCAATCTACTGTCATTAGTGGCTACACAGATGCAGACTGGGCAGGTAATGCAATTGATAGGAAATCAACCACAAGCTATTGTACATTTGTTGGTGGAAACCTTGTCATATGGAAGAGCAAGAAGCAACATGTAATTGCTCGTTCCAGCGCAGAGGCTGAGTATCGAGCCATGGCAGCCACTGCTTGTGAACTCATTTGGCTTAAAGGGCTTCTTTCAGACTTAGGGTTTTCTAGTTCTACTCATATGTCACTTATGTGTGATAATTAGGTAGCCATGCATATTGCTGCCAACCCTGTGTTCCATGAAAGAACCAAACATATTGAAGTGGATTGTCATTTCATCAGAGCTCAAGTTCAAACTTAAATCATCCGGACCATGTTCACACAAAGCCATGATCAATTGGCAGATCTCTTTACAAAGGCATTGGCATCCACTCAGTTCCATCGATTATTAGGCAAGCTTGGCTCAGTTGACCTCCTCGATCCAGCTTGAGGGGGAGTGTTGAAGTGTTGAAGTGTATTTTGGCCTCTAGAGTCAGCTACCATGTTCTCTTGGGATAGCTCTAGGCACTAGAGTAATTAGTCTTCTTTCCTTGATTTAAGGGATGTGGTTGATTGGTGAGCTACCATGTTCTCTAGGGATAACTCTAGGCACTAGAGTAATTAGTCTTCTTTCCTTGATTTAAGGGATGTGATTGATTGGTGCAAGTTGTTTTTTGTAAGGTGTAGATTAGGCTAGCATTAGGCTAGCTTCTCTTTCTTCCCCCTCTTTCTTCTCATATATATCTAGACCCCTTGTACATTAAACTCATGAAATACATTACAAATTAAAGCCATAATTTCTATAACCTACCAGACAACAAAGAGCCAGATTTCCTCAAACCCAAACCAGAATTCCTCTATCTACCCAAAGTATCAGCAACCCAACCAGACTTGCACCACAAACACCCGAAGTCTAAGCTGCAGCAGTTAGGCAGTCTTCACCAGAAGTAGGGGTGGGTTCAAATAACCGAAAACCGAAAAAAACCGAAAACCAAACCGAACCGAGGCCGAAAAAAACCGAACCGAAAAAAAACCGAACCGAAACTGCCAAACCGAACCGAACCGAATCTGGCTGGTTCGGTTTCGGTTTTTGAGGTCTAGAAACCGAACCGGACCGAACCGAACCGAAAAAAAAATATATATATAAATACCAAAAAATATGTTAGCTGATGGGTTCGAACCCCTGACCTGTAGGTTGGGTTTAGGTGCTGTCAGCCAACTTGACTGTAGGCTTTCTATTGTTATAATTGTACCAGTATATTATTTATAGGTTTATTATATTGAATGCTTTATAAAATTTCTTAAGCTTAAAACCCTAGCCGTCTCAGTGTCCCATTCCCATTTCATTTTCAGATCTCAAAGTCTCTCTCTTCCCGTCGCGGCTTCCTCTCTGCTTCCTCAGTCTCTCTCTCTCCCTCTCCTTCCTCTCTTCCTCCAAATCACTCTCTCTAGTCTTCTCTTGTCCTCCTCGTGGATTCTTTCTTCCAAACAATGATTTTCCCTCGCCCCTTTTCGAGACCCGACGAAAAGAGGAATTGTAAGAGCTTGCGACGATCACTGCAGCAAAGGTTGTGGGTAATTTCGTTTCTGAACACTATTAGACTATTAGTTGAGATTTGATTAATTTGTGAGAAATTTTGGTTATGCACCGCAATTTGTTTTGGGTATGTTGGGGAGTGTCTGTCGATTGTGTTTTTTCAGTGTTGCTTGTAATCTGATTCCATTTTTGTTTTTGGGTTTAGGGATTTTGAGATTGTTTATTGATTGGAGAAGATGGCGTTGGGAAAGAAGTGCAAGAGTTGCTTGAAAGCGAAGCGTGGCAGCGGCGGTGCTGTTGCGGCGGAGGCGGAGCCGATGATGGAGTTAGGGTTTGTGAAGTACACGCGAGCTTTGGGGAGGAAGAGGATTGGGATTTCTAACAATGGCGAGGAGGCATCGCCGGCTGATTTGTATCCCAATACTCCATTGAAGAAGCAGCGGAGTGGGAAGATGATTTGGGAATCGAAAACTGCCGCCTCCTCCGCCCTAGAAGCTCTGCCTCAGGAGATTCTGGTTAGCCCCAAATTCTCAATTTTTTGCGATTGAACAATCAAATATAAAATTGGTTTCGATTTAATTCGTTTCTAATCACATTTCTCTTTCTGTGCATTGCAGATTAAGGTTGTGTGTGGAGTCGATCACGATGATTTGAAGCGGCTTTTCCGTGTATCGAAAGCGATTAGAGAAGCGGTAAGTTTAATTTGTTCAATTAACTTCAATAATTAATTTTTAATTTGTTTTTATCAATTGGCATTGATTTTGATGTTTCATATTGTTTGATTGCAGACTCTGGTTGCGAAGCAGTGGCATTTTGCTTCTTAGTCAATGATGTATCTTACCTCATGAATATTGAAAAACCGTCCTGGAGAGATGGAAACATGTCATATTTTCTATTTCTATCTTATGTTGTGGTTGTTTTGCATTTTTTGGAGGGACAAAAAAAAAAAAAAAACCGAAAAAAAACTGAAACCGAACCGGAAAAACCGAACCGAAAAAAAAACCGAACCGAAAAAAAATTGGGCCGAACCGAACCGAACCGAAAATTCGGTTTGGTTTCGGTTTTGGCAAAAAACTGAACCGATAAGAACCGAACCCAGCCCTAACCAGAAGCCCAAGGAGATGAATGGCAGAATCTTGACAACCTAACAATAGTAGAGTTATAATGCTTTTATTGGAGCTAGCTAACCATACTGTTTGAAATTTTCTTTAAAGTAACAAGCAAGATGTTTGATGAAATGATCCGTGAAGTTCGTTATAGGAGCCTCTTCACACGCCCTCGTTATCACAAATTCATGCCTCCACCACCACAACTAAGCAAGTTATATATGGTCTAGGGTTTACATTAAACCCTGAACACTTTTGACAAACCTTTTAGGCCCATCACGGTCCATCACAAATATTGTCAATATTGTCTCAACCAAACCACCTATTACTAGGTGTTGGGTTTTATCACAAAAAGTTTCGATGATATTAAGGGTGAAAACTCTCATATATTACTCGTATATTATTTTGTCATGATCAATGTTGGATCCTATTCTCCAACATGCCGGCCTCCTCATAAGCAGCCTCACACAAGGTCACAAGGGAAACCAATTCGCACATCTGGAACTGGTCAAGTCATTATACCGAAGCTAACACAATTTTTTGAGAGCCTAGACATCATTAAGGGACTAAAGCCAATGCAACTTTTTGAAGGCCTAGTCATTTAATATCCTTAAGTAGTTAAGCTAGAGCTAGCGCAACTTTTCGAAAGCCAACTTAAGGAGGCAAATTCGAACCCAGTAAATCAGGCTAAGAAGTGTCAAAAGAATAACCTCCTTTGATACATGATAAATTTTTTAGGCCCATCATGGTCCACCACCAATATCACTAATATTGTCCAAACTTAACCACCTATTAGTAGGTATTAGGTTTTATCATAAAATGTCTCGATGATATTAGGGGTGAAAACTCTCATATATTAATTGTATATTATTTTGTCATATGACCGATATAAGATCTTATTCTCCAACAACTTCACACTTACAATTACGAGTACCAGCGCAACCATATACCATTATATACCTTACAACAAAATCACAAAAAACACATCCAGGTCAGATTGCAACATGCATTACAATTGGATTTTATCGATCTGTCGGGTCCTTGCAGCTAGCTCAGATTGAAACCCTGAAACCAGTCATGTTTCAGTTTCAGCCAGTACCATCCTGATAAGGTTGCCCTAGACTGCCACTCAATTACTTGATGCTACAAAACATGATCCATGCAAATAGCTAACAAGGCCAAAAAACATCAAAGTCAGCCACTATATATATATGTAATACAGTAAATAATTCAAAGGTTGATCAAGTTGAGTGGAAGATATACAGATAGATATGATATAGTTGTTGTTGTGATCTGATCAAAAGTGGGCCAAACTTTTTCTACTTTCTGCATATAATGCTTTCACATCCCTTTTGCCTCTGTGTTGTGTATTTCTGTAGTCCTACACCACATGTTGCCTGGAAAATAACACAAGGGAAATAAAACCAGAGATGATTAGTTGAACGCATGTGAAGAAACCATAATTTTTGTGTCCTTTTCATCTTCTATTTCTTTAATCATTATGGTATCCCAAACATTTCTACAAGAGCAGGCGAAAAGTTAAATGGTAGACTTGTTTTCCGGTTTTAAAACAGTACATTAAGTTTATAGGTTGAGTTATTGAGTACACGCCTCAAGTCTATAACGCTCAAATCTTCACTTTCTGATGATCAAAGGAAAACAAAATTATATCTCCCTGAAACTATTTAAGTATTGTGTAAGTTGATGATGGTTATGTCATGTTGGTATAATTATTTATGTAATTGTGACATTAAGACTAATAAGTACGCTGTGCCGTTTAAATATTCATGATAAGCATGATTATTTTGATTATTTTAATTACTTTAATGGGATTAATGGATTAGAACAAGCAAGTGCCATATAAAGCCAGAAGAGCATCGGCTTCATTCAATTTAATTACGTTGGCTGATACCGACTAGGGTGTCGATATCACATACCTCAATCATATTAAGGGTACCATGTACTTATCATATTCTCTTTGATAAATTAACATATTAGCTAGTCCTAATCTGTATTATTCATTAGTCAAATGTGTTGGCTATAAGCTTCACCAAATATATCCTATGTGAAGTGGTTTTCTGTGCAAATTTTTAAGTCTCAAACTTAAAGGATTGGTGTAAAACACATCGTCAACTTAATACCAGAAGAATGTTACGATCAACCCACTCACTTATGTGTCTTATTATTCCTAATTTTAATGATATTCTATTATAAAAAGGAAGGGGGATATTTTACTTTGAGAGCAGCTTCAATGGTGACCTAAAAGCTCAGAGAATTGGGTTGCTTTGCCTCCAACCTCCAAAACCCACGTCCAACGGCCCAAAAAATGAAGGGCTATTGCTGGGCTCCACCAAGCTTACGGAGCTGCCCAACCATCTCATGTTAAGCCTTGGGCTTGTTGGCAAGAAGTGACATCATCATGACATCAAAGAGCAAACATGGGGCCCACCATGTGTTTCTCCGCTGTTGGATTTCCAACAGTTTTCACATCTTGATTGTTTGATTTCGAACGATAATCTTTTTTTCTTGGAAATTATAGATTTGTGTCACCTAACACAATCTAGCCCATCTGAATTAAAAAAAAAATAGAAATCGACAATCATGATTAATCTAAAGGTAAAACAATCCAACAAAATACCAAAAAATTTCATTTTTTTAACAACACACTTAACAAACTTACAAAGATCAACCATTTTCTTCATTCGCCTTTCATTTTTAATTACTTATGTTTGTTTGTAATGCTATGCTTTGTATTTAAAATTAAATTATCAAAGTTAAATTGAGAGTTTTATTTTCAAAGAAAAAACTTACTAAGTAGTAAGTATAAACTTACAAGGCATAACAAAAAAAAAATATATATATATATATATACACACACATATATTTGTAAGTAGTAGTCACCTTTGCCCTTGCTCTTCTCAAATGGGTGGACTTGCCCAAACACAATTACTGTTCAGAGCAATTTTACCGCCCTTGCACTCCTAAAATGGGTGGACTTGCTCTAAGAAGATGGGGGTTGGGTTAGGCCACACAACTTGATATCAAATTCAACATAAATACAATATGCACCGTTATTCTTGTGAATCGAACTTGAGACATTTTACTTACAAATGAAGATAATTATCAATAGACCATAATACTAGCTAGTTAGTTAATTCTAACTATTAAATCAACTTGTGCGCATATGTGACTGACCTCGACACTACTATAGTAGTGTTAACTTTTTATACAATTAGTTAAACCAAACCCCATAAAGTTTATGGTGTTTTTACAAAACCTCTTCATGTTTAAGAAATCACACTATCAACTCATGAGTTCAGAATAATTTCTCAAACATGTCTATAATAACTATAAAAAGTTGACAAAGCACCAACGATCAGAATCAGCTCATGCACACTTGTATAGAGTGGTTAACACTCATCGATTAGCATAACTGTCTTAGTAGCAATTGCCTTTGGATTGCTCTTACTATTCACTCTATATAGTGATTAACACTCTATACTCACTTTCCTTGTCCTTGTCCTCACCCTCGCCCTCGCCTGCATATGTCAACACTCATTATATCACTCGCCCTTAGTAGTTATGAATGTTCTACAATTGTAATTAGTATTTTAAAATAAAAGAACAATAATTGAAATTACTAAAAGCTCATTAGGCGACTTAATTAACAGAAAGTTCCCATTCAAACGGAAAAAAAATAACCTCCCATGAATTTCTCCATTTCTGAATCTAGATTAGATTCACAAGATCACTTTTTTTTGTTTTGTTTTTCACTCAAACAACAATATTTTGTGTATCCTCCTTTTGAACAGGTCGTACCCGATCAACAAAACTTTATGTTACTATTTTACCCCTGTTCTTTGTTTTACTATCCAACTAATTTTTCTTTGTTAATTTTAATCTCAAATAAAAAAACATATTGATATGCAATTCAACATCTCTTATTTCACACGACACTATTTCAGATTTCTATTCTATGCTACATGTTTTGGATTCAATTTTAGCACTTATGAATTACACGATAGTTATTAGAAGAAGTTATCAACTTTCAAAATAATGAATTATCATGACGAAATCACTGGTTAAATTGCATTATTGGAGTAATACAAATTGGCTTTTGTGCTGATTTTAATATTACAAAGTACAGTTACAAATTCATTACTTTTTGTAAAAAAAGTTTCTTCAAAAAGAAAATAAAAAAGGGAAAAAACCCAACCACCAATCACGGAGAGGTGAACTGGGTCTTTAAATAGGGACCCACGTATCGCCACATAGGATTTCTGCACATGATGACGCAGGTCCCACATCAAGTTAGTAATCTAAAGTGCACTCAGTCCTGCGGTTACGATTTCACTATTTATCCACAAACACCAACGCCTGGAGAAAAACAAACTGTAACTAGCTGCCACATGCCACGTGGCGAGCATGCATACGGAGATTAGATTTTCGCACCCCAAACTCCAACGCCGAGATGAAATCTAGACCGCTGATTGTCCACAAGGTGGGGCCCATTTCTACTTGCATGTCAGCCACCTACTCTGGCGACAGGACAAGAAGACAAAACAGAACGTACGGGGTCCCACGTGGGTCTTCTGTACACCCACATCGGTATTTCCGAAAATTTGTTTTTAATTTTTAAAAAATTAGTTGGGGAAACAAAAAGAAAAAAAAATTAACTGAATGGACTATTTCAATATACATGGAGGACAATTTGGGGATTTCAGTTGGAGTCTGTTTCGAAAATCCAGGCTCATTTTCCATAAATTCCCGCAAATTTCTGTAACGACATGTTCCACTACACCCTGTAATTTAAAAAAAAATTAAATTAAACATATTTTTTTTATAAAAATTCAGCAAAACAGAGAAGAAGAAGAAGACACCATTAGGATAAGAGTGAGATGCAGTAAGAGAGAGAAAGAGAGAGAGAGAGAGAGAGTACAGAGACAGAGTGGTGGTGTTTTATATTTTTTTAATTAATTATTAAAAAAATGAAATTGTAGTGTTTTTTTTTTTTTGTTGTGTATATATTTATATAGTTTGCTGATTTTGAACCAAAGACAAGGCCCCTCTCTCTTGTATTCTATCCCTTCTGTCAGTTTGCTTTTCTTAAGAATGTGTCCTTTCTGTTTCAGAGAAGAACTGGAACATAATTGCAGAAGAAGAAGATAAAAATAGCAAGAGAAAACACCACCTAGAGAGAGAAAGAGAGGAGAGAGAGAGGAGGAGGAGGAGGAGGAGGGAGTGAGCAGAAGAATCAAATAATCTATGGCTGCTATGGAGGAGGAGGTGGATTACTGGTGGTGGTTCCTTTGACTTCGGTGGTTTCATCTTCTTCTCAAAAGGTTTGGTGGGTTTATTTGTTTAGATCTTTTTTTTTTTTGCTCGTTAATGGCTGCATACTTACCATTTCTTGCTGTTTTTGCTCCTTTTGTATGCTTAATTATGGCCAAAGTTTTGGCCTTTTGACTTGGGTTTTTCTATAACTGCATATCAAAATAAAAAATGAAAAATATTGATAGCAACTTCAATCCTGTAATTTTTTTTTTTTTTTTTTAATTTCTGTGTTGCTTCAACTTCTGGTATGGTTTTTATGTTTCTGAAAATTTTGATGCAGGCAAAGGGTGTTGGTTTTTACTTGAGTTCTGTGATTTTTGCTTGGAAATTAAGAACCTATTTTTTGCCTATTTTTATTATTTATTTTAGAATAAAATTGAAATGGTCGGGTTCTCTTCTGGCTGCAAAGCATATGAAAATTTGACAAAAGATGTTTTCTGGGTTTTATTTGACCTTCAAATCTGAACAAAATTCACAACCACTGCAGTTTTTTTTTTTCAAAAGTTGAAACCTTCACCTTCTTCTCCTTCATGTTTTTTTTTTTTTTTTGTCAAGAGAAAAAATTGAAGTAAAAATACTAGACTTGGTCAGGAAAATAATTTACTGCCTTTTTTTTTTAAAATCCTGGCTTGGTGGTTAATAATAATGATGATAAATAATTTAATAACAATAATAAATAAATAAATAATACGTATGCTGGTAATTAGAGAAATAAATGTTTGTTTTTGGTGTTGATTTTCTTGGGTTAAATTCACCATCCTCATTTTCTGTTGAAATGTTGCCTGCAGCTTGTCCTCTTTTCGAATTTGAGGTCGATATTTTCGTGTTGTGTTGGTATAAAATATGGATGGGGGGCAATTTGTGGTGACTGAATATGGTGACTAACAAATATAGAAGCTGCTTATGGTTGAACCAGCTAGATGACCTTTTTATTGGTCTCCCTTAATAAAGAGGTTTCTTACCCGAAATAGCGTTTTGGAATGCTGCTTGAAGGTTACATAAATCTGCTCAGAGGCTTGTTTCTTTTGTTCACTAGCTTTGCATCATTTTCTGGTGTATGCTGACGAAGAAATCGATTTCTTCTATCGTCCATTAATTATTTTTGGGGTATATTTGGATTAATGACTAACTTTCTATATGCGTTAATCTGCTGTTGTTATTCCTATCTGTTTGCGCATTTTCGGCCTTTATAACAATATGTACTTGTATTTTACTTGTCTTATGCAGTGTTGCAATCTGAGATGGATTTTTCTGAGTCCACAAAAGTTGTGTACAATAGGATCCAGAAGATAGAGCCTGAAAATGTGTCCAAGATTATCGGGTATCTTCTGCTGCAAGATCATGGTGAGCGTGACATGATCCGACTGGCTTTCAGCCCTGATAATTTGATCCAGTCTTTGATTAACAAAGCGAAAGCTGAGCTCGGGTTATGCAAACTGGCAGTGTCTGCTTCAATCTCACCTCAGGTGAACCAAGTTCCTGTTTCCGACTTACCTTTACAATTCACTCCATACAGTCCACGACCGGTTTCATCTCCCACAACCATCGGAGCAGCAAATCCATATAGGGAACTGTCTGGTGATCAGCAACCACTGCAAGCCATAGAGTTTGTTCCACCAGGGTACTCAGATTCAGCGATTGAAGATTATCGCCTCCAAAATCAAATGCAGTTTCTGCCCGAGTTTTCAAGCAATTACTGTTATCATGAACCTGCATTGAGTGTGAGAACCAGTCGAAGGTCTCCAAGCTTGCCTGAATTTCCCCTTAAGGTATGCCATTACTTCAATAAGGGGTTCTGTAAGCATGGAAGCAACTGCAGGTACTTCCATGGCCATCCCATGCCAGAAAGCTTTTCACAGTTTTGCAGCCAAAACTCAAATGAGCTTTCAAACGATGATCACGTTGTCTCCCCTGGCTCCCTTGAAAAGCTAGAGATTGAAATAATTGAGCTTTTGAAATCTAGAAGAGGGTTCCCAATATCAATTGCCTCTTTGCCGATGATGTACTATGAGAAATATGGGAGAACTCTTCAGGCCGAGGGATACCTCACTGAGAGCCAGAGACATGGTAAAGCTGGCTACAGCCTGACAAAGCTTCTTGCTCGATTGAAGAACAGCATTCGCCTTATTGACAGGTAACTCTTTGTTAATTGCTAAAGTTTTTTCTCACATCATTTTTTTTGCTTGCTAGAAGTGCTTGACTCGAGTGGTTGTGCAGACCTCACGGACAGCACTCAGTTATATTGGCAGAAGATATCCCAAAATACTTAGAGTATGCTGGTGAGAAAACAGAACCTGGTGGGATTATTGCTGGTTCTCGACAGATATATCTGACCTTTCCAGCCGAGAGTAATTTCACGGAGCAAGATGTTTCCAACTACTTCAAGTAAGGACACCAAAGAAATTTCCCTTTCAATTTCTTAACTGTTCATTTGAATTTGCTTATACTTTGAATATTGGTTGACAAACTTCTGGTTGATTTTTAAGTTTATCTGTATTTTGTAGCAAATATGGGCCAGTTCAAGATGTACGCATCCCGTGTCAACAGAAGAGGATGTTTGGTTTTGTCACCTTTGTTTATGCAGAGACGGTGAGGCATATTTTGTCAAAAGGGAATCCTCATTTTGTATGCGGGGCTCGTGTGCTGGTGAAACCTTACAGGGAAAAGTCTAGGCTTGTTGACAGGTAAAACATTTTTATTCGTTCAAAGTCAAAGTGATTGTCATTTTTGCTGTGCTTAGTTATATTTTACTCAAACCAAAGTGGTTATTTTCGTCTGTCCTTAGAAACCAATGAACATCTCTGAGCCTTATTTCTGCTTGTAGTTACAATTATGTTTATGTAAGTCTTGATGTTGTTGTGGTCTGCATTGAACTTAGCCTCTGATTTTGTTCTGTTTTTCCTCTATAGCATGACTTACTTATGCATCGTATTGTATAAGCGTTGTATAAGACGCTTCCTCATATACATTTTTTTATAGGTGGGAACCGGGTGCTACTTGTAGTTGGTTTCCATTAAGTGTGTCTGAACTTTTCCAGCAGAGTTTCTCTTACTTATGAATTACTTACCAGCATTCTTAGCTTTCAAACTTATCTATACACCTATCGCTTCATTTCTCTCCTAACTAAAAGCAAATATAGCTTTTGTTCTCTAAAAGCAGAAATTATGTCCACTAAAATTAGTTAAGACTAATTCATACTCTTAATTTCTTTTAATAGTCAACATTGTAGGTTTGGCCAGCTGGCACTTCTCCCTCGAAGAAAGTTGAAACTGCTTGCCTCCATTTTATACTAATCTGCTTTCGAAAATTGTTTTTCGTTTTCTTTTTCCCCTCAATTGCAGCCTAGCTTTTAATGCTTTATTAACGGTTTCTGAAGTATCTGCTTATGTGTTCCATGTCTTCTCCCCTATGGTTTTCTACTAATGTTTAAACTTCTGAAGTTTATGTCACATGTGCAGGAAGTTTTCGGAGAAGATGCAGCACTCCACGTGCTACAATTCACATTTCATGGATGGAGATTCAGAGCTTCACCCAAGTAAGCAAATTCTTCAGATAAATGCAGTAAGTGTCTATTTTAACCTTTTTGGTTTTTGAAAGCACGTCTTAACTAATAGAATCTATGGTGTGCTTAATATAGTGCCCAGAGTTTGTGATAGCGCAAGATTTCTAAGGAAGCAGTTCATAGAGGAAAATGAGCAAGCACTCGAACTTGAGAGAAGGCGCCTCTCGGAGATGCATTTAGCAGCTAAGCCCTTATCCCATCATTTCTATTATGGCTACTCGATGGATGAGCTTAAGCATCCAGAAGGTATACTAAATGCAACTTTTCAATTCATGATTTGTCTTTGCCTAGCTTATTTCTTGTTTTTTTTCGCCCATTTTCGAGCTAATATTCTTCCGGGATATGTCACTGTAGCCCATGCAGAGCAAGTGGAATTCCCATCCTCAAAGGAATTTAATTATTTTCTGGATGTTTTGAATAATGGTTCCACCAGTGAGGACAAAATCAGGCACATTAATACTAATTACAGTGGTCAGGATAGGTATACACACCATTGCTTGTTCACGTTGAACTTGTAATACTTTAACCAATTTCTTTTTCATCTCGGTTATTTTCTTAACATTCTCTTCTTTGTTTACGCTTGCCATGCAGCGGTCAAGGAATTAACCTTCCAGAGAGCCCATTCGCGACTCAAATGGCGAGTGGCATATCAACAGTTATATAGGGGATTCAAACAAACAGTAAATTATAGAGAGGTAGAGCACCGGATTCCTAGACTAAGACTAATTCGTGGTTTCGATACAGCAGGAGAGGCCTTCATATTCTTCTATTTTCATTATACTTTTACCTCAATTTCATCGGTCCGTCAGCTAAGTAGAGAGAGAGTTCATACCAACTGAAGAAGAAGAGAGAGACACAGTAGACAAGTTATGTTCTTCCCCAATGTTACACCGGGCGAAGGAGATCGCAGAGAAGAAAAGACATAAAAGCTAATATGTGACAGGTTTTTTAAGCCTTTTTTTTTCTTTTTCTTCTTTGTTTTAATATAATCACAGAGGATGCAGCAAGGAAGAGATGGGTTTTTAGAAGTGACTGAGATATAGTTTGGTTTAGTTGAAGAAGAAGAAGAAGAAAGTAAGTAGTAGTAAAAATATGCAGGTGTGTGCAGAGTAAAGAAGAAAAGGTGTAGAGATCTCTGCGACATAAACAAATTCTAATAATTTATACAAAGTTTCTATTTACCTTAGTAAATATGTTTCAAAATTCCATGCACTATATGGATGATGAGATTTATACATCTAGAATTTTTCTACAGTGCTGTTAACTGCACTTTTAAAATGCGGATATGTTGTCAATATTGTTGATACTTCGACCATACAAGATGGTTAACCGCACTATAGAAAAACTATACTTAGCGTTGATATTATGATACTTTATTTTATTTTGGACTGAAGGGTAGGCCATATTTTGGTCCACCAACCTTGTATTCATAATTCATTCTCTTCCCATGATTAGGGGAATCAAAAGGTGGCATAATTAAATTATGGTAATTATGCTTAGTGGTTCTTGCATCATTTTGTTTTTCCTGCAATTAGTTTAACTTTTCTTCAGAATAAACATCTTTGTCTTGGTGTAGTTGTTATAAAGCAATGGAATTTATTGGTAGATTAAGCTTTTGTTAATGATCATTATTTTAATGAGTGATTAGGGTTTTGAAATTGCATGTCCTAAAAGTTGAGGGGATGTGATAGGAGGATTTTGAGGCTGGTGGTTGATAAATATGCAATGGCACCTTTCTCTTTCTTTCTGGCTTGAAGACAGAAATGGGACCTGGTTTTGATTTGTTTGATATTTGTAGGACCCTGTAATTATATGACCCTTCAATGTTAAGCTAGGGCACCAAAAGATATTGAGCTGTAAATTTGATATTTTATGTGAAGTCATGTAATATACAGCTAATCTTCATGAATCTCTAGTCCAAAATTGCTTAAAAATCCCAAGTGAAACAAAATTTCAAGGTTGTGAAAAGCTGTGTCATTGTAACTTGCAAGTGATACTATAGGCTTATCACCTCCTTTTTCACACAGAAAAAGATCGATTTTCTATGGTGCTTCGGAGTATTAGATACTTCAGACTTTTTAGTTGTTAGATCTTTGGTCAGAAACACAAAAGTCAATATCTAATGGTTAAAAAGCTTAGAGTATCTTATAATTTAGAGCACTCTAGAATGGGTATCTTCTAAAATCGAATTTTCCTCGACAAGGCGCATGTAACTCAAATGGAGTGTTCACCGTTGCAATTGAGGTTGCGTTCTGTTCCCAAATGCCCCTTCCACAAATATTCCTCGGTCACGAAATCAGTCCCTCTTTTCATGTGGTACTTGTCATGCGATGCCTACTCTAGAAAAACGAGGATATAGCACAGTTACAAGACAGATTCTCTCGACAACAAAGATGGTGCTGCCTTGGCACATTAAATTCAAAGGTGGTCCATGATGTAAGCCCAAGACAAATTAGGTTTTTTAGGTGGCACTGATTATTTTGTCACATGATTGTGCTTGCTTGTTGGGAAACATTTACATTGAAACTATCGGATTGGTGAAACAGAGAATTTGTTAATCAACAAGAAAGCAGTCACGGCACTTCGTCTCCGCTGTTTACTGTCTACGGATTCTGCTCTGTTTCTCGTCTTGTACTTGGTTCTTCTTCCAAAGCTTTCTGTCAATTGGGACAACCGAGCAGAAAATTGTGCACACCGATGGTCCAACGTTTAACCTAAAAAAACATAAGGGTCTTGATCTTGTTTTTCACTCAACGGGCGGAATGATTCGAAATTAGATTCTCTTTTAATATCGAGAAGAGAAGTTAACGTGTTTGAACATACATCCATGGATATAAAATTTGTCAATCTGCGCAACAAATCTTTTTAATTTTCACAACATTGAAAAAACAGGAAAACTACTGCTAGAGTAGAAATTAGGAAGTGGGGGTTTTTTTCTAATGTACTTTCATGCAACGGGGGTGTCAGTGTTTGAAAATTGTAATAAACGATAAAGCGTGATTAACTTGAAATACTGTCACGATACTCTTTATCATAAATGGTTTTGTACCGCTGAAGTGGCACAATCAGTACATTGCTATACATCATACATCATTAGGCAATTACTTGGTCCTTGGGCAACTTTGAAATTCAACAAAGGCGCAGTCGGATCTATTTGAGAAGATGAAAGTGTTGATCATAAATAGTGAATCTGAAAACATAAGTTGTACAGGGATCCATAGAAGTTGAAGTTCTTAGAATAGCAAGCTACCCCAAGCAGCGATGAAAGCAAAGCCACCGAAAGGAGCCAATGTCGAGTACTTTCTATCCTCAAGGAATGCCACAGTATAACACCTGCAAAATCACAATATTTCAATCAGTATTAACTTCTGAGAATGAGAATACAGTGCAAGCACTGCCATGAATATTGTTTCCTCGCAGAAAAGCAACCGGAAAAGGTCCCCTGGAAAGATGCATAGACTCCGCACTCAAGGCAGAACCCTCAACGTGCAGTTTGCCAAATGCCAAGCCTTGAGCGACTAGCAAACGAGGATTTCTTGAGTCCAGAAACGAAATATTGACACCCTGACCCTACACATCGCTACCATTGCAATAAGCACGTACGTAATGTCACTGTGCCAATTAACCGTTTGATACATTTTTCCATCCAGAACCCCCATTACTCATAGAGTATAGGATTATGCCATGCCGACAAACAAAAACGATTCTCAATCTTGCATATATCATACATAAAGATGTCCCTCTCTGGAAAAGTAAAATACACAAAGCCAACTGCATTTGTAGTTATATTAACCGTAGGCTAGTTCTGTGACTTCATTTGCATCCTAACAAATAACAAGGCAAGTGATTTTACTCGAATTTCAGATTCAACTAGCTTCATTTAGCAAAGAAACCTTGAAATGCGAATGAATGTTTTAACACGATAAACATAGTGTTTCAGTATAAACTTAACCAAGCAATTAGATAAAAAAGAAGAAGTGCAGAGGCATGGAACTTACGTCCCGGAGAATGCGAGTATTCCAGTAGTCAAAAGGCCTCCAAACTGCAAAACAAAGATGAAATTAGAATATGTACTCACAGACGAATTCGCAGACGAGCAACTGATTAACAAATATCACAAAACTTGAAATTGAGCAATCACCACACATGCCCGAATGTTAAGATTCAGACCCGCAGACGATGGTTTGAATTCAACTCAAAGTAAATTGATAAAGTTTTAAACTTTTTAACTCACAATGGTGGGGCGTTTCGTGATGGGGGCAGCAAGGAGAGCTGCTGTGTGAACCAAATGGTACAGAGACGCCGTCTGCCAAACCTAACCCATTATTTGCAACACAATCAAATCCCAGAAAATTCAAAAACTGAACATAAAACCATGAAAAATATGAGTTAAAATCAAATGGGAAATAGAGTATGAACCTCTTTGTAAGTTGGGTTTTGGGGTTTGAAGCCATGGGCGCCATATGTGCCCAACCCCAGTGCTGCCATTCCTGTTTTCATAAAATTCACAAATTGGGTTTTCTCAGATTTGATAGAAATAACAAAAAGGAGATTGAATTTATACAAATTAAGGGTTTATATATATATATATACATGCTAATAAATATTGCGATTTCATGGAGACTGTGGATCCCAAAAAACAGCAAAGATTAAAACTTTTCGAGTGTGGGATAGTAAAAGCGTAAATTAGAAATACCAGAGAGCGCGGCTACTTTATGCCACAGCTGAGGATCCATTGTTGTTTCTTCTCCTGCTTCTGTTTCAGTGCCTCTCTCACTTTCTGGTGTATGGGGATTGGCGGTGGTTCTGGAAACTGGAAAGAGGTTTGCCAGTAAGAGTCCCTGTTCCTAAACGGCGTCGTATTTAACTTTTTGTCCTTTTAGTTATTGAAATTAGAAGATCAGAAAAGGTAATGATTTTCGAGCTCTCGTTTTTTTATTCCTTCTTAAGCTCCTTCACTTATTTCCTTCCTAAGCCCCTTCACTTATTATTTCTATCTCGTAACTTTATTTAATCAATCTGATGACGAGAAAAATAGAGATGAAATCAATACAGAAAAACTCGAGTGACAAAATCAACTCCCCTGGAACACTTGGATGAGTGCGGGACATCTTTTGATCTAAAGCTTCACCCTCTCTCGCCACTTGAGCTAACTCTGAGCGCTCGAAAACAAACAAAATTTAAAGTCTGTTATCGACATGCTAATTTTTTCTCCGACTATATGGTCGGAAAAGCGAAAACAACGAAGCAACCGTCATCCCAGACCGAGATTTGCCAGCCTTGTCATCCTGCAAACTGAAAGAGCACTACAAGGAGCTCAGTCCAAAGTGGAAACCCTATCAGCAATATTGTTTAAGCGTTCAAAAATATAAACACAGAAAATATGATAAGATAAATGCAACAGATTGGCAAGAAAATTCAGATTAAAAGTAAAAAATTGCACCAATTAAATAACTGTTGATTTCCCAATCTGTCCTGAATAAGGTGTTACAACTCTCCTGGATAAGTCACAACTATGAGGGTAATTATGTAAAACAAAGCAGTCATTAGACTCTGAAACTGTTGTCACAAGTTTTACTGGGTAAAACATAGCACCCCGTAAAATCATTTGGGGTTTATGTTTCTCTGGCCACTTGCCAAAGGGTGACATATTTGTACAGTTAAAACCTACATGTTGTCTAAAGAATGCTAGAACGTAACAACTCCCGAGCAACTCTTGCTTCCCTGCTTTTAGCATGTCGCGCTTAAGCCTCAGGTTCCACTGCAGCGTGAAGAAGCTCGTCGGGAGTTGCAGCTGGATCAAGATCCCAGCACTTACCCGGCAGCTTACTCTGTTCTCCCATGAGTAGCCACGATGGCACCTGGTGCGAGAAGCGTAGCATCTCTCTTTTTGGAATCCATTGAATGGCTGCTTTGTCTGTATTGCTTTGGTATACTGTCTTGAATCCAGACAGTTTCACAAGGGGGGATACACAGACACCAAGATCTTCGGAGTAATCATCAAGAACTTCCACCATTACGTACTGGTGCCTCACTTCACCTGGAGTTGATCTGTCCCAATTTTTTGACCAGTTTCGATACATAGCCCAAATGTCTCCGCTTCTGGGGTATATCCGAACACAGCCTCCTCTGCCTGCTTTCTCCCGGCTCAAAACATGAGAGAAAATGTTAACTTGCTCAATGACATCAAGATTCCGTGCCCTAAAATTTCCACAGGATTTGGTAAACCCACAATCTAGCCAGTTCACGAACCCGAATTCACTATCAGTTTTAGAGTTCAAGTAAGTAATGACCAACTTGAATGGTTTTACAGAAACCACTTCACGAATCAGACAGTACAGGCGAGGCATACCATCTTCTTCATCATACAAAGCCCAAATTTGCTTTGGCTTGAAAGATTCTTCTGACCTATCTTTATCAAAATCATGGAAGTCGGGGTCAGGGACAGTTATGCAGAGAGGCTCAGTATTCTTTATCTCTAATTTATGTGCTTGTGCAACTTCTGGTTGACGCACTTCAGCCTCTCTTTTTGTGTTCTTTACAGCAGCAGCAGCAGCTGCCGCTTCTGATGCCAACTTAAACTCGTCTAATTTCTTCAAAATTTCAGTTCTTGCCTTTTCAAGCAATAACCTCTTAGTATCAAAAGCCGGTGCCATGGAGCAACGTCTAATTGGAAGTTCCCCTGAACTAGGAATTTTCTGATCATTTCCAATGCTCCCATTTCCATTGGCTAGTTTTGCTTCTAAAGCAGATTTTGATACTTTTTCGTCAAGCCCATTTCTAAAACTCGCTCCCACAGTAAGCTTCCTTTTCTTATCCCGTCCATTGCTCTTAGATTCAGGCGGCTCATTAAAGCTAGCAGGCACGTTCAGCTCCACTTTAGCCACAGCAGTTGTAACGGAACGTTTTCCATTCACTCTTGATTTCACCTTCTCTCTAGCTTTCTTAACATTTCCATTTGACTGATAAACAGTACCAGGGGATATAGCTGATGACCCATGAGGAGCTGCAACACCAGCAGAGGTTCCAGAATATGAGTTCCACTGAAACGACATGTTTGAAGTATATTCATACCCATGTCCAGAATGCAAACTTGAGACCCCGTTTCCTGGGAAAAAGGTGCCATTGCTTGGAACATACGTAACCCCATCAAATCCATGATTCGCATACCCATTGCTAGGCATATACGACCAAGGACAAGGAGTATAAGGAAAAGAACCATTTGCTGGGGCCGCCCCAGATTCCACAGCAATGAAAATACCTCGGCAGTTTTTACATGAAAGTCTTTTGTTCACATACTTACGGAGATACTCATACTGAACCTTGCAAGAAGTGCAGACGGTCCAGAAAGTGTCAAGCCTACCATGAGATGCTGATGAACTGGAACAATTGTTGAAACCTGGAACCCCACCAGCGTGAACTGAAGACAAATTGGGCTGATTAACTGCGGCTGCCAAGTGTTTATTTCTCTGAAGATCATACAATCTTTTCTTAGCAGTGTCGGACAACACAGTAACTGCTTCAGAAACAAGTTTGAAAGCCCCGTCAGCTCCCACACATTTGTTCTTATCAGGGTGGAGCAAAACAGCCATCTTTTTGTACTGCTTCTTCACTGCATATTTACTTGCAGAAGGCTTCAGTCCAAGAATTTTATAATGATCCATTTCACCATAATATTTTGCCTCAGACGCAACATAAACATCAAATGTGGCCAGCATATGAGATATGCCCTCCAGTTCCGGGTACAGTGATTTAGCTTTTACTGCATACGTGATGGCACCTGCAAAATCTTTCTCAAAAAATCGCTTCTCAGCGATCTCTTTCGCTTTAAGAGCCTCCTCCATGTTAACTTCCATGTAGGAGTAGAGATCACTTGAAAACCAAAAATCTCGAAACAAAATCTACAACCAACCCAATGTGCTTAACTGTAGAAATAGCTGAATTCTCATATGTAACCACATTTTCATTTCTGCAAAAGATAAAATCAAGAATCTTTATGAGTATCAAACTTCAATTTTCTACTTAGCACTGTGACTGGCTAAGCCATTCAAATTTCTCTCATTAAGACATTAATACCCATAAATGCCGAAATCATTTACCAGGCTAAAACAAAATTCAATTTCAAATCTCAACCCAGAAGCAATGCTAATCAATCCAAAATTAATCCAATCACCAAAACGGCTTATAATTATCAGATTAACCCTATTTTACAGCGAAAAATTACGATCCATGCAACATAAATGCGAAGAAAATCGAGTTTAACTTTCCATCATTTTCCTCAGTTTTTTTTCTCGGCAGCCAAACACCCTAAACCAGCTATCAAAACAAAGAATCTAGCACTTCAAACCCACTAACAAGCATGCAAATCATCTCAATTTTCCAAATCAAGCCCCAAATTCCACTAAATTCCACAGCTTCACAACTATGCACAGAGATCGAAAACCAAAATCTAAAATCCAAAATATTATTAACCCAGATTAAAAATTCAGCACGAAACCAAAGTAAAAAGTAAAAAAAATTGACTCACTGAAACTCGAGCCGAATGAAGGTGAAGAAGAAAACCCAGATCGCCACGTGTGCTTGGGAGCTCGAGCAAAATCAATCAAGCTCAGCTAATTGCAAATCTCACTGTATCTAAAGCACAAATCACTGAGAGAGAAACTCATTTTTAACAACCCAAGAGTGGAAAGAAGGTTTACCAAACGGTAAAGTTTCTATTTTTAGGGTTTTTGCTGCGAAATCGGGTGGTTGGGTCGGCGGATTTGGTGCTGGCGATGGCCGAGTGCGGCGATCGACGGCGTGGAATTGGCGATTCCGTCGATATAGGTGTCGGAGATTTGGACAGGATTAATTTTTTGGTAAAAAGTTGGTTTGAATTTTTTTTTTTAATTTTCAGTGGGAGTAAACAGTGTGTTAATAGTATTTAATGGTGAGGGTTGCTATTCTGCGCTGCCATGTGTTAACGGCGTTACTTTTTTTCCGTTTGGATTAGGGGAGTGTTTGGTAGTGGGCAGAAGAAGTGGACTTGGATTAAGCTAATTGTTTAATCAATTTATTTGGCTGAGATTTGGTAAATAGCTTCATTTGATTATTACTAATTAATATGCTAAGGATATCATGTTTTTAGATCATATTTTGTATCACAGATTTTGACGTTAAAATTCAATTTTTATTTTATGATTTAATGAAAAAATTCAACATCAATCGTCTCATCGTGTAGTCTATAAATAGTATAACTTAAGTAGTTGGATTTTCTAGAATTATGAATAATCTTACAACAATCATATATGAAAAGGGAATTGTTATTGACACTCCAAAAATCTAATTGTGCACTCCAAAATTTCTATATTTAGTAAGAAAAATACTTTTATAAAAAGTCCACAATTAAATTTTTGAAGTGCCAATAATAGTTCTCTGAAATTGTGCAAAATTATCTAATTTATGTAAGTATTGGGCTTTCCATTTCCGAAGCCTTATTGGGCTTTTACCTGGATCTACTTTGTAGTTCTTTCCTTACCCTTGGTGTTATAATTACTTTTAATAATTACTTTTAATTCAAATCACTGAGCACCAAGTATTGTTTTTGACCCCGAATGACATGTTTTCTTCAATGAAAATTTCGAAAATTTCAAGTATTTTATCAAAAGTGTAACTTTTTATATACTTTTTGTCACCTCATGTTTATGGCACAATATTTTATTAGGTTGACGCATAAATTGACGTTAAAATGTAAGGTGACAGAGAGAGTCCATGAAAAGTCATTCTTTGAGAGTCTCCTTAGCATTTCTCTTATGTTATTTATGTAGCTATCCGGGTTTTCCTTTTTCGAAGCCCTATTCAGTTTTTTTCGACTTGCTTTCTAGTTATTTTTCCTTGATTTCAAAGTCTTGTCTTATTCTGATTCTTGACTACCTTGCATTTACTACAACGTGAGTATTAAAAGTAAAACAAGTTTTGATTACACAATAAAATTTATAATCAAGTACCTCAAAAATCAAGAATCATATCAATCGCTTTCCAAATACACAACTTTCTTATGTAAGTAGAAAATGCCTAACCACATTCCATTGTTGGTGTTCCATTTGTTATTTGTAGCATCCACAGCCATCACATATCATGTTAGTTAGCATATCAAGTAGCTCCTGGTAACGTTTTCTTTACTTGTCTCTTTGGACAAGATTGCCACCCGTGTGTGGATGTGACATATACTACTTTAACTTCATCACTTTTACCTTACATGCTGGGTTAAAATTGGAATTATGCTATAAATAACATTTTTTACTACCTATCTCCCTTGTGTGTTCTAGGGAGAGATTTTTCAATGTGTCTGAAGAACAGACGGTACGTCTTATGTTATTATACAAGTAGATGAAAGCTCTTGGAGAGTGTATAGTGTGAGTTTTGTGGATCATGCGCTCATATTTTTTAAGACTTACATCAAACAGATTTATTGTTACCGTAACGTTTTAGTTCAATGATACAATATATAAAAATTTATCTTCACATGATATTTCATTATTGTACTGAACAGTCACATGATGATAAACCCGTTCCATACAACTTTCAGTATTCTTCAACATTTCAGCTTTGTATGGGAAGACAAAATAAATAATGAATTACTGGTGCTCTTTTTCTTTTCTTTTTTCCAATTGGTATTATATTCTTCTTCTTTTGGCCCGTAAGTTTTGTCTGGTATTAAATTGAAATCTTCTAGGACAGATACCCAATCTCATCAAATACTATTATATCTTCTATTAAAAAAAAACAAAAAGAAAATTCATGAAAAATGTTTGAAAACTTTGAGTTTTAATTAAAAAAACAAAAAAATGTTGTAAGTGTTGTGGTCTATTTTATCTGACAGAGGGACTAGAGCCGGCGGCAGAGAGAGAGAGGAGAGAGATGTGTGTTTGTAGAATTGTAGGGGAATGTGTGTGTTGTTATCCCTCCTACATTGTGCCTTTATTTATAGTAGTAAAGGGAGAGAAGATATTCCTTCTCCTCCAAGTAATACAAGTTGCAATAGGAAAGGATAACTAGAATCAAATCTTATCTAGGATTTACACAATCATACTTAAACTAGGAATGTTTACAACACTCCCCCTTGAGTGGGTAAATACTCAAGGTAGATTCAGCATCATGCAGAAGTTGAGGAAGTCGACTCGTCGGCATTGATTCCAAGGAACAACGCTTATTCTCAATAAGGTAGGAACTTGCATAAGTAGTAAGTCTCACTAAAAAACCCTAAGGCTATGGCAAAAACCCAAGTAGGGACAAAATCCATAGTCTAAGGAAAAATGCGTGAGAAATGCAAAGTCAAAAGAAACGTCTACAGGACGTCATCAGGGATATGACCAGCCCAAGGTGGGTGCCTCGTTAAAACCTAGTTAGGTAGCAAAAACCCAGTGGGAAAAATGCTCCTAATCGTAGGGAAAAAGAGTACATTAAGATCAAGCAAGTATCCAGAAGATACTCCCCCTGAGTTTGACATAATTCCAAAGAGAAATAGCAAAGTTACAACTCAGAAAGTTTACACATACCAATTCCATGAACAAGCTTCTGAAACGTCGCCTTCGGTAGTGATTTGGTGAAGAGGTCGGCCAGATTGTCTTGTGATCGGATTTGCGTGACTTCAATCTTCTGATGCTCTTGTTGTTGATGTGTAAAGAAGAACTTCGGCGCAATATGCTTGGTGTTGTCTCCTTTGATGTAACCCTTCTTGAGCTGTTCGATGCAAGCTGCGTTGTCTTCAAAAATCGTCGTCGGGGCATTAACGGCGGGATGAAGATCACAGGAGCTTCGAATATGGCCCACTACTGCTCTCAACCAAAAGCATTCCCGAGTTGCTTCATGTAAGGCGAGAATTTCAGCATGGTTAGACGAAGTGGCAACTAAGGTCTGTTTAGTTGACCTCCAAGATATTGCGGTGCCTCCAACGGTAAAGACATAACCCGTCTGAGAACGCGCCTTGTGCGGATCAGATAAGTATCCAGCGTCGGCATAACCAACAAGGCGAGAATCAACCCGATGAGCATAGGGTGCGGCATCACTCGAGGATTCGTAGGGATAGAATAAGCCCAAATCCGTAGTACCCTTAAGGTAACGGAAGATGTCTTTCACGCCAGTCCAATGTCTGCGTGTTGGTGCATTGCTGTATCTTGCCAAAAGATTAACAGCGAAAGAGATGTCGGGTCTAGTGCATTGAGCTAAGTACAATAAAACGCCTATCGCACTTAGATAAGGAACTTCAGGCTCCAAAATCTCTTCATCATCCTCCTTCGGACGGAAGGGATCTCGCTTTGCATCTAGCGTACGAACGACCATAGGAGTACTCGAAGACTTCGTTTTATCCTCATTAAAACGGCGCAACACCTTCTGGGTGTAGTTCGATTGATGTACTAGGATTCCATCCGAACAATGCTCTATCTCGAGGTCGAGACAGTATCGAGTCTTACCTAGATCTTTCATCTCAAATTCCGACTTCAGGTGCGAAGCAGTTCTCGCGAGCTCTTCAGGAGTTCCGATGAGATTCATGTCATCGACATATACTGCAACAATCGCAAATCCGGAATGTGACTTCTTAATGAACACACAAGGGCATAGTTCGTTATTCACATATCCCTGACTAGTCAAATACTCACTTAAACGGTTATACCACATTTTTCTGGATTGTTTCAAACCGTATAGTGAACGCCTCAGCCGAATTGAGAGCGTGTTCCGGGGTTTGGAAATATTTGAACCAGTCAATGTAAGTCCTTCGGGAACTTTCATATAAATTTCCGTATCAAGATCCCCATAGAGATACGCGGTTACTATGTCCATCAGCTGCATATCCAGTTTTTCGGAAACTACCAAACTGATAAGGTATCGAAAAGTAATCACATCCATAACGGGTGAGTAAGTTTCGTCATAGTCAATCCCGGGGCGTTGTGAGAAACCTTGTGCTACAAGACGAGCTTTGTAACGCACAATTTCGTTATTCTCATTACGCTTCCGAACGAAAACCCACTTGTAGCCAACGGGCTTCACATGTGGAGGAGTAGGAACTACAGGTCCAAACACCTTACGTTTCGCAAGTGAATCAAGTTCGACTTGGATTGCTTGTTTCCAGTTTGACCAATCAGCTCTACGTCGACATTCATCAACGGAACGCGGTTCAATGTCATCGCTCAACATGATCTCAGTAGCTACTGCAAATGCTAATGCATCGTCGACAATCATCTCATTTCTACGCCACACATCATCTAAGCTAGCATAATAGACCGAAATCTCACGATTCTCGGGAGGAGGATTCGTCTCTTCAAGGACGCTTCCATAATCTAGAATTTCCTCATGAGTTGGGTAAAATGAGTAAGCGATAGTCGGATTCACGGTAGGCTCTTCAGGACCTTGTGCCGTGGTTTTCCTCTTCCGGGGGTGTGAATCCTTTGAACCAAGGGGTCTGCCACGCTTTTGTGTAGGGGCAGATGATTGACTAGCCGCTAATGTACGTGGATCACCAGAATTGGCGTCCCGGGCTTCCAGGAGGGTAGTCCTTCGTACATTTGGTACATCCATCTTTGCAGGCGTATTCGCAGCTGGAATATGTGATCTTGTCACGCGCGCTAGATCGGTGAAAGCATCTGGCATGCTCTGAGCTATGCTCTGGAGATCTAATATGCGCTGCACTTCAGCTTCAGACTGAGCGGTGCGGGGATCTAAATGAGACAAAGTGGGAGTCGTCCACGATAATTCGCGTCGTTCATTAGGAACGTTGACGTTCTTATCTCCCCCTAACGAAGGGAAGACTGTCTCATAGAAGTGACAATCCGCGAAACGAGCGGTAAACAGATCGCCTGTCAAAGGTTCTAAGTAACGAATAATCGAAGGAGAATCATATCCGACATAGATTCCCATCCTTCGCTGAGGCCCCATTTTTGTACGTAAGGGCGGCGAGATCGGCACATAGACCGCACAACCAAAAACGCGCAGATGCGATATGTCGGGTTCGCATCCGGTGACCAACTGAAGGGCACTAAATGGTTGTGTCGCAACAGGCCTCAGGCGGACCAACTTTGATGCGTGTAATATTGCATGGCCCCAAGCAGCGATCGGGAGCTTGGTACGTATGACCAACGATCGAGCAATCATTTGTAAACGCTTAATGAAAGCCTCTGCCAGGCCGTTCTGGGTGTGAACATGGGGTACAGGATGTTCAACTTCAACCCCAACCGACCTGAGCCAACAGTTTGGAGAATGCAGCGTTCCTTGTGGACAACAAGCACACGTGTGACCAACGTGTAGAAGCGTCAACCAAAACCATAAAATATCTAAATGGTCCGCAGGGAGGTTGAATCAGTCCACAAATGTCCCCCTGAATCCGTTGTAGAAAAATGGGAGGATTCGAACGAATCTTGTCATAAGAAGGCTTAGTAATAAGCTTTCCCATAGAACATGTTTGACATGCAATTTCATGGATCGAACTTAAGCTTCGGGTTAGTGGATGCCCGTGTGAAGTTTTGAGGATACGGCGCATCGCTATTCGTCCAGGATGTCCCAAACGATCATGCCAAAGTGTAATTTCGTGCGCGGTCCCTGTGGTAGGGCCGGCCACATAGTGGCATTCTATGGGGCGTATGGTCGTAGTATACAGACCACTCGGGTTACGCTCCATCTTCTCTAGAATACGCTTCTGGCCATATTCGTAGGAAGTTACGCACAGAAATTCAACTCCGTTTTCTACGTGGGTTTCAGCGTGATAATTGTTATCTCTAATGTCCTTGAAACTTAGTAACGTTCTTCCGGAACGTGGAGAATAGAGTGCCTCAGCAATGGTCAAGATTGTACCATTGGACAACATTATACGTGCCTTACCGTATCCTTCGATCAGGTTGGATGGGCCTGAGAGGGTTGTCAGAGGTGCATTCTTAGGTACGAAGTTAGTGAAATAGATGCGTTCACGCAAAACAGTATGCGTGGTTGCACTATCTGCCAGACAACTAACTTTCCCACTAGTCATACCTTAGAATGAAAAATTAATTTGAATCGGTCACATGCATAAAAGTTTATAAAAACAAGTATCAATTCAAAATAATTTCATTTATTCAAGGAAAAAACTTAATATCCAAAATAAATCGCCAACTAATAATCCAAAACATAAAGGAAAATTGTTCAAAATCAACAAAAAAACAAGGTGGGTTCGGCCACAAGGTGGAATTCGGCCCCAATTGTCTTATTTTAACTGAAAAATAAGTCTATGTCTAAGATTCTAATCTTCCATAGGAGTGGTATCCTCCTGAAAATCAGAAACCTCCATCTTTGTAGTCTCCGGTTCGTCCACTTGCAGGAAGTTTGATTCAAACTTCGTACGACGAGAATGATATGCATCCACAACCTTCTTGGGAGCACGGCAAATACGGGACCAATGGTCCTTGGAACCACAACGATAGCACATATCGTCATTCATTGTGGCAGGTGCTTTGCCCTTATTCTTGAAGTTCGGGGCCTTAGGAGCGAGGTTTGGGCGCTTCTGGGCTTTGTTTCCTCCCTTGGATGGGCCTTGGCTCTGTTGACCTTGGTGGGATGGTTTCTGGCCGCCCTTACCACGCCTCTTTTGGCGTTTTGGGTGCTGATTAGTGCTATAATGTGCTTCAGGCACAGCAGTAGCCCCAGTAGGTCGAGCTTGATGATTCTTCATCAACAGCTGGTTCTGCTTTTCAGCAAGAAGTAAAACAGAGATCAAATCCGAGAACTTAGTGAACTTCTGAGCTCTATATTGTTGCTGCAGGACAATATTAGAAGCAGAGAAGGTCGAGTAGGTCTTCTCCAGGAGATCCTCTTCAGTCAAAGTTTCATTGCAAAACTTGAGAAGTGATCGGATTCGACAAACTTCAGAATTATATTCATTCACAGACTTAAAGTCTTGGAAGCGCAAGTGCTGCCAGTCGTGTCTTGCTTCAGGCAAGAATATGTCCTTTTGGTGATCGAAACGATCAGCCAAAGCGACCCATAATGCACGTGGATCCTCCTCAGCAAGGTACTCAGTTTGTAGAGCGTCATGGATATGTCTTCGAATGAAGATCATAGCAGTGGCTTTTTCAGCCTCGCCAACAGGTTTATCTGTGGCTTCTTCAATAGCAGGACGCAAGTTCTTTGCAGTGAGGTGGAGCTTCACATCTTGAACCCACTTGAGGTAGTTCCTTCCAGAAACCTCCAAAGCGGTGAAGTCGAGTTTGTTCAAATTCGACATGTTCCTATCACAAAATGGATGAACAAGATGTGGTTAGTGTAATGGAGAAAAATCAATCCATTCACATAGGAGTAGAACATACAGGTTCTAATAGTCATGTATTGGTTTAATTTTGCATGAAAAACTTCGGGTTTTCATGGGTGATATATTTAAGTGAAAACTTCGGGTTTTCAAACAAGGCATGTGTATAAGAAACTTCGGGTTTCAAAGTAATTATGAACTTCAGGTTCATATATTCCTGCAGGCAAACACAAATATATATGCAAACAAATATGCAAAGAATATATGCAGAAATATTGTATAATGATAAGTGAATTAATTTATTTTTGGTCTTCGGGGCCAAATTAAAGTGTGGGTGAAAATATAAAAACCCATATTATTTAAAAAAAAATTAAATAATAAAATCTCGGGGCCTAAAAATATAGGCCAAGAACCCTCGGGTGGGATTACAGGCCCACGGGGTGAGAAGAGGGGAATGGGCTGCTGTGTGCAGCCCTAAAAAAAAAAAATTCGTTTTTTTTTTTTTTGTATTCAATTATATTATATGCATGTATAATTTTAATGAATCACATATTTACGTTGATGCATATGCAAATAATAGTTTCAATGCATGTACATATGTAGGATTCAATTCATGACAAATATCAAATTCACATAATTGTAGCAATTTTGATTATGAAGCATACACAATTTATGTAGAATCTAAAATACGTTAAACGTAAAGTTGGGTCATGCATCATGGTGAATGTTCATGCTATCAGGGCTTGCAAAATATCGAGTTAAAAGCCGTTGTTTAGAAAGAACCTGATTGCGTGATGATATAGATGAACTGGTTTGATGCAGAAAAATTATTTCTTCAATTTCGGCTTTCATCTTCAAGCTTGTATCACGTTCAACATAAGAAGAAAAATAAATTGAATCAATAACAATATATGAATTCAATAAAATCAAGATTTAATCAATTAAAAATAATTGAAACGTAATACTCCCCTGATTGTAGACGAATAAATTCTCTTTAAATTCTTCTAAGCACAGCGTGAAGAGCGTGCTGATAACGTGTTGTGGTCTATTTTATCTGACAGAGGGACTAGAGCCGACGGCAGAGAGAGAGAGGAGAGAGATGTGTGTTTGTAGAATTGTAGGGGAATGTGTGTGTTGTTATCCCTCCTACATTGTGCCTTTATTTATAGTAGTAAAGGGAGAGAAGATATTCCTTCTCCTCCAAGTAATACAAGTTGCAATAGGAAAGGATAACTAGAATCAAATCTTATCTAGGATTTACACAATCATACTTAAACTAGGAATGTTTACAACTTTCACATGATATTTCATTATTGTACTGAACAGTCACATGATGATAAACCCGTTCCATACAACTTTCAGTATTCTTCAACATTTCACCTTTGTATGGGAAGACAAAATAAATAATGAATTACTGGTGCTCTTTTTCTTTTCTTTTTTCCAATTGGTATTATATTCTTCTTCTTTTGGCCCGTAAGTTTTGTCTGGTATTAAATTGAAATCTTCTAGGACAGATACCCAATCTCATCAAATACTATTATATCTTCTATTAAAAAAAAACAAAAAGAAAATTCATGAAAAATGTTTGAAAACTTTGAGTTTTAATTAAAAAAACAAAAAAATGTTGTAAGTGAATAGTATCAAGAATGATTTTTTAAAGTAAAAATATCTTTTTCGTTAAAAGTGAATAATACCAAGAATGTTTTGTTAAAACTCTAAATAAAAAAACTTTAAATATTTTGGTTTTTTACTTTCCGTGGATGATCATGATACAGCTCATTCACCATACCAAAGAGCAAAGACCCTATTCTTTCATTAAATAGTTTGATGATGGGTAGATTAGTAACGCAACATAGAGACAAACTTGGTTTAGACCGACTAACTGGCTGGTCCGACCAATTAAAATCAAAATCTTATCAATAGTTTATCGACATGTCAATATTGATAAATTTTATCAATACATCAATTCACTAATAGAAATTCACACGATAAGTAACTAACAATATGACATCATTTTTTTAATTGACTAGACTGTCTAACTAGCAAGCTGGTCATTTGATCTATAACCTGCATTTTTCTCTACAACATGACTATTACAATGACACTAAAATAGACCCCACACCACTAACCTATGACAAGAAAATTTTCAGTTTGTCGAAAATATAAATCCGATACACCAAATATCATAATACAAGAAGTTGTATTTTTTTTTCTTTTAAATATTCAATCATTTGTATCATAACACTTAGTAAATTAAGTTGTATTCCTAATACACTGAAAAATTTCTCGCCCATTAATTTAAAGAAAAACTAAGGAAAAAGTTTTTGTGGAATGTCATCTTCGGATTTGAAAATGTGGTTAGGAAACTGGTTGGAACCTGGAGTGAGTCAATGATCGCCTATTTGTTGGACCACCCAGTAGATTAGGCTCTGTTAAGTCCCAATCAACCATTTTTGTGGCCCATATCTCACTTTATAAGAGACACACGCTCTAAAACAATTGAATCACAATGCCCAATTGCCATTGGGAGAACTGGGTCTTTGTGGCCTACCATGCTAAAACTTAATGTTTTCTCACAAGGTTGTCTTTTGAACTCAAAGGGACTTCAACACTTTTTAGCATTCCGTTGCACAACTAGGGTTTTCTTTAAATATTTTTATGGTTATGTTGGACGCTTTCAAACTCTGAATTTGATTGATCTTACTCATCGTTCTACTTACTCTTACTACTGCGCTGATTCTAGTGACTTAACGTTTGATAAAATACCATATAAAGAAAAAACTAAAGAACAATCGTTTCCATATTGAGTTTCCATTTGGAAATGCATCTTTTCCATTTTTTTTCTTTTTCATAAATGGAATTGAATTTCCAGAGCAAAAAAAAAAAAAAAAAAAACTGGAATTAAAAAATGGGCTTTGTACTATGGTTTAGTAGTATTTTTTTTTCACTTATACGTGAGAGATCTCAAGTTCAACTCCGCCAAAGGTGAATTTGAACCAAATTATTACTAGGCTATTGTGAAAATTAGTCCACACCCTTACCTTCTTAGTATAAATATTATTGTTTGTTGAAAAAAAAATGGCTTTGATTTAGGAATCTCTTTGTCAATAGGAATAAGAGGAAAAAGAGGATCCACTAAATTTTGGCATTAGCCCTTTTTTTTGTCAAGGCGTGCTTAGCCTCCCAAAGATTCTGAGTCCAATTTTGTTTGAATAAAATTACAACAAATATGTTGATAAACATAAAAATTAGGTACTACCAATGCCAAAAATTAAGCAATTAAAAATTAAAAATAAATAAGTAGGTAGGTTTCTACCATCTCGCTTTTTCCCCTTCCAAAATTATTAGTAGGAATAATCCAATTTAATAAAATCAGTCCAATTCCTTAAATTTAATTATTTTATTATCAATAATTATCTCTTCAATGATGTAAAAATCAAATTTATTCCTAATTATCTCTTTGATTATTTCTTTTTATTTTTATTTTTTGTTATTTCTTGTTCTTCCTCTTGCTTTATCCTATTTATAGATTTTATTTTAATTTTTATAATCAACTTATATTACAGGTTAATTGTATTTATCTACCTATATGACAAAAAAAATTTCATAGTCAACCTACCACAGATTAATGTGTGACAGCCCGTCCCAAATTATTTTTTTATTGACAGTGTGAAATGTCTATTTTACCCTTGGACGTTGTGACACACCCCAACCCGGAATGTCCACTAGGACTCCGAATTGAGCTGTGTTGGTCGACACCTGGAAGGTGACGAAGCTATAAAGTGTGATGATGTGGAAATATTGTGAATAAATTTAAACCTAAGAGTGCCTAAATACCAGAGTGCACTGGTGAGCGAGAATGAACCCACTTCACACGTGATGTTAGAGCATAAGCAAGTACAGAAGAGTGAATTAAGAATCGTAGCCTTGAATAATCTTCAATACTAAGAATCACCACGATTCCTCAACGATAAGAAAGCTCAGCTAAGAAGACCTGGGGGTGAAGACAAGACAAAGGTGAGTGGCCTAGTAATTAAAATTTTAATAGAAATCATATAAATTGCTATAACCCATCGCTACGACACCTGTATAATTTCCAGACTTAGAATATAAAAATATACATTTTTATACACATATATTGATACAAGTCATGCTTCACATATTTAATCATATGTTAACTTATCACATATTCATTACGTCTACTAGCTCATCACGTATTCACCACATATGTTAACTCATCACATATATTCATTATATATACTAGCATGTAAGTCGGAGTCACCTATAGTGACATATACGACATATTCATAACTCATCACATATCTCATCAATCATGGCTATCATATAAGTCGGAGTCACCTCTAGTGACCTATACAACATATTGATATCTCCTCACATATCTCATCAGTTATGGCTAGCATATAATAGTCGGAGTCACCTCTAGTGACATATACGACATATTCATATCTCATCACATATCTCATCAGTTATGGTTAGCATATAATAGTCGGAGTCACCTCTAGTGACCTATACGACATATTGATATCTCATCACATATCTCATCAGTTATGACTAGCATATAATAGTCGGAGTCACCTCTAGTGACCTATACGACATATTCATATCTCATCACATATCTCATCAGTTATGGCTAACATATAATGGTCGGAGTCACCTCTAGTCACATATACGACATATTGATATCTCATCAATTATGGCTAGCATATAATAGTCGGAGTCACCTCTAGTGACCTATACGACATATTGATTTCTCATCACATATATCATCAGTTATGGCTAGCATATAATAGTCGGAGTCACCTCTAGTGACCTACACGACATATTGATATCTCATCACATATCTCATCAATTAACTAATATAGTAAACTTACTTGAATTTACCTAAACTTACCTGAACTTACATGTGTGTCATGCGTACCTTTGCACTTCAGAGCGTTCACAGCACCACAATTATATATATGCAAACAATCCAACTCATTGTTTAAGTATTATTCAAAAGGCATGGCATTTTTAAAGCATAAATCATTTAATTGCGTTTTTCGGGAAAAATCATTTAAGGCATGGTATTATTCCAAACAACAGTTAAGTTTCCGTCAGGGTTGGCCGCTCGTGGGGGCGCGTCTGGCGATGCCCTTGCCGGCGCGTGGGTGCTCAGAATTTTTTTCTAAAAATATGGGGATGTTCCTGGGGTTGAGTAGGTATCGATGATATATTCAAATACCCCAATTTAGCACTGTATGAGAAGTTTTTACCTAGTTTTGTGTATGTGCTTTAAATAATATTTATATAGTTGTTTCGCATATAAGTGAGACTTAACTTGAGGACGAGCGCAGTCAAGAAAGGCTCGGGGGTTACGACCCTTCCACATATCAGTGAGTGGGCTTTTGGTTTTCAGTATATACTTATATAGTTGGTATTTTTCCCAGAAAATGAGTTTAAATGAAATTTATGTTTTGAAATGTCATGCATATGGTATCATGCTTAGACTATGAATTAGTTTAGTATGCATAAATGTGATTTAACGTTGTGGGCGCTCAGGTAAGTATGAGGTAAGTTGTAGACTGTTTATATGAAATGATGATTATGTGAGATGTGTTGAGAGCTCATAACCTGCACTCCGGTGTTAGTGATCCCGCCCATGGTTAGGGCCATAGTCCTTCACGTGATGTTCACCTCCCGCACCATACGCTCACCTTGGATCCAAGTTAGGTGCGCAGTCTTGTCATACAGACCACTTTAGGTGGTTCCGACTCGTAGGTGACCTGCGATTATTCGCACAGTCTTCACGTGATCGTAGCAATAGAGCGTATTTATTTACATCTAGTCATGTCGTACATACCACTTTAGGTGGTTCCGACTCGTGTGTAGGCATACTTGTTGAGCTATAGATTCAGCCGTACATGCCACTTTAGGTGGATCCGGCTGATATGTTATTTCACCTGAGTTACTTATTATGTTATTTTGAGATATTTGACATGTCATACTTTTGAATATTACTATTCTGAGCATGGTTTTGAGATTTGTATATATATATATATATATATATATATATGCATTCTATCTTCTGGGAAATTATACAGGTTTTACGGCGAGGGGTTAGAATTTTTGTTAAATGAAATGGTTTTGAAAAGCTTTGTTTTTGTCCACTCACACTTTCTGTTTTGTGCCCCTATAGGTTCTAGTTAGGTGTGCTTGTTGGTGGCTTACGAGGAATTCACGACAGCTCTAACAGATTATTGCCAACATAGGATTATCTTTGTTGTTGTATAATTAGTATTCGTCCAGCTGGACTGCACTTAGACTACTTATGCTCTAATTGTGAATTTGCACATTACCTTATCTAGTGCTTTATTCGCATTTCCGTTTATCAATATTGCTTCCGAACTGTGCACATGGTTACGTCGTTCTCACGTGACGACCAACATGCCCTGATCTAGGTCGGGGTGTGTCAAATGTGTCTTACTTGTAGGTATATTATGTTTTTTTCTACATTTTAGTTAGGTTTCATATCTCACTTACAGGTATAATATACATTCATAAATTTGTCACTTGAGTTAGGGTAGAATGCTTCTTATATTAGTTTTTTTGTTATAAGATATTAATTAGATATTTTAGAGTTGAAAAATGCATAATATTAAAAGATTTTAATTGATTTTTAATATTTTTAGAAAACATTAAATGAGTATAAAAGAAATAAATACATATAATTAAATAACTGGACACATTCCTAAAAACACTCTATGATTTTAGACCTGGATCTAAAAGTCCCAATTAATAAATCAAATCACAATTATTTAGTAACCCTAGCAGGCTAGTAGTAAAAATATATAAAATAAAAAAATCACCTTTTTACGATATGAATACTACTATTACTCATTGGGACCCACTAAAGTTAAAAGCGCTAAAAAGTCAACGAATCACACATTCACAGTGTTGCAGAGGAACATGAGAGACGATGCGGACGCATCCCCGCCACCACCGGCGCCGAGCCTCCCGCTTCTCTCGTAGTAATCAACACAGAACAACGACAGCGAGAGCTGGACCTCGTCCCGCGTCCAGACTCGCTTGACCATTTCCGAGTCACTGAGTCGACTCAGGACAGGGCGCATGCAGACCCTGTAGAGCCTCTTGTAGCCGCCGAGGGCGACGACTACGGGTCTCACGGAGCAGGGTGGGGGAGATGACACGTGTCGGAAGCAAAGGTGTTCCCAGATGGTGTCGTTTCTGGCGACTGTGGACCAGAGGTGGCAGACGCAGGCGGCGACGCCAAGGGAGGGGCCGTCGAGGCGTTTGAGGATCTCGACGAGGATGTCAATGTGGTCGTTGATGAAGAACTTGGGTCTTTTCTCTTTACTGTCTTGTGATGATGTGTTTTGGTTTTGATGCATGGTGGTTTTTGGTGGTGGTATATGGTGTCGCTAACTAGCTAGCTGATGCAAAGTTGCAAACTACACTTGCACTACAGAGAGAGAGTGAGAGAGAGGAGATAAATAATGAAGAGAGACTAAAGGGTTTATATATTTATATAGGCTTATGCATGAAGGTGTAATTTGTAGTCATAAAGTGAGGTTTAGCCGTTACGGGGGTTTGACTTGTGCACGAGAGAGAGAGAGAGAGAGAGAGAGAGAGTTTTATTTTGGTTTTTGGTTAGGGTTGAGATTGTTTGATCAACCTGTCGTTAATACTGGTCAATATTCACAAGTTACTGTAAATTATTACTATATATCGACAACATATGATTTTAAAAATGGATGTTTATCTTAGCAAATGTTTTAAGTTATCAAATTTGTATTACTATATATCGACAACATATGATTTTAATAGTTCACTTATTAATAATATAGGACACAAACTTTGAACATCACGTCATTTGATGAATAAGTTGGATAAATATATTTAGGTATCGTTTGGTATGCAGACGGGACGAGACGGGATAAGACGGGACATAATGAAGAGGGAGCAAAGATGCTCTTGGATGGAAACAAGGAAGAAGAAGGAGACGGAGAGGTTATAATTTTGTGTTCCATTAATATGGAACGAGTCGTTCCAGGAGGTGAGGCGGAAAGAAAATTTATCCAAAATTCGTCCCGTGGAACAATGCGTTCCACCCGTTTTAGGCGCACCAAACGTGGGACGGAACATCTCGTCCCACTTCGTTCCGTCCCGTCTCATGTATCAAACGGTGCCTTAAGTCCCTCCCTAATAGCTAGTACTCTTAGCTATACTGTTCTGTTAACGAGTAAGTTTAATTAATAAAGAAAAGAAAAATGAAGGTTTGGGTTGGAGAAGGAGGAGGGATGCCTAGTAGAGTCTGTGTATCTTGCGTGGGTATCGAGGGAAGGGAGAAGGGGCCAAAGGAAAAGTTCCAAGGCACAGATAACTGGAACCGATGCTGAATATTGCTCGTCTCTTTTTTTTTTTCTTTCATTTTCTGCTTTTGAATATTGTTTTTTGGGGTTAAGTAGCTAGATTTGTTGTTTGTTGTTTTTGTTGTTTTGTATATTGTTATTGTGTGTGCAGCTGTGAATACTTCAAGACTTTGGTTTTAAGCCCGTGTGAAAGTCTATGGTTATTGCTTCGCTGCGTGTCTTCGTCTACGTTAAGCCAAGTTGTGGACCATCTAGTAAGTATGGTAGCAGCTAGGGTTTTGTAGCGTGCGTGTGTGTGAATAATTCTAAGGACAAATAACTTCCTAGCCTCTAAATATAAAAAACAAACCCTATGAAGGGATCCGTACAATTATCAACGATCACTAATTCTTTGCATACTCGCGTACGATTGCCAATGATATATATTTTATAGTTTTTATTAAAATAAAGGCAGCAATATGCGATTAGCGGTGGCATTATGCCATTATGTAACATCCCACATTATCTAGGGAAGTGGATCCTATAAGCCTTATATGTATATTCTTATCCCTACCTAGCATGAGATCTTTTTGGAGCTCACTTGCTTCTGGTTTCATCGAAACTCCGAAGTTAAGCGAGTAGCGCGCGAGAGCACTCCTATGATGGATGACCCATTAGGAAGTTCTCGTGTGAGTTCCCAGAAATAAAACCGTAAGGGTGTGGTCGGGGCTCAAAGCAGACAATATCGTGCTACGGGGGAGTTGAGCCCGAGATGTGATGGGGGCCCGGGCTGGGATATGACAATTATCTTAACAAGATATATATATATATATATATATATATATATATATATGTATGTATGTATGTATGTATGTATGTATGTATTTCATAGTTGTAGTAAAAATAATCCACTCTCACTAAATTGAGCTCTAATAAGTTCATGACTCAACTACTTATAATTTGCTTAAGTGGTGGAGGCCAAATGGAAGGATAAAAGGAACTGCATGCTGCATCAGATTCAGATGATGGGTTTCTTCTTCTTCTTCCATGTAACACAGAAAAGTGATATTATATCACATAGGAGGATGTGTTTACAAGTTTCCTCTGCAGGAAAAATAATTGAGACGAGGGGCATTGGATACCAACCACAGCAAGAGCAGACTTTTTAGATGTGAGTCAGCAACTATCTGCTTGTCCTCATGAGGTTGGAATTTGGCTCAGAAAGGAAGCCCCCCCCTCCCCCCCCCCCCCCCCCCCAAAGTCCTCTTAGACAGGAAGCATATAACAAACGAAAGAAAAAAAATACCAATAAAATAAAAGGCTTTGAGATTTGACATTGGATTTTATAAAGATAGGAGGAGGACTACTACCCCACACAATTTCCTGCATTTTAGAGAGCTGCGTGTTTTGTATTGTGTTGTTGGACTCACTTGAAAGAGAGAGCACTGTTTTCTATTCTCTTGCAGTGAAGAAAGAATTTGATAAATAATTGCAAAACTACAAGCAGATCAAACCTTTAAGGCACATGAAATTTTCACAGTTTTTCACTCACTCCCCTGAAGTCTGTCATTTGTACTTTGTTGTTTGTAAAGTATGTGCCACATAAATAGGTCAACATTACTCTATTCTAAACTTGGAGAGGGGTGGCACTGTAGCTAAGCTACATTGCAATTGAGCCATGCATGTAAATGTAATTAGCTAGGGCCTATTTAAACGTATATGGTTTCTTTTTAAGGTTAACGGTTTTATTAGTGGAGCAAGTTCATTTTCATCAAATAGATAGTGGGTTGAATGCTATAATATGTAAGTACACTTAGTTGTATTGTTGTTGAAAACAAATGTATCCTTTTCTAATATTGCTTTAATTTCATTTTGTGGACAGAAATCAAAATTTTTTTTCTTGCACAAATATATGGTATTAAAAAACTTGAGTATAATTCTTTATTTACATGAAAAATTTCTCGACCTGTTATAACGCGCGAGCATGAATACTTGTGTATATTATTATTAGAAGAAAGGTTTTCCCCTATGGTTTGATCAAATCTTGCATTTCCCTACTATTTGACCAAATATTGCATTGGCACTCAGATCTATGACCCAATAAGTCGAGCATATCATAGTTGGAAAGTTAAATCAGAATGAGAAATGAAATTCATGCACCTTATATGTTTTTTACGAAAAATTAACAAAAATATTTCGAAACTTTAAATCTTAACCATAAGTATTTTAATAGCTTTATTTAATGATTAGAATAAGATCAAACATTAAACAGCCCAATTAGATTGCCCAACCAAAATAATTGACCGAGTTTCGATTTTGCTCTTTGACAATTTTCGTTCTACCGGTTTTCTTATTTTCAATTTTAAATTCTTCATAAGTTTCTCATACGGTAACGAAATCACGCAAAGACACATATTATGATTTTGTGTTGATGCCTTCTTTCTTCTAATACAAGACCCCACACCTTGAAATTTAATGTCTATGGAAATCAAGCTCTTCAAAGGTGACGTTTTTCCAGTGATTTTTGCCAATTTTCGACCAAACCTGATGAAATTAGTCCTCAACCCAAGAGAGAAGATCCTGTCCTCATAGGCTTCCTGTGAAGCAACAGAGTTATAGACTAAGAAAACACTCAAACAAACTTATAAAATAATATGTAATCTATTGGCATGTGGCACTACATCATCTATTGATCCTATACTGTTATCACTTTCTTTTTGTGTACATGCCTCCTCAAAACTGATACTTTCAGATTTGGTTCTAGAAATAGTAGCGGCATTTAGTTCTGGAAATAATCGCAGTATTTAGTTCTAAAAATAGCGGTAATGTTTAGTTCTAGAAATAGTTGTAGTGGTAGTTTTCGGTTCTAAAAATAGTAGCAGTGACAATGTTCAGTTCTAGAAATAGTTGCAGTGTTCAGTTTGAGAATAATGGCAGTACAATGTTCAGTTCGAGAAATAGTGGCACTACAATGTTCAGCTCTAAAAATAGTTGCAATAGTTTAACGGATTTACTAGGGTAACGCCCATTAAGGGCAAGGGCAAGAAGAAAAAAATGGGAGGGTTGCATTTGCTTCCAAGCCTTGAGTTTTAATATTTAGAGTTTGATATATGTAATTTGTGTTTTTTTTATTAAATAGAGTTATTAGGGCGTCAGGTAGTCGACAGCCCGGATAAAGGAGGAGGGGGAGGGCGTCAGGTAGTCGACAGCCGGCACTCCATGATCACGTCGAATCCTTATTAGGGTATTTTCAGTTAAGAAATTTTTTTTAGAAAAGTCCTTTCCATTAAATCTCTTTTTTTATGCACACCTTTGTTAATTTATATTCATTAGATTGGTTTTAATTTATTCAATTGGAATGCGTTGTGTATGTAGTTGGAAAAATGAGTTGTGAAAATCATATTTTCCAATTTGAATCTCTCTGTCCCTCCCATCTTCAATGAAAGATTTTCTAAACAATGGCAAATGCTTTTCCAACAAAAAAGAGAAAAAAAAGAAGAAAAAAGGCAAATGCATGCACTTCACGTAATGACTATTGAGATTTTACACAATATGTACCGATGATGTTGGAGCTTATAACTTTTTGCTTTCTGTATAGATTGAAATAGGGGTGTGCTATCCACACACCCCAAATTACTTCTCACACACCCTTGTTAATTTCTGTCCGTTGATCTTTTTTAATTCATCCGATCCGACGGCCGAAAATTAAAAAGGTGTGTGAGAAGTAAAATGAGGTGTGTAGATATCACACCATTTGAAATATTATCGATTCTAAAGTTGAGGAGCAACGTGGCAATAGCTTAGCTACAGTCAATTATTTGCCCCTTGATTTTGCTTCATTTACACAATGGCCCATCAAATCTGTGTTGGGCTAGGGTTTGGGCTCCCCCTTTCTCTTCATGAGCTTTGTGTTGGGTTTCGGTAAGAAGCTCGGCCCTCAGTCAGGCCCTTAATGATTTAATTACATTTCTGCCCATCAAAGATTACAATCCGATATGGGGAGGATGGTGTATTTGGAAGGGCAATTTTGTCCTCTAGGTTTTGAGCGAATTAGGGGGTAGCCGGGTAGGCTTTCATTTGTTGTCGTTCAATGAGGGTTTCGGGGAGGCTATGAGAGAGAGAGAGAGAGAGAGAGAGAGAGGGAGGGAGGAAGGGAACAGAGACGGAGGTAGATGGCGATGGAAAGAGAGCGAGGGGGAGGGGTAGGGGTGATGGATTTCACAAGTGGGAGAGTGGGGATGGTCAGAGAAAACCATAGGGGTCGTCCGGATCTCGCGCTGCATGCTTGGATTTCCAAAGATAAGTTCGTTTTTTTTTTAATTCGATTCTTTACCATTAGCTTAGATTGTCATCATTTCTGCCTTTTTGTTGTGAATTATTTTCGAATTTTTTAGTACGTTAGGTCAGGTTTTGGGGGATTCCTCTCTCTGTTATGTCTGTTTGTTCTTTGTTCTAAGGTCAGTTGCTTTTTTTTTTTTTTTTGTGGGTTTTCAGTTTGTTAATCTGTGATTCTGTGTTTAGATTTTTCTTTCGTATATGATTAAATCGGTATTGGGTTTTGGTTGTTGAATTTTTTTTTTTGGGGAGAATTTGTGTTTGGTTGTCGGATTTAATTTGGTTTTTGCTTTCAGGAAAAACTGGGGTTCGAATTTTGGGGTTTTTGATGTGGGTTTGGTTTCTTTTTCGTGGAATTTGTTGTATTTGTACCCTTTGGGTTTAGGTTTCATCAGATGGCGTTTGTAGTGTTTATATTGAACTGTTGACTCTTTTATTCTTTGTAGGTGAAATTGAAGGTCAGTAATCTCTTAAATTGATGAGGGGGCTACAATTCGTGCAAGGAAAAAGCCAGAGATATGCTACTATTTTGGAAGAGAACAGATAAAGAGATGGTATCCTTCCCTTCTCCTCTGGAAATGCATTGAGTACAAGAAGTGTGTGCTTGAAAATATAAAGATGCATGTCTTTTTATTTAAACTTAGTCCTCTCTAATGATGTGCAGGAGGCCTCAAATTCATATCTTGAAATATTCATGTCTAAAGTTCTGTAGATCTTCTGTTTTGGGTTTTTTTTTCCCCTATTTTAGGCCAAATAAAAAAATTAGTATGAAGTCTGGATAGTCATTTAGAATTTGGTGATATTGAGAGTTGATGAAGTAGGTGTTGAAGGAGGAGGGGATGGAGAAGGTGAAGGTACTGATGGAGTATGAAATTGGTGAATTTAAGTCTGAAGGCACTATCACCTTGATAATTTGCACCACTGATATGTAATAATTTTCATCAGAAGCAATATGTCGAACTACTGCTGCATTGTCAGAATGAGCAGTTGAAACAATCGAGTTTATTTAATTATGATTTTCCTTATTAATTTGACCATGAAAATTGTCAATTATTTTCTAAATATTATATGCTTTAAGTCATAAATTGAGCAGTTTGTGTTACCCCTGTTGTCATTTTCATGCTCATTATTTAATTGCGGACATTACACTAAACGTGTTCAATCTGTTTCATAATTTCTGATAAGTTCATGCCCATTGAACGCATCAACTTATTATACATATATATATATATGTATATGTATATGATATATGTGACTGCTTTAATCAAGACTTATTGAATGAAGACAGCAGCAAGGAAATTTGAGCCTTGGCCTGTAGAGATACAATTTTGCAAGGAAGCTAAGCTAGGTACCTTCTAAACTTATTGGATGTGAAGATTTGTATGATCAAATTTGTGATTAATGTAATTGGATTCTATTAAAGTTTTCATGATTTTATAGAATTTTTGGTTTAAATTTGTGGGTTTTTTCATTTAAATTGTAGGGTTTGGAGAATTCTTAGTCAAATTTATGGGTTCTTTTGATGCGAATTTATGTGAGATTAATCAACTGCAATGTCAGATATGATAATAGGTGGGCATGTTCATATGTTTTCCAATGTTGTTATTTACTCTCCTATCCAACTCTGAATGTTGAATTAGTCAACTATTAATGTCAGATTAATCAAAAGTTGGGCATCAGTTCATATGTTTTTCAATGTTTTATAAAAACGACGCAATTTTCACTTGGTTTTGAGTATGTGGTTTTTTAAGTAGAATAGTGGGAGATTCATTTGTAAAAATTCCTCAATGATCATCTTAAAGCGCTCTAATACATGCATAATCTGAATGAATATGTAAAGACTACTTGAGAAACTAACCGTATACAAAATATGAATGATTTTATTTGTTTCTGTCTTTTTATGGGTTTGTCTACTATGGCTATTATGAGTTTCTGGTTTTCTTCATGTTTCAGGCAGTTGCTTCTTTAGGGACTTATGACATAGCATTAGAGATGGGAAAGAAGGTGATATGTCAAAGGTAATTTTCGTTATCCGTTCAATTTTGATGGTGGTCCTTATCTTAGTTGTGTTTATTTTCTATGTTGTATATATCCATGTACATATGCGTATGTGTGTGTGTAGCTCGATCATCTAACAAAAAACATGCTAAACTATATAGAAAATGAAAATGCTAGGTATTAGTGTGTAAAGGTGTTGCCTTTTTATTATTTTGTAGTACACTACTTTTATTGTGCTAGGCACTATTCTCTATCATTCAGAAGTAATTTGCACACAACAATTTAGAACGTTTTATGTGTAAATTTCCGAAATCATGGCACTATTGATGGTTGCTCTCTAAGCTGCCAAATTAGGTAAAAAAAAAAAAAATCTGAGCTGTGAATTTTTTGCTTGGTGTACTTGATGACATTACTAGGTTCATAGTGTATTGAACCTACAATGGTTGGTAGGCATTGCGGTGTACCATGTGCAGATGATTAGGGAGGGTGCAATACCAAGTGAAGAATTACACCTTGAGAAGGTAGACTTTCCTTCATTTAGATTTTGACCTCTATGTCTGGAGAATAAGGTTTGTGATTTTGGTATGCATATGTGGTTCTTGGTTTTAAGAACAAAAATTACTTTTGTTTTGAAATTGCAATTTGATTCATTCAAAAGTAGGAAAAAATGGGATCTTTGCAGTGAATTTGTCCTGTTTTGGTTCAGTGGTTTGGGCAATATGGACAAAAGTTACATTGGTTTTCAAATGGCATGCTTGATTCATTCAAAAGTAGAAAAAATTGGGATTTTTGCAGTGAATTTGTTCTGTTTTGGTTCAATGGTTTAGGCAAAAAACAAAGCTGCCTATTTGGTTCAATAGTTTGGGCAAAAAACAACACTGCCCTATTAAAGTGCCATGCTTGAATGATCCACTGTGTGTGTGTGTTCTGTGTTTTGTGTTTTATTTGGCTTCTGCTTTAATTAGATTTCAATCTTTAGCTAAATAAAACAGAACATGAATAGATTGTTAATGGATTTACTATGCTTGGGAATTTCAGGAATTTGGATCGTTGGAGGGAGAAGTTGGTCCCTTGGCATTTTGAGGTGTATAGTTATATGCCCTTGGCATTTTAATGCAATTGAAAATGCATTACGGAATCAGAACGCGCTGTTGCGCGTGGGCAATTTTCTAGTTATAACCTAAATAAGCCCTTTTCTCAAATTCAAAACCAAATATAAGTTTCAGAAGTTATATTTTGGAGCACCAATGTAACACGAAATATAAAATTTTCCTTCTACAATGCAAGGTTTGAACTTTGAACTTAAAATTCAAATTTGAGTATGTGTAAATTGGAGGAAAAATGTGAAAACTCAATCATTTTTTTTGATCCACATGTGCGAATATGTATTTTAAGGTTAATATGTTCTGTAGGATTAGGAAAGTCAAGAAGAATAAACTAAACATTTCTTTGCCCAAACACATAGTGATAAGAACTTGGAAACAATGTGATCCAAACAAACCAGCGTAGAAAAGGTAAGCCGAGAAAGACTTGAAAAACAGACAATTAATTTACAGCCATGGTTGTAAAATCAGTGCAATATATGACACATATACTTGGCCAACTGCTCTCTTAGCCAGAAGTGAACCATTTGCGGAATCTGTGGTCTGATATAGGCTGGGAAACTTTGCAACAAATGCTTGTAGGTCTTCTCTATGGCATTATGAAATTCTCAATTTTCATCTTATCGCTATGTCATCAATCCTCAATTGTTGCGTCGTCGAAATTTATTGTTTGATCAATTTAATAATTTGAAAATGACATTTGACAATTCGGTTGGAGAAGTATAAAATTTGACATAAGGCTTCAAATTGTCACTTCAACCATGAATTGTAATTTAACATTTCCTTTGAAGATGGTCTAATGGTCCATTTTTTTTTTTCAAGTCCAACAATAAAAAAAATCCAACAATTGAAATTTAAATCTAATGATCATAATAAAATAACAAATTTAAAATAGATCCACTTTAAAAAATTATTCCAATCCCATCACCCGGACAAGGCGTATAGTTTTAGCTTATATGAACTATCATTTATGTTTTTAATTACTATTCAAGTTTTCAATTTATCTTATGAACTATCATTTATATTGAAGTTTAGTTGATTGAATGGTTGGTTGGCGTGATACGTTTGGTTTTAAAAAAAAAAAATCAAAATATAATTTTTTTAGGTTAAAACATCTGTAAAATTAAATTATGATAACATAAAAAGTTATTGAAAATGTTCACAAAGCTAAATTTTATCTCTTAGTGAACCTGAATATTTGAGTTTGGGTCTAAAAGTTTGAGTTGGCCTTATCATGGACTTACACGTAAAAAGCCTAATAAATTTTGACCTAGAAACAAATGGATATTGAAAATGTAATGCCAACTACTTTATTGATAACATTGAATTTTTTTTAGTACATTGATAACACTGAATTTGATCAAGTAGAAATACAATACAAAGCAAACTTAGAACCTCACTATTGTACGTAACAACATATACTGAAGCACCAGAAATCTTCGACAAAAAAAAAAAAAAAAAAAAAAAAAAAATGGAAGCACCAGAAGAAATCATATAAAAACAAGACATTGGCCTTCAAGGCCCAAACACTTTTTTAACCGCTAGATGCATCAAGCTAGGTTCTGCGTCCCCTCCTCGCCCTTGTGGTTGTTGGCTTCCTCCTGCTGAATTTCTCCGCAAACCATTCATGCTTCTTGTCTGCCAACGTGTTTCCAGCAACCACTCCCACTATTAGTCCGCTAACAACTCCCGGCAAGACTACATACCAGTCAAACTCAAATGGAAATCCAGCCTCTTCATCTTCTTCAAAGCTTGATGGTGGCGCCAGCCTCGAGCTCTCATAACCCTCACATTTCTTGGACAAAGGCTTTCCACACAAACCTGAGTTTCCTTGGTATGAATCTTCTAGAAATGTACCGAATTGTTGGCCAAGTGGTATAGGTCCCCAAAGATGGTTATGCGACACATTGAAGTACTCAAGGAAAGTGAGTTGTGCCAAGCTACTGGGGATCCTTCCGGAGAGCTTGTTTTGAGAGAGATCCAACGATTCAAGAGCTGTCAAGTTCCCTAAAGATGAGGGGATGTGACCAGAGAAAGCGTTGTTGGAGAGGTTTAGCAACTGAAGTTCTCTTAGACTCCCAATGATACTTGCTGGAATCTCTCCTTCAAATCTATTACTTGAGAAATCTATGAGTCTCAAATCATAAGGGGTCCGATAATATGTCAACTTAACACCTTTTACAGGAATTATCATATCGTATGAAAATTGATAGTAATTTCCATATTTATTTGTGCTGACGTTCGATGAGACTTCAAAGTACCGACTTCCATCGTTTACGACAACATATTTCATGAAATTCCAGTTCTCTATGTACTTAGAAGGGAACATACCTGAAAACAGATTGTTGGATAAATCAATGATGCACAAGTTTGGGAACTCATGATTAGTTTGAGGCTTCCCAATTATCCCATGAAATGCATTCGACCCCAAAATGAGACCCCTCAATACTGGAAGTACCCCTAACCAAGAAGGGAAGATGTCACTGATCTGATTGTTGCCAATGTCGAGAAACTCTAACCGAGTGCAATCGGCCATTGATCTTGGTAGCTTCCCCTGTAACCGATTGTAACCCAACAAAACCAATTTCAAACTATTTTTGTTAGCACAAAATGGAGGAATATTGCCATGGAAAGAATTATAAGTCAAGGCCAGCATTTCCAAGCTACTGGACTTCCCCAAACACCGTGGAAGCATGCCACTCAGGCTGTTGTTGCCCAAATTAAGAACTTGAAGATAATTCAAGTTGCAGAACAATGGTGAAACTTCTCCACTATAATTATTGTTGCCGACACTGTAAGATATGATAGATTGTGGTGGAATTGGCAATGACCCTTGTAACCGATTAGTGTCAAGACTAAAAAGCTGCAGATTTTTCCATGGAAGAGTGACTGGATTTTCTTCAAGGCCTGTTAATAAGTTATAATCGAGGTTGAGATTGACCAAGGTTTCTCTAGTTGCATTCCAGAGCCATTTTGGTATTTGGCCATGAATATTGTTATCATAAAGGTCTAGGGCTCCCAATTCGTATTGATTTTTCAAAAATTCTGGAAACTCTGTCAAGTTGCATTCAGCCAACTTTAGAACTTCGAACTTTGGAAGAGTAGCACTCGAACTAGATTTGACACGCACGGATAACTTGTTGTCAGATAAACCAAGTTTCTTCAACTTTTTGAGGTTGGAAAACTCATCAAACTCAACTAATCCACTTAAATTATTAGAGGAAAGGCCAAGAAATTCAAGATTTCTGAGGTGGAAAAGCGATTTAGGAATTACTCCCTGCAAATCGTTGAAGGTGAGCCGCAGAAAAGTTAATTGGGTCAACTCTAATGCGAACCAAGATGGGATTTCACCAGTTATTGAATTGTCAAACAAGTCTAGAAACGCAAGTTGGGTCAGGTTAGCCACAAAACATGGGAAATTCCCCTGTAAGTTAATATCCGAAAGATCCAAGTAGTTGAGCTTGGTTAATTTTCCAAAACAAGACAAGGAATCAGGAACTAAGAATTGGCCTGCAGAAACGTCATGAAATGAAGCCATCTCAAGGAAACTGAGCTGGGTAAGGTTTCCAAATGAAGATGGAACATGGGAATCAAAACCACAATATGAGATATCAAAGTAATTTAAGGAATGAAGGTTTCCGATAGAACTAGGAAGTTCACCAGAGAAATTTGTCCATGAAACATCCAATGTTTTGAAGGAATTGGTCCTGTTAAAAGTAGGAAAATAACCATTTAGGTTTGTATTTGAGTATAATATAAGCTCTTCTAGGTTTGGTAGGTGGAAAATGCCAACTGGGAATTCCCCATTCAACCCACAGTAGCTTAGATTGAGAGATGTGAGAGAAGATGCATTGACCAAGATATCAGGCACAGTAGAGTATATGCCTACATCATTAAGATGAAGTTGTTTTATGCTGGTCAAGTTTTGGATTAGGATTCTCATGTTGGACTTCCTAAGCTCCAAACCATTATTTTGATACAGATCAAGGGTAGACAGTTTGGATAGCTTTGAAATTTCAAATGGAATTTGACCAGAAAATGCAGACAGTGAAAGGTTGAGATATGATATACTCGAAAGGTCATGGCCCAATCTCGATGGTACTTCAGAGTAATTGAAGTTGTTATCTGAGAGGTCAAGCATCTGCAAGTGAACAAGTCGGAAAAGGGTGCTGTTGGAATTGATAGAACCATAGAGACAACTGCTCTTGAGGTCAAGGCCAATGACACGGCCAGACTCCGCATGACACTTAACACCATCCCACAAACAACAATTACTCTGATTCTGATCTCCTTCTTGAGCCCAAGATGCAACCTTCGGATAAGCAAAAGGAGATGAAGAAGCTGACTTGTCTATCGTAAAGCTTTCCTTGAATTGTAACAAGAATGATTGCTCGTCAACATGGCAAAGTGTCTGTGTCTGAGTCTGCACAAATGAAAAATAGTGAGTAGCATTGAGTAATAGCAAAAGAAGACAATGCAAACAGGTAAACTTGGACAACCAAGATTCCATTTTCATGGCAGTGTGTTTTTCTGGTTATAGGAAATATTGTTTTATGGCTCTCGAATAATTAAGAGTGGAGAAGTTAACTCCTTTTATAGACACAACCCATGCAAAGCATAAATAAATAAAAAAGCATGAGTCAATTGACGAGTGGGTGGTGAATTGATGTCTCGATCAATTGAAGACTTGGAAGTCATGAATTCTTTTTCAAGATTCTTGGAAATATTTTGACTCAGAGTAAGTACTGGTTTGGTAGTGAGGTACTTTTATAAAAAAAGTGGGTATAAAAAAAAGCTGAGCTCAAAAAGGTGTTTGGTAAACACTTAAAAACAACTTATTTTCACAGTTTTGGGTGAAAAAAAAGCTGAAAACGTGAAGCAGCAAAAATGAGCTTATTCTCATAGCACATCAATTTTTTTTATTTTTTAAAGCACAACAATACCAAACCAGCCTTGAGTCGTTTGGATGTAACAACTCTAGCTAGCCTAGCCAATATAGGAAAGTTTTGAGAATGGGAGAATTAGTGCCACGCTAGAACATGTAACTCTTGAAGGTAGAATATATATTACTCATTAAAGAAACTTATCCATTTCAATCAATCCACCCAAAAAATGGGAGAATTAGTGCCACGCCCTGATCTTGAGAATCCTCTAGAAACATGCTAACATTTGGAACATCAAAACATGATGGGAAAATCAATAAACAAGGCACCACAAAGTCACATTAGATAATAGTCAAGGGCGTATAATTTGGTTGAAGCTTCGTCCAACTTGTGTCTCAATTGTTCATGAATGTAACTATAACAAACACCGTCAAACACTTTGTGGTAATAGTCAAAGGCGTATAATTTGGTTCAAGACTATAAGCCTTAATCAATTAGTAGCAAAAATATGGTTTCACACTAATCTCATGACGAGAATGTTTGCGGTGACAGTGAAAGAGTGTAATTTGGTTCAAGACTTTAAGCCTTAAAAGTGGATCCATGCATAAGACTAGAAGGGAGATGGAAGAGGCGGGGGAAAGGAGGTAGTAGGGACCCGCCGACTGGTGAGAGCTTCGACTACTGTTTTAATTTTTAATTTTTTTTATTATAAAAAAAATTTCAGTAAGCCCATATCAATTCCAGAACATTTTAAGTTTAAAACCGAAATTAGGCATAATCAAAGATGGACCATTTCATCAGCATATGTGAAAGGTCTCAAGACATACCAAGAAAAAGGTAGGCAACAAAAAGAAATTAAACGCAGAAACTCAACAAAATAAACAATTTAGAGGTTAAGCATCTAAGGTACAAGCTTAAAGATCATAGAAAATAAGAACTTACAGAGATTATCAGGCAATTTCTGGTTTTTGAATTTGGGATTAAATGATTCAAATAAGCACTTGAAAGAGTGATTGATAACAAAAATCTGAAGTCAACACAACATGCAGTCATCTACAGAGCTCAAATACACATTCACTAAACATAGTCCACCATCAATCCACACACATATTTGGTTAAAGGATAAAAGTAAGTTTAACCTGTTGTGCCACCACAGCATCTTGAGGATCATCCGTGAGGAGCAGAAAGCAAAGTTTGTACAAAAAGAAGTGTTGTTTTCAATGTTAGGGTGCCTTCAACATATGAGATACATGCACCCAAAAAACATTATTAGTGATCCTTATGGATATTGTTTCTCTGAGTATTCCAATTCAGCGGCACTTGGCTGTTTCTCTTACTCTATGAACTGTTTTTTCCTTAAAGCAAATTCTGCTGATAAATAGTTTATTCACAAAAATTATGAAATACAATTGTACATTAAGTGCTAATAATTTTCATAAATTGGCTAGTTAAATTTCCTCACAACTTGAGTGATGTCTAAAATAAATGATGGATGTGGTTATAGTTTACAAGTTTCACCTTTACATTTACCCACGATTTAAGTGGTATATTTAAACTCCAAACGATGCATAGGTTATCAAGTAGTTACATCATTATTTTAAAAATTCACATCCAATAAGAGTATAAATACATCTAATTGGTAATATCTTGAGAAAGAGATACCTGGCAATGGGTCGACTTGCAATGAACTAAAGAACTCGACTTTTTCTTATGATTACATCACCACCTTCAAGAAATACATTAATCAGTAAAATCAAAAGCGACAATACAAAAGAAAATCCCAAGTAAAGTTCTCATTAACAGTGAAATTATATTGCACTAAAAGATTTAGAGATAAGGAGATAACGATTTAAACAATATTATCTCAATCATCGTTCTGATAAAGAGAATATGTTACTTGTCCAAAACTACCAATCAGACCACGGATCAAAACTAACTGTCAAAACCTTTCATAATAGAATTATTGTTCTTTCTTAAGATTCCAAATACTTGGACACACAATCCTTTTATAGTTTTTATGGATACTTGACCCTCATCAGTCTTATATACTCCCCTCGTGGCCATGAGACTTTTTTATGAGAGCATTAGACAGAAGGGCATGCTTTGAGTATTCAAAATTTTTCAATTTCTCAGTTTTCTCTAAACCTCGTGATATGCCAATAATAGTTAAAGATGAATGAACAAAATAAAGAAAAAGGTTAAAACCAAAGGAGAACTGAAATAGAGAAAGGAAGAAAGAAAACCATAAATGGAACCCAAACGCAAAGAGAGAGAGAGAGAGTGAGTGAGAGAGAGAGAGAGAGAGAGAGATAAACCCAAAAGCTTAACACAATCTCATTTGCATACCATTTGACCACATTAAGAAACCCATAAAGCATAAAAATTTAGAAGCAGAAAAGAAAAGGTTCGTAATTGCCATTGGAAATGCATAATGTACATATGGAAACCAAATTGAATTATTATGCCCTTTCTCCTCCTCTCCTCCTTCCTCCATATACTGGTAGTTACAGTCAATCCATTTAATTTATTCTCAACTTCATCAAAACAACCAAGAAGTATAAAACAACAAGGTTAATTCTCACTTTCTTTAATCAAAATGAATTCTACTTCTTCTCATCTATTTGCACATCCCTTCAGCACTCTCAATTGATAGTAAAACAGAAAACAAATTGTTGCAAGAAAGAAGAGATTGGGGCAAGGTTTGCACATCCCTTCAGCACTTCTTCTTTTGTTTACAATGTAAGCACTTTCTTTAAGGGAAATGGTACTGAATGTTTACAAAGGGAATCAATACTACACAAGAACATGTAGCAGAGCTTCTAAAAATTACAAAGGATAGCTTTGTTGCAAAAGGAATGTAAAGGAAATGACAGGAAATAATAGAGCCTTTTGGGAAGTCTTGCTGTTTTGTTAAGAGAGTTGAGTGTCCTTTTCACTTGCTTTTCTTGCTGCTTTTATAGACTTCTTAGTTCGATTGTCCAAGTTTTCCCTTTCTAGCAAAATTTCAATCCCGCATGACTGTCTTCGCATGGGGTGAATCACCTTAGATCCTTCATTATTTACCAATTTTGCCATTGAAAAGGTGCCTTTTTGCTAAGACCTTACTGTTCATCGTACATCGTGTGATTAATTTTTGTAAGGTACTGTTTGTATTTAATTTTAAATAAAAATATTTAAAATGATTTCTGACTGCACGATATATGATGAATGGACACGATTAACAGATACCCGGGATCTTCACAAAGAGGATTCGGATTCTTAGCTGCCCTGCACCATCATTTTAATATTATGTGGGCCGCCGCTTCACCAAAGCAGTCACTAGCCCAAAACAAATGCATTGCACAACTGGGCTTCCTTTGAATTAAGCCCAAGATTAATTATAAACCCAAACACTTGCCAGAGAGATGGACACAGAAGGGGATTGAGAGAGAGCGCCCGCAGAGACAGGAAGGCCGGAAATTGAGAAAGAAGGCCATGCTTGCAGAGAGCGACTGAGATTTGAAATCCATGCCTGCCTCAGCTGATTACAAAGGTGAGAAGTCGTTTTCAAATCTTTGTGCTTCAGGGTTATGTTTACGAACTCTATTTAGTTCATAGAGCTTCAGATTCGAAATTGTAATTGTGGTCAGCAAGAATTCGAAAAATACTTGAGCGATGCAGATGTCTAAGACGTAGCCATGGATGCAGATGCATATGGCCATTCCATGGCTGCTGCTGGAAAGAATCAAATGGAAAGTTAAAAAAATATTTTGTTCCCAACCCCAAGATCAAGTTTGATTGGCCAAGACAGCTTGGTCCGACGGATCCTGAGAGAACGATCCGGAGAGCAATCGAACATGCAAAGGTAGTGATTGAAGGTTTAAGAAGTAAAGTTGTTTCAGTATTAGCGCTGTGGGGTTGTGTTGGGCCGGTGAGTTCATTTTCCTATGTCATGGACCATTGTTTTTTGTTGGGATTTCTTTGTTCGCTTGAAAAGAGTCATAATCTAACCATTTGTAATGTGTGTACATCAATCAATTAATGGAAAATAATCTATCTTCTAAGTTTCTTAAACATTGCCTCGGAAATTTACATTCGCATCCACGTTTAATGTAGTTATATGGGTTACATTGTCTCCATCTACAACCTCCCGAGCTTCTATTCTCTCTCTCTCTCTCTCTCTCTCTCTCTCTCTCTCTCTCTCATGTCATATGCCCGCCATAGTTATTAACTTTCTTGCTTACAACTAAATTGTCAAATACTCTGAAATCATACTATATTTCAGAGCCTTAAACTCCATAGATCAAAATTCCAACATCAGAAAAAAAAATCACACGTAAAGATGGAGGAAGGCAAAGACAGGACAGACGGGGGTTTGGGGCACAAAGGGGATCTTTATACACATCACATACACTTATCCACACAGAGTACACACACTTACCTACACTTACACATTTTATATACATACAGAGTACACACACATGCAGTGTCACACAAACACTGTCATACACTTATGCACACACAACACATACAATATATACTCACACGCTTACACCTTTTTTTATATCTAACGAAGGACATGACACAGGATCGAGCACAATGGCGTTCTAAGATTCATATAGCCGATCCCACTCAGTGACTTGGATTTTCCAAGTCTCCAACCGAGAAGTTTTCCTCACTCGGGAAATTAAGGGAACACTACCCCAACCCACATGCTCCACTCAGAAAGCTTCAACATACAAGCTTCAACAAAAGAAAATTCAAAGACCTTAGCGAAGAAGGCTTTGGTGTATTTAACACAATACGTTGAAATGAAGGAAAGCTTATTTATTGATATCCCCGATAAGCTACAAATATGTACATATACATGAGTCAAAATAAACACACAAGAGGGAGCCTTCACAAAGGTTGCTTAGGAGAAGTCTCAGCTAGGTAGAGCCTCAGAAAGAGAAGGCACCGGAGGGGGATCATTTGGAGCCTCAGTACTGGACAGAACCCTAGAAGGAGGAGGCATCAGAGGTTGATCATTCGGAGCTTCATTACGCGGTACAGCCCCAGAAGACGAAGGCAATAAATGCCTTTGGAACAAACCCACAAATCTCTGATGATCAAGTAAAACCTGACCATCAGTTTCCTTCATTTGGTCAAGCTTCCTCTTCATGTTTGTAGCATAGTCATGTGCGAGCCGGTGCAACTGTTTATTCTCATGCTTGAGCCCTCTAATCTCCTGTTTGAGACTCATCACTTCAGCCGCCAATGATTCAACTTGGCGGGTTCGAGCAAATAGGCGTTGGGCCATATTAGACACAGAACCTGCACACTGAACACTGAGAGCCAGCGAATCCTTAACAGCTAACTCATCAGACCGTTTGGAAAGTAGTCTGTTATCTTTGGGAGTGAGAAGGTTCCTGGCCACCACCGCAGCGGTCATATCATTCTTCATCACGGAATCCCCAACGGTAAGAGGACCAGTAGGGGAGACGAAGGATGGGCGCCATATGTTGTCTGGAGAAGGCGGGGCTGCCTCTTCAACAAGGTTCAAGTCAAAACGACGGTCGGAGGGGCCAGACATTTTCAAAGGTGTTGAAGAGAGAAGAGGTCGGACAAATCAAGATCTTAGAAGTGCAAGAATGAAGCTTCTACTGGTGGAGATTCAAGTGTGCTTTGGAACTTAAAGCCAGCCCCTATAAAAATCTGCACTCGACGGAGCTTCAGAAATCGAAGAGGCGCCAGCTCAGAAATCGAAGAGGCGTTTGCTTTCTCAAAAGTTGGGCTGCTCAAAGACCACGAAGGCCGATCTCAGAAATCGAAGAGGCGCTCGCTTTCTCAAAAGCTGGGCTCCCCAGAGACCACGAGGGCCGATCTCAGAAATCGAAGAGGCAGGCACCTACTTTTCCAGCCTTGTCAGCACCTGTCACACGCACACTCAGCTTTGCGGAAATTATGGGCATTCTGTCGAAGACTTCTGGGGAAGTAGAAAACACATGAATCTTACTGTTCAATCACCCACTTCCCACACGCAACAATAGCTCATGGGTACCACAGATAATTTTGCCAAAGTTCTCTGCCAAAGTTGAGCACGTGAAGCTTGCAGCTCCCACTACATCGCTCTGACCAAGAAGGGTAAAAGAATAGCAAAGAAACAGCACTAACAAAGTTTAGACCCATAAATTTTGAAGGTCTAGCTACCATATTATTACCCACAAGGGTAAAGGAACAGTACCACTGCTGGATAATTGGAAAGTCCCTGTGTGTCAACCTCTGTGCTTCGTGGCAAGGTAGACTAGCAAACATGCCCAACCTTTACTCACATTCGAGAAAACACTCCCAATAAGATTGCTTGCTCCAAAATCGAAGAGGCACCGTCCTCCGAATCTCGAGAGCCAGACTCCCAACATGACTACTTTCTTAAAAATCGAAGAGAGGGTAAAGGAACAGTACCATTGCTGGATAATTGGAAAGTCCCTGTGTGTCAACCTCTGTGCTTCGTGGCAAGGTAGACTAGCAAACATGCCCAACCTTTACTCACATTCGAGAAAACACTCCCAACAAGATTGCTTGCTCCAAAATCGAAGAGGCACCGCCCTCCGAATCTCGAGAGCCAGACTCTCAACATGATTACTTTCTCAAAAATCGAAGAGACACTACTCCCCGAATCTTCGAGAGCCAAACCCCCAGCATGATTGCTTTCTCAAAAATCGATGAGGCATCGTTCTCCGAATCAATCGAAGAGGGGCTCGCTTTCTCAAAAGCTGGGCTGCTCAGAGACCACGAGGGCCGATCTCAGAAATCGAAGAGGCACCTACTTTTCTAGCCTTGTCAGCACCTGTCACACGCACACTCAGCTTTGCAGAAATTATGGGCATTCTGTCGAAGACTTTTGGTGAAGTAGAAAGCACATGAATCTTACTGTTCAATCACCCACTTCCCACACGCAACAATAGCTCATGGGTACCACAGATAACTTTGCCAAAGTTCTCTGCCAAAGTTGAGCACGTGAAGCTTGCAGCTCCCACTACATCGCTCTGACCAAGAAAGGTAAAAGAATAGCAAAGAAACACCACTAACAAAGTTTAGACACATAAATTTTGAAGGTCTAGCTACCATATTATTACCCACAAGGGTAAAGGAACAGTACCACTGCTGGATAATTGGAAAGTCCCTGTGTGTCAACCTCTGTGCTTCGTGGCAAGGTAGACTAGCAAACATGCCCAACCTTTACTCACATTCGAGAAAACACTCCCAACAAGATTGCTTGCTCCAAAATCGAAGAGGCACCGTCCTCCGAATCTCGAGAGCCAGACTCCCAACATGACTACTTTCTCAAAAGCGAAGAGAGGGTAAAGGAACAGTACCATTGCTGGATAATTGGAAAGTCCCTGTGTGTCAACCTTTGTGCTTCGTGGCAAGGTAGACTAGCAAACATGCCCAACCTTTACTCACATTCGAGACAACACTCCCAACAGGATTGCTTGCCCCAAAATCGAAGAGGCACCGCCCTCCGAATCTCGAGAGCCAGACTCCCAACATGATTACTTCCTCAAAAATCGAAGAGACACTGCTCTCCGAATCTCGAGAGCCAGACCCCCAGCATGATTGCTTTCTCAAAAATCGAAGAGGCATCGTTCTCCGAATCTCGAGAGCCAGATACCACAGACCACTTTTTCAAAGTGCTCTGACAGAGTTAAAACATGTGAAACTGGCAGCTCCCACTACCGTGCTATGACCAAGCAGGGTAAAGGAATAGCATTACTACTTGTTGTTAGGGAGACTCCTATATATGTCGACCTCCATCCCCAACGGACAGGCAGACCTGCAAAAATGCTCAACCCTTCATCATATCTGAGAGGGCACTCCCAACGAAGCCTTTCGAAATATTCAGCTTTCTTTCCCCCCGATAATACCTCTGCAAACAAGCTATACTAGAGCAAGAATATCTCATATCATCAGGGTTAAAAGCAAGAGTATCCCATATCATGCTTTTTCCCTGTCTTTTCCTTTGGCCTTGTTTTTACCTGCAAGACAAGGAGAAAGAGAGGAATCAGTCAGCACTTGGAATCAAGCTTCCAGCCAGGAACTGACTGCCTGGAACCCCTTACCTGATTACTTACCTGGCATTGCTCTCGAGTACTCATCTTCAACATCTTATGTTTCCAGGGAAGATTCCGCATCTGCTTGAGGAACAGATAGGGCAAGTGCGAAGGATACAAGGAAGCATGTGGAGACAAGCGTAACAACACACGTGCCGATACATCCATTACTCTGTCAAAAGCAAAAGTATCACATATCAGCAGGGTGGAACGTACTCTAGATTTGATGGACTTGTTTTGACCCTCAAATTCTTCAGTCGGCCTTATACTCTGGAGGAAACCAGAAAACCCTCCAGCTTAGTTCAAGAATAAGCCTGTGGAAAGTTACTTCTTCAAAAGCAAAAGTATCTCATATCATCTCTTCTCATTTTTCTTCTCTTTATCCTTCATGCTGCTGCAAGATGGGGAGAAGGTGAACAATCAGTCGGAGCTCTGATTGCTTACCTTGTCTGTCACCTCTTTCAGCAGACCCCCTAGCTCGGCGACTTGGGGACTCCTACTACATGGTTTGTATCGCGCTTGACCAAGCCTGAAACTACAAGTAAGCTTCAAGTGAAATTGATACATTACCTTGTGCATCTCCACCAGTTGAAGATACCACCCCTGGATGGAGGAAGAGTACTTCCAGAGAAGATGCCACATCTACCTATGAGACAGATAAGGCAAGTCAAGACGACACCACACTCCGATACTTAGAAGTTTCGTGATTACGAGATCATTCTCCCACAATATTTCCTAATGTCATTTTTACTAAATCATTCACTTGTACTCACTAAAGGAGAGCTTGAACCTATGTACTTGTGTAAACCCTTCACAATTAATGAGAACTCTTCTATTCCGTGGACGTAGCCAATCTGGGTGAACCACGTACATCTTGTGTTTGCTTTTCTATCTCTATCCATTTATATACTTATCCACACTAATGACCGGAGCAATCTAGCGAAGATCACAAAAAGCGACCGTTTTCGCTACCTAGGATCTATCTTGCAAGAGAACGGAGAATTAGATGGAGATCTCAAACATGGAATACGAGCTGGATGGATGAAGTGTAAGAGTGCATCCGGCGTGTTGTGTGACCGTCGTAGGCCACTGAAGCTCAAGGGAAAATTTTATAGGACGGCAATAAGGCCAGCAATGTTGTATGGCACAGAATGTTGGGCGGTGAAGCATCAACACGTACACAAAATGGGTGTAGCGGAGATGAGGATGCTTCGTGGGATGTGTGGGCACACGAGAAAGGATAAGATTGGGAATGAGGATATCCGAGGTAAAGTAGGAGTAGCCGAAATTGTAGGAAAGATGAGAGAAAATCGGCTCCGGTGATTTGGACATGTGCAAAGAAGGCCGACTGACGCTCCGGTTCGAAGATGTGACTACGGGACAGAGGTTCAGGGCCGAAGGGGTAGAGGAAGACCTAGGAAAACTTTGGAAGAGACTCTAAGAAAAGACTTAGAGTACTTGGATCTAACGGAGGACATGACACAAAACCGAGCGCAATGGCGTTCTAGGATTCATATAGCCGACCCCACTTAGTGGGAAAAGGCTTTGTTGTTGTTGTTGTTGTTGTTGTTGCTTACACCTTTTTTTATCGCTTGGAAGATATTGTTGTTTTTCCTCGGCAATACAATATACACTCACACACTTATGCAGCACATACACTCACACATGCAGTACACACATTGTTGTTTTTCCTTATTTGATTATTGGGATGCCAAACTTTAAGAATTTGTGTTTAATTTGATTCTTTGGTATACTCAGTTAATTAGCTAAGAATTGGTTTACATTTAGATTATATATATATGATTTTGGACTGTAGTTTTTCTCTAACTGAATTGGTTTATCAGCTGCTCACTTACTGTTTTTGCCACAGATACCATGTCGAGAATGATGCTTGGATCTAGGCCTGCACCACCGCATTTGGTCAACCCGCAGATGTGCCCTTGCCTATTGACGGAAATCGAAACAGCCGAGTTCATTTGTGATTCCTCTTCTGAAGTGGCATCCACAGTATAGTGCCTTACCTCTGAAAAACATATGCACATGATTCAGTACAGGGCAACAAAGCATTTGCAATTCGCTAAGGGACAGAAGAGATGGTTAAATTTTGTCACCTTTGTTAATGTAACTATGACAGGGACCTTAGATGCGTCAAATTGCAGAAATTCCTCATCGCTTACATCAACCTCTGGTTGCTCATCGCCTGATGCACCAGCTGCAACATTTACTTTTGGGATGCCTGTATCGCTCAGAGCGGCCTTTGGGAACATCAATTTCTTTTCCTTTCGTTTTTTCACTTTATTTGGAAACAACAATTAAGTGCACCTTAACTGTTTATCAATTGCCACCACCTCCTCATCTGGGACGCAGGCAGAAGCTCTGCTAACCTGGAAGAACAGCTTCGACTTCGGTGATTGACCTTCTTCTCTCGATTCATGGTCCCTCACCAACCTCAACAACCTCTGCAACTGGACTGCCATTGTTTGAAACCGGCGACCGCAATACCAAAACAGTTTCCAAAATAGATCTCTCCAACTTGCAGATCACAGCCACACTAACCCACTTCAACTTCACCCCATTTCTTAATCTCACTCAGTTCTACCTCCATCAAAACAGTTTCCGAGGGCCTATGCCATCTGCCATTGGCAACCTCTCTAGGCTGACAATCTTGGACTTGGGCAACAATTTATATTCGTTCGTGGTTTTTTTTTTTGTTGGAGTGAAAAGCTAAAAACAGAAAAATGTATGTAGTTGGAATTCTTTCCGATTTTGTTTTCGGTGTATGAGTTATGAATTTCCATGTTTTCGGTACTTATATGTAGCTGATTGCTTTCCTCGATTTTTATCCGTACCGCTTGGTTCAAAGAATGAAAACACGCATTCCTGCTTTGTGAACTCTGTTTCGTTATCTCTTTAATCCCTGCTTTGCAATCTCCGTTGGTATTTCCACCAACCAATGAAATGCCCAGGAGGCCGCCCAGTGCAAGGTAGTACATAATAATGTGCAAGTAGGTAGTACATATATAAATTGCATATGCGTGTGCTATTGTTTATTGCATGCGGGTGTATGTTGTTTATTACATATATAAGTTAACGGATCTCCGTTAACAATCACTTTATTGTAATTATTTATTGCATCCGTTGGTATTTCCACCAACCAATGAGGCCGCCTAGTGCAAGGTAACTTTTCTTTTTTAACTTTTCTGGGTGAAATGTCAATATGGGTTTGACCTAATTATTGCAATTGATAAATTATTGGTTTTGGTTGATGGTTTACCTTGCGCTGGGTTTTAGTTGATGGGTTTTTCTTATGGGTTTTGCTTGCATTTGGTTTTGGTTGACGGCAGTTATATTTGATCTCCGTTGCACACCTCGCCTTCTCATCACTGTCGCACACCTTACCAGAACTTGAATCAATGGTAACGTATAAATTGTATGGATTTCGCGCCTATTTTAATCTTCGTTAACGAAATTAGTGCTTAAGTTGAATAATTCATACTCTTTTGATATTGGGAATCAGGATCTGATTTCTCAGTCCTATGCTTCTTTGTTGTATAAGATGAGTTTGGTTATATTACTCAAAAACGGGATTTTTTTTTTCTTTTTAGTGAGAGAGTGAAAATCCCTAGCCTTTAGATTTTCAAGTATTTTGTCAGCAATAATAATTTGTTTTTGCAGCTTTATATGTGTGTCTGTCTCGAGGATCTCTTAATTTGCTTATGTAGCTTTTGTAATATGATGATCTCTTAATTTACTTTTGCATATCTTCTTTGCTTCCTCTGCTAGCTCTATATGTGATCCTATCTCCAAATAATTATTCCATATTTCCTATTTTTTATAGGAACCAAATCATTGAATACACATGGAAAATTAAAAGGGTTTTAGTTTTTGGATTGGTTTAAATTTTTTATTGTAATTGGTTGTATTGATGTCAAATATTTGATGGGAAGTTTGAAATGGAGAACTTGGTTGATTGGGACCAAGAGAATCCGACAGCTGCAGACTCTGATTTATTGGCTTAGAAATAGAGAAGTTATTTCTCGGTTCACTTCCACAGCGTAAACCAACTTCTCAGATCAGTTATCAGATATGAGGTTTCTTAGCTACCTCTTTTTTGTAATGAAACATTTGAATAGTACTCGCCGGGATATCCAATTAATTAGGTCATTTTTTGTTTAATTGGGATTCTTAAATTTGATATAGGGATTTTAATTTGATTGGGTTTTGGATTGCATTGTACATTGTTTCGGGTATCTTTAGCAAAATAGGATTTTTTGGGGGGATTCTAAAAGTTTAGTTGAACGCTAATATTAAATTTCTAACCCCTGTGGTGTCTCTCTCTATTTGAGTTTGAGTTGGGGATGGTGAACAATGAGCAGTTCAGAGATTTATCGCAGTGCAATTTGTCATTTCCACAGACCACCTATAATACTGGCTTACATTTTTCTTCTTTTTTCTTTGCCTATAGTAGTATTATTGTTTATTTCCAAGATCTGAGTTTGTCATTCAGAAGAGATGCTTCATTCAGAAAATTGAAATTTCCCAAATCTTTGTTAATAGTTGTATCCCTTGTAGAAGGATTTAATTTTCTTGGATGTCTACTTTTGAGCTTTAAGTTTTCCATGCATGCAGCATTACTAGACCAAAAAAAGCGCAGTGTCGTGGAGTAATTAGGATTGTTTCTGTTCCTTTTTTTTTATGTTGAATTGACAAGTGGTTTTAAAAAATGGATAATTTTTTTTACTAGGTTTAGCTTCTGTGTTTGGTTTGAGAGTAAATTCAGAGAGCTAAAAGGCAGTAAAGTTTGAATATTTACGTTAAATGTTGTTTTGGGTTTGGATTAATTTTGTTTGTTTGATATTAGAAATTGAGTGATAGGGAATTCACATTTTTCTCCCTTTTGAATAGCGTTTAACTCATTTCTCATTTTCTATTTGGTTTATGAGAAAATTGAGGGAAAAAAGGATAGAAGATTAATGAATTCATTGAATTGAGTGCTTTTAAGTCCATTTATGATTGAAGTTATTCCCTTTGCTTTCATTTTTGTTTTTGTTCTTTTGGGTTTCGAGCACGTTGAGGATGGTAAAATCAATTATTTTGATTTTGGAAGTCTACTTTGTTTTTCAGCTTTAGTGCTTGAGAGAAGCGAAAATGTGATTTCATGTATGGTGGTTGTGGTTGTATTTGTCTGTTATTTGAAAGGAATTCAGACAGAAAGAGAAGGGAGAGGGTAGGTTTGTTGTCATTCTCAATCACTCCAAGACTTGAAGTCAAGTCGTCTCCCTCTGCAGTAAAATCTAAGTTTTGAGAGTTAAACCAGATGATGGGCAATTGATCATTACCACACACATTGCTGCATTCAAAATTATCCATCGTGCGTGCTGACAAAATTTAGGTTTCAACATTTGATATCTAAACTAAACTATTGCTTCTCTATGAAGCCTTGATAAATTTTTAAGCCATGAACTTCATTAGAAAAGTTCAGTGAAAAATATGAGTTGAATTACAAATAATCCTTCTGAACATAAATGTGCACTCAAATGTGTTGTGTTACACATAATTTACCGAATATTATCTCATGCCTTGTGACTTTCTTGTTTTTCCTTCTATCGTCTCATATTATTTAGCTATGCAATGTTGCTTGACGATCTATTTTCAATGTTATTAAACGGTTCATATTATTAAGCAATTATATCGTCATTTGAATTTTTTTTATTTGGAATTTGAACACAAGAGAGCAAATGTGTGCTTAACAAACTTAGAAATAACCCACATCTCCATCCCTATTGCAGAAGGAGAGTCCAATGGAAAAAGTTGCTTAGCTTCCTCAAACCCTTAACAATTAATTTACAGTCATAGTTGTAAAATCAGTGCAATATATGGCATATATACTTGGCCAATTGCTCTCTTAGCTAGAAGTGAACCATTGCGGAATATGTGGTCTGATATAGGCTGGGAAACTTAGCAACAAATGCTTGGTAGGTTTTCCTTATGACATTATGAAATTATCAATTTTCATCTTATGCTATGCCATCAATCTTCAATCGTTGTATTGTCTAAATTTAACGTTTAATCAGTTTATAATAAAGAAATATACTTTAGCTCAGTAACCTATAACTGCTTCAATAGCAGTATGGTCTTTATACAGTTTTATATACACCCGCATGCAATAAACAATAGCACACGCATGCAATAAATAATTACAATAAAGTGATTGTCTAGTTGTGAGATCATGCAATATTCTTCTGCCCATCTTCATCAGCATCTTCGACAGGACTTCATGGGTTTCATTTAGAATAGTCATTTCATCATGTCATTGTCAGCAGCACATGGCTTATCAACACATGGCATGTCAGCAGCACATGGCTTATCACGGCCCCTCAAGCTGAGTGGGCAGGAACGGACAGGAAGCTTGGAAACCAGAAACAAAAACCGGGGAAATGACAAGCCTTTTGTGAGAAGATCAGCTAGTTGATCAGTGGAGGCAACATAACCGACAACAATTTCTTTTCGAGTGACTTTTTCCCGCACATAATGGTAATCAACCTCGACATGTCGCATCCGAGCTTGATAGACTAGATTAGAGGCAACAACGATAGCACTGATATTATCACACCAGAGACGTGGAGGAAGAAGATGAAGATGAAGATCACGAAAAATGTTTCGGAACCAAGAGAGAGTGGCGGAGGTGTAAGCAAGCTGACGGTATTCGGCCTCTGTGCTGGAGCGAGAGACTCCTCTTTGTTTCTTGGAACTCCACGAAATGAGATTACTATCGAGGAAAATACAGTAACCTCCAGTGGATCGTCGATCATCTAGATCCCCCGCGTAATCAGCATCAGCATACGCAGTGAGAGTGAGGGAACTAGTAGTGTAGACATGGGCATGATCATGTGTTGCTTTTAAGTATCGAAGAATACGTTTGACAGCAGCCCAATGTGTGGTTGTCGGTGAATGCATATATTGACAAACTTGGTTAACCGCGAAAGCAATGTCAGGACGTGTGAAGAGAAGGTACTGAAGAGCACCAACAACACTTCTAAATTCAGTGGCATCTGAAAGAGGTTCCCCTTCATGAAGACTAAGACGACGACCGGCAGTAGCAAGTGTTGAAGTTGGCTTGCAGTCGGTCATCTTGGTGCGACGAAGGAGATCCACAATGTATTTGGATTGAGAAAGGTACATGCCAGTAGGTGTACGAGTGACTTCCATGCCAAGGAAAAATTTAAGGGGCCCAAGATCTTTCATAAAGAATAATAGGCCAAGCTGAGCAATGAGATGTGAAATGTGAGCTGCATCATTCCGAGTGACTAAAATGTCATCTACATAAATCAAAAGATAAATAATAGTGGCACCATTGAAATATGTAAACAGGGAGGAGTCGATAGTGGAAGCAAGGAAACCTAAGTCCTCCAAGTGATGAGAAAAACACTGAAACCATGCCCGGGGTGCTTGTTTAAGGCCGTATAAAGAACGACGAAGCTTGCAAACATGAGTAGGATATTGAGGGTCCACAAAGCCTGATGGTTGTCTCATAAAAACGTCTTCAGCCAGTGTGCCATGGAGAAAGGCATTTTGGACGTCAAGTTGACGAATAGGCCAGTGAAAGTGAAGAGCAACGGACAGTATGAGGCGAATGGTGGCATGAGTCACAACTGGACTAAAAGTTTCCCCATAATCAAGACCTTCATGTTGATGAAAACCATTGGCAACAAGACTGTGCTTTGAACCGTTCAATGGAACCATCAGACTTACGCTTGATGCGATACACCCATTTGTTTGGAAGAACATTGAAATGGGGCTGACAGGGAACAAGTGTCCAAGTACCTGTGCGTTGGAGTGCATTAAACTCCTCTGCCATTGCTTGCCTCCACTCGTGATATTTATTTGCTTGACTGAAACAAGTAGGTTCAACTAAATCATCAACAGTAATAGCAAGTAAAGCAAAGAGCTGATGGGTGTGGGACGTAAAGGGGATGGATCTGATATGGGAGTGGTGTTAGCAGGTAGTATATTGGGAGTAGGTTGGGAAGAAGAGGTTATAATAGGAGTAAGAGAAGTGATAGGATAGTGGGGCCCTAATTCTAACGTGGCAGGAAGTGCATCAGAGGAAGAAGAGGGGATAGTAGGAATGGAGTCTTTGTATGGAAAAGACTTTTCATCAAAAACAACATGGCGAGATAAAAATATGCGACCTGTAAAGGGATCTAAACAACGATATCCTTGTTGATTTAATGAATATCCAAGAAATATGCACTTTTTGGAACGAAATTGCAACTTGTTATTGTTATATGGACGTAAGTATGGAAAACATGCACAGCCAAATACTTTAAGAAAATCGAATTGAGGAGATTTTGAAAATAATTTGTAATAAGGAGAATCATTTTGTAAAACTTTTGTTGGCAACCGATTGATAAGGTAGTTAGCCGTATGAAAGGCTTCAACCCAAAAGGACGCAGGCAAAGATGCATGAGCAAGAAGAGTAAGTCCAATTTCGACCAAATGACGGTGTTTTCTTTCGGCTAAGCCATTTTGTTCCGGATGATGTGGGCAAGTGAAACGATGATGTATGCCACGAGTTGCCAAAAATTATTTAAAATGAGTATTGATATATTCGCCACCTCCATCTGTTTGAAATGATTTTATTGTTGTACTAAACATGTTTTCCACTAATTTTTTAAAAGTGACAAAAGTTGCAAAGACGTCAAATTTTAATTTTAAAGGATAAATCCAAGAATACCTAGAGAAATCATCAATAAAAATAACATAATATTTGAATCCATTAATAGAATGAGACGGAGACGTCCATACATCAGAGTGGATCAATTCTAAAGGAAATGACGACACAGAAGTAGACAATGAAAAAGGTAATTTATGACTCTTACCCAGTGGACATGAGTGACACACTTCACTGTTGACTTTACCAGAAATGGGCAATTTATTTCTAGTGACAAGAAGTTTCAAAATGGAACTAGATGGATGTCCTAAACGAGAATGCCAAATACTATCTGATACACGAGTACCGATGCATGCAAAAACGACATTATTGTTTGAGATGGAAAGTCTGGAAAAGGGATAGAAGCCATTCCTACTCTGGCCGTGCAAAAGGATCTTCCCCGTTTGCATGTCCTGAATATGATAAGAGGTAGGAGACAAAGTTAGAGAACACTTGTTATCTGTGGTAAAACGATTGATGGAGATGACATTAGTGGTAGCATTAGGGCAATAAAGAGTGTCTGATAATTTAAAGGTGTGATGAGGTGTTCGAATATAGGAATGGCCAACTTTTGAAATATGCAAACCTGTGCCACCAACTACTCCGTTCACATGATCAGTTCCATGATAGTCACGGGCAGTAGGGACTTGAGCTAAGTCGTTGGTGATGTGGGCGTTGGCACCAGAATCGAAGAGCCAGTCTTGAAGAGCAGGGGTACTGCGAGAGCCTGATGATGGAGCAGCTGCAGCAAAGGCTTGAAGACGAGAGCCAGGAACACATCCCTCATAGGCCATATTCAGACGGTTGAAACAGTCAATGGCAGCATGTCCGTGGCGTTGACAAATTTGGCATTGAACTCTCCCAGAAGAATAAAAAACATTACCTCCAGAACCACCATTGGAAGGTGCAGTACCAAGAACTCCATCATTGTTGGAGCGATGTGGAGGACCTGAGGGATGAGCAAAGCGTGGTCCTCCAGGTTTGTGGTAATGTCTAGTGTGGAAATTATGACCACCAGAAGAAGATCCACGTCCACCACGGTAGGAAGAGCCACGACCCCGGAAACCACCACCAGAGCGTCCTCCACGCTGAGCAGCAAGAATAGTCGGTGCAGCGTCGGAAGGAAGAATGGAGTGACCTTTTTGGCGTCGCTCTGCACTGAGAAGAAGAGCTTCTAAAGCAGCATATGAAATGGCTTCATCTCGAGCCTGTGCAGATGCCACAGTACTCTCATAAGCCGGGCCAACATTGTTAAGAACGATGGCCACCAAGTCCTCATCAGATATAGGAGAACCAGAGAGGGAGAGAGTATCGGCAATGCCATTGACACGATCCAAAAAATCAGCAATGGAAGTGTCACCACGATGAGTGTTCATTAACTCACTTCGGAGCTGAAGAAGACGACCGGTAGACTGAGAAGCATATCTGTCCCGAAGAGAGGTCCAGATAAAGTGGGAGCTCGTCTTACCAATGAGAATGGCAAGAATAGTAGGATGAACAGAACTATTTAACCAAGACATCACCATGGCGTCTTGTTGGATCCATGCCTCATAGGCCGAATTAGGTTCAGTAGTAGTGTTGCCTGCAGTGTCTTTGAGGAAGGCAGGAGGGCAAACACTGGTTCCATCGACAAAAGGGACCAAGTTCCGGCTCCGAAGAAGAGGCAGCATCTGTGCTTGCCATAGGGGATAGTTGGTACGGTCCAACTTGATAGTGAGGAAATTGGAGACATTGGGAAGAACTGGAGAAGAAATGGGGGGAGATGATTCATGTGCAGAGGCCATCGGGGAAAAAAAAAATTGGGTGTTTTGAGTACCATAAAGAAATATACTTTAGCTCAATAACCTATAACTGCTTCAATAGCAGTATGGTCTTTATACAGTTTTACATACACCCGCATGCAATAAACAATAGCACACGCATGCAATAAATAATTACAATAAAGTTGTGAGATCATGCAATATTCTTTTGCCCATCTTCATCAGCATCTTCGACAGGACTTCATGGGTTTCATTTATAATAGTCATTTCATCATGTCAGCAGCACATGGCTTATCAGCACATGGCTTATCATATAATAGTTGAAATTTTATTTATGACATTTTAGCCATTTTTATCAAGCCTCATGTGGAATTAAGGGTACTTTTGGAAAGGAAACTTCCTCATTAAGGTTGCCAAAAACCTTCTGGTAGGATTTGGGTGCATGCGCAGTAAAATTTTAGATTAAAATTCGTTTTTTTGGCATTTTTTATTTTTATTTTGATCTAATGGTCCATATTTTTAGTTCTTCAAAAACAACGATATAGAATAAAGATCCAACGGATGAAATTTAAATTCAAAGTCAAAATAATAAAATAAAACTTTAAGACGATCCACTTTAATAAATTATTTTCCAATCCCATCACCAGGACAAGGCGAATACTTTTAGCTTATATGAACTATTATTTATATTTTCAATTAGTGTTTAAGTTTTTAGTTTATGTTATGAATTATCATCGATATTTTGGTTGGTTGAGTGGTTGATTGGTGTGATTTGTTCGGTTTTAAATTTTTTGTCGAAATTTAAATTTTTTTATGTTAATATATTTGTAAAATTAAATTAAGATAACATAACTCAAAGTTACAAAAAAATCATTTCCCAAAAAAATAGGGTTAAAACAATTCCACAACAATTAACATATTTTAAGTCATGAAATTTAGGTCTTGAGGTTTGAGTAACATTCATTGTTCATAGACTTAAATTTTGTCTTTTAGTAAACTTAAATATTTGAGTTTGGGGTCACTCAGTACTACGGTATGGTGATATTCCTCTTCACTTAGAAGTGAGAGGTCTTAAGTTCGAATCTCGTAGATGGCGAATTCGATACCAAATTAGGTTGCTCATTGTGTAACTTAGCCGAACTCCCTCTCCCTCTAGTGTAAAATATCGATGTACTAAAAAAATACATTTGAATTTGGGTCCAAAATTTGAAGTTGGTCTTATCGAAAGTTTACACGTGAAAAGCCATAATAAATTATCTATACTAAGGCTCAATAAGGAAAATAAACAATATTTCTACGTACAGTGAAAGGACAAAAAAAGCCCCTGTTTCACTATCATTTTTCAGTGCTATTTTTTTAGCTGCATAGTAAGATGGCCAAAAAGGATCCCTTCCACCTAATCCTACTCATCAAATAATCCGAACCCTTAAAATTTGATCCAACGGTTAAAATTATTATAAATTTTAAAGTGGGCCTATGTTTTTAGCCGTTGGATCAAATTTCAAGTGCTTAGATTGTTTAATGAGGATGATTAGGTGGAAGAGATCCGGAGAGGATCCCTTTCCTTTCAATTTGTCGAGAAATTTTTCCTTGTGCTCGTAACACAAGTGGTACACCACGTGTTATTAAATAAGTTATTTTTTATGTCATTAAATTTTTAATACAAAAATCTTACTATTTATATAGAAACACATGATGAATCATCTCGTGTTCCAGGTAGACCTGGCATTTTGGACCCGACCCGATTCGACCCGTTAATATTAGTATTTGGGTGGATGCTTAACGGGTCAGGTCGGGTCGTTAACGGGTGAACCGTTAACAACCCGTTAAATAACGGGTTACTTTAGGTCAACCCGTTAGATCCATTAGCACCCGTTAACACCCTTTAGTTGAGGATATTTTAGTAATTTCAATAAAGTCTTAACAACAAAATATAAACTCTATGCAAAAAAAATAATAATAATAATAATTGTTAATGGGTCTTAACAGGTGAAACGGATGATCCGTTAGCTTAACGGGTTGAGTTCGGATGATCCGTTAACTTAATGGGTCGGATTGAATCCGATCCAAACCCAATAAACCCGACCCGTTCACAGGTCTAGTTCCAGGCATATTAAAAAATCTTCCCAATTTGTTAACCCACCGTTTCTCTAGTTACTTCCCAGTTCCCACATTGTTTTTCTCACCGTTAAAACTAGACCCGTAAACGGGTCGGGTTTATTGGGTTTGGGTCGAGTTCAACTCGACCCGTTAAGTTAACGGGTGACCCGAACCCAACCCGTTAAGCTAACGGGTCACCCGAACCCGACCCGTTATCACCCGTTAACAATTATTATTATTATTTTTTTTGCATAAAGTTTATTTTTTGTTATTAATATTTTACTAAAATTAGTAAAATATCCTCAATTAACGGGTGCTAACGGGTGTTAACGGGTCCTAACGGGTCTAACGGGTTGACCCAAAGTGACCCGTTATTTAACGGGTTCACCCGTTAGCGATCCAACCCGTTAAGCATCAACCCAAATACAAATATTAACGGGTTGGGTCGGGTCGGATTAACGGGTTGGGTCCAAAATGCCAGGCCTAGCTAAAACCCTCACCGCGCTGCTTGCCTCTACTCTCCCCGTCCTCCTCCTCGCCTCATCTGCTAAAATCTCTTCGATTCTACCAACCGCCGCAACCGCTCAGACTTTCCCAAAGGTAAATTCTTTTCTCTTCCTTACAAAATTTGATATTAATTTTGAAAATAGTGAAAACCCCATAAAACAAACTGACTTTCTCAACCGAAGATTATGATATATGTTTCGCATTTGATGAATACGTCTAATTTTAAGGTAGGAGCCTTTAGATTAGAACTCACTTTATGGTTTTGCATTAGAACTCAAAATTTGATGAATACGTCTCGAGGAAATCTGCACTTAGTTGATGCTCTGTCTCCGTCTTTTTCGCCTGCTTTAATATGCTTTCTTCTGATCTCTAACTTTTTAAATTTTTTATTTTTGTTTTATTAATTTGATTCGGAAGATTTGCAGAGAATAGCTTCAATTGATTGGGTTTTGTTCAATTTAATCTCATTAGTTTCATTCCAATTCAATGATTTTGTGTAGCGCTGAGTTTTCTGTTGGAGTTTAAATTTTCTTCATGGTTCATTCAATTTTGTTTTATTTTCTGATTTGGATTTTGAAATTGAGACTCCTAGCTTTGCCCTCATCAAGAATTTTTTATTGATTCCAATTGATAAATGTTACCAGGATGAGAAGGGGATCGCCAATTTCAAATCAGCTCTTCAGGTATGCATTCATTCCAGATTTAAAACATCACTTCCGTTTAGTATGTTGTTTATCATTTTTTTTATCAAAACATCCGTCCTTTTAGTTGTTAAAATCTGCTTTTTTGAGTTGTACATAGAACTCTTAATGTAGAATTCGTAAAATGCAGGTGCAGAATGAATGACTAATCAATGTGGGAAACTTTTGGAAATGTATGTAACTTTAACTTAGAAATCTCCCATTTGGATTGCACATATGCTCTTGATGCAAAGTAAATAAAATCTAATGTAACTACTTATTTTACCATGATGGTTTAGATGTTCTGTTAATTTTTGAAATATTTAGAAATGAATGGGTTGATTTGTAATTTTATGGAATTTTCAGAAGTATCTATTTGGTAGCTTTTTTTGGGAAATGGAAACGGGAAACGTAATTCCAACTACTTAGTTGATAACACATAATTTGATCAAGTAGAAATATTATACAAAGCAAACTTATAGAACCCCATTATTGTAATATAACATAACAACATATGCTAAAGCACCAGAAATCATATAAAACATGACATTGGCCTTGAAGGCCCAAACATTTCTCCAACCGGTAGGCACATCAAGCTAAGTTCGGCGTCCCCTCGTCGCCGTTGCGGTTGTTGGCTTCCTCCTCTTGCTGAATGTCTCCACAAACCATTCATGCTTCTTGTCTGCCAATGTGTTTCCAGCAAGCACTCCCACTATTAGTCCGCTAATAACTCCCGGCAAGACTACATACCAGTCAAACTCAAATGGAAATCCAGCCTCTTCATCTTCTTCAAAGCTTGATGGTGGCGGCAGCCTCGAGCTCTGAGAACCCTCACATTTCTTGGACAAAGGCTTTCCACACAGACCTGAGTTTCCTTGGTATGAATCTTCTAGGAATGTACCAAATTGTTGGCCAAGTGGTATAGGCCCCCAAAGATGGTTATGCGACACATTGAAGTACTCAAGGAAAGTGAGTTGTGCCAAACTACTGGGGATCCTTCCTAAGAGCTTGTTTTGAGAGAGATCCAACGATTCAAGAGCGGTCAAGTTCCCTAGAGATGAAGGGATGTGACCAGAGAGAGCGTTGTTGGAGAGGTTTAGAAAATGAAGTGCTCTTAGACTCCCAATGATACTTGCTGGAATCTCTCCTTCAAATCTATTACTTGAGAAATCTATGAGTCTCAGAACATAGGGGGTCTCATCATATGTCAACTCAACACCTTTTCCGAGAATTATCATCGGGTACGAAATTTGATTGTAAAACCCATATTTATTTGTGCTGAAGTTTGATGAGACTTCAAAGTACCAGCTTCCCTTGTTTGCGACAACATATTTCATGAAATTCCAGTTCTCCATATACTTAGAAGGCAACATACCTGAAAACAGATTGTTGGATAAATCAATGATGCATAAGTTTGGGAACTCATGATTTGTTGGAGGCTTCCCAATTATCCCATGAAATGAATTTGACCGCAAAATGAGACCCCTCAATACTGGAAGTACCCCTAACCAAGAAGGGAAGATGTCACTCATCTGATTGTTGCCAATGTCAAGAAACTCTAACCGAGTGCAATCGGCCATTGATCTTGGTAGCTTCCCCTGTAACCGATTGTGACCCAACAGAACCAATTTGAAACTATTTCTGTTAGCACAAAATGGAGGAATATCACCGTGGAAAGAATTATACATCAAGATCAATATTTCCAAGCTGCTGGACTTCCCCAAACACCGTGGAAGCATGCCACTCAGGCTATTTATGGCCAAATCAAGAACTTGAAGATAATTCAAGTCGCAGAACAGTGGTGAAACTTCTCCACTATAATTATTGTTGCCGACCAAGTAAGACATGATAGATTGTGGTGGAATTGGCAATGACCCTTGTAACCGATTATTCCGAAGATTAAAATACTGCAGATTTTTCCATGGAAGCATGACTGGATTTTCCTCAAAGCCTGTTAAGAAGTTCATATCGAGGTTCAGATTGACCAAAGTTTCTCTAGTTGCATTCCAGACCCATTTTGGTATTTGGCCATGAATATTGTTACTAGAAAGGTCTAGGGCTTCCAATTCGTATTGATTTTTCAAAAATTCTGGAAACTCTGTCAAGTTGCATTCAGCCAACTCTAGAATTTCGAACTTTGGAAAAGTAGCACTCAAACCAGATTTGACACTTACGGATAACTTGTTGAACGATAAACCAACTTTCTTCAACTTTTTGAGGTTGGAAAACTCATCAAACTCAACTAATCCACTCAAATTATTATCGGAAAGGCCAAGAGATTCAAGATTGCTGAGGTGGAAAAGCGATTTAGGAATTGCTCCTTGCAAATCGTTGAAGGCGAGCTGTAGAAAAGTTAATTGGGTCAAGTCTACTGCAAGCCAAGATGGGATTTCACCAGTTATTAAATTGCCACGCAAGTTTAGATATGCAAGTTGGGTCAGGTTAGCCACAAAACGTGGGAAATTTCCCCTTAAGTTAATTTGCCGAAGATTCAAGTAGTTGAGCTTGGTTAGTTTTCCAAAACAAGACAAGGAATCAGGAACTAAGAATGGGCCAGCGGAAACGTTATAAAATGAATACATCCTAAGGAAACTGAGCTGCGTAAGGTTTCCGAATGAAGATGGAACATGGGAATCAAAACCACAGAATGAGATATCAAAGTAATTTAAGGAATGAAGGTTTCCGATAGAACTAGGAAGTTCACCAGAGAAATTTGTCCCTGAAACAACCAATATTTTGAGGGAATTGGTCCTGTTAAAATTAGGAAAAGAACCATTTAGGTCTATGTTTGATTGCAATCTAAGCTCCTCTATGTTTGGTAGGTGGAAAATGCCTACTGGGAATTCCTCATACAACCCACAGTTGCTTAGATCGAGAGATGTGAGAAAAGATGCATTGACCAAGATATCAGGCACAGTGGAGTATATGCCCAACAACAACAACAACAACAAAGCCTTTTCCCACTAAGTGGGGTCGGCTATATGAATCCTAGAACGCCATTGCGCTCGGTTTTGTGTCATGCCCTCCGTTAGATCCAAGTACTCTAAGTCTTTTCTTAGAGTCTCTTCCAAAGTTTTCCTAGGTCTTCCTCTACCCCTTCGGCCCTGAACCTCTGTCCCGTAGTCACATCTTCGAACCGGAGCGTCAGTCGGCCTTCTTTGCACATGTCCAAATCACCAGAGCCGATTTTCTCTCATCTTTCCTACAATTTCGGCTACTCCTACTTTACCTCGGATATCCTCATTCCCAATCTTATCCTTTCTCGTGTGCCCACACATCCCACGAAGCATCCTCATCTCCGCTACACCCATTTTGTGTACGTGTTGATGCTTCACCACCCAACATTCTCTGCCATACAACATCACTGGCCTTATTGCCGTCCTATAAAATTTTCCCTTGAGCTTCAGTGGCCTACGACGGTCACACAACACGCCGGATGCACTCTTTCCATCCAGCTCGTATTCTATGGTTGAGATCTCCATCTAATTCTCCGTTCTCTTGCAAGATAGATCCTAGGTAACGAAAACGGTCGCTTTTTGTGATCTTCGCTAGATTGCTCCGGTCATTAGTGTGGATAAGTATATAAATGGATAGAGATAGGAAAGCAAACACAAGATGTACGTGGTTCACCCAGATTGGCTACGTCCACGGAATAGAAGAGTTCTCATTAATTGTGAAGGGTTTACACAAGTACATAGGTTCAAGCTCTCATTTAGTGAGTACGAGTGAATGATTTAGTACAAATGACATTAGGAAATATTGTGGGAGAATGATCTCGTAATCACGAAACTTCTAAGTATCGGAGTGTGGTGTCGTCTTGACTTGCCTTATCTGTCTCATAGGTAGATGTGGCATCTTCTCTGGAAGTACTCTTCCTCCATCCATGGGTGGTATCTTTAACTGGTGGAGATGCACAAGGTAATGTATCAATTTCACTTGAAGCTTACTTGTAGTTTCAGGCTTGGTCAAGCGCGATACAAACCATGTAGTAGGAGTCCCCCAAGTCGTCGAGCTAGGGGGTCTGCTGAAAGAGGTGACAGACAAGGTAAGCAATCAGAGCTCCGACTGATTGTTCACCTTCTCCCCATCTTGCAGCAGCATGAAGGATAAAGAGAAGAAAAATGAGAAGAGATGATATGAGATACTTTTGCTTTTGAAGAAGTAACTTTCCACAGGCTTATTCTTGAACTGAGCTGGAGGGTTTTCTGGTTTCCTCCAGAGTATAAGGCCGACTAAAGAATTTGAGGGTCAAAACAAGTCCATCAAATCTAGAGTACGTTCCACCCTGCTGATATGGGATACTTTTGCTTTTGACAGAGTAATGGATGTATCGGCACGTGTGCTGTTACGCTTGTCTCCACATGCTTCCTTGTATCCTTCGCACTTGCCCTATCTGTTCCTCAAGCAGATGCGGAATCTTCCCTGGAAACATAAGATGATGAAGATGAGTACTCGAGAGCAATGTCAGGTAAGTAATCAGGTAAGGGGTTCCAGGCAGTCAGTTCCTGGCTGGAAGCTTGATTCCAAGTGCTGACTGATTGCTCTCTTTCTCCTTGTCTTGCAGGTAAAAACAAGGCCAAAAGAAAAAACAGGGAAAAAGCATGATATGGGATACTCTTGCTTTTAACCCTGATGATATGAGATATTCTTGCTCTAGTATAGCTTGTTTGCAGAGGTATTATCGGGGGGAAAGAAAGCTGAATATTTCGAAAGGCTTTGTTGGGAGTGCCCTCTCAGATATGATGAAGGGTTGAGCATTTTTGCAGGTCTGCCTGTCCGTTGGGGATGGAGGTCGACATATATAGGAGTCTCCCTAACAACAAGTAGTAATGCTATTCATTTACCCTGCTTGGTCATAGCACGGTAGTGGGAGCTGCCAGTTTCACATGTTTTAACTCTGTCAGAGCACTTTGAAAAAGTGGTCTGTGGTATCTGGCTCTCGAGATTCGGAGAACGATGCCTCTTCGATTTTTGAGAAAGCAATCATGCTGGGGGTCTGACTCTCGAGATTCGGAGAGCAGTGTCTCTTCGATTTTTGAGGAAGTAATCATGTTGGGAGTCTGGCTCTCGAGATTCGGAAGGCGGTGCCTCTTCGATTTTGGAGCAAGCAATCTTGTTGGGAGTGTTGTCTCGAATGTGAGTAAAGGTTGGACATGTTTGCTAGTCTACCTTGCCACGAAGCACAAAGGTTGACACACAGGGACTTTCCAATTATCCAGCAATGGTACTGTTCCTTTACCCTCTCTTCGATTTTGAGAAAGTAGTCATGTTGGGAGTCTGGCTCTCGAGATTCGGAGGACGGTGCCTCTTCGATTTTGGAGCAAGCAATCTTGTTGGGACTGTTTTCTCGAATGTGAGTAAAGGTTGGGCATGTTTGCTAGTCTACCTTGCCACGAAGCACAGAGGTTGACACACAGGGACTTTCCAATTATCCAGCAGTGGTACTGTTCCTTTACCCTTGTGGGTAATAATATGGTAGCTAGACCTTCAAAATTTATGTGTCTAAACTTTGTTAGTGCTGTTTCTTTGCTATTCTTTTACCTTTCTTGGTCAGAGCGATGTAGTGGGAGCTGCAAGCTTCACGTGCTCAACTTTGGCAGAGAACTTTGGCAAAGTGATCTGTGGTACCCATGAGTTATTGTTGCATGTGGGAAGTGGGTGATTGAACAGTAAGATTCATGTGCTTTCTACTTCACCAGAAGTCTTCGACAAAATGCCCATAATTTCTGCAAAGCTGAGTGTGCGTGTGACAGGTGCTGACAAGGCTAGAAAAGTAGGTGCCTCTTCGATTTCTGAGATCGGCCCTCGTGGTCTCTGAGCAGCCCAGCTTTTGAGAAAGCGAGCGCCTCTTCGATTTCTGAGATCGGCCTTCGTGGTCTTTGAGCAGCCCAACTTTTGAGAAAGCAAACGGCTCTTCGGTTTCTGAGATCAACCCTCGTGATCTCTAAGCAGCCCAACTTTTGAGAAAGCAAACGCCTCTTCGATTTCTGAGCAGGCGCCTCTTTGATTTCTGAAGCTCCGTCGAGTGCAGATTTTTATAGAGGCTGGCATTAAGTTCCAAAGCACACTTGAATCTCCACCAGTAGAAGCTTCATTCTTGCACTTCTAAGATCTTGATTTGTCCGACCTCTTCTCTCTTCAACACCTTTGAAAATGTCTGGCCCCTCCGACCGTCGTTTTGACTTGAACCTTGTTGAAGAGGCAGCCCCGCCTTCTCCAGACAACATATGGCGCCCATCCTTCGTCTCCCCAACTGGTCCTCTTACCGTTGGGGATTCCGTGATGAAGAATGATATGACCGCTGCGGTGGTGGCCAGGAACCTTCTCACTCCCAAAGATAACAGACTACTTTCCAAACGGTCTGATGAGTTAGCTGTTAAGGATTCGCTGGCTCTCAGTGTTCAGTGTGCAGGTTCTGTGTCTAATATGGCCCAACGCCTATTTGCTCGAACCCGCCAAGTTGAATCATTGGCGGCTGAAGTGATGAGTCTCAAACAGGAGATTAGAGGGCTCAAGCATGAGAATAAACAGTTGCACCGGCTCGCACATGACTATGCTACAAACATGAAGAGGAAGCTTGACCAGATGAAGGAAACTGATGGTCAGGTTTTACTTGATCATCAGAGATTTGTGGGTTTGTTCTAAAGGCATTTATTGCCTTCGTCTTCTGGGGCTGTACCGCGTAATGAAGCTCCAAATGATCAACCTCTGATGCCTCCTCCTTCTAGGGTTCTGTCCAGTACTGAGGCTCCAAATGATCCCCCTCCGGTGCCTTCTCTTTCTGGGGCTCTACCGACTGCTGAGACTTCTCCTAAGCAACCTTTGTGAAGGCTCTCTCTTGTGTGTTTATTTTGACTCATGTATATGTACATATTTGTAGCTTATCGGGGATATCAATAAATAAGCTTTCCTTCATTTCAACGTATTGTGTTAAATACACCAAAGCCTTCTTCGCTAAGTTCTTTGAATTTTCTTTTGTTGAAGCTTGTATGTTGAAGCTTTCTGAGTGGAGCATGTAGGTTGGGGTAGTGTTCCCTTAATTTCCCGAGTGAGGAAAACTTCTTGGTTGGAGACTTGGAAAATCCAAGTCACTGAGTGGGATCGGCTATATGAATCTTAGAACGCCATTGTGCTCGATCCTGTGTCATGTCCTTCGTTAGATCCAAGTACTCTAAGTCTTTTCTTAGAGTCTCTTCCAAAGTTTTCCTAGGTCTTCCTCTACCCCTTCGGCCCTGAACCTCTGTCCCATAGTCGCATCTTCTAATCGGAGCGTCAGTAGGCCTTCTTTGCACATGTCCAAACCACCGTAACCGATTTTCTCTCATCTTTCCTTCAATTTCGGCTACTCCTACTTTACCCCGGATATCCTCATTCCTAATCTTATCCTTTCTCGTGTGCCCACACATCCAACGAAGCATCCTCATCTCCGCTACACCCATTTTGTGTACGTGTTGATGTTTCACCGCCCAACATTCTGTGCCATACAGCATCGCCGGCCTTATTGCCGTCCTATAAAATTTTCCCTTGAGCTTCAGTGGCATACGGCGGTCACACAACACGCCGGATGCACTCTTCCACTTCATCCATCCAGCTTGTATTCTATGGTTGAGATCTCCATCTAATTCTCCGTTCTTTTGCAAGATAGATCCTAGGTAACGAAAACGGTCGCTCTTTGGTATTTCTTGATCTCCGATCCTCACCCCTAACTCGTTTTGGCCTCCATTTGCACTGAACTTGCACTTCATATATTCTGTCTTTGATCGGCTTAGGCGAAGACCTTTAGATTCCAACACTTCTCTCCAAAGGTTAAGCTTTGCATTTACCTCTTCCTGAGTTTCATCTATCAACACTATATCGTCTGCGAAAAGCATACACCAAGGAATATCATCTTGAATATGTCCTGTTAACTCATCCATTACCAACGCAAAAAGGTAAGGACTTAAGAATGACCCTTGATGTAATCCTACAGTTATGGGAAAGCTTTCGGTTTGTCCTTCATGAGTTCTTACGGCAGTCTTTGCTCCTTCATACATATCCTTTATAGCTTGGATATATGCTACTCGTACTCCTTTCTTCTCTAAAATCCTCCAAAGAATGTCTCTTGGGACCCTATCATACGCTTTTTCCAAATCTATAAAGACCATGTGTAAATCCTTTTTCCCATCTCTATATCTTTCCATCAATCTTCATAAGAGATAGATTGCCTCCATGGTTGAGCGCCCTGGCATGAATCCGAATTGGTTGTCCGAAACCCGTGTCTCTTGCCTCAATCTATGCTCAATGACTCTCTCCCAGAGCTTCATTGTATGACTCATTAGCTTAATACCCCTATAGTTCATGCAATTTTGTACGTCGCCCTTATTCTTGTAGATAGGCACCAAAGTGCTCGTTCGCCACTCATTTGGCATCTTCTTCGTTTTCAAAATCCTATTGAAAAGGTCAGTGAGCCATGTTATACCTGTCTCTCCCAAAACTTTCCACACTTCGATTGGTATATCGTCTGGGCCTATTGCTTTTCTATGCTTCATCTTCTTCAAAGCTACAACCACTTCTTCCTTCCGGATTCGACGATAAAAGGAGTAGTTTCTACACTCTTCTGAGTTACTCAACTCCCCTAAAGAAGCACTCCTTTCATGTCCTTCATTGAAAAGATTATGAAAATAACCTCTCCATCTGTCTTTAACCGCGTTCTCTGTAGCAAGAACCTTTCCATCCTCATCCTTGATGCACCTCACTTGGTTTAGGTCCCTTGTCTTCTTTTCCCTTGCTCTAGCTAGTTTATAGATATCCAACTCTCCTTCTTTGGTATCTAGTCGTTTATACATATCGTCGTAAGCCGCTAACTTAGCTTCTCTGACAGCTTTCTTCGCCTCTTGCTTCGCTTTTCTATACCTTTCACCATTTTCATCGGTCCTCTCCTTGTATAAGGCTTTACAACATTCCTTCTTAGCCTTCACCTTTGTTTGTACCTCCTCATTCCACCACCAAGATTCCTTTTGGTGTGGGGCAAAGCCCTTGGACTCTCCTAATACCTCTTTTGCTACTTTTCGGATACAACTAGCCATGGAATCCCACATTTGGCTAGCTTCCCCCTCTCTATCCCACGCACATTGGGTGATTACCTTCTCTTTGAAAATGGCTTGTTTTTCTTCTTTTAGATTCCACCATCTAGTTCTTGGGCACTTCCAAGTCTTGTTCTTTTGTCTTACTCTTTTGATATGTACATCCATCACCAACAAGCGATGTTGATTAGCCACGCTATCTCCTGGTATAACTTTGCAATCCTTACAAGTTATACGATCCCCTTTCCTCATTAGAAGAAAATCTATTTGTGTTTTTGACGACCCACTCTTGTAGGTGATCACATGTTCTTCTCTCTTCTTAAAGAAGGTGTTGGCTAAGAAGAGATCATATGCCATTGCAAAATCCAAGATAGCTTCCCCATCCTCGTTTCTCTCCCCAAAACCATGGCCACCATGAAAACCTCCATAGTTGCCTGTCTCCCTGCCCACGTGTCCATTTAAATCTCCTCCTATAAATAACTTCTCCGTCTGAGCAATTCCTTGCACCAAGTCTCCAAGATCTTCCCAAAATTTCTCCTTCGAACTCGTATCCAACCCTACTTGAGGTGCGTACGCACTAATCACATTGATAAGTTCTTGTCCTATTACAATCTTGATTGCCATGATTCTATCTCCTACCCTCTTGACATCTACAACATCTTGTACCAAGGTCTTGTCCACGATGATGCCAACACCGTTTCTCGTTCTATTTGTGCCCGAATACCAAAGTTTAAACCCTGAGTTTTCTAGATCCTTTGCCTTACTACCAACCCACTTAGTTTCTTGTAGGCACATAATATTTATCCTTCTCCTCACCATAACTTCCACTACTTCCATAGATTTTCCCGTTAAGGTTCCTATATTCCACGTTCCTAAACGCATTTTGCTCTCTTGAACTCTACCCTTCTGTCCTAGCTTCTTCACCCTCCCCCGTCTAATAGGATCAAAGTACTTCTTTTGTGTGTCCCGGGTAAAGTTGATAGGAGCATATGCTCCCAAACAACTTTGAGTGGAGTCGTTCGAAAAGAAGTTTCTATGGCCCCCTTGCTCATTTAACACTGCATCCGGGTGCCGATGGAGATACAGCGACCCTTGCTCACTTATCACTGTGCTCGGGCCACACAGCGCGCCACTTACGGGTGACGCCCTAGCTTTAGCGCGATTTTGTTCTAGATTCATTTTCATAAGGATTCGACGTGATCATGGATGCCCACATCACTAAAATGAAGTTGTTTTATGCTGGTCAAGTTTTGGACTAGGATTCTCATATTGGACTTCCTAAGCTCCAAACCATTATTGTAAGACAGAACAAGGGTGGACAGTTTGGATAGCTTTGAAATTTCAGATGGAATTTGGCCAGAAAATGCAGACCATGAAAGGTTGAGATAGGATAGACTGGAAAGGTCATGGCCCAATCTCGATGGTATTTCAGAGGAATTGAAGTTGTTATCTGAGAGGTCAAGCATTTGCAAGTGAACAAGTCGGAAAAGGGTGCTGTTGGAATTGATAGAACCATAGAGACAACTGCTCTTGAGGTCAAGGCCAATGACACGACCAGACTCCGCATGGCACTCAACACCATCCCACGAACAACAGTTACTCTGATTCTGATCTCCTTCTTGAGCCCAAGATGCAACCTTCGGATAAGCAAAAGGAGATGAAGACGCTGACTTGTCTATCGTAAAGCTTTCCTTGAATTGTAACAAGAAGGAGTGCTCGTCAGTGTGGCAAAGTGTTTGTGTCTGTGTCTGCACAAATGAAAAACAATGAGTAGCATTGAGTAATAGAAAAAGAAGACAATGGAAACAGGTAAACTTGGACAACCAAGATTCCATTTTCATGGCAGTGTGTTTTTTATGGTTATAGGAAATATTGTTTTATGACTCTCGGATAATTAAGAGTGGAGAAGTTAACTTCTTTTATAGACACAACTCATGCAAAGCATAAATAAATAAAAAAGCATGAGTCGATCGATGAGTGGGTGGTGAATTGATGTCTCGATCAATTGAAGACTTGGAAGTCATGAATTCTTAGTCATGATTCTTCTTCTTTACATGGCCAGGAAACGTTTGTTTTCAAGATTCTTCTTCTTTAGGGAAGCTTTGCGTATCTAATAGGTAACCTCAGCTGAAGTCAAGTCATCGTTTGATAAAATCAGCGCATCCCCATCACTTGAAGACTTGAAGTCATTCATCGTTTGCATGTAATAATTTGCAAACTCGATCGTTTAGTTTTATTTGTACGCTCGTATGATCTTAAAGAATGTGAACATAATATACTTTGAGCAGATAAAATTAGGTGATCATCATCACTTAAAGACTTGAAGTCAAGTCGTCGTTTGCATATGTGACTCATCACAACGCTTATTGAAGACTTGAAGTCAATTCATCGTTTGCATGTAATAATTATTATGTTCACCTTTGAACAAAAGGAAAAAAAAAACCGTCTCACTGTTAGACTGAAAATTTATGTACTCATATCTAAAAACAAAATCTTAACGTATACAAGTAAAATTTTTCTAACCTAGTTACAAATACCATACCATTATTCATCCGACCCTCTTAATTATATACTAATCAGAAGGGGCTTATGGGCGTTTCGATCACCATGGCACGTAAGCTACAGAAATAAAAAGAAGGGGTATGATATTCACACACCTCTTTTTACTTCTCACACACCCTTTTAATTTTCGACCGTTGGATCGGATGAATTGAAGAATATCAAATGACAGAAATCAACAAGAGGTGAGTGAGAAGTAAAAAGGGATGTGTGGATAGCACACCCCTAAAAAGAAATGCAAATATGATGAGGAGAGCTACTTTCCAGCAGAAAGAAGTAAAGGAAGAAGCAAAAGAAGGCGGCTGTGGAGATAGAATCTTTATGGCAAGTGAAACATTTTATCTTTGTCAAAGCACAATTTGAGAGTGAATCAGTTATTAATTACTCTTGTTACTATTCTCCAATAGGCTTTTTCATGTTTCCACTCAATTTTCACGAAGATGTATTATGTTAGGTCGAGTCCTCTACGAACTGCAGGAGATAGTTGCCCATCATGCAAAGTGACTTTTTTTTTCTCACCAATCTGTTCATTTTCTTTCCACCATACTAGTCATCCACTAGCGTTGTCTCCAAAAGGGAAGCATTTGATGATATGAGATATAGAGATGGAAAAGTACATGAGTCTATAGGCTAGGGTTTAATATTTTTATTTTTCTTTAATCATCAAGAAAAAAAAGGTCATTGGATCATCGTGGTTTAACTTGTTTTCTATACCTTGTATTGTTTTGTTTTTCATCAAAGTCACTCATTGTTTTAATCATGGTTTAAAATTTCTTCGATACAGTCGAAATTTCTATGGAAATATCTAAAAAATCATATAAAGATATGGAGATGGGGGGGGTGAAGTCTAAACTTCACCTTGTATTGGAGAAACTCTTAACTTTATGATAAAATCGACATATATCGTCGATATTTTTTTATACATCTATTAAATATCGAAAAAATCGTATATTTCGTCTAAATCAATGTTTCCAATATTTCATTTTAAATTTTCATTATTTCCATAGAAAGCAACCGATATTCGATATGTCCGTCGATATTTCCACAAATTTACTTATCAATATTTCCACAATTACTGATATTTTATGCATTGGTTTTAACAGATACAACAAAAATACCTTTGGTTGAAGCTTCCTCCAGCTTGTGTCTCAATTGTTCAGGAATGTGATTATAACAAACACCTCCAAACACTTTGTGGTAATAGTCAAAGACGTATAATTTGGTTCAAGACTATAAGCCTTAATCAATTAGTACCAAAAATATGGTTTCACACTAATCCCATGACGAGAATGTTTGCAGTGATAGTGAAAGGCATGGAATTTGGTTCAAAACTTTTAAGCCTTAAAAGTGGATCCATGCATACGACTAAAAGGGAGATGGAAGAGGTGGGGAAAGTAGGTAGTTGGGAGCCGTCTACTCCGGTCAGAGCTTCGACTACTGTTTTATTTTATTATTATTTTTACAACTTTATTTTTTAAAAGGGTAAAATGAAACCTTTGAATTTTCCTAAGTAATAACATATAATTATTAAGTGTGTTGTAAGCATAATTTACTGAATAATTATGGCAGCTATAGAGAGAGAGGTGCGGCAATAGTAGAGAGAAAGAGAGAGACGTGTAATTGTGGGGTGTATTCTATTACACCCCATTGTGCATTTATTTATAGTAGTAATGAAGGTTAATTCCTTATCCTTTTAGGATTACAACTCTTAATAGGTAATCAACTCCTAATAGGAATATAAGAGATATTCCTAGATACACTAGGATTTACACAATCACATTCCTAATCTAATAGGACTCTCCCTCTTGAATGTGTAAATACTCAAGTAAATGGCGCATTAGGTCTTCGGTGATGAAGTAAGTACAATTGATGAAGTCGTCGGCATAATGAACGAATGCGAGTCTCAGATCAACGGAAGAATGCGTAAAAAATAAAACTCACAAAACCTTGCTATGGTAAAACTCAAGGTGGGGGAAAACTCATAGTCTAAGGAGAAAAGTTAGAAATTGCATTAAGTCAAAACTATACGTCTTTTGGACGCAAGTAGAAGAGCTCACAAGGGTATGATCCGTCCAGGATGGGTGCCTTATTAAAACCTAGTTAGGTAGCAAAAACCCAGTGGGAAAAATGCTCATAATCGTAGGAAAAAATAGTACATTAAGATCAAGTAAGTATACTTCTGGATACTCCCCCTGAGTTTGACATAACTTCCAAATGAAAACTACAAGCATCGCATATAAATAGTTAGGCATACCAATTCCTCGGACAAACTTCTGGAAGGTTAACTTCGGCAGTGACATCGTGTAGAAATCAACAAAGTTGTTTGGGATCGGCTTGCATGACTTCAGTCTCCTAATGCTTTGCTAATGTAGATGTAGACGCAATATGTCTTGGCGTTGACTTCGTTGATGTATCATGTCTTGGTCGGGTGGATACATACAACATAGTCTTCATGGATCGTCGTTGGGACTTAACAATGGATGAAAACAACAAGTACTTCGAATATGGTCAACAAGAACTCCTAACCATGTCTCACTTGTGGCGTAGTGAAGTAAGGTGAGTCTTGGAATGATTCGAAAATTTCGCAACTAAGGTCATATCGTGGACCTCCAAGGGCTAGGTGCATTGATGATTGAAAGAGTACCTCAGGGGGGATTTCTATGTTGTGAACAATTTGGTTGCTTAGCACAATAAGAAGCAAAATTATGTCTCTTTATCAAATGCCGAGGCAGAATATGTGGTTGTTGGGAGCTGTTGCACTCAATTGATGTGGATGAAACAAATGTTCGGTGACTACGGTATATCTCAATCCACTTTTCTTGTTTATTGTGATATCATGAGTGTAATTGATATTTCTAAGAATTCTGTCCAACATTCGAGAGCCAAACATTTTGACATGAGACATCACTTCATTAGAGATCTAGTGGAAACTAAGATTCTTACACTAAATTTTGTGCCAACTGAAAAACAATTAGTTGACATATTCACTAAAGCCCTAGATAATTGAAGGTATGAAGATCTTCAACGGTCTATTGGTCTTTCTACTATGAACTAAATTGTTTAAATAGCTACGCTTCTGGGTTGTATATGTCTTGTCAGTATACTCATCAGATACCTACATTATGTCTCTCTATATGCTTATCTTAATTGTCATACATTCATGATATTTTTTGGATTATCCTTGGATAATTACTCTATGTGATGTCAAAGGTTCTCCTTATTATCTTGATGACATCTGAAAAATCATTTTTCCAGTCACCCAAATCTAGTGGTGTTCTTGAATTTAATGCTACCTTGGTCCTAATTGAGTGGTAGTAACTTTACTTACTTTATAATCTGGACCATATGCCAATTCTCTTATTTTTGTCCTCTCCCAAAAATCAAAAATAAAATTAAAAAAATAAATCAAATGGGAGAGTGTTATATGAAAGGGGTGTCTTCAAAAGAAAGTGTATATTATCAAATGGGAAAATCCATTCATTTTGGCCTTCCATGCAATGTCATGTGTAGTGCTTCAAGATTCCCCTCCGTAGGTCATGAACCAAATTCTCTAACAAATCAATGGTGATTCATCAAAATTTCACCTTCATTCAAATGATCTTGGCACTTTTCAAATTGGTGCCTTCTCAAAGTTCCTCATCAAAGTTGGATTTTCCTTCAAGGCTTATGCCTTGCTTTTTACAAGTCTTGCCCATTGTCCATATTGTGTAGAAAGTGTTGTCTCTTAAGGTCAATGGATTATTAAAAGCTTGATTGACTTTGAAAATGCTTTTGAGATTAAATACTTGGTTCTATGATTTTAAGATGGCTACCCAAAATCCTTTCTCCCATACCTTGACACATCATTGCAAGATTATGAGCTTGTGTTAATATTATTATTAACGTTTGTGTATGCCCTTGAAGATTTGTCCATTAAGAACTGCATTGCACTTCTACTTTTTGTGTTCTTCAAATTACATATTTATTAGAAGCATAGATATTCAAGCTACATTGTACTTCATTCTCATCTAGTCATTATGTTGTTGGTTGTCTATTGGTGCAAAATTCAACTGTTATTTTGATCTCTATCATCTTAATGAGCTACAATTGGTTGTTTAGGTGCTTTGTCTATGTCTTTGCTCAAATTCATGTTTCAATGGTCATCTCTTCTTTCTGTTGAGTCATTGTCTCTTATCAGATAAATGAAGTTACAATTTAGAATTATGGGGGTATGTTTTCATGAAGCGCATCAAGTCTAGGGGAGTTTCCATTATGGGGGAGTTAATTCATAACGCATGCACCTTTTTGTGCTTACTTGTTGTTAGTCTAGTTGTTGCTACACTTTGCTTGGGCATATCCTTATCATCTATTGCATATTCATTATCCGTTGTGCTCTTGTTGTTCGTGTCATGTGTATTTGCATCAAATTTGACTATTATGTGCGATTTTCCACCTTGTCTTTGTCTTACCATGACAAAATAGGGAGAAATTTTTCATTGTGTTTCATACCTTGCAAGCCTTTTCTTACCCATGATAAATTTCACTTGTTCTTGTCTAGAGTTATTCATATGCAGGATTCATTCCTTGTCTCTTCTCTTGAGTGTGGGTGAGTGAAATTAGTTATAGACTTGGGGTATTTTGTCAAGGAAAGCCAAATGGGGAAATTGTAAAGTCTAGGTTTAAGTGTTTGGATTTCCTTGTCAAATATTGTATTTGAGTACCACATGTTCAATCTAGCTTTAGAATATACTCTAATTATGAGTTGTTACTACTGGAGGAAATGTTCATGAAGTGGCTCATTTCACATCAAAATGTTTGTTCATGCATGTGCATTTCATATCTCATTTTGTGTTGCATTCTGTCTAGCTTGATTATCTAGCCAGTTTTGCACGCTGGATTCCAGCTGTCTAGGCACATAGATTAAGACAGCCCACATGGGCTGACTGACACCTTTCTGATGGTAATCAGTTTCTGGCCATTGATCTGCCTATATTTCTTGTGCAGTCGACAAGTGTCCACAAAACGATCCCTACACCCAAAGGGCAAGACCTTAATTTTGTCAATATTGCAAGTGAAGAAGTTAAGATTCCACCAAAAAATCAATAGGCAATATGGGAAGTAGCCTAACCTCTTATAAGCCATTGCAAAAGTTTCTCCCCTCACTTGAGATACCAATACCAATGTTGTAAAGTCACTTGAATTCCATCACTTCCCATCTCATTCATCATGTCCTGCTACAAAAGGAAATAAGGAATGTCAATTAATGTTAAGATCATTCCTTCTTGTGTTGTTACTCCAAAAATCCGGGTCGAACTCTTCCGATTAGACCCAATTCTCGAGTTTCTGCTCCAGGTGGCACGGCATTTGTATAACTGCAAGTCGAACATTTGCAAATACCGACTATGCTTTGCCTATGCAAATATATGATATCATCCATTAGAGACCTAGAATGCAAAAGGCTTCAAAATAATAACTCTGAACTCGTTGACAGCGTAATGATACTAATCTTGGTTAAACGGTGCCAAATATGTGTACTACCAATCAAACGTTTTCACAGCTGTGTGTAAGTATCGGAATTACAATTTTCATATAGCTAGGACCTGCTCAAACCGCATATTTAGATATATCAGAGATTCTCACTGTTTCCTGATTCATCTTCACCAGCTTCAGCAGCAGCTATCTGAGAATCCAGCGTGTTTATCAGCAGCTCACTTACTGTTTTTGCCACAGATACCATGTCGAGAATGATGCTTGGATCTAAGCCTGCACCGCCCCGTTTGGTCAACCCGCAGATGTGCCCTTGCCTATTGACGGAAATTGAAACAGCCGAGCTCATTTGTAATTCCTCTTCTGAAGTGGCATCCACAATATAGTGCTTACCTACCTGAAAAACACATGCACATGATTCAGGGCAAAAAAGCATTTGCAACTCGCTAAGGGACAGAAGAGATGGTTAAGTTTTGTCACCTTTGTTAATGTAACTATGACAGGGACCTTAGATGTGTCAAATTGCAGAAATTCGCCATCGCTTACATCAACTTCTGGTTGCTCCTTGCCTGATGCACCAGCTGCAACATTTACTCTTGGGATGCCTGTATCGCTCAAAGCAGCCTTTGGGAACAGCAGTTCTTTTTCCTTTCGTTTTTTCACTTTATTGGAAACAACAATTAAGTGCACTTTAACACTTGTTCCTTGCTAGCCACACTAAATTTAATGTGTAAAAATTAAGATCGACAAAGAAATTATGAAAACACTTTAGACACTCTGAGTTGTCAAATATACCTGCTCTGCCATCACAAGATACGAATCGTTATAAAGGCTGGTTTGCAAGAGCACTAAGCTCAAATCAGGAAATATCAAGGTAGAAGTATTTTTACTTTCTAATTTATTTATGTTCAATGACTTCAGTCTCAGACAAGTCTTCAATAGAAAAACGATGCCTATCTCATAACTAGACTTTTCTTGGGCAACATAATCACTAACTTTACCAACAACCAGAAAACAAACAAAACTCATCTACGTATGTTATTATTTTTAGCAAGAGAATTATACAACTAATGTATAAAGAAAATCAAGTACCTTTATAGCAGCACCTAGGGCATCTAGAAGATTCCCATCTGAACTGACAACAAGGCCGTCAATGTAAAGATCCCAACAGATCTTTCCTTCCACAACTACCAGAGAGGAGAGATCAATTCCAGCACCTGAGACTAACAAAGGCACCTATACTTTCAACTCTGCAGTTGGATTAAAATACGTTCAACTGAGAATCTATTGCCAAAAGAGAACACAGAGCAGATCCAGTTTTACCACCCAAGAGGCAACATCAAAGAGCCACCGAGAGTTCTGCTGACAGCTCCTCACCCCCTCTACCCTGCAGACATGTTAAAAAAAAATCAAAAACCACTTTACAATAAGCATAAATGCATTGGTCCTACAAAAGCAAAATAGATATTCATTCCCTGCAATGGACTAGCAACTCGTACACCAGATGGAGAAGTTCAGATTGTCTAATGAACAATGAACATAAACTGAGATACAGTGCATTTGTATTTTATCACAGCGTGAACTCAACAACTGTCTACAGGATCGTGAAGAAAGCAAGATGTCTATATAATCTCAATTCACAGAGTAGAACATGAGAAGGAAGCAGATAATAAAAGTGTTAACCTCAAACATTGGTGCTGCAGTTGGACTGCAATCAACAATTATAAAGACCCTTCCTTTGTCGGGTTGCAGTGCAGTTGACCTTCCAAGTTCAGCCTGCACTCGGTTAACATTACCAGCAAATATGATAGTATGAACAACAGGGGCAGCTCAAATAATTAGACTAACAAATTACCTAAATTTATCCAGGACATTCCAATAGCATGTAAAAGTAAGTATCGCTTAACATCAAGACCGCAGTTATACCTTCACACTGGCAATGACATCTGTAGCACCCATCCTGACCCTTGCCGAGCCATTTGGCTGGGCAACGGCCACAAAGAACGGAAATTATAACGAAATAAGTAAAATTTCATGTCACACCAAAAATTAAAATCCATTATTTTTAGTGAAACATATGACAGATATTAACCTGGGAAATGACTCCAGTTTTGACATTGATGGGCCGAGGCGTCAGTCTTTTTCGGCTATCAGAACGAATGTCCTGAGCAATGCCACCCTCTATAAAATGATTTTCTTTCTCCTATGGATAATCCCACCATTTCTGAACATATGATATGGAAAAACATTTCTCATCTAATTAACTTCATAAATATCAAGAAAAAATAATTATTACAGCAACATAATACGTATATATAAAAATAATCAAAGCAATAAATTCAAAACTAAAAATAAAGGCGGCAATCCTAAGCGCTCATATGTCACAGACAAACTCTACAGTTTGCTCAATCAACGTAAACAAATAGCTCAAAGTAAAGGGCAGCCAATTGGAGTGAAAAATTGTGAACTTTTCAACGATTACTAACAAGCAATGAGGACTAATTACCGGGCAGAGACGATGCTAATGAGTGAGAGTCGGAGTCGGCGACGGCGGCGGCGATGCTGCGGCTGAGAGGAGATGCAGAGGGATAGACTGTTAGCGGGAACTGCATCTCTAAAAACGACGAGGTTTTAATGGAAGGAATGTTCCCCCATCTTTTATTCTGTGAGACGCTCTAGTTAAACGCCTCGTGTCCTGAACTAAATCCAACGGACGATATATGCTCTAGGTATTACTTTTCTCAACCATCAGATTAGTGGACGATGACGTGGCGCGCGCACATCGCCGGTGAGGGGATGAGACCCGTACCCGTTTCATCCAGAACATCAACTGGCCCTAACCGAAATTTCCCAAATCTTCACCTGTTGAAAAATTAGGGTTTTTCATTTTCTAGGGTTTTGCATTCGGTTCGTTGGTGAAATTGAACCGATGGGTCGGTCCCGCGCGGTCTCTCAGGCCGCCGTCGACAATCACAATCAGATGTCAGTGCAATTTTCACCAATTCGCTGCAAATTTTCAGGCTTTATCAGATAATTAAGCAATTCAAATTTCCCAATTATGTCTCACAGAAAGTTGTTTATTTGTTGGATAATTTGCAGTAGGGGAAAAAGAAAGAGAACGGCTTCGGGGGCGGAGGTGGCGGAGAACAGCAGCACAGCTCAGAAACCTGTGGCCCAAGAAATCAGCGAACCCAAAGGGGCTTTCTACCTTTGCAATTACTGCAACAAGGATATTTCTGGGAAAATTCGGATAAAGTGTGTGGTGTGTCCAGATTTTGACCTTTGCATTGAGTGCTTCTCTGTTGGAGCTGAGCTTACACCTCACAAATGCAATCACCCTTACAGGGTTATGGTCAGTCCCCCTGTACATTTTCAAAGTTGCTTTCTTTCTGATATCTTAGACTAGTTGAAACTGCTTGAAGAAATTTTGAATTTTTAAGTTTTGAGTATAGCTAGAGCGGAATTTAGAATCCGGAAATGGAAAAAAAGGCGAGACTGGGATGACCTTAGAGTAAAATGCATTAAAAGGGAAAAGATTGATTCGGTTTTCTGACCCGAATTGAGGCTCTATATACTGCCTGCAAATAAGAATGTTTTCCTTAGAATGCAAGCAACAGCCCCATTTAGATTCACCTGAAATCTGTATGTAGTAATTTTTCGAGCTTGTTATTTCATTTGACTATATAGGAGATGCTTTCAATAAAGCATGGACTATTAATTAAGCATGCATTTGCGGACTTTTTGGTTTTTAAACAGGACAATTTGGCTTTTCCACTTATTTGTCCAGACTGGAATGTAGATGAAGAGATGCTCTTGCTCGAGGTATTGAATAAACTGATTTCTTCTTTCAATTATTATGATAAACTTAATTTATTTTTCCCCTGTGAAACTAATAAATTTTGTCTACTATCACTTTTTCTTTGATCATGCTGTTTAGGGTATTCAAATGTATGGATTTGGGAATTGGACTGAAGTTTCTGAACATGTTGGAACGAAAACCAGACAACAATGTATTGATCATTATAAAGCTATATATATGAACTCTCCATACTTTCCTCTCCCAGTAAGACCAGTGTTCTAATTAATGCATGTCCACACGCCACACGTGATACACACATAAATTATATAAAACGCAAAAATTCTTACTAATAGTTTTCATGATATCCCCTTAGGACATGTCTCATGTTATGGGAAAGAGCAGAGAGGAGCTTCTTGCTTTGGTTAAGGGGTCTGATGAAATCAAGAAAGGTTAGTTCACATTGAGTCCATATTAGGTGAGGCCTGAAAGCAGTTATGCTTTGGTGTATGATTTATGATTTAAGATGCCTCAATAGTTTAAGATCAAACCATTCAGTAGCTTAAGTGATCTTTTAATAAGCAATTTATATTCAAAGGATCCACGAATTGTTTTCCAATGCTCTGTTTCATCTGTTTGTCATAGATAGTGATAATCCTTTGAATTAATTAGAATGTCTGTCTCATCTTTTTCTTCTTTATCTGCAGAAGTTCCCATAAGAGGTCGCACTTGGTGCCATGGCAAGTGCCTTTGCCCATAAGATGTAGGTCTCGGGTTCGAGACTTGGGAGCAGCCTCTCCATAAATGGGGGTAAGGCTAGCCGACATTCACCTCTCCCAGACCCTGCGTAACGCGGGAGCCTTGTGCACTGGGTACGACCTTTTTATCTGCAGAAGTTCCCATGCTTGTGGAGATTACATTGAAAGAAGTTTCCCTTTTTTGCAGGAATCAAGTATGGTTTTTTTATATTATATTCTGTATCTACGTTAGTATCAAGCGCTTGTTCCATATCTTCTTGTCTAATTTTGTTTCTTAATTTTCTTGATCAGATGTGAAGAATCAAAGAAGAATCCAACTTCCAAATCATCGTCCCACTCAACTGCTGGTACACCAACTAACATTCTTGAGGCAGTTTTTAGCTCTTGAGCAATCTCATTTTTGTCATATGTGATTACACATGACTGGAAATGTCTGATCTTCTGTTTTGCATCAGATGTTGCCAAAGGGTTGGTCCCAGGTGCTGTAAAGAAGGCATCCAATAAAAAGCAGATTAAGGACGAGACTAAAGTCAGTAAAGTGGAAGGTATGATTTTATGGTTACTTTCTGTTTCACGATTATTGCATATGTAAACGTACGCATATCTACTTTTACATGTCTTTAGAATTTCAGTGACTTTCTTTAAGCATTGGTAATGTATCTCTGTGAACTTTATTGCCCAGAAGTTTTTTCCACACAGATTATTTGTTGTCACTTAAATATTCATCTTATACATGATATATATTTATATACTTATGTATTTATCATGTATTTGGTTTAAAGCTCAATTTTATGTTATGTTATCAGCAGAAACTCAGGTTGACCGAAGCGTTGGAGAAAAAAAAACTAAGGAGTTTAGTGGAAGAGGGACCTTCTATGACAGAACTAAGTCGCTATAATTTCAAGAGGCAAGAGTTTGAAATTGAATATGACAATGATGCTGAGCAGATTCTGGCAGATATGGAATTCAAGGATACTGACACTAATGCTGACCGTGAATTGACTCTACGAGTTTTGCATGTCTACGCAAACCGGTATTTATATGGCTACTATTATAGATTAAGGCTGATGGGTCTATTTTCAAATTCAAAGCAATTATGAGGAGGGGAACAGTTTAAAGTTTTAACAAAATGAAGTGATTATTTTCTTTCAACAACAACAACAACAAAGCCTTTTCCCACTAAGTGGGGTCGGCTATATGAATCCTAGAACGCCATTGCGCTCGGTTTTGTGTCATGTCCTCCGTTAGATCCAAGTACTCTAAGTCTTTTCTTAGAGTCTCTTCCAATGTTTTCCTAGGTCTTCCTCAACCCCTTCGGCCCTGAAACTCTGTCCAGTAGTGACATCTTCGAACCGGAGCGTCAGTAGGCCTTCTTTGCACATGTCCAAATCACCGGAACCGATTTTCTCTCATCTTTCCTTCAATTTCGGCTACTCCTACTTTACCTCGGATATCCTCATTCCCAATCTTATCCTTTCTCGTGTGCCCACACATCCCACGAAGCATCCTCATCTCTGCCACACCCATTTTTTGTACGTGTTGATGCTTCACCGCCCAACATTCTGTGTCATACAACATCGCTGGCCTTATTGCCGTCCTATAAAATTTTCCCTTGAGCTTCAGTGACCTATGACGGTCACACAACACGCCGGATGCACTCTTACACTTCATCCATCCAGCTTGTATTCTATGGTTGAGATCTCCATCTAATTCTCCGTTCTCTTGCACGATAGATCTTAGGTAGCGAAAACGGTCGCTTTTTGTGATCTTCGCTAGATTGCTCCGGTCATTAGTATGGATAAGTATATAAATGGATAGAGATAGGAAAGCGAACACAAGATGTACGTGGTTCACCCAGATTGGCTACGTCCACGGAATAAAGGAGTTCTCATTAATTGTGAAGGGTTTACACAAGTACATAGGTTCAAGCTCTCCTTTAGTGAGTACAAGTGAATGATTTAGTACAAAAGACATTAGGAAATATTAGAACGCCATTGTGCTCGGTCTTGTGTCATGTCCTTCGTTAGATCCAAGTACTCTAAGTCTTTTCTTAGAGTCTCTTCCAAAGTTTTCCTAGGTCTTCCTCTACCCCTTCGGCCCTGAACCTCTGTCTCATAGTCGCATCTTCTAATCGGAGCGTCAGTAGGCCTTCTTTGCACATGTCCAAACCACCGTAACCGATTTTCTCTCATCTTTCCTTCAATTTCGGCTACTCCTACTTTACCCCGTATATCCTCATTCCTAATCTTATCCTTTCTCGTGTGCCCACACATCCAACGAAGCATCCTCATCTCCGCTACACCCATTTTGTGTACGTGTTGATGCTTCACCGCCCAACATTCTGTGCCATACAGCATCACCAGCCTTATTGCCGTCCTATAAAATTTTGCCTTGAGCTTCAGTGGCATACGACGGTCACACAACACGCCGGATGCACTCTTCCACTTCATCCATCCAGCTTGTATTCTATGGTTGAGATCTCTATCTAATTCTCCATTCTTTTGCAAGATAGATCCTAGGTAACGAAAACGGTCGCTCTTTGGTATTTCTTGATCTCCGATCCTCACCCCTAACTCGTTTTGACCTCCATTTGCACTGAACTTGCACTCCATATATTCTGTCTTTGATCGGCCTAGGCGAAGACCTTTAGATTCCAACTCTTCTCTCCAAAGGTTAAGCTTTGCATTTACCCCTTCATGAGTTTCATCTATCAACACTATATCGTCTGCGAAAAGCATACACCAAGGAATATCATCTTGAATATGTCCTGTTAACTCATCCATTACCAACGCAAAAAGATAAGGACTTAAGGATGAGCCTTGATGTAATCCTACAGTTATGGGAAAGCTTTCAGTTTGTCCTTCATGAGTTCTTACGACAGTCTTTGCTCCTTCATACATATCCTTTATAGCTTGGATATATGCTACTCGTACTCCTTTCTTTTCTAAAATCCTCCAAAGAATGTCTTTTGGGACCCTATTATACGCTTTCTCCAAATCTATAAAGATCATGTGTAAATCCTTTTTCCCATCTCTATATCTTTCCATCAATGTTCGTAAGAGATAGATTGCCTCCATGGTTGAGCGCCCTGGCATGAACCCGAATTGGTTGTCCGAAACCCGTGTCTCTTGCCTCAATCTATGCTCAATGACTCTCTCCCAGAGCTTCATTGTATGACTCATTAGCTTAATACCCCTATAGTTCATGCAATTTTGTACGTCGCCCTTATTCTTGTAGATAGGCACCAAAGTGCTCGTTCGCCACTCATTTGGCATCTTATTCGTTTTCAAAATCCTATTGAAAAGGTCAGTGAGCCATGTTATACCTGTCTCTCCCAAAACTTTCCACACTTCGATTGGTATATCGTCTGGGCCTATTGCTTTTCTATTCTTCATCTTCTTCAAAGCTACAACCACTTCTTCCTTCCGGATTCGACGATAAAAAGAGTAGTTTCTACACTCTTCTGAGTTACTCAACTCCCCTAAAGAATCACTCTTTTCATGTCATTCATTGAAAAGATTATGAAAATAACCTCTCCATCTGTCTTTAACCGCGTTCTCTGTAGCAAGAACCTTTCCATCCTCATCATTGATGCACCTCACTTGGTTTAGGTCCCTTGTCTTCTTTTCCCTTGCTCTAGCTAGTTTATAGATATCCAACTCTCCTTCTTTGGTATCTAGTCGTTTATACATATCGTCGTAAGCCGCTAACTTAGCTTCTCTCACAGCTTTCTTCGCCTCTTGCTTCGCTTTTCTATACCTTTCATCATTTTCATCAGTCCTATCCTTGTATAAGGCTTTACAACATTCCTTCTTAGCCTTCACCTTTGTTTGTACCTCCTCATTCCACCACCAAGATTCCTTTTGGTGTGGGGCAAAGCCCTTGGACTCTCCTAATACCTCTTTTGCTACTTTTCGGATACAATTAGCCATGGAATCCCACATTTGGCTAGCTTTCCCATCTCTATCCCACACACACTGGGTGATTACTTTCTCTTTGAAAATGGCTTGTTTTTCTTCTTTTAGATTCCACCATCTAGTCCTTGGACACTTCCAAGTCTTGTTCTTTTGTCTCACTCTTTTGATATGTACATCCATCACCAACAAGCGATGTTGATTAGCCACGCTCTCTCCTGGTATAACTTTGCAATCCTTACAAGTTATACGATCCCCTTTCCTCATTAGAAGAAAATCTATTTGTGTTTTTGACGACCCACTCTTGTAGGTGATCACATGTTCTTCTCTCTTCTTAAAGAAGGTGTTGGCTAAAAAGAGATCATATGTCATTGCAAAATCCAAGATAGCTTCCCCATCCTCGTTTCTCTCCCCAAAACCATGGCCACCATGAAAACCTCCATAGTTGTCTGTCTCCCTGCCCACGTGTCCATTTAAATCTCCTCCTATAAATAACTTCTCCGTCTGAGCAATTCCTTGCACCAAGTCTCCAAGGTCTTCCCAAAATTTCTCCTTCGAACTCGTATCCAACCCTACTTGAGGTGCGTACGCACTAATCACATTGATAAGTTCTTGTCCTATTACAATCTTGATTGCCATGATTCTATCTCCTACCCTCTTGACATCTACAACATCTTGTGTCAAGGTCTTGTCCACGATGATGCCAACACCGTTTCTCGTTCTATTTGTGCCCGAATACCAAAGTTTAAATCCTGAGTTTTCTAGATCCTTTGCCTTACTACCAACCCACTTAGTTTCTTCTAGGCACATAATATTTATCCTTCTCCTCACCATAACTTCCACTACTTCCATAGATTTTCCCGTTAAGGTTCCTATATTCCACGTTCCTAAACGCATTTTGCTCTCTTGAACTCTACCCTTCTGTCCTAGCTTCTTCACCCTCCCCCGTCTAATAGGATCAAAGTACTTCTTTTGTGTGTCCCGTGTAAAGTTGATAGGAGCATATGCTCCCAAACAACTTTGAGTGGAGTCGTTCAAAAAGAAGTTTCTATGGCCCCCTTGCTCATTTAACACTGCATCCGGGTGCCGATGGAGATACAGCGACCCTTGCTCACTTATCACTGTGCTCGGGCCACACAGCGCGCCACTTACGGGTGACGCCCTAGCTTTAGCGCAATTTTGTTCTGAATTCATTTTCATAAGGATTCGACGTGATCATGGAGTGCCGGCTGTCGACTACCTGACGCCCTTCCCCTCCTCCTTTATCCGGGCTTGGGACCGGCAATGTAAGTACATAGGCGGAGTTGAAGTGATTATTTTCTTTACGTTCAGAAAATTTATACAGAACTTTATTTCGTTGTCATAATTATTGCAAATGCTAGGCAGCAAATGTCACAAAAACTTTCATACAAGTAATGCTGTTATCTCATCCACTAAAACGAGTTAGCCTTGCTGTCTGATTTTCTTTTTTTTTTTTTTTTTTTTTTTTTTTTTTTTTTTTTTTTAACCCTTGATATGCTCAAATAATATGTGGGAATTTGGCAGCCTTGATGTGAGGAAACGTAGGAAGAATTTCGTACTTGAAAGAAATCTGCTTTACCCCGACCCTTTTGAGAAGGGCCCTTGCACCTGAAGAAAGAGAAGTATACAAGCGTTTCAAAGTTTTCATGCGGTTCCACTCAAGTGAAGAGCACAAGGAATTGCTTAAGAATATCATTGAGGAACAACAGATTGTCAAATGAATACTGGATCTTCAGGTCTGATGCATGCCTCACACATCGCTTCTGTTTCCTATTACCTTATTTCCCTCTCTATACAGTGGGTTGCTCTCGTTGAGTAAATAACGGGAACAAGACTACATTATGTTTGTCACATGCTTTTACATAATTCTAAGTAAAAAATACCATGGCTTCCCACGGTTAATACGACTAGCTTAAATTACCCCATAATCAGCCATTCAAACTCAGTTATACTTTCCCATCACCACACCCAAAAAAAGGTCCCAACCCTCCAGTTTGGCCACTTGCTCATTTTGTTCGTTCTCTAGGGCATATAATAATAAGTGATCATGTTGCATGGCGTATGCTCAAATTATCTGCATTAACTATGCAGGAAGCTCGAACTGCTGGCTGTAGGACAGCTTCTGAGGCCAGTAGATACCTTGAAGAGAAGAGGAAGAAGGAAGCGGAAGAAAGTGCCCTAAGGACTAAGGAAAGCTCTCAGGCTGGTAAAGGCTTGCTGATCAGCCCTCGGGGATCTTTTAAGGGATCCACCGTTCTGCATCCTGTCAGCAAGGACACATACTTAACCACGCAAGCTATTTCAAGCTCCGTGGATTATTGGGATATCACTGGGCTAGTCGGGGCTGATTTACTGTCCGAAACTGTAAGAATGCCAGACTCAACGTGATTTTGTATTTATCCTTTATACGTGAATTGTTCTTTATGATACGATCAATGTGGCGTAATACATGCAGGAACAAAGACTTTGCAGTGAAATCAGAATCCTACCTTCAAATTACCTGAACATGCTGCAGACCATCTCCACAGAGATTGTGAATGGCAATGTTAAGAAGCAAGCGGATGCCCATCGCCTGTTCAAGGTTCAACCGAGCAAAGTCGATAGGGTTTACGACATGCTTGTGAAAAAGGGAATGGCTGAAGCATAGTTATGTCTCCAGTCTCGTTCTTGTAAACCTGTACAGTTCTGTTTGTTAATTGAAAGGGAAAATCCCATTCGTATCATCTCGGGATTCCTGAGAGAAAATTAATCCTTAATGCTCATATAAGAATTCGGCGCATGCGAAACTATACCGTGCCCAAAAATGATTTAGATATTTTTATACAAGCGATAATAGAGACGGGATATCAAACATTGCCCTTCATTACGCTGGTTTTACCGCGATAATAGGGACGAGATGTCAAACATTACCCTTAAATATGCTGGTTTTAACGCAGCCTTTTAACTTTTTACATATTTTATTTATTTATTTACCATCGTATTGAATAAATTAACAGAAGTAACATATATGATTAAACAGAAATGTGTTTTAGAAGAAAAAACAATGCCGAAAGAAGAAGAAACAGAAAGGCAAGCCTGCAAATATTACAAGAGCAAGCAACTAGAACCTGAACAAAACTAGACTAGACTAGACTAGAAAAGAAAGCTCTCCTCGTTTGTTTTGTGTGTGGGGCCAGGTCAACATAGTCTCTCTCTCTCTCTCTCTCTCATAAATCATTCTGCAGCATATCTGATGATATCACTAGCCAAGTCAAAAGTTCACTTCTTATGTCAGTTTCCTTCCTCCATTGCATTACGTTACATAACCCCACGGCCTACAGGCCATGGACATCACAACACAATGTCCATTTTGCTTTCCTCCCTCCCTACTCTGCGGATCTGCCTGCCTTGTTTCGTCACTCTCATCATCTCCCTATTTATTTAACCATTAACTAAGTTTTGTTTTGTTTTTAAATACGACATACCATTCTGAATTATTTTAACGCAAAAACTATTTAACTAGTCAAAATGTCAAAAAATAACTCGATAAATTGTATTAATCAACCTCACTCAATATGCATCTACCTACACATTTAATCAAAAAAATAAGCTTAATGGATTGTTCATATCAACCTGATTCAATACACGTCAACTTACTCATTTGGTAAGAAAAAGGCATGATGGACTGTTTAGGAACCTAAACTAACTAATACATATTTGATTAACGCATAGTGTGGCAGCTGATCTGTAAGTACCGCACCAATCAATGGCTCTATCTCATTCAATTTTAATCAAATACATTATCACATTTCATATGTGATACTCTAATGTCTGATAAATCTAACATTTACTCTATACCAAAGTTATGTTTAACCCCCTACACTAATCAATCTGCTGCACCAAAGTCCCAAAGGTGCAGCGTCGTACCCCCGGAACACGCTGCGACATGTCGTTCATCGCATACGAAAGCGTTGACTTCCTCAATCATCTCCATGAAACTGTACAGATAGGCCCCTCTCTCCCCCTCCCACACCCTCACCACCCCACCGCCGCACATTAGCGCGTACCCTTCGTTCATGCACCCCATCACCGCCATCTGCGACGCCCTACTCACGCTAAACCTACAGACCTCCTCCAGCGTGTCAGTCCGGCGCACGCTAGCCAAACCCCTCCTCCCCACTATAACGAACGCCGTCCGGCTCACATCAGCCGCAGTCACAATTATCCCTCTCCTGTACTCCTCGCTCAACACAAACCCTTGATTCCTCAGATCGAAGACAATCACGCGCACGCTCGTGCACGCCACGGCCGTTTCGTGACTCGTGACTCGGACTCGGCCTACGAACTCGGTCATCTCCGTTAGCATGTGCCACCCCATCACGGCCTCCGGATCCGTCAATGTCCCGCCGACGAAAGTCAACTGTTCAGTCAAACAATCCCAAATGTGAAACGCCCGACCCGGAACACCCGCATAGAGCCCGACCCACCATCTTTCGGATCCAGTGAAATCAACCAAAACCCCATCATTTACCACGTCGCCCAAGTGGGCCCTACGAGTGATCTGCGGGCCGTTGATGATCGCTACGTGGATGTCTCCGTCCAGCAATGCGAAGGTGAGAGTGGTGTCTGTTATGACGATGCCGGTAACGGCGCGGGAGAATCGGCCGAGGCGGTCGCGGGGATGGGGCCGGAAGGTGCTGACATGCAGGCGAGTGGCAAAGTTGAATAGGCGGACGGTGCCGTCGGCGAAGCCGCAGGAGAGATGGGCGTCGGAGAGGGTGAGGCATCGGCAGGTGAGGCCGTCGGGGTCTTCGACGTCGGACGGATCGAAGTGGAGGGTCGTGTGGGTGGACCTCCGGGTTCGGAAGTTTGTGGCCGTCCGATGCCAGTAGACGTACTCGTCTCGCCACCTGTCGCGAAGGAGAATTGTCCGGCCCCAGATACGGCGGGTAAGGCGACGCCAGAGAAGGTCGGAGCGCGAGACGGCGCGCCACGTCGAACAAACCTGCACTCGGAAAAATGTCACGTACGCGATCAGTTTCAGTAAGAGTAGGTTACAGCTCGTTCATGCATGCACGTTATATTGAATGGAAAACATGAAAACTAAAACGCATATGAGTTCTCTATTTTTTGTGCATGCAATAAAAATAAAAAAATTAATAAAATATATGCTTTCTAATTATATGTGGAGAGATGGGAATGCATGCATGAGTAGGTAGTGTTATTATGGGTATTTAACAGAGGTTTCAGATTTGATGGGTATGTGTTTTAACCAGTTAAAGGAATGACTGTAATAATACAATACATGAAGGAGAAACCGACTAATTCAACTTTGAGCATCTCCGAAGAAGCCATAAAACCACTAAAATTTTATTAAAAAAAAAAAAAACTCCATAAAATCATCTCCAGGATAAAATTTTAATTTTTTGTTAAAATAGCAAGAGAACAGTGTCAAACTCTTTAAATGTAGTTAGGGTTCTTGTATTAAATGTTAAAAATTTAATAAAACTCAATGATAGACTCGTGACCAAAGAGTAAAGAAAGAGAAAATGTGATTTTAGAAAATGAGTGAATTAGATTTGAATTGTTAATAATAAATATTTAAAGTTTGTTAAAATAGTGTTATTGACATAAAAAATTAATTGAGTAGCTACAATAATTTCATGACACTATTCACTCGCTAGTTTAACAAGGATTAAAACTAGTAACCAACTTGGAACGTAAAGTATCATTCATTTTGTTTAACCAATTATAGAGATAGGATTCAAAATTCTTCCAAAGTGCAAAAGAAATTTCACTGAACTAATATTTTAGTTACAATAGCTAGGGAACAATGCCAGAAAGCTATTTTAACCAGTTAATGTAACTTAACATCTTCAACAACACTTCGTATTTTAACATATCTTTGATATTTTATTAGTTCTTCAGGTTAAAAATTCTCTAATAGTTGGTAAAATTTCGTCGTGCCAGGAAGTGGGGAAAATGGCGATTAAAGATTTAGATCTCTTACTATTTGTACGTGGGTTGAGGTTTTTGGGCTGTTTGCACATATTAGGGCAAATTAACTACGGGTAGAAAGTATCACCGTGGACTGAAGAGAAGCAAATGCAAAACCCTAGCCCCACGGAGGAGACAGTTGAAGCCATGCGCGTAAACCCTAGAGAGAGAGAGAGAGAGCGGGCCTAAAAGGTGGAGCCCGATGGAGAGTACGTAATAGTAGAATAGGAGCCGGGGAGTGTAAGAGAAGAGTGACGAGGAAAAGACATCAGTCAGAGAAGGTCTAAATAAAGAAGTGGCAGCTGTGTGGTGTACAATTTTCGTCTGCAAATCTCTCATCTCCCTCCCTCCTTCGGAGGATTCTCTCATTTTTCTTTCCTTCTCGTTACAAATCACGTCATAAGAATAGGAGCCGGGGAGTGTAAGAGATGAGTAAGGAGGAAAAGACATCAGTCAGAGAAGATCTAAATAAAGAAGTAGCAGCTGTGTGGTGTACAATTTTCGTCTGCAAATCTCTCATCTCCCTCCCTCCTTCGGAGGATTCTCTCATTTTTCTTACCTTCTCGTTACAGATCACATCAATATTTTATATTAATTTTTTTATAAAATTAATAAGATAAAAAATAAAATGTAAGAGGAGGAGGATGAAAGAGAATAGGAATAGAGAATCCTATTTCCTCTCCTTCTATATCTGTGTGGATTGTTGCTACCTGCTTGCCTGCTGTATGAGCTTTTTATTTGATGTCATGGACACTGGAGACTAACACCTCTCTCTCTCTGCTCTCTACATTTTTTATTACCCAATCCAACGTCTTACAACATATAATATATATATATATATATATATATAATACATATATGGCACCTCCAATTACAAGACTGCTCTATCAATTTGCATTCCACAAGATTATATGTGATTTTCTAGTTTTACTAGTTACAATAAATACATCTAATTTCGGTTATAGAAATTCGCACTTTGACTCAGCAGGTAATCAGATTATTGTTCTAACTAATTTAATTAAACTCAGCAGGACGATTTTATACTAGAACTTTTGATACAGATGTAAATACATAATTGTTAATAGGAGACTTTATATATAACACTGTAATATCATTAATTCAATATCCATGGGAAACAATTAGTGTACCTAGCTAGAGACCATGAAATGGACAAAGATCGACCACCTAGAAAACTATGAACAAACATATACATATACCTTGACATAATAAAAAAAATAGGATTGCAAATTTTGCGTGCTTCCCCACACATAGTTGCCTTTCAATTCCAAGAAACGTGTAGCCAAAGCCTGTCTTGTCAAAAAGCAGAGAACTTTTCATCCCTTACCCCTACTTTCTTTGACTCCTCTAAATCCCACCCGTGCGTGTACCACTCACGTTTTCCCGCTCTAATTGGATCTTCTTTCCTTTTCTATTTTCTTTTTTGGTTTTTCTTGCTCTTGGAGACCCCATCATGTTCTTGTTCTTGGGTAATGGTTTCATGCTTATTATGAAATTTGTGATATTATTTTATGTTCACAAAAATATTGATCTAAATCACATCGAAATCTATCATGTGCAAGATTCTGTTTTGCAAAATCAAGAAATATGTTAACGCTCAATGTCTGCCACTGACATGCACAAAACGAGATTGCGTTCTTAAATAAAAACACAACTTAATATAATATGTAAATTTAAATATATCAGCAGACATGTCAAATTGTGAGACAAAAGAATACAAACTTCGTTACAATGGTTGTAACTTCCTTCTTAATCTTAGAAGATTATACTTATTCAAGCATATGTACCCATTCACACAATATGTTTAAGCAATAAGGGTGAAATTACTTTAAATTTAACATACCATAGGTTAGTCAATTTCATCACTCTAGCTAGGCTCCAAAACAGTTTTCAAACGTTCAAGAAAGGACAAAGCAAATAAGAGTCACCAGAAGCAAACATAGAGAAATAGAAGTCACCAGAAGGTATTGCATTGGAAGTAGCAAGAGACATGCACACCTCTGGAGTTGACCAGTAGACATCACCTTGTAAACCAAACAAGCATTGGGCTCCATGTACTCTTTCTGTTTTTTTTTTTTTTTTTTTTTTTTTTTTTTTTTTGGGAAACTTGGTCTCAATATACTTTATGACATATGCAGTTGCATCAGTTGCATGCAAGGTTTTTTTTGACATGGCCCTTCAACACCCATCAACTGTCAGGATCTCGACATCTCAACCCGCTCCTCAATCTAAAGCTTCTTCGAACTTTTTGCATTTTCTAGGGCATGAAGTTCTGACATGAAATTCCTTTTTAAGATTCTAAATCATTTTCATCCATAATTTGAAAGAGTATTAGAGTAGAGAATTTCTTTGATGGATGTGGTTTTTCATTAACCCACTAGTCTTTCGAGTTCAAATTTTTCATCTTACATTTTATTCAAGTTAGACTTTTAAGTAATACTGTTTTTATCCAGTACCATTCTGTTTTGTTACTTTTTAAATGTCAAAAACATAATCTTGTAAATTCCAAAAACATAAAATAATCTAAAAAAAGACCCAGCGGTAATAGATCCCTGGAATCTTGTTCTTGTGGACTTGCATAACAGATTTATAATATTAATTATAGAAAAAGATAAAAACAGAAGATGAATTTTTGTACGTTACTGGCATGACTATTGTTGTACTTGGAACTCCAATTTAGTCTGAATTAAAGTGGACTATAATATTCTTGCATATAGTACTAAAAAACACCAAAACAAAAAAAAACATTAATGGCTATGGCAGCGAAAATATAACTGCAAGACAAACGTTAGCTAGATATAGAAACGTAAAGTTTTATGTACAATCCAATCAGAGCCGGCCCTGAGATTTCAGGGGGGGGGTTGAATTTGAATTGGAAGCCCTAAAAAGTACTAAGAATTTATTTTTTTATATATTTTTTTGTTCAAAATAATAATTTTAGTTTTCAATTAAGCTTCTATAAATTCTAATAGCACAAACAAATTTAACAAATGGAAAGGTGGCATATTGTTTTTCTTAACTATTTAGAGGGTTAGGGTTCAAATTTGTATGTTATTCTGTGGAATTTTTATATAATTTTGTGGAAGCTTATGCATTTAATAAAAATATAAACTGAAAAAAATGATGGAGATGAGTTTCGAACCCGCAATAATTCCACTTGTACTAAGACTCGAGTTTGTAATATTTTACAAATACTACTATATACAAGTAAATGCATGTAAAATTGAAAAATCGGGGGCCATTTCGATTTGGGGGCCCTATGCGGTAGCACCATTTGCACCCCTCAGCGCCGGCCCTGAATCCAATCCATCCAGTCTAACAGCTCCCCAAATTTTGCTATATAATTCCAATTTCCAAACACTGCTAAGTGATAAAACCAAGCTTTAAAGGTCCTTATCCGAGAGAAAAAGAGGAAGAAAGGCATCCCAATAAAAATTTGTAGAAAAGTTCAGTCAAAAAAGTAGAGAGAGGGAGAGGGATTGCTAGAGCTCATAAGGGCAAAAAAAGGGGAATTTAAAGCCAAAATAACCGTTTTTCGTTAGATTTGGAAAGGGAAAGAAATGAAAGGCCAAAGAAGCCAAACACAAACCTCCTACTAGTGAAAGGGACATTAAATTATTTTTGCATAGAAGAGCATTGAGAGCATGACCCTTCAAAAAAGCAATTACTTTCTGAAGCAAAAGAGTTTCTTCTCTCGAATGTAGCTGAACCAACTAGTATACCAGAACAGTGTGTTTTCCTCTCGGCGCTCATGCTCGAATCCTTCGCTCTGTAAAAAGGTGCCACTATACTATCTAGAGGACTAGAACAAAACCCAGAACCCGTTATACTCGTTTATTGGTAATTTCTCATGTTTTCACAAATAAAGGGAAAAATAAACCCATAACCCTTTTTTTTTAATATATTTAATATTTAGGGGAACCATCAATTGAATTAATTTTGGTCTGGCAGGTTTTTCTAGTGTATTTATGCATATGATGCTCTTTGACTAGACTAATATTTTCTCCATTTTGGAATAAGAACCATCAGTTTCTCAGTAAGACCTAGCCGGATTCTAACGCTGCGTACCATGCCAAAGATCTCCCAAAATAATCAAAATTATATAACAAGCACACAATTTTTCACATATTTCACATTGCAACACAACTAGTTAATCAAAAGATTTCATGTGTTAATAGTTAATTAGCCAGAAGAACAAAAAGTATTAGTAGAGTATTAAAGATTGTTTAATCTTCTTATCAGAAAACGTACCTGAAACACATTAGCAAGGGCTGGAGCAGCCGCAAGTCGTCCGACGGAGCGAGAGGCTTCAATGGCAACTTGGGCAGCGAGGGCTTCCACAAAAGGCTCAGGCCAGACCTCGTTTACGGAACGTCGTCTGGAGGAGGATGGCCCTTCGAGATCACCACCTCTTCGTACACTGCTAGGACCAGCTGCATTGGCACTGTCGTTTCCATTTCCGTCATGGGATGAGGAGGAAGACGAAGATGATGAAGTTGATGATGGAGCCGAACTGTAAGAGGTAGACATGAAAATGACAAAGAAAAAGGTGGGAGAAGAAGACACAAGGACAAAAAGGTAAGGTATGGATAAAGACACAATTCAAGCGAGGGACCCAAAAGGTCTGTGTGATTATTGGATATTTATATGCAATTTCACACTCTCTCACCCTCTCTCACTCAATAAAATAATTTAAAACATAATCAATGTTTGCATCCACCTCGTATATGAGAGACCATATTTCATGACGAGGGACATTAGTGTGGGCGTATTCGATCGGTGCAATATAAATCATTTTAGGTGCACCTCTTTTTCCAATCAAATGTGATTAATATATTTTTATCTTAATAATTTTATAATCAATGATCATGATCATTCTTTTTTTAATCAACATTTAAAGATCATTCAGCCAAAAAAAAAAACGAGTTAAAGATAGTTAATCAAAAATACAGAAAAAAAAATGAATTCGCTTGAAAAATAATAAAGTTGTTATTATAGTGCAAATTAATGGAATGAGAGTGTACATTTTCTTTAACAACCAAAAAAACTAACGTTAGACAATAAAAATAATGTATCATTTTAATTTTCCCTTTCCGCACTTATCTTCTTGTTTTTATCATATATTCAATCTTCGTTAGGAAAGATTTTTTAGTGTAACAGTCATACGAGATGGTACACCACGTGTCATTACATAAATAGAGAGATATGTGTGTCAAAAAATTAATAACTTAAAAAATATAATTTTCCACTACTTACATAAAAACACATGGTATATCATCCGTGTTCCCGTTACTATAAAAAAATTCTCCTTGGTTAGGGGGGAGAAAATTGCATCGGGAATATAGGAATGCCAAATTCACTTCACATTCACAGTAATAAATTGATAGTGAAGATAATCAATTTATGACATAATCTTATGGAAAATGAAGAACATTTTCTTGTTTATTTTTGTGAGTTAATAAGGGGGCCGGGTCCAACCTAATTAGAGAGGGGGTGGGAGGTTGATTTAATTTCCCGGCCTGCAAAGAGGGCGGTGGGGAAGGGGTGGGGGTTTCTGAAACCGCAGGGCTTATTATGGATTAGCCCTGGATTTTTCAGTAGATTTTTTAGCCCTAGCTCCCCTTGGTCCCTTTTGGTCACTCTGCATCCTGTTCAAGTAAGATCGTGTCTCCCTGTATCTGTATCAATTGCAGATGATTGTCAAGAAAATGGGCATTGAATAAAAAAAAATTATTTTGTTTTTGACTCCTGAGGATGATTTTGCAAGGAGTGCATGGTAAATAGCATTGTTATTAGGGAGTAGTAAGTAGCAACTGGCGCTGCTGTACTGGAAACCGCTGTTCATATATTAATAACTAGTAGGTCAAGTTAGTTACAACTCCTTGATGGTCGATGAACTTTATTATGCAAATTGTTGAATTCATATTAAAAGTAGTAACTGTTTATCATTTTGAAACACGTAATAACTAATAAAAGTGATAGAACCATCGACCAGTATTCAACCGATGCGTGGAAGTTATTTTGTTATTCAGATTGTAAAATATATAAAAATCTGTTTGTGCTTCATCAAATTAAACTTTAATTACGATTTCACACCCATCCTTCAAGGTGTTGCTATTTATGCTCACATATTTCTTCCTTTGATTAATTATTGTAACAACCAAATCATTAACAAACTTAGAGAGGCAAAAAAAGCATAGAAAAACATAAGATATAAAATAAAAGATTAGGTGACAATGATTAAACATCTAAATTGTGGGAGTTGAAAACTTAGAGCCTTCGAATCAATAGAGATTATGGACAAGGACTCGAAGTTTGATATTGTGAGCCTGTCAGTTGTGAACTTGTGAGGGGCCAAGAGAGGAAGGAAGATATAAGAAATTTTGGTTTTGGATGGATTATTGTTTTGTTTGTGTTGTAGAAAAGTGAATGTTAATTAGTTTTGTACAACAAACAAACTATCTCTTCATATTATTGAAATGTGTTTCATTGTTTCAAGTTTAAATATTTCTTTTCTTACACGGTTAATTTTGTCAAATACATTCTCAAATATATGGTTTTTTTTTTTTTGTCGAAATATGGTAATTAGATTAGTTCATAAAATAAAGTGCTACCTTTTAATTCATAATGATTCTTTTACGTATAAAATTACATTACTTTTTTAGTTTAAATTAATTACATAAATTACCATGATCAACGGTATATTAGTATAGTTTTCTCTCAGACCATTTTGTAATCAAATCTATTTCTTCGATCAAAGAAAACTTTTTATCCCATAGTCAAGCCTTTATTTTAAAATCCGTTGAATAGTTTGATTGCAATATTTGTAGAATAAATGATAGAAGAAGGTAATCAACACTCGAGTACGAGTTGAAAACTTGAAAAAGATTTTTAGATTCGAGGAAGTTGGTGCTATGATGATACAAAGTTTTATAGGTTCCAAAAAATTAAGGGAAGCGTGACATTTTGTCCGCCATTCTCGTACTACGACCACTGCACCTCTCCTGCTCTGCATGTGCATATAATAGGAGATGATTAACATCAACGTGCCATCCACAACTTGCTTACTAACTCTTATGTAATTTTGGATATAAAAGCCATATTAAGAACGTAGATCTCAAATCTCACAGCATCAACAATAAAGTAGTCAAATAAATATTCAAACTCGTAACTAAACTCTTGTGATAAGCTATATAGGCAAAATTAAGCTCCAATAAAGTTGTCAATTAAGTAGGTAAACTTTGCCTACTCCCTCAATCTAGGCAATATTGCATATTTCTACATATGGATAAATTTTTTAGTGTGCCAGGAACACAACCTGGTACATCAAATATCACAGTACAAGTGATTGGATTTTTTTTTCACATATTTAACCACTTGTATTATGACATATTTATTTATAATAAAGTATTCCATGTGAGGCCAAAAAGACAATATATATATATGTAAATATCAAAGGTGAAAGAAAATAGTAAAATAAAATTTTGCTTGCTTAGTTTGCCTATTCTATTGGAATGATACATTTTGTTTATAAGCAACTTATCACGTCAGTCATTATAATACAATTTTGTCTATTATATTTATTTACATTATTGGAAATGCTCTAACAATAATGATAACAAACTAAATCGATACCGAACATAAATTAAATAGATTTTGGCAATATATCTTTAGCTTAATTTCACCTCATAAGCAAATTTCACAAATGTCATTTACACATTTTCCAGAAAGTTAATATGACGGCATGCAGCGGCGAAACTTGGACATGATTATAACTATAATTGTATTCGGTCCTCACAATCTCCTAGCGAGATCAGTCAACTTCTTAATCTCCTTTGTTCAAATCACTCAACAAAGCACGCTTTTATATGTTTCAAAACTATAAAATTTCTTATATAACCACGTACCTAAAATTAGCTCAATTAATAAAAAAGACAGCATGCTCCGTTTTCTAAGTACGCCCCGAGGCACATCAAACAACCATATTTGCCAAAGACAAATTATATATCAATTGAGAAGATTTTTTTTTAATTTTTATTTGAGTAAACAAAAAGAAAAGATGGGCGTGCAAAGACGCAGAGGATAAGAGCGTGGGGAAGAAGAAGAAGGAGGAGGGAAGGGTTGGGTCAAGGGGAAAGACAGGAGAGTGCTTTTTGACTAGAATGGCATGCTTATGTCTAATCATCTGGCGCAGTCTCGATGGAATATAACTGAAAGATCTTTTTTAGCAAAGTACAACTGTCTATGTCACTTGCTTCCCCATCTGTCTGTGTCTTTCTCTCTCTCAACTTTTTTGGGAAGAAAAATACAGATTAAAAACAGCTGGAGTAGGAGAGTAGGCTGCTACTGCTATTAATTTCTAGGTACTAGATACTAGGGTTATAGTAGGGTTCCTGCCACAGTCAGTCTTTAACTATCATAACCATATATCCTCACTAACCTCTCTCTCTCAATCCTCAGCCACAGGTAGAGAGAGAAAGAGAGAGAGAGAGAGAGAGAGAGAGAGAGCGAGACAGCCGATATCACTGGCTGGCCTGGCTTCTGCTACCTTCTGCATGCCCATCTGCAAGCCCTTGTGCTTTCACATTTCAGAAAATTTATGAGGAGGATTATGTCCTCTCCTTTTTTTCCTTTCCTATCCTTCCCTTCTTATATGAACTGCTATAATTAAATTACGTTAATATTTTATATTAATTTTTTATAAAAAAAAGAAAGACGAAATAAAAAATGTAAGAGGAGAAGATGAAAGGGGATAAAAAGAGAAGGTGAGAGAATCCTAGTCCAATTTAAAGCAAGTCCAACAGGGGCTTAAACCCGATGGACAGTGGATTGCACAGTGCCCAATTGTTGGGGCGATCAAGTCCAGCCCATGCGGGTTTCAGTGTCGAAGGGGGCCCAAGCGAAGGGACCCGGCGTGAATCGCTGGTCCGAGAGCTCGAGGTGGGGGTGATGCAACGCTGACGTCAGGGTGACGTTACTCATAATATAAAATTAATAAAAAATTAATAAAAATCTGAAAACAAAATTGATTTAATTTTTCAATAAATATGTTATCATTATCTTCTAACTTACACCATACTTTTATATTTTCTCAAATACTTTGGGTTGTAATTGTAAACCAAGCTGTAACCACAAGGAAGAATATGCAGTATTACGCTTGAGAGAGAGAAGAGAAGTGAGTCAAGAGAAGAGAAGATAGAGAGAGAAGTAAAACTTTCATATATTACATTTTCTGAATGAATACAATCTAATCTGTTCTAAGACTATATATTCTCTATATAAAACTTGCTCTTTAAGTCACAATATAACTAACTCTAACAGTCTTGCTAATCTCTTGACAAATGTCTTATTATATCACCATTAATATTATCCTTAACAATAATTTCTTATTTAATGACACATGGTACAACTAGACAGATTAAAAATCATATCTAAAATTACAAAAAAAATTATTTTTTATTATTTTATAAAATAAAAAATATTAATATTTTATTACCTATTGCCATGACTATTCAGTGTAGATGTGAAGATGCAAAAGGTAATTACTGTTCATTGAAGGTTATTCAATAGTGATTTACCCTAAGGGCCTTTGCAACGATGAAGTTGCTCATGCATCCTTCTAGGGGTGGGTTCGGTTTAATTCGGTTCGGTTTTTTGCCAAAACCGAAACCAAACCGAAATTTCGGTTCGGTTCATTTTTTTTTCGGTTTTTTTCGGTTCGGTTTTTTTTCGGTTCGGTTTTTTTCGGTTCGGTTTCGGTTCGGTTTCGGTTTTTTGTTTTTTTTTTCTTTCAAAAAATGAAAAACATTGAAATTTTAAATTTTAACGTATCCAACACAATCATAACACAAGCATTCTAACTATAATCAAAGACAATGAAAATAAACATTTAAAGTTGAACTAAAATCATCAATCAAGTCTTCCAAAGTCCAAACTAACAACATCACAACACAAAAATCGTACAAATGACTTAGAAAAGTTAAATTGTATGATGTTGTTCAAAGATCAGGGTTGTTTGCTTGTAACTGCATGTTGACAACTTGATTAGTAAAAGAAATGCGTGGGTGGATTTATTTAGTGTGTGTTGGATTCTTTTCCATCACAAATTCCCTAAGTAATCTACCCGAAATAAATGTTTATAGATTCTGTTACATGTTATATGAGAGTAGATTTGGAAAAGAAAGCTGAGACAAAAGTAGACAGTGCTATGGAGATGAATGTAGGTACTTCAGGATGAGGTTTGGCTCCGGAACCTTATATGGGGGATAAATAATAGGTTAGGGTTTAAAGTTTTTATAGGACTTTTTTTTAATATTTTGAGCTTAAAGTTTGGCAACACATTGGGTTTAGCATATTTTAACTTACAAATTGGGTTTAGAAAATAATATCCAAAACAAATAATTAAATAAAAAAATTAATTTAATTAATTCGGTTCGGTTCGGTTTGGTTCGGTTTCTAGATCACTAAAACCGAACCGAACCAAAAGAATTCGGTTCGGTTCGGTTTTTTCAATTCGGTTCGGTTTTTTTGTTCGGTTCGGTTTTTTCGGTTTCGGTTCGGTTTGGTTTTCGGTTTTTTTCGGTTTTCGGTTTTTTGAACCCACCCCTACATCCTTCTATCAACCTCATTATAAATAAGGTAAACTAATGAAAATGGCTTGAAAACTTTGAGTTTTAATGATAAGGACAAAATAAAGGGTAAAGTGAATAGTACCAGAATTGACTTTTTAGTGTAAAAATGTGGTTTTTCGTTAAAGTGAACAGTACCGGGTGTTTTTCGTTAAAGTTCTCTTATAAATATGGACCTTCCATGGTTGGACCCATGTCCCTTCCTCCTTTTTCAACCGAAGTAGGATTTTCTTCCCTCTTTTCCTCTCACACTTTGTTTTCTATCTTATTGTCTTTATAAAAAAAATCAATATAAAATGTTAACGTGGCTTAATCGTAACCATTCAAATAAGAAAGAAGAAAAAGAAAGAAAAGAGAAATTAGAAAGAGAGAGAATCCCCTCCTTTTCAGCCATGTCCCTCCTCCTTTTATTATCCCTTTGGTTATACAAACTACCTATCATTCGTTCATCATCAATCACTACAAGAACAGTGACTATTAGAGCAAGTCCAACCATGGTAGATTCAACATTCACCTCCCATCCATTTCTTCAGGCCATGGCTCATGGAGTCTTTTGCAGTAGCCATGTTGATTGTAGCCTCAAGTTTAGATCTATGACAGTTACTATTCATGACGGATTGAAGTAGCATAACCATAGTATCTATTTTAAATTAATTTTAACCGTTGAATAATTAGTGAAAAACATTGTCATGGTAGTTACTATTCACAATAGGTGAAAAGTAGTAAAGCGAAGTCAAGACAATTAAAGAAAAATTAATGAAACCTTTTCGTTAAAGTTCATTTTAAATAAAATAAGTCTTAATGAAACACTTTTGTTATTGTTCAATTTTAAAGTTAAAGACATTTTTTATCTAAAAAATCATTCATGGTACTATTTATTAACACTTTTATTTTGTCATTTTAATTAAAACTAAAAATTTTTAGAACTTTTCGTTAGTTTTTCTTTAAATAAATAAATATTAACTGTCACACAAGTTCACTCCTAAACTCAAGTCTACCAAATGGGTGAAAATTGTTCTTAGTACCTACAAATTAGAGGTGGATATATAAATTGCCCCAATTAATTTTTATTAGAGGCAGAAATACAGATGTACCTCTTTTAAAAAGTTATTAGATTAGATGAAGTCCACACATTAGTAAGGAACTCTCACAAAACGTATATATCTAACCAAGTCCCAATATTTTGCTTCTGAGCACGCAAATTAAAAACAAACATCTTTCCTCCCATACTGTGAATGTCTATGTCGCCCTTTTTATCATCATTTGCAATAAAAATAGAAAAATAATTAAAAAAATCAGTAAAATAAAAATAACTAATTAATCCAGAAATAAATCACACATAAACAAACACTCATAAACCCTACAAATGAAAATCAATGGCTGGTAGAGAGAATTACTATAGATATATGAACCAAGTCTTGAATCTCTTCAAAACTATATTTGTTTTGGGCATACAGAATGAATGATTTCACATGAAAGTAGGAACTAGACTTGGGTTCTTCAAATGTTCTCGTATGTTGTCGAGATGATAGTTGAGCCGAGTATGGTGGTGAGAGTAATTAAAAAAATGAATGCAAATGAAAAAGGGGGATATGAAGTATATGTTCAGACGTAGAAGAGTGCGACGATACATATAAGTGGGTGTGTGAGTTATTGGAGAATTAGGATTTAGATTAATGATTTTATTTTTTTCACACCACCTCTAAAAGAAAAGAAAAAAATACAGATGTTCCCCCCTAATGGAAACTATTAAATTAAAAAAAATATATTAAGGATGCATTTTTTCACCTCTACACGACTTTAGCTTTAATTAATTTTTTGCAGACGATCCCTATAGAGTGATTTAATATGAATGGTATTGATTATAAAGACGATGTTTTATGAATAGACAACGAACAATTTTGAATATAAACTCCTACTCATTCTTTAAGTATTCAAGTATTATTCTTCCTATTTAGTCTAAAAGATAAAAAATAAAACACAAAAACAATAAAGATAACAAAGCATCTTGAGGAGGAACGCCTCCTCGTTCGATGCTCATTTGTAATTTTATTTTGTTAATTTTAATAATGGTAGAATTTTTCCTTTAAACTCGATGTAGGCTATATAAAGCCGAACCAACATATATCTTTGTTTCTCTCTTGGTTTTTTTTATTTATTTTTTATTTTTTGACAAATGATAAGATAATTTACACTAAATTCATTTAATTACGAAGATCGAGAATGAACACGAAATCTTAAGTGCAAAAACAAATGTTTGTAACTAACTAAGCTATAAACCACTTGTAAGGATCTTATTATTTTGAATTTCTAGTTTTTGTCATTTCTTTTTTGCCTTGCTTGATATTGACCTCATATCCGTCTCCTAGCACTATTCTTTTTCAACTTTGTTTTTAATCATCAGCAACAAGAAGAGCAAGAACTATGATTTTACTTAACTTTCATACAAACTTTTCAAGGTGCGGTTTATTATCATGTTATTTGTTGATGCTCAAATTTAGGGGTGCAATCAATTTGGATTTCAGAGGATTTTAAAAGATTTTTTTTAAGTAACAGATTTCAATGGATTTTAATAGATTTTACAATTCTATATAGATTTTGACAGATTTGTGTGAATTTTCATTATAGATTTGTATTATCTTCTTTCATGGGTTTTTTAGGATTTTTTAGGATTTCAAAAGATTAACACCTGAAACTCTTGTCAACTATTGTTGCAGTCACCTTGTTTGTCTCTCCACATGTCCATAGTAACAATTACTGGCTTTCAGATGATAGTTGGAGACTAGTTTTCTAAAACACGTCCTACTGTTTAGGTCTCTATACATTTTGTTACATGAACTTAGAGCAATTTGCATACATTTGCATAGCCTTTTTCTTTATTTGGGGTTCAAGTAATCCATTATTTGGGGTTAATTTGTCTTATTTCAATATAATTCGCTGCTCTATACAAATCAAAATGACCAAATCACAGTACCAAATCAAAATCATCTATTAGCTGTACAAAACGAAATGAAAGAAATAAGAATCCAATTCTGTAACAGGAAATGGGTAATTTCCAAAGGAGTCAAATTCACCTTAGCAGCCAAGCAAAACTCCAAATTCCACCGGTTAGTTATTGGAAAAGCCACCAAATTAACAAATGGGTTTTTGCAGAAAAGCTTCCAGCTTTCATACAATGGGTGAAGACATTCCAATTCCTTGGCTCGCTGTCGGCACTGTCAAACAACAGATATGGTTTTCCTCAAAGCTTGGGTTTATCAGTCTCGGAGGTTTTAGCACTACGTTTGCAGACTGAGTACAACTATACAGAAGAGAAAAGCAATACCTCGAGGGATTGAGGACTTCAACCTGAGAGAGGAAGTCTAATGAATGTGAAAAGAAATACGAGAGGGGAGGTTGGATTCTTGATGGCATTGGTATTTATACAATCCACTCTCAAATCCATCAAAATTCTCTATTTATTAAAATTCTAGCAAATTTTTATTGGGATGTGTTACCTACACATCTTTTTTTACGTCTTACACATTGTTTGTTAATTTCTATCGTTGATTTTCTTCAATTAATCTGCTTCAACGATCAAAAATTAAAAAAATATGTGAAAAGTAAAAAAGAGTGTGTGGATATCACATCTCATCTTTATATTATCACTACACTTAGATTTGGTAGACATTTTTAAAAACATAATTGACTATCCATGAATTTGATTGTATTCTTTAAAATCCTCTTAAATCCTAATTTGACTACACAATGATTTCAAATTTCTTTAAAATCCTCTTTCAAAATCATAATTGACTACACTCTAATTTTAAAATTGATTAAAATCCTATCAAATCATAATTTGACTATACCCTCTTTAGTTCAAGATAGATTATATTCACACATCTTAAATTACTTCTTCTATATTTTTTAATTTTTTAATATTTTCTACCCATCACTAGCACTTGATAAATAAATATTAAAAATTAAAAAGATGTAGGAGAAATAATTTAAGGTGTGTGAATATAATCTGTCTTTGCTCAATTACCAGGATTTAAGAGAAAGGACAGACGGAGTAGAAGGGGAGGAGGAGCCACTATTTGTGGTGCAAGAAGAGGGGAGAGGAGACGAGGTTAATGTGTGCGGCAGCTCTCTCGCAAAGGGCAAGCCCTGTGCGTGAAGGGAGAGTCGAGAAAGTTCCCTACACTTTCTGGAATGCAACCATGTGTCGTATGGTTGTAAGTCCTTCCTCTGGGCATAGGAAAACATCCCGGCCCGGCGGCCCCTCCTATCTGTGAGAGAGTTTCCGGTAGCCCTAAACAATAATTTATGAGAAGAGGGAGGGAGACTTGGGTGGCTTCATTTTAGACCAAAAAATTGGAAGCTCAGAGTCTAGAGAGCATTGCCATAGTCAGATTCCTGCTATGTCTGGTGTTTTTTTGGGTTTTTATGCGAGTACAAGATACAACTATTCGATTTCTTAAACGTGAGACACGTCTTAGATTTTGAGTATGAAATTGAATTTTAGAACCGATTGTAGCGAAAAAAAATCGATCTACTTTCGTTGGATATTTTGGCTTAAATTTTTTGATTCCCAACACTCAATTAAATGATTCTAATTGTTATGGAAAAGTCTTGTTGGAAAGTGGTAAGTTGTCTTTTTTGTTGGATTAGAACTTTGTATTGAAATTGTAATACAATCGTGATATAATATGGATCCGTTGTTGGTTTCTTATGATGATTCTAATAAGAGTCATTGAGATTGATCTATTATAAATAGTAACCGTTACTCTCATAATATGTTATTGATCCAAAGACTTATTGTTAGGAAGAGTATTGATTTTTTTCAAGAGAAGAAAATGTGCACCGTTTAGAGGATGCAATGGCTTCTTCTGTTACAAATTCTGCAGGTATGTTTGTCTTTCGAATTGCAAAAACGCATTTCTAGTTTGTTGATCATGTCTGGTAGTTCTATGGCTTAATCTTTGATCTTGGTTGCGGTTAGATTAATCTTACATGTGGTATTTGAACCATAGGTTATGGCCATTGAATTCGAAGGTTATTGAAACAAATAGAGAGAAAAACATGCATGGGAAAAACTGCTGGGATTCGAACCTACTACCTGAAATCAATTTTAGGGTTCCGTTAACATAAATTAAAATTATAAAGAGACAATTAAGTTTTCAAATTGTTGATGGATTTGTAACATGAAACTTATGAACCAAGATTTAAGAGAAAGGACAAGCGGATTACGAGGAGGGAACGAGGAGTCACTATTGTTGGTGCAAGAAGTCGGGAGGAGGTTCTTGTGTGCGGCTACTCTCGCACAAAGGGCGAGCCTTGTGCGTGGAGAGAGACTTCCCTACACCTCCTGGAATGCCACCATGTCGTCCATGACCAATGATACAATGTAATTGGTTGTAAACCCTTCTTTGGGGCATGGGACCAACATGCTAGCCCGACCTATTTGTGAGAGTTTCCGGCAGCCCGAATCTAGAATTTCCGAGAAGAGGGAGGGAAAGTTGGAGGCTCTGTGTCTAGAGAGCATGTTTGGTGTACATAGAAAGATTTCCACCATTGCGGTCCAATATTACACATTCAACAATCTCACCAATACTGTTCACAATTGAGAGTTGTTAAAATTGTTTTACCGTGAGTAAAATCCACAAAGTCATGTGATGATTCAATGATTCACCAGAATAACCACCACATAACAGAAACATTTTAGTATTTCAATATCTGCATTGACGAGAATCAATGGCTAAACCGGGGAACAAGAACAAGACATGAGCATGCAAAAACCGCGGAGCAAAATTTATGTAACTTTGCCAAGTGTCAATCATCACTGAGATCACCCCACCTGACATTGTGCTTCGCAGCAAGATAATGCGGTCCTACAGGTCCTCTACTGCCATAGGGGTAGAGCTCGGGAACAATCTTCTTCTGTTCAAGCTCCTTCAACAATGGCGTGAATAGTGACCAAGCAGCATCCAGCTCGTCACTTCTAATGAACAACCTTCGTTCCCCTTCAATTGCATCTAGGAGTAGCCTCTCATATGCATCTGGTATTTCTTTTGGATACCTTCACAAAGCAGTCATACTCTTAATAATGTGTTAATTATGCAAGTGATTATCATGCAGAAAAGTTAATGAATTAGGGAAAAAACTTTTACTAGTATGAGCATCCCCATTTGGTTAAGTGTTTACTAAAGTTTAGTGGAGATTTAAGACAATTTCGTACAGCCTAATGCCTACAAGAGTATTGTACCTTGATCGGTAAAGCAAATTCAGGTCACTTCGATCCAGTCTCATGCCAAGACCAGGGACTTTGTTGTTGATCTTCAGATATATGGCTTCATCAGGTTGTACACGAAGCACAAGCTCATTTGTAGCCTTATCTAAATCGGTTCCAAAGTTCCTCTTATACAAGTTTCCCGGAACATGTCTGAATTGGACTCTGATCTCTGCTCTGGTTAAGTAATCATGGCGAAAAAATAAGGTTGTTCAACTATTTGCATCTCACAATATGAGGGAATACAAAAATAAATGATCCTTAGGGAGACTAGACATTTCGACATACCGCTTAGTATGGAGAGCCTTTCCTGCTTTCATCAAGAAAGGAACTCCATCCCATCTGGCATTGTCAATAAAGAGAGCTGCTGCGGCAAATGTAGGGGTGAGACTGTCTTTTGGCACAGTTGGGTCGTCTATATAAGCAGGATACAATTTACTGCCCTTGCTGTGACCCTTGTATTGACCAATGACTACGTCTTCAAGCAGCAGTGGCCTCATTGACCGTAGAACCTTAACCTGAGTTCAGATCATCTCCCCCAATCAAATATATCATGATCAACTCAAAGGTGAGAACATTAAGGTAGGATCTCCATAACATTCTGGGATAGAATTTCTTAAAAAACAGAATTTTGACATAAATGAGATCGGAAACAGAGAAATTTACCTTTTCGTTCCTAATGTCTTCAGCATCTAGGCTGACTGGTGTTTCCATAGCAAACAGTGCTAATATTTGCAGAAGATGGTTTTGCATTATGTCCCGTATGATCCCATACTTGTCAAAATATCTGGAAACGAGGGTAATCACGGTCAGGTGATTGAATAATTTAATGCCATACAACATTGTAGACGAAGAAACTCACCCTCCTCTTCCCTCTGTGCCAAAATCTTCAGAAAAGATGAGTTGCACATTACGAATGTAGTTACGAGACCAGACAGGCTCAAAAACAAGATTTGAGAAGCGAAGCACTGATAGATTCTCGACAAGTTCCTTGCCCAAGTAATGGTCAATCCTGAAAAGTATTACTTAGAAGCTCAAACTTCGTTCATTAAAATCAAATAAATCTGAGTATTCATAAAGCATGAGATTTATTCACCTAAATATTTGGTCTTCAGCAAGGTATTGCTTTAAACATTTGGTTAGCTCCGCAGATGATTCCGAATCACGACCGAATGGCTTTTCAACAATTACCCTCGTCCACCCATTTGCTGAAGAAGCTTTAACGCTAGCACATCTGACCACATCCACAAATATGTTTGGAGGTATTGATAAGTAAAACAACCTATTTGACTTGCTTCCGGCCTGCAAATGAGCACCATCCAAGATATCAAGCCGTTTGTAAGAAAATGTTAGTTATTGTCATTGTACATCAATATCTGTCAGAAAGATGGTTGTTCATGCCATCCACCAGACCACCATTATATATATGTATATATATTCAGATTAGTATTTCATCTAGGAGTTCCTTGTCAGAGGTCGGTTCTCGGATATAAACTTTTATTGATAGTCTTAATAGATTTGAAATCTATTTAAAGACAATTAATCTGTACATTCAAATAATAATAAGGTTTCCTGCAAGATTTAATTTTCCGCCATCTGTCTTAAATCCCAATTTACATCAACTTATCTAGTATTCGATGAGTTTTCTGCATGTACAAAAGTAGCTCATATTAAACATACAAGAGAAAAAGATCTAGTACGCATTACCTCCTTCTCAATCATCTTGCTGTCCAATTCTGCGAAATCTTCCTCGGAATTATATTGACCAGCATGGTAGAAGCATCTTTTCAAGAACTGATCCATTTTGTCCTCACAATTTTCCCTGCGAGTCATTTATGCACGCCAATTTGTAGATAACACAAAGAATTCATGTAACCGTCTGTTCACCGTTGCTTAGCAAGACAACATACCTCTTATCTATCCTGCAAGTCAAGGTTCTGCTAATCATGTTCCTTAGCTCTTCATCAGTCATTTGAGTTCGAGCATAACCAAACACCATGAAATTCTACACAAAGATATAAGCATATAGAACGTAGTTAGCCATTTATTTGGTACGAACACCAAGTGAAAACTGATGACATGATGAAGACTGTAACCTCAGGTAGACAATCTTCATAATAAAGAGCGAAAAGCGCTGGAAATATCTTCTTCTTTGCAAGGTCTCCAGAAGCACCAACAACAGTTATGCTTAAATTAGATGCTACATTTTCTGAATCCGAGATGGGAAAGGATTTGCCACGAGGCTCGGTATATTCTTGTCCCAGAGTATTTCCAGCTGAACAAATTCCAAATACCAATTTTACATTGAGCAGTAATAAACCCAACAAAGAAAATTAACCTAGTAAATGAAAGCACAACAGATCGCAGACAGCTAAATGGAGCACCAAGATGAAAAATATGTGGATTCGAAATCCGAAAAACACTATAACTTCCAAAGCAAGTTACTTTGCAGTCACTAATTGTAGTTTTTATTGCTAAAATTGTATCTATACGCATTCAATCCAGGTTAAGTAGAACTCTAGAAGAATGATTTCCAGTTGTCAAAAGTGCTTTTCTGAAACTGGTCAAAAAAAGCATCATACATAATTGAAATTAGATATTGTCTGTCAATAAAGAATGTTTCTTGTGGTTTAATCACAATCCTAAACAATCAATCAATCAAAATATAATATTTTGAAAATTCACACTTTGGAAGCAAATCAAGCAAATAAACAAACTTTTTACTCAAACAATTAAACAAAGGGCCAAAAGGAGTAGCAAAAAATCAACAGAAAACCAAGAAACGAACCGGCATTGAAAGACACAGCATTGAGCGGATGCCCATTTGAGGATTTGAGCTGAAAGTGCTTTCTGGCGAGGATTCTGAGGGGAATCTGAGAAACCCATCTGGAGGAATGGGATTCTCTGAGCAAAGTGATGAACTTTATGAAGTGAGGTGTCTGGTTTTTGAATGAAGAGGGAGGGAATGAGGCTGAAGAAGATGAACAGGTACTCAGGTGAGTTGCCATGCAATAGGGGAAGAGATGAAGCTCAAAAAATTTGAGGAATAATTTCAGAGGAGTATTTATAACTTACCTTTTGAGATAATGTTTTGTTAAATGAGTGATATCCGTGCACACTTGGTTGGTTCAGAAAATCTCACATATCAGATCCATGCTTTGTTTACTTGGTTAGCAAAAGTATATAATATTATTTTGCACTTCTTGGTGAGAGAACATATTGGGATTATTAATATTAACCACTCTCCAAAGAGTTAGCAAATTTTTATTCAAAAGTGTTAGTTGTTAGTTTCATTGGAGATTGGCTAGAGATGCATGCATTTGATTAGAGTGGTCCTATCACACACCCATTTTTACTTCTCATACATTAATTTTTAGCCGTCTAATCAAATGAATTGAAAATGATCGAGGTACAAAAATTAATAAAAGTATGTGAAAAATAAAAAGATATGTGTGAGTAGCACCACCCTTAATATGCACAAGACAACAAGCTATAGAAAGTGGAATGAGCAAACGGAGTGACCCACTTTGTCTAAACTATATTTTGTAAACCATATAATGTGATTGTTGATGATTTGATTACTATTTAAGTATTAGTTAACGTATTTATTTTCTATTGATGGCAAATCATATGATCTGCAAAGATGATCTATGAAGTGCAGCTTAAAAAATAGATAATTAGGATCGTTAAAACTCAATCTGAAGTGAGTTCCATAGATAATCTCCTTTTTTTTTGAAGAAAATGGAGATCTATCCCCTTAATAATGAAAATGAAACTTGTCTTAAAATTTTAGGATCATTAAAATTCAATGTGAAGTGAGTTTCGCAACCAATCTTTATTTTTTGAAGAAAATGGAGATCTATCCCCTTTACAATGAAAATGAAACTTGTCCAAAAAATGGGCCAACTCTTAAATGCTTAGACATCAAGGATTGTTGACCCCATTTTGGAAGTGACATATTTGGCCCATCCCTGGCCTCAGCCCCACACAAAGCCCATCCCTAACCAGCCTATAAGTTTGAATTTGTTCTTACACAGTTAGGATTAGGATAATGTTAAGGAGATTAAATTTGTAAATATAATTTACAAATTAAATGATATGTCATTAATAAGAATGAACATTTTTATCAACGCTTAAGTAATAAACTAATCATCAACTTCCATGTCTTTTAGTTTCTCTATTTTTATTAATTAATTTAATCTCTCTAGCATTATTATTACCAGAAAAATGGGTTTAACACATGGCAAATCCAAGTCATCACAATGTGAACACTCATTTGTGGTCAACAAACCTCCAGGCTCCGGACTGTCTTCACACGGAAGATTCAATTCAACCACTCCAAATTACTAATCTCGAAAACAATAATTGAATAAACCATACGGTTTTGGAGGTCAACCTTAATATCTAAGTCAATCCTAAAATAATTAGACATCCAAAATGATTAAGGATTTAGAATTTCTTTGTAGCACAATACGTTACATTTTTTTCATTATAAATGAATATTTTAATGTTTTGAATTTGTCTAGTTTTACAAGGATGATTTATAAATAATATTTTAAAAGATAGACGGTTCGGATTATCAAAATACATTACGGAGTGAGTTCCCACAAAAACACGTGTAAAATGTTGTGTAAAAAAAATGATGTCACGAATCCGCATTTTTAATAATAACTTTGAATTGGTCGAGTAGTCCATTAACATTATTTTTCTTAGTGGAATTTCAACAACGATTTTAATATTCCATCAAACATTAAAGTTCTTCCAAAAGAGCATAAAATGTTTTGAATGCTTTGGATTAAGGAATGGTTTCATAATTTCTTACCTTTGAGATAATTATTTACTTTCATTGCATGCATGCCTAACCATATGCCGAAATTGAAGATATGCAATCTTGAACCAAGCTAAAACTTCAATCTCCGGTCATTTAGTATTACGGTCTAGTGATATTCTTTTTTCTTTGTAAGTGAGAGATTTTAGGTTCGGTTCTCACCAAATATGAATTTGAACTATATTATTACTAGCTCATTGTAAGGCTAAGTCTACCCCCTCTACTTAATATAGATAAATATCATTTGTTAAAAAAAACAAACTTGAATGTCCCATCCTCAAAATTAACCCTTGAAATTACTAGTCATCTACTTAGGCCATCTCCAACCGAAGGGTTTAGAGAGCCAGAGTGTCGAAAATAGTCTGAAAACCGTCTCTAACCGAGGGTTAGATCAGAGGGCTCGTGGGCCCCATGGAATCTGAAAGGTCCAAAGGGCTGGCCCAATCCAGCCAGCCAGACCGGGGCTGGCAAAAAATTCAAAAAATCCTGTCAGATATAACTGACAGGAATTCTTAAACAAAAATTTGATTCCAATGGCTAGCTGACTAGCTGTTGCATTCATTTTTTTTTAAATTTTTTTATAATGAATTTAAACCTTTTTTTCCTATAAATACCTAAGTCATTCCTACACCATTTCTCACATAATTTTCACCATTCCATGCTATCTCACTTCATTCTATTTTTTTTCCTATAACTTCTATTTTACAAAATTTGTTTCATATTTTTTTTGAAATTCCATTTTTTTCCTATAACTTCTATTTTACAAAATATGTTTCATATTTTTTTGAAATTCCATTTTTTTCCTATAACTTCGATTTTACAAAATTTGTTTCATATTTTTTTTTAAATTCCATTTTTTTCCTATAACTTCTATTTTACAAAATTTGTATCATATTTTTTTTTTACAAAACTTTACATAATTTGTTTCACTTAGAGGTTGGATTTGAATTTAAGTTGTAGTTTTTAAATAATAAATTATGTTTGGCCCTATGACCATTTGACTCTCGGTTGGAGTCGGTTTTTTGTGACAGGGCTAAAACGAGCCCTATGGCCATTGGACTCTCTGTTGGAGATGGAGGCAAATATGGCCATGTATTGTTCATTAAAATATCAATTTCTTGGAGGGCCAGATAGCTAAAACGAGCCCTCTGGCCAGCCCTCGGTTGGAGATGATCTTAATTTCTTGGAAAGCCATAGAGCTAAAACGAGCCATCTGGTCAGCCCTCGGTTGGAGATGACCTTAATTTCTTGAAAAGCCATAGAGCTAAAACAAGCCATTTGATTAGCCCTCGGTTGAAGATGACCTTACCCACAAAATGTTAAATTAAACCAACTGATCAAATTCAACCATCTTTTAGTCAGAACTTTTACTTTACGTGGGAAAAAACTTTTTAACGACCTTTTCAATTGTGTGGCACCAATAGAGAAAGTCACCACCTCAAATGATGTATCCTTTAAAGTGAAAATTCCAAGATCAAATTAAATTTTTTTCGCCTTCACAAGGCAAATTTGGATGATATAGTTTTGCTGTCACGATAACATTTTGTGCTAATAATACAAGAACATACATTACATATTATTATATTATTAGCACGAAGCGTCACCGTAATAGTGTATTTACATCGTCAAAATTTCTTTCCTTAATGAGATAAGTAATAAGACTGCTAAAAGAACCACCATAAAATTTCAATTTTTGTTTTTGGAAAGACCATTGACTTAGTCTTGGTCATCAAAATTAAATATTAAAATGGTAGTTGACTGACATAGGGTCTATATCTGTGAAGGGCACCACTGCAAATTTGCAAAATATCAAAATAAGTTCACACACCAAAAGGTTATTATATTCGAAAGAGATTCTCTCCTGAGATCTTCAATTATGATCATCGGATTAAGTGATCTGAATTTTTTAAATTTCATCCAACGATCTACTTGTTTTGATTTCTTAAAAGGTGTAATAATTTTTTACTGTTAGATGAAATTTTAAAGGTTCGAATCATTTAATCCAGTAACTTTGGTGAAAGAGATATTTCCGGAGATATCCCTTTCCTTTATATTCACAACTCTACACTTATATAAAGCACCCAAAAGCTTCCTTGTCAAGTGCAAAACCAAAAGCTCTCTACTCACTCTCTGTTCACTGCTATCTGATTTGATCACATTTGTCCACCATCTCATCGCGATTTCGGAAAACCCTTCGAGCAATTTCTCCGAAATCCATGGATTCTATCAAGATTTCAAGCATCCAATCTGCAGGCCAATTCAAATTCAACCAATCCCACAAAGTGATCAAGTTTTTACTCTCGGTCTCAGTGTTTTCAGTCTTGCTCTCTTACTCTTCTTTGATCTCCTTCTTTCTCGACTCCTTCAATTCCTTCACATTTTCTATAAATTTCGATAAGAACTACATGTTTTTACTTTGCAATGGGCTCTTGGTGTTCATTGTGAAGAACTCCGGTCTCATTGGAACTTCTCCACCAGGAAGTTCCAATCTCACCAATGAAGAAAACGATCTCAAGAGTGTCGAAAGCCGGCAAAAAACAGTTGAATTGGCAGAAACCAAGGCAACAAAATCTCCAAAAGCAAAGGAAGAAGTTGTCAACGTCGAAATCGAGCAAGTGAAAGCAAGAGCGGATGAAATATTGGTGTCAGTGGAAGAAGAAAAACGGGTTTTGATTGCTGCTGAGGAGGAAAATGAATACTGCAGAAACAACTCTCTTGTGGTGGACGATCATGATTTGTATGAAGAGGAAGGGGTTGAAGTGCTGAGTGCAGAGGAGTTGAACAAGAAGTGTGATGATTTCATTAGGAGAGTGAAGGAAGGAATTAAACTTGAAGTCCAACAGTCAATCATGTTTTGATGTTTCCAGTGAGATCATAAGAGCTAACAGCCTAGTTTTATTAATTGTAAAAGACTACTTTTATTTTTACTTGATGAATTTTGGGGGTATTGTTTCTTCTGTATTATCGTTTGAATTCTGTTGAAACCATAACGTGGGTCCAGTGAAATACAAAATGCCATGCCCCGGCTAAACAAGATAAAATTATTTGTACCATATTTACTTTTCACATTAGATACAGAGATGTGACAAGTTTATATAAGTATGTTAAGTGAATCAGAAGATTGTGGTTCAGTGGGAGAAATGTCGTGGAAATAAAGTTATTTGTATCACATTTGCTGATATAAAGATGCGACGTGCTTACTTAAGTATGTCAATTTGATACATATTGTTTTGCCTAGCTGTTTCTCTGGCTGCTTAATCGTCTTTAGTGTATATATTTGTCTATCTTTCCATATATAAGATGATACTTCACATAACGAAGAATTTTAGCTTAATATACATTGTTAACCTATTTCTGTAACACCTTTAAGTTAAGGGCATAATAATTATCTAACAAACTTCACCTCTAATAATAAATGGCTGATCCGCAAAATGTTCCACATCAAACAAATGGTTGGAGATTGGATAAGGACTTGGAAAAGTATTCACATCCCAGTCCACGTCCACGTTCTTAGTTGAAGATTGCAACAAGTAACCAAAAGTCATGAATCAGTAGGAAAAATTCTTCGTATAAATCCAAGGACTTCAATTAGTTGCAAGGACAGGCCCAAATTTGCATTTAGAAAAAAACCAAATATAATAAAATATCCTTGATTTCAATTTTTTTCCATTGAATTTAATTTCGTGTAATTTAATTTTAATTTAATTTTATGGATATGTTTGATTCTTGCTCTTGCTTTATGTTTTTGCAATGTTTATCCCCAGCTTCGGGAGAGATTTTTCAATGTGACCGTGTTTGGACCCGAATTTACACTATCGGACCGAACAATCAAGGTCGTTGAATGAATGGGGTCTAAACCGTTGGATTTCATATTTTTCTAGATATTACTATTGGATTTTCGTAGTAATTATCTTAAGTATATTTTTGGAAGTAAAGGAGATCAATGTCAGTTCAAATTGTTATGCGACTGGTTTGAGAGCCAACGTGGTGGGTTAAAAGATTATCTTCCATGCACTTATGGAGATAAAGATGGTGAAAAAGGATAAGGGCCAAATTTGCTCGAAACCGAATATGCGTGCAAATTACCTCGGTAATGATGGTATCTGATGAGTACCAAAAGATAAGGAATGGCGGGGTGATCAGATGAGATAGATAAAGAATATTCCTTGTGTGTTTCTATTTGATCAAAACTAGAATTGCAAATTGAATTTGTGTCAAGTAGATAAAGATGAGAAAGGATGGAATTGCATGCAACGTGTGGGGTCAAGGTTAAGGCGATGCAATTCCATTGGTGCATGGTTGCACGGTTCTAGCAAGAAGGTCACGAAAAAATTTGGGTCACGATTGACTTGCACAAAAATCGTGTGCGCGCCAGAATGCGTGAAACGTGAATTACGTGAGCACGACCCTATAAATACATGAGGCTGTGGAATGTTAAAAGGGACCTCCAATTCAACACACAATTGCACTGCGCAAACTCTCTCAACAACTTTGAGATTTTTTATTTTCTCTTTTCGCTGACACATCTTCCGTTGGCATCAACAGCACTGTGAAAGCAACCGGTGATATCTTAAGTCGGCATGTATAGCTCTGTCACCGTAGAATCAGCCGATCTCGCAGCATCTTCCGTTGGCATCAACAACACTGCGGCGATGACGGTTGATTACCTATCCAAGTCTCGGTCGAGAATGATTTCTGAATCCTTATTGGTCGAGGTCATCTCATCAGCCTTCTCGACGAAGTGAGGTGTTACAAGTTATTACATTCTGCACATTGAAAGCCGAATTTGATATTGAACTTCGTAAGAATAGTAACCTTGTCTTCAGGTTCGAGAGCCCAAGAGGCCGAGACGTGTTCCTTTCTCGGCCGCAATCGCAAGACGCAGAAGTCAGACGCGCACCCAACATCAACAAATTTACTCTTCGGCCGAGCTCGGCCGACGAGTTGGCACGCCCCGCATTCACTGAAGGACGTAGTTAGCTTATAGATTACTCGGCCTGCGCGCCACGTAGGCTTGGTAGTTTTTAGAGTCAACATTTTGGCACGCCCAGTGGGACCCAGTGCTAAAACTACGAAGTTCACATGATCTATCTCGATTAGGCTTCATGGGAAGAGTGTCATCTCCTATTAAAGAAGCAAAAACAACTCCTCGAGAGTTTGGGAAGAATTTCTGAAAGGCAAAAGGCTGGGGGGCAAATTTCTGCTCCGGCCACAACCAATATTCGGCCTAAGAAAATTGTTAATTTGGTTGAAGAACAAAGGCCACCTATTTTGTTGGTCGAGACCGAAAGTGTGGTAGGCCTAGAAGAAAATGTTCAAATTTATGAGCCACAAATTGACTCAGAAAATGATTCGTTAGAGGAGCGCTCCAATGACGAATAAGGTCGCAACATTGGCTTAGCCCAAGAAACCACGACAATTGATATGATTATTGGCAATAAATCCGATATGGAGAAACCTCGTTCGGCTAAGATGTTTGAATTAAAAGCCGAAATTATTATGCCCGGGGGGCATAGTAATTGTTCAATACATTTGGCAGCCGATGATAAAAAATATTTCGCCGAGTCAAAAGTATTTGGAGATGATTCTTTATTCGGCCTAGAGCAAAATCAATTTCAAAATTTTGTTATTACAAGATCTCGACTTGGACTAAAGCATCGTTGGCCTCCTCCTGACTATGGTTCGGCTATTTTTATTTTCATTTAGAAAAAAATAAAATAAAATAAAATTCTGGCCGAATAGTTATACACCCAATTCCCCTCGGCCTGCTTTACAAAATTATATAACCATACATACCGAGCTCGGCGGGGTGTATTGTTGCCGAGTATGGTCTTTTCTCTCAGCCTAGTTTTCTCGGTGGCCCAACCAAGTCATCCACCAATTATGGGATGGTCGAGGTGGTCTATTAAGGTGCTTGAAGTCGGCGACTCCGAGGAGCAAATCAGTTTCCTTAACCATTCGGCTTACGAACCGAAGCTCAAGGAAACTGGGGGGGGCAATGTTTGGACCCTATTTTACACTATCGGCCCGAACAATCAAGGTCGTTGAATGAATGGGTTCTAAACCGTTGGATTTCATATTTTTCTAGATATTACTATTGGATTTTCGTAGTAATTATCTTAAGTATATTTTTGGAAGCAAAGGAAATCAATGTCAGTTCAAATTGCTATGCGACTGGTTTGAGAGCCAACGTGGTGGGTTAAAAGATTATCTTCCATGCACTTATGGAGATAAAGATGGTGAAAAAGGATAAGGGCCAAATTTGCTCGAAACCGAATATGCGTGCAAATTACCTCGGTAATGATGGTATCTGATGAGTACCAAAAGATAAGGAATGGTGGGGTGATCAGATGGGATAGATAAAGAATATTCCTTGTGTGTTTCTATTTGATCAAAACTAGAATTGCAAATTGAATTTGTGTCAAGTAGATAAAGATGAGAAAGGATGGAATTGCATGCAACGTGTGGGGTCAAGGTTAAGGCGATGCAATTCCATTGGTGCATGGTTGCACGGTTCTAGCAAGAAGGTCACGAAAAAATTTGGGTCACGATTGACTTGCACAAAAATCGTGTGCGTGCCAGAATGCGTGAAACGTGAATTACGTGAGCACGACCCTATAAATACATAAGGCTGTGGAATGTTAAAAGGGACCTCCAATTCAACACACAACTGCCCTGCGCAAACTCTCTCAATAACTTTGAGATTTTTTATTTTCTCTTTTCGCTGACACATCTTCCGTTGGCATCAACAGCACTGTGAAAGCAACCGGTGATATCTTAAGTCGACATAGATAGCTCTGTCACCATAGAATCAGCTGATCTCGCAGCATCTTCCGTTTGCATCAACAACACTGCGGCGAGGATGGTTGATTACCTATCCAAGTCTCGGTCGAGAAGGATTTCTGAATCCTTATTGGTCGAGGTCATCTTATCAGCCTTCTCGGCGAAGTGAGGTGTTACAAGTTATTACATTTTGCACATTGAAAGCCGAATTTGATATTGAACTTCGTAAGAATAGTAACCTTGTCTTCAGGTTCGAGAGCCCAAGAGGCCAAGACGTGTTCCTTTCTCGGCCGCAATCGCAAGATGCAGAAGTTAGACGCGCACCCAACATCAACAAATTTACTCTTCGGCCGAGCTCGGCCGACGAGTTGGCACGCCCCGCATTCACCGAAGGGGGTAGTTAGCTTATAGATTACTCGGCCTGCGCGCCACGTAGGCTTGGTAGTTTTTAGGGTCAACAGACCGATACACGGGGTGATACACTACATGTCATTATACAAATGGTTGGATATGTATGCTAAAAAATTAATAACTTAAAAAATAAAATTTCTCACCACTTCAATTAAAACACGTGGTGTACTACTTGTGTTTTTATCACAATTAAAAATTTCTACAGCTGTGGAGAAGATACCAAGCAATTGCGCACTTGACTCTTGGTTTCCAGGTCTTTCAGAACAAGACAATTACTCCCGAACAAATTGTCCAATTCGTGCAAGGCTTCAAATTTGTCTGATCATACCTTAAATAAGACGCAGTCTACCAGTCCATAATGTGTATGTAAGACATGGATGTATGTGCTGTGCTTCGTCAAGCTACTAGAAACTCTCTTCGTCATTAGGTTGTCGCGTTATCAATAGTTCGTTATTTTAATCAGACAATATGGTCCAAAATGACACATTCTAACTCGAATATTCAAATGAATACCGAAATCGAAGTATGGTGGCGAACACTTGAAAAGTGACAAAACCATAATATGCTAATAATTTAAATCTAAATATATGTCTTTAAACAAAACACTATTTTATAAATTCATATTCTAAATTCAAGTCTAAATTAAATATATGTCCGACAACGCAAGTCTGACAATAAAACATTATGTTATAATTCTATACTCCAAATTAAGATCTAAATATATGTTCGACAACATACATCCGATAATACAACACCACTTTAATAATCCATAATCCAAATTTAAATGGAGAATTAATCATGTTTTGTGCCCTCCATCGAAACCTTGATGCTACAATCTTTATAAACTTTAGTTGCATGTGTACATGATGAGCTGTCCAGTTATGTCCATGGTTGGAACAAGGTGTGCATATTTTCTATACTTTTTGGTGTTGATTTAGCAGGCACAAACTGACCATCCGACAAAGCTTAGAGATCTTGACATCTTAACGAGCTTAATTAAGTGCCTAATGCGATGCACAACATTCTCATAAGGTGAGCATACAAGTCACAAGAAACAGACACAAACTGCACCACCAACTAACTATGCATCACCATTTACTAACATGATATCTATTTCATCAAAATCGTCTTATTCTTGTCTGATTTTCTCGTCATGTGATGTTATCGTCAAAGAAAATTGTAGTAATGATCCCTCAATTTTAACCTATTTAAAGCAATGATCTCTTAACTAAAAATACATGACCATTTATCATTTAATTAACTCATCAAAACATACAATTATGTTCTTTTCGTCAACTCTGTTAGAATTCCGTCAAAATGAGTCATATTGGAAGGACCATTGTTACAATTGGGTTAAAGTTGAGGGGCCATTTCTCCAATTGGGTTAAAGTTGAGGGACTATTGCTACAATTTTTTTCATTTGGGTTTTCATATTTGCTCTTTGATCATTCTCACATGTGTGACCAGTGACTCATTTTGACAGAAGTTTTAACGTATTTGAAGAAAAGGACCATATTTGTACGTTTTGATAAGCTAAGAGATCAATGGTAACGGATTTAGTTGAGAGGCAATACTCCAATTGGGTCAAAACTTAAGGACCATTGTTACATTTTCCTCTTACCATCACACACAATATTAATGAGGTCTATTTCTCATGTCACCTAATATTACCGTCAACACAATATATAATTTCATTATGACCCACATTTCCCCTTTTGAATTGAGAAACAAAAATGATGGGAATCAGAAAAGGATGAAAAAAAGGGCAGAGGGAGCATAATGAGAGTGAAATAGACTTGGCACTCGACTTGGTTTCCTTTGAGGCAAGCACTCACAAATATTGCAATTAAACACAACGGTGGAGTGGGAGACATTAAACACGACAACCCCAATCAGACGTTTTCTTGTGTGGCTTCATACAAAATAATGCCATGGCCACATGATTAGTTAGTTTAGTACTATAACGTCTTCACTCAGACTCAAGGACGTCTCGTGTTTGAATCACACGGATAAAAAAAAAAAAAAAAAAATATATATATATATATATATATATATAATATTATGAATTCGATATTAAAACATAATTCATTAGAACTTACCCAATGACTTAATATACATTGTAATAGTACTTTTTTAAATATCCTATCGTTTATGAAAAAATTAAAACTACAAATTTGAAATTTTCATTGACTTGGTAGTCCAGTCCAATGAACAAAGATCCTTTCCGGATCTTTGTGTCCAAAGCTTAAGGAGCATGTGATCCGAGTTGTTGAAGAGAGAAATGAGTCTGAACCCTTAATTTATGTGACGTGAGCCAGTAGAAATGACTAATTAGGACCGTAAAGAAGACATTGAATTGTTGAAAGTATTGCCTTGTCGTTTGGCAACGAAGGACATTGAACTTTATACAAGGACCTAGAGAGACTTTCAAAATTTTAGTGACCCCATTCTGCAAGAATGTGTGATGAGAAAGTCTTTGTTCATATGCCGTGGTCAGTGGTGTGTTTGAAACTAATGATGTAACCTGCTGAAGCTTTAATTGAAGAATATTTACAAAGAAGCAGCATTTTTTTACCATCATCGAATTTTTTTTTTACACGGCGTCTGTTTTTTATTTTCATTAATATTAATATCGTATGTTCTATAAAAGACATATCAACATTTCATTCATTTTTTAATAAAAAACTGACGTCCGTTTCATAGCAATACACATTCCGACAATACATGATTCAAAAGTAGACGGAAACTGCATTTAAGTAGGATATCAAGACAACATCAAAATTTTGAGGAAATTAGAAACGTCGCGTCTGCAATCCGGCTATCAAGTCACTGTCAATGCAGAACATTAAATTGAGGTCGGTGAACTCCATTTGTCCCGATATACATTGGAAGGTGACCTATCTTAGAACGCACCTTACAATTTACATTATTTCCCGATAAGAAACTGATTTCTTTCAGCACGCCATTTTCGTTCCCTGCACTCCTATTTTTATTTATGATCATTTGATTAATTGATTTAGAGGAGGATCGAGAGATATAAATAAATATGCGTGTGCAGAAGACGAAAAAAGTGTGTAGAAATAATTTTTCTCATATGTATTATATTTTGGCTTAAAGGTCAAAATGGTCTATGTGTTATAGTCATATGGTCAATTTAGTCCCCGTGTTTTCAATTTGGTCAATTTAGTCATTGTGTTTATCTCTGTTAGCCAATTAATAATATTTCATTCAATATATGTTAAAAAATTCATAAGAAAAATTATAAGAGATATAATTTACAAAAAATGCCAATTATTAATGAGAAATAACACATATAAGAGAAAAAAAAAACTTCAAATTTGAAAAATTATTAAGGTTATGACATAGAAAAGAGAGGGAAATAACGTTAGGAAATTTTTATTAAATATTTTAAATCAAATAAATAATTATATAACTAAGTTTATAATAATTTATGAATTTTTTTACAAATATTAGATGGAAATTTCCTTAATTGGCTCACGAAGATAAACACAATGACCAAATTGGCCAAATTTGCCAAATTGAAAACACGTGGACTAAATTGCCCCAATGACTAACACACATGGACCATTATAACATTTAAGCCTTATATTTTTGGAAACAAGTCAACTTTATTACTAAACAAATTTACAAGAAAAAGGCCGGCTTACAATAAGCACACAACATGGATACAGCTCCGAAAGTGCAGCGAAGCGAGCCCAAACGAAGGTTAAAGCCCAAAACAAAAGAAAAACCGTGACCACCGCAGCTGTTGGAAGGACATCAACCGAACAGCCGGAACCAGCGCGACCAACAATTGTCCGAAAACAAGCGAAACAAAGCCCTCGAGCTCCAAGTGGATAGAAAGAAGACTCTGACATCCTCCAAAGAGCACCACTGATACATCTGAAGAGTAAATAACGCCGAAAGATTGACACCCATCCGGACAATTTGAGCTGACCGGGGTTGATAAAAATTCTGTATTCATGTTTCTAAATTTTGTTTACAAATGTTCGAGAGTGAGCTTATTAATTTTAAGCACTACAATTTGATGCCTTCCACACCAACGCATTTCATACACAGAGTTGAATCTTATGAACAAAGACGACTAAGATTCGCTGATGTTAGTGGCTGCAGCAATCGCAGCACATTCGTCAATCACTGGCATCTTCCTAACATGCTCGAGAAGACTCGTAAGTTCGCTATGAACGTAATTAAACCTGTCCTTGGAGATCAATGACTCTGTCAACAGGGTATCAGCAAGCCCGTGGAATGCCCGAGCACACTCATCGCTGCTGATTTGAGCATTTTGATCATCCAAAGAAACCAGGGAACTCTCTAGCCGCCAACGGAGCAGAAAATATTTTTCAGGGAGTTGAAAGTAATTCTTCATTACTAGTACGCGAAGGGAATGCCTGCATAAAATCCCAGAATGCTCAAATTCCTTGCAGGAACAGTGAATCTGCTCATCATCCATCCAAATGACAAGGCACTCTCCATCCAATTTCTTGTAGTGTCTCAGAAGAAAGGATCCATTCCCCAAGTCTGTTGCTGCATATTGCTCAGACAGAACAATTTCGCGTTGTAAGACATTGAAAGCATAAGGTGTAAGAATATTCCGTGCGTGTTCTTCAAGAGGCATGCCGGTCTTGACATGCATATATTGCATCCCTTCTCTGGTCTGGTTCTCAAAGTTGGCAGCAATACTAACCTTCAAGATCCCAAAACAGAACTTAATGACGCAGTTATCGAAATCTGAACGTACATGCACCAAAAGATCGAATAAACCTTACCTGCTCAAAGAATACTTGCAGACATGTCTGTCCATTCAAAATTCGTTTCAAGAATGACTCCAAAGACGATGAAAACTCCGCTGTCAGTGTACGAGCGAGAAAGTAACTTCTAATGTAAGAAAATGCCCAGGATGCTCGGTAAGAATACAACAAAGCTACATGTTTATCAGATACAAGGCCAAACCGAGCAACCAAAATGTTCCATTGATGCTCGAAATCTTCAACATTCTCCAGATGAGAAAGCATATCAAACTCGGCTTTAAAGTTTGCATACTGTGATCCAATGGGCAAAGAGAACCAACTGGATATTTTGGATAAAATATGCCATATACATATAACATGTTTTGAATTTGGCAATTCGCTTGCTATAGCATCTCTGAGCCCCGAGTCTATATCGGTAAGAATAGTCTGTGGATGTCTTCCTCTCATAAATCGCATAAAAGCCTGTTCAAAAGAAGAAAATCATAAGGAAATACAAGAAGACTGATGAGGTTTGACCAAAGAATTTACATCCACGAACCTGTAAAGCCCAAGCAAATGCATGAGAACTTTCATCTTGTAGTAGCACACATCCTAAGAAAATTGCCTTGCCATGATTATCGATACCAAACCATACTCCAAGGAGCAATCCATAAGTGATTGAACGATACGTAGTGTCAAAACCAACTACATCACCAAAAACATTGTATGCGCGAATGGAATCGCCAAATGACCATGTAATATTTTCAACCTTTTCATTTTCATCTACAGAATAATCATAGACAAAATCTGGATCCCTCTCAGTCATAGCCTTGCAGGCCTCAAGAAGTTCGAGCATATCATTCTCTCTTTTCTCATTGAGCAGAGCATCATTCTCTTGAACAGTCTTCTTACAAGTCCTAACAAAATTTCTAACATCTTTCTCTATGAAGGGCAACTGTCCAGGTTGAACCCCCTTTTCTAGCTCCAACACTTTTACTATCCGGTTTACAGGAAACCCAGCTTTGGAGAGTAAAAGAATTCGTTCTTGATCAGCCTCTTGTATTTTACGATATGCAGGAAGTAAGCGCACTTGGTCATCTTCCAATAACTCATGATTATGAACGTTACTAAACTGTGAAACATACCATTGCGAAAAACCATCAACAATTTCCTTTGTCAAATACAACTTTGCATCGCATCCACATCGTACTGATTTTCGCTCCCTAGGATGTTCCACATTGGCCTTTTTTCTTGGTTGATTAAATCCAGACCGGTAACAAACAAAATCTCGTCTATATACTCCTAAGTTTTGGCTTTCTGTCGAGCGCGCTTTCCTAATTGAAAACCCATTCTTCCTGGCAAAGTTGCTGTAGTATTCAAAAGCATCATCATCAGTTTTGAATATTTGACCAACATATGGAGTGAAGACAGCTTCTGATGATGACGAAGACTGAGCTATTTCACTCTTCACATGCTGAGAGCTTACTGATGTCAACTCATCTCCTTCATACTTAATGTAACACTTCCAGTCTCCACATGGGCACTGTTGGCGCCGAAGCCACATGTTCGAGGGCTTCATCGCCATCCTTAAAGAAACACAACAAGTTTTTCCAGTAACCTTTAGCCAAACAAACTGCAAACGAAGAAAAAAACGAATACTTGGAACAAAAAGTTAGCATTTGATTCAGACTGTATAAACAAGGAAAAATACATTTATAAATAATTCATCATGCGATTTTAGTCCCAAAAAACGCAGCGGAGAAAGGCGGAGAAAGGGGAAGTCTTTCCTTAAATTCCATATCCTTCCTAAAGAGTTAACACTACAGAGTCTAGCTGAAGATAGTGAATTCTAAATCAATGAACAAAAATGAAAATTTGGCATAAACTAACAACGAATCGAAATTCCACAAAAGACACATATCATGATCCAAAAAGGTAGGTAAATTAAATGAAAAAATTAAAAGAAACTCAGCAACAAGCATGAATTCAAATTGTTCTATACCCCAAAAAAATTGATCTTTAAGACAGTGAAACAGATAAAAATAAAAAACTTACAAATTTAATACAAAAAAGGAGCTTACCGGTAACAAAAATTGCCTTCAAAATCTCGAACGGCTCAAATTATTCAGGCCAAGACAATGTGGAGTCGCAGAGCGTCTGCAAGTGTTTAGGTCCAGAAATTCAAAAAATTACACAATTATATAAAAAAAAAAAAAAAACCCAGAAGTTAGAGTGGCAGTGAAGAGGTAAAGGTTCGAACTTTGAGCAGGAAGTGATGAATTGAGAGAGAAAATAACATACCCGATACGGAAATGCGAGCGAAAGTATAACCCCTTTTTGTGTTTTTGTTCGCGCTTTGGGTTCTTCATCGTCTCTCTCTCCGCAGAGGAATTTCAGTTGTTTTTGGTGAATTTGAGATAATATTATAAAACAAGCAAATGGGCCCAATTGAAATATGTTAGTTGTGGGCCCACAGAAAACGTTAGCAAAAGTTGATTTGTGTTTATCTGATATTACAGGTGTAGACCAAAAAGTATGGAAGGCCTAAACTTAAAATAGAATATTAGTGTAGAATATTGTTTGTAATGACAAAAATTAATAGAGTGTAAAATTTAGAACCATGTTTAGAATTAGTCTATGAATTAAAATCATTGTTCTAAAAATTCCCGCTTAGCGCCTCTTAGGCGGACGAAAAATAATAGAGTAAAGTTTAAAATTTAGAACTGTGCTTAGAATTAGTCCATGAACTAAAATCACTGTTTTTAAAACCTCCGAATAGTGCCGCCTAAGCCTCGCCTAGACGCTAGGTGGCTGGCCACCGCCTCGGTTAGTGTCTAGGCGTTTGAAAATTAAGGAATAGTGCCTAGACCTGCTGAGGCACCCGCCTAGACCACCTAACCTGCCCAGACTCACCTAGGCACCTGCCTAGGTCATGACTCACTTAGATAAAATATATAACTTTAATTTTACATTTTATTTTTTTCAATAAATTGTAAGAGACTTGTTAAATACTTAAATGAACACATTATATGCTTGTTCCTTATGTTTTCATTATGTTCTAATACATCATAATATATATGTCATTTTATTTTGTAATTTATGATGAAATTATATTTTTAAGGATAAACAATCACTCGTTTACACAAAATATAATAATGCCAAATATTTTTTAAAACATTGACTAAAATTTTGATATTTTACGTCTCTAAATTTAACAAAACATTTCTCATTGGCTTTTGATCGATGCCGTCAAACTTTCCATCCTAAAAGACCACGTGCCACACAGTATATTGGGCCGAACACCTCTTATGTCATGCGACGAGGAATTTGAAGGCATATTTTAATCCACGATTTCAATTGATAACGTTTTCAATCACTTAAGTTATAAGTTTTTTTACACAAACGCCACAAACTTTAATAAAGAGTTGCGATTTTCACTCTCATTTTCTTCAATTTAACCTCTCTACTTTTTACTTCCATTCTCATTTGCTTAAATTAAAATTACCAGGTGACATGAAGAGCTTGAATTTCCCTGCATTAAGTACATAATTATCAAAAGCTACGCTGGATATTAGCAAGTTCACATAATTCCTTGCACAAAATTCCTTAAATTAGACAAAATTTGATTGATACAAAAGGGTTAACCAAATCAATAAGGGACTCGTTTAGAAGTGTTTTTAAAATGGTTGAAAGCGCTTTTGGTAAAAATGTTTTTGCAGCAAATTTTTAGTAAAAATGCAAGTGAATTTTGGAAACGACGTTAAGTGCTTCTTGCATGAAGGACATAAGTGTTTTTGGAATCCACAGAATTTTCTCTAAAAGCGCTTTCAGTCATTTTAAAAGCACTTACAAACAAACCCTAAATTACTGTACAAAAATGCCGAAACTGAAGCTTCCTAGTTGATCAAGGGCAGTCCTCCCCACTCATGATCCGCTTCAGAATCTTACATTGTCAACTATGCTCAATCTCAATCAGTACCAAGTGCTTACTAGTCGATTACCAGTAATCCCCGCACGAGCACTTGCCATCTGCAAAATGATGAAATCTGTTTGAGTCTCGCAATACTATTTGCCTACCAACAATCTTCGATATATATTTGAAGGCGGTGTGGCAGTCACCACAAACACGGAGGTTTTTCATAATCCTTATAGGCAACTGTGACGGGCGAGTAAGAACATATGCAACCGCAAGCTTCTCGCTGTGATAGCTCAGGATTTCTTCCTTGTTCTCCTGTTCAAGATCATAAAGCGCAAATTTCGTTTCAGGCACATATCCTGCATCCCTCATTTTTCCATTGAGTTCCTTCAGTTTATCGTATATTAAATCTTTCTCCGGGTGTGATTTGTCTCCTGCTACAAACACATGAACACCATCCTTCATGGTGACCCAACTACACCCTGCTTCCTTCTTTGCTGATGCCTTCCTCATTGCCATCCTCGCCTTGGCCACATCATCCCACTTCCCTCCAGAAGCATACATATTAGCAAGAAGCACGTAGTTTGTAGCGTTTTGGGGTTCCAACTCTAATAGCATTTCAGCAGCCCTTCTACCTAGTTCGGTGTTGCGACCACTAGCTCGGCCACAAGCCCCTAAAACTGTCCTCCAAATAAGAACATTAGGCTTCATTGGCATTTTGTTGATGAAGTCCTCTATCATATTAAGTTTTCCTGCCCTGCCAAGAAGATCAACCATACATGAAAAGTGCTCCATCCTAGGAGCCAGTCCATGTACTTTGGTCATGGATTCGAAATGGTGAAACCCTTCATCCACCATTCCTGCATGGCTACAAGCTGATAAGACCCCGACAAAAGTAACATGATCTGGCATCTGACCTTGTTGCTTCATTTGCGCGAAAAGTCTCAGAGCTTCTTGTCCCTGTCCATTACGAGCAAAACCTGATATCAGTGAATTCCAAGAATACGCATTCCTCACTGGCATTGATTCAAAGAACCTTGAAGCATAATCAATCCTTCCACATTTTGAGTACATGTCAACAAGTGCACTTCCAACTACAACATCAGATTCCAAACAAGCTCTTATCCCGCACGCATGAACTTCCATTCCACGTTCTAATGTCGCTATGGAGGCACAAGCACTGAGAACGGTAGCAAAGGTAAATGAGTCTAATCTCTGACCCCTTTGCATCATAAACCAGACCAAACCCATGGCTTTGGGCAAGAGCTCATTGTGTATGTATCCAGAAATCATGGCATTCCAACTTATTTCATCCCTTCTCTCAGACATTCTAGAAAATATCCTTTCACAGTCATCTATCCCTCCACACTTTCCATAGAAAGTAATTAGTGCATTCTCAATAGCACAGTCCTCGATAGCATTGTATTTTAAGACTACAGCATGAATCTGCTGGCCCAGCTCCGGAAGTGAGAGAGATGAAACTGCTGAAAGAATGCTCAAAAGTGTTACTCTATTAAGCTCCCACCCAGATTGCATCATGTCCAAGAAATATTGTACAACTTCTGAAACTGATGCCTCTGAACCAGCTAAAGCCCCAATTATGGAATTCCATGACACTTGGTCATACTCCGGCATTAAGAAGAAAACATTTCGGCATTCACTAAGATACCCAGTGTCGGAATATAATGCAAGAAGAGCATTTGACACTGAAACATCGAAATCAAGTCCCAATTTAAGTGCTTCACAATGTATCTGTTGTCCCAACATGATCCAGACCAAGCTTGCACATGAACTCAAAGCACTAATTAATGTAAAATTTGAAGGCATCAACTCTGATCTCCTCATGTCACGGAAGTTCATGACTGCATCTTCAAAACGCTCATTCTGGTCAAGACCAGAGATTAGAGAGTTCCATGAGATTAAGTCTTTGTCAGCCATGTGCCTGAAAACTGAGCAAGCGTCATTAATAGCGCCACATTTAGCATACATATTAACCAGTCCATTACCTATTGCAACTTTTCTGTAAATTAAACCAGCCCCGATTACGTATGCATGAACCTCTCTTCCCCTTCTTTTCCCTTCCTCCAAAACCAAAAATTCAGGAAAAGAACTTAAAAGAACCACAAGCGAATCAAGGTTTGTTCCAACCAAGTCCTTCATCTCCATGAAAACTTCAGTGGCTTCTTCTCCTCGCTTCTGCCTCACCAATGCAACCATCAACCCGTTCATTGACACTGCATTCCTCTGACTCATCTGCTCAAAAATATTCCTAGCATAATCAATTAACCCAAACTTTGCAAATCCACTAACCAAAGCACTACCCACATACAAGTCCTGTAAAATTCCAGATTTCTTAATCCTGGTCAGCATTTGCTTAAGCAAACTCAAACCCGAATCAGCCAAAGAACAAACTGCAGTTATTAAGCTACCAAATGTGTACTCATTAGGTTTCAAATTGAAACCTACACCGTCCTTTTGCATGCTCGAGAAAAGCTTGTATGCAGAGACTGCATCACCTCTTTGGCAATAAACTGAAATAATTGAGTTCCAAGATATTGAATTTCTAATCTTTATCTCGCAAAAAACCCGGTAAGCATCATCAACAGGCCCCAAACATTTCCCATACATTGACATCAGCACATTAGCCATTACCATATCAGAAGCATGATCCGTTTTAGATATCAACCCATGTGTTTGCATCCCAAACTTAAGCTTGCTAGGACCAGACTCCTGGCAAGCTCGAAGAACGCTACCAAAAGCGTAAGGACTAGGCGAAAAACCGCCAGAAACCATCCGTTTAAAATGGGCACACGCCTCATTTGGCATGCCATTCTGGGTATACCCCGAAATCAAGCAAGCCCAAGTAACCGAGTTCTTGTCAGGCATTTCCTCGAACAGCATGCCTGCTTCCACCAAAGCACCGCTTCTGACGTAAACATTGATAAGAGTATTGCACAAAAACAAATCATTAGCAAACCCAAGTTTGCAAATCTGCAAATGAAAGTTCTGCGCGTCGTTTGAGGTACGCGAGTCCCTGAATCGAGTAGCAAGATACCCATATGCACCAGTGCTGGCATGATCCAAATCTTGGGTTTTAATCTGCGGCTCGGATGATGTGTACTGATCAGCCAAGCTCTTGAATGGGATCAAATGGCGAGTTGGGTTTTGAGATTGGAAGAAAAGGGAGGCGCGCGGTGGGCTTAAGACGGCAGGGGAGGCGGCGGCAGATGTTGTGAGAGCAGGGTTTGAACGGTGGGGAAGTTTTCTGTGAGAGCGAGAGGGAGTGAAGGAGAGAAAGCAGCGAAACATAATAGTCTGGTGAGGACGAAGGTTGTGCTTTCTTTCATGGATTTTCGCGCGATTTGGTGGAAAGGTTGAGACTTTCAAACAGAGTCGCCGTTTCTTAACTTCGTTTCAGGCCCCATGACTGCGCGCGCTCTGTCCACTACCGTTGGGTCTAACGATTTAAACGGTCACCCAAAATAAGAGAGCAAAAAGAAGTTTTGAAATTTCATGTTGAATTTTGTGAAATATAAAATTTCATGTTACAAATGTTGATATTGTTGAGATTTGATTGAAAACAAAAACTTATGAAGCTTGGACTAATTAGATGGTTTAGTAGACTTTTAAATTGGTGCTACGTCAAATTATGATAGCGTTTTTCAAGTTTTTATATTTTAAGTATTGATGTACAGTAAAAAACACAATAAAGTGACATGATTTCGAGTTTCGGATTTTCATGATTTGACTGACTTCTTCATTTCAGGCCAGTGTGGAAGTAACGAACTTCTTCGTGGCTGCCGGAGACAAAAGGGTTCCGATCGAAGACACGAACATTGTGTGGGAGAAGCTCATGTCTTGGTGCAAGTATGTCGAAATGGTGTCCAACTTTCAGGCCACAACATAAAGCATGGTTGAATTTGAAGTACGTAGACAACATTTGCATGGTTCAATTTCATAAAGAGCACAAGAATCTCTCATTTACAAAGGGTTAGCATATACACTTTAAATTAACATAAGTTCCAAGCATCAAACTGCCTTCACCTGACCTATTCAGATATCCGAAACCACCCCTCTCCAAATCTCGACTTGATGTTGTATACAGGCTAGAGAGAGCGGGAACACGAAAACTTTTGATAAAGAATGATGAGGATGCAGATGAATAAAGAGATTGATCCCAGGAAGTCTTCCGCTGAACTTGGTCTGTATTTGCTTCAAAAATCTTGGTGTCGACCTTGAAGCAAAAACGTTATTACTTACTCTAAAATCTCTAATTAATATTGCAGCTTACCGAGCTTGCCAGTGAAAAATTAGTATCCTCCAGCCTCTGAATAATTGTTGGTCCCGACGCTGACTGATACAGCCATTTAGTTATGGACATGCCACGCCGGTTTAAGTGTCAGTCAACTGAAGTGGGAGTGTTGCCTCTCTGTGTGTAATATACATAGCCCAGAAGGTTTATCTGCCAATCTGGTGAACCTGCGGAAATTCTATGAGTATTATAAAGGCTGCTCTCTCTGCTTCTCTCTGATAACATACAGTGCCGTTCATGATCTTCACCAGATTCTTGCTCATTTGTAGGCCTAGCCCTTCCTTTGAGACTCGATGGCTGTTGTGAAACATCTCTTGAATTAGATCGTCTGGAATTCCTGGTGCTGGATGAGTGATACTGCAATGTTAACCACACAACTGAAGTTAGCAGTCTTAATTTAGGCTGTCAGATGGCGGGTTCCATAATGAGCAATATGAAGTGAGATTTACCGGAACTCAAGATGAACAATGTGCATTTTCATGCCTATACGTTCCTTCTTTGGGGTTACTCTGAGCCCAATGGACAATCCTTCCGATGCAGGGGTGAAAAGGAGTGTGTTTGTCAAGAAATCAGACAGAATTTGTTGTAGCCTCAAATTGTCTCCATACAAGAGCATGGATGACACCTCGGCTGGTGAGTCATGGATGACCTTCACTTGCCGCTCCTGACTCAAAACCATAACTTGATATATGACAACCTCCACAGTTTCCCCAAGGTTAAATTCACTAGAATTTAATTCCATGTAGCTGCAAATAGAATTGAAATTAGTGCAAACGATAAGGGATTATTCTTCTTCATGAATCAGGATCAATATGAAAACAAGTTACGAAGTTTCTTTTATTGCCATTCCAAAATATAAAAGTAGGCGCTACAATCTAAATCTGATATTGAAGGAAGAAAACTGATAGGGTCACAACTTGATCTGGAAAAATGAAAAAAAAAAAAAAAAAAAAAAACAACATACCATTCCTCGATACTTTCGAGATCAGTGTCATCAACAATCTTGGCCAATTGGTCCTGACACAATCTTCTCTTCCTAAGTAACTGCTTCTGCTCTTCATTTAAATCAGAAGACCCCATCAGATTATGCATAAGCATAATCCCACTTAGAGGCTTTTTGATTTCTTGACGAATGTATGCCAGTTTCTTAATACTATCAGCTGCAGCCTGCTCTGATGCTCTCTGCATCTGCATAGCATACATAAGCTCTGGACTAGCCACATGTAAAAAGAACAAAACCCCAGTTATCTTTCCCAATGCATCAATTCGTTTGTTGGCAGAAAGTAATGCTTCAACATAATTACCCTGCTGATCGTAAAACCCAAAATGCAATTTACTAACATTCTCGCCTGTTATTACCCCATTTAGTAGAATGCTAAGCTTGGTTAAAGTGTCATGACCCTTAACACGACAACCAAAATTTTTCACAGTGAAAACTTCCCCAATGAGCATCCGATCAACTGCTTCTTCCCTTCTCAAGCCAGACAATTTTTGCATAGCGTCATTCCACTCCAAGCAACGAAAATTCTCATCAGTCATAAATATAGGAGGAATCAGTGCAGATGGGCTTCGAACAATCCCAACGTAATCACCTAGCAAACGGGTATACTTGTCCATACCCAGTTTTTCTTTGGTAAGATCTTGGCTTACAAAGCAAACCCCAACTACATCTTCCTTTATATCTCGGCTACAACATGAATTGACCACCAAGATTACAAAACTGTTACTTTCTTGATGGCCAAATGTTTTCAGTTTGATTTCAACATTTTTCTTCTCCACACCTGCCATTTTACAACCACGTCAGACAAATTGCAGATTAGACAAAGGAGAAGGAACCCAAGAAGTGTATGAGGGAAAATGTATATAAGGTAAAAGAAAAGCACACTACTAAGTTATTACATATCCGTCTTTATTTTATAAACTTCGTATGCAATGGTTATGTAAAGAGTGAAACCAAATTACTACTTACAAAGGGTATTAATGTAAAGAGTGGTGTGGGTCAGGGAGCAACCCATGCAGAACACACAACCAAAGCTTATGCAACAAGGGAATCATCCGGTTTGACTTTTGTGAAAATTCACAAAGTCAGAAGCTTGAAGGAATACAAAAGGGGACATCCCAGAAAAAAAATGCTCTTAACAATTAGAACACCATATTGCTAATTATACAACCATTCACCATTATCCATTTGACAATATGTTCAATTTATCACAAAAGACACTTAAGGTAAAGCAACATCCAATGACTATTCTGATTTATGAGCATCTCCGAGTCACCTATTGTGGTCTATGTATCATCTAGAGAAACATAATCGCAAATCAGTCCGCAGCTAGTGTCAATTTTTCTATTTACAAAGTAAAATACCTATAAAGGAGTGACATGGATGATGGATTTCTTTCTATTTCTATATACATATGGAAAGTGAAAAAATCATCATATAATAATCCAGAAAATGCAATAGAAAAGAACAAAAAGGGAGGTTTGTGATGATTTTAAAATCTTTTATACTAGGTAATCTAGTATCCTTATATTGTCAAAGGATGAATAGTAGGGTCACCTTGCAATGCGAATGAGAGCATGTCCTTCACCACTTCAATTGAATCATCTCCAACAATATCAACTAACGGCATACCAATAGCTTGCTCAACAGCTAACCCTGTTAGCTCAGATGCTTTTGTATTCCACCCATTTATAGTACCGGAGGCATCAACAGCAAAAATGGGAACTACAGCTGTCTCAATAAGTCGAACCATTTCATTTGTGACAATGCGCAGTTCATCCACTCTCTGTATCCTATCATCAACTGATGGAGCCTTCACAATCACTTTGGAATCATCCACAGGCTCGTCAGGTAATGATCCTCTCAGTATTAGCTGCAAAGAATGGATGACATCCATTTCAATATCTTCCCAAGGCACGCTTCGTCGCTTAACCACCTCCAGGAAAGCCTTGAATGATGACCTTGGATGCATTTTTCTTCCATCATCCTTGTCATCAGGATCATGTTTTGCTCCACCCCATTTGATTTCCTTTGCGGTGTGGGACCGAAACCAAAAAAGGAAATCCTTTGAGGTAATCTTAATAGCAGCCATTCCGCAAACTTCATCGCCAAGGGCTGAAGCACCTAGATAACCAGCCTCCATAAGGCTATCAGTAGTTAAGCCTGTGCTCCCACTATGGTACTTGAGAAGCCATTCAGCAATATCCTCAATTTGTGCTTCTGTCGGGGTAACGCCAAGCAACCATAATTTCTTCCTGTAATATAATGCAGCTCCATCACACTTAACAAGGTCCATCACATTAGGCGATTGAGTAACAATCCCTACAGGGGAATCCCTCATAAGCATGTCACAGAGCAGAGTCTGTATTTTTAATATATGTTTCTCCCTCGACTGAGCAGCCAGCTCCACTTCTTTGCTGATCTGTACACCAAAAACTTGTATCAAGAACTCACAGGCATATCTTAAAGGGAATGGAACAAATCTAGGGCTTGTGTGATGGCAAACCACTAAGCCCCATAATTTTCTTCTTCCCTTCGGCTGATCACTGTCCATCTCATCAACATCGTCGTTGATTGTAACAGACATCACAAGAGATGCAATGGAAGACATACTTTTCATATACAGTGCATGGCAACCATGAGGAGATCTCAATGTTGATCCACAAAGACTCAATGGTTGAGCTAATTTCTTGTCCTGGATTACTTTAACTGGAGGGGCTAAACAATCACATATCATCCTAACCTTGTTCCTCATAAATAAGAATCTAGAAGCATGAGGTATATCCGTGGCTGGGAAATGAAAACCCAGATAAGGTTCCAGGTCAGGTTGATGGCACTCAGCGATAACTTCCCCGTGTTCATCTTCATGAAATTTATACACCATTATGCGATCATAACCCGTCAAATCACTAACTTCCTTAACTATAACATCACATAACAATGATATATCCCCACTTGGCAAGGACTGCAATTTTGAGATTGCTTTGGCTGCAAGCTTATAAGATTTCAATGCTCCCGCAGCAGTCACTGGAACATCAGCTGGACTTACTGGTTCCAAATCTATTACTAAACCAACGTCAACTCGATGTAGAATTGCATAAAAGGGCTTACCGGAGGTCTTAGAATGCACCAATATGGGGTTGAGAAGATTAACTTCCCCAAACTGGGCTGCTTTGTGCAATGCAGCAGCACCTGAGGACTGAAAGAGTGTCTGCACATCCGCTCCAAAAGTCAAAGCTTCTTGCTGCTCGATATTTGGAACAGCATGAGGGGCCAAGTCCAACATTTCTGGGGCATTTTCACTATAGGCAAGAACAGTGAAGTTTTTCTCATCAACAGCAATCAAGCAACCAAATGGTTGAATAAGGCTTCCTCGCTGCATGCTTCGGAGATAAGCAGATACAGTGCTGGAGGGGATTTTGCTAGTGGAAGATGAGATATTGCAGTCAACTGAAGCAGAGTAATCAAAAAACTGTTGAGATTCTCGAAAGTCTATGTCAAGCTTCGCATCAACGGGCGTCTGCGAAAATAAATGAACCCCAGGTTTTGATTGACTAGAGCTGCTTCTAGAACTATTCATCTTGTTCAAAGACGCCGACGACATCTCTCTACCCTCCATTTGTTCTTTATTTCTTCCCCAAGTAGAGCTAATTTCAATCAACCCCAGCCGCGAAAATCAAGTAATTCAATACCACATAACCAAAATTCAACAACCCCTACATTGAAATAACAAACTATGAGCTCCCAAAAACAATCAAGAAGTTATCAAAACCCCCGAAAACAAAATCCAAAACCACAGCAAAATTACCTACTCACTTGAATCTCCCGGACCCGAAAACCTTCACGAAAGTGGAAAGGAGAGAAACCCACCACCATTTCAAAGTAAAAAAAGCAATCAAACTTTTCCGATTCCCGTAACTCCAAGAAAATCTACACAGAAAAGGTCAATAATTCACAATCCTCATGATCCCTAGAGCATCTCCAAAGTGGGTTGCTAGCATACACTTCACAAAACCTCCATACAAACTAAAAAACCAGAACCCAGATTAATTTAACAGCTTCAAATTGTTCTAGCTTCTTCAAAATGTTTAAAAACAGAAAAAAAAATTGTACCTTTACAGTCACTAGTTGACATTCCTCTCTCTCCCCCACAAACTTCAAATCCCCAAACCAAGATAATATAATACCACACAGAATTCAATAAATATACTAAAAAACAAGATAACATATAAAACCAAAACATTTATATGCATATATATATATATATATGAAACAGTGGGAAAGGAGGGATGGAGTGTCGCTGACCATCAAAATTTACAGGGCACGGATCAGGCAGCCACGTGAAAACCGACCTGGGTTCTGCGGCTCCGGACTCACCCTTGAGAGAGAGATTCACAAAGAAATTAAATACGCAAAAAGATTCCAGCTTTTGTGCTTTTAACTTGTACTAGATTTTTTTGGTAATATTTGGTGAATTTCTTTACTGTTTATCTTCTCCTTCTTCTTGTAGTTTTGCCTGTTAGTTGGGATTAGGTAAAATAGTAACTGGTGGACTTTTTGACTGCGAAAGTTTTTACTTGACTTGCGTTTTACGGCTTAATAAGTGATTAACTTCTAAGCAAGTTGTGTTGTTGTGGGTTTAGTGGGAATGGGCTTTTGTGTTAATCATGATTACAATACAAATTAGCAAATAATGGAGATATGGGGCCAAATTAGCAGTTGGTGACAGTCTGTGCGCCAAGCCATCATTGCATCTTTGATTTATTGGATTTGTTTTTCTATGCTTGTTGCAAGTGGAAAGCAGCATAAAGAACTTCCGCTTCTGAAAGCTTTATTATTTGTATCATTCCACAATTAAGTTAGGGAGACTAATTATTTTATGCGTAAAGGTTAACATATATGCTATATAAAGAGCAGATTTATACAATCTGATGTGGATTCGATCTCCCTTTTTTTCATATTACAATTTAACCAACTAACATTATCGTTTATCAAAACGAAATGTCAAACTAAAGGAAAAAATGGGGAAAATCTCACAAATCCATGTGAAGTGAAACATGTGATTGTGGGGACTCCAACAATTGTGGTCACTCGTCCTTCCCTCCGGAAACCAAGCACAAATTTGCTACGAATTTGCAAAGTTGAATTATGCCCCAAATACACGGCGATTGAACATGGTTTTGACACGTGTCAACCAATGAGGAAGGAAGAAGCTCGAGGTCAAGTCCCCCATTGGAAGGGCTAAAGAATTATTAGTGGTGTTGACTGTTCTTTCTTATATCAATTTTATTTGTTTCCCACTCATTGAAGTGTACAAATATGTTCAGCTAATGCTTGTTTCTTAATCCTCATATTAAATAAAGGGAAGTGATTTTCCTATTGACACAAGATGTGCAGAAGGGAAAAACGAGCGTGCATAAATTATTTCCTTAGATAAAGCATTTAACATAATTGTAGCATAGCATTCTTTCAATTGACGATACAAATCTTTGTTTTGTCAAAACCCTATTTGTAACATGACTTGTTCTCTTGTTCTTATAGCACTCGCCAAGTCATGAGTGTCGTAGAAACATGGAGACTCGGAGATATATCTCTGGTGACGCACAAGTGATTCTCGTGTCGTTGGTTTGAGAATACACACCACCACACAATCTCAACCACATTACCAGATAATTACATGTTTGAGAACCCATACTTCCTTTGTGAGATGCCATAAAGTAATAAGCCTAGCAGAGAATGGAAGAAGAGAAAGTGAAACTTATGATTTTTATCGAGCAATACAAAACATCTCACAGCTATTTATTCCATTGGCTATCACGCAACAAAAACGAAATCCAGATCTTGCCAGTTACAACAGATGGTTAAAAACGACGTTGAAAAGTAATGTCTATCTATGAATGATACATCTGAGCAAAACTCAAGCACAATTGGTGGTCTCTCTTGTCCCCCCAACCTCCCCAACCCTTGAACCCGGCTTGGTACCCTGGCTGATTCTTAAAGACTTGCACTTCCCAGTCCGAGTTGATGTTTGCAACCTTATCTATCTCCTCCACATCAAAGTTCACCATGCCGTTGTCAATACATGTTTTTGCCTCCCCCTGTCCCTGGTGCAAACCACACTTACCAAAGTGTACTGCACTAGTCCGAGGCCCTCGTAATGTGAAAACAGGATTACCAAATGAGGGATACACTGTTGCCCACATTGTTATATCCCAATTGTATTCATCAAAGAAACAAAATTCTGAAGACTTCTTGTGAATTTTCCTCCAAACAGTCCTGTTAAATGTATATCCCACGTTTCCCATTCTCTCTGCAATCAAACTATCCCAACCTTCTCCTTTTGCATTCACATTACACGGTGCTAAGTTTGCAGCATAGCAATGAGGGCATTTATGAGGCTTCAATTCCGTGAGTATCTGCAAATTACGATATGCATTGGGATATATATAATGGTCCTCCTCTATGAAAAGAATATGACCATTGTGATCCTTGGTCTCCTTCAATCCATCCCACACTGTGTTCATCATCCACCACCAATGATGCTTTAATGACACGATCTTTGGAGATCGGTGGTTTCCGTACTGATCAGGAGTCCCCTTACAGTGTTTCGCTTTCGCATCATCCTTTCCCTTACAGTCTGTAGATGATACCCCTGGGAAACTATTGGGAAAGACGTGGGGCGAGTAAGGAGCAAATATCTGTTTCACCTGGCAAAATCTGATCCCTTCCACAACCTTGTTCATTTCTTCAAAGAATCCATCATGACTAACTATTAGTAAAGTTTCATTTATACCTACAACCCGAGACAGACTATCAACAGCTACTTTGAGATACTGCGGCCGGTTGTGCACATAAAGAACTATAGTTATATGATCCTTGGCTAGACTTGGATAGAGATCTAAGTTCCTAGGGGGCATCTGATTTCTCCTTTCCAACTGAACTGACAATTCAGTCTGCTTAGGGAGGCTAAGTATTTGTCGAACATGTGAACGACTACCACTCCTTATTGATACTTCATCAAAATCATCCGAAGGCGGTGTGACAAAATTTGAACTCGAATTAAATCTCAGGAGGAACATCAGCAGGAAAACCCCTAACAATGTAATCGAAACCACTGGCAAGAAACGGCGAAAAGCCGCTTTGTCCTTCAGACGCTGTTTCTTGATAATAGCCATAGAATCAACACCAGATATGGCAACAAACACAGTTCACATAACAGTTACAGACACGATATTCATATCTTCGCAGACTTCAGAAACCAGATATGCAAAAAAGGGGAAAGCCAAATACTTGCAACTAAAGAACCAAGTCTTTAATTCTCGCAAACAAGAGCAACCAAGTCTTTAAACTTCAAAACAACACCAACCCATTTGAGAACAGACGGAACAAGCAAAAGGGTAGGAGTCAAAAACCTCGAAAACAATCTGTGCGTGCGCAGATCAAATCAGCCAAAACTTGATCTAATTGCAGCCATGGGAGTGAAATCCGACTTCCAGTTCCTGCACCTCCGAGCTTCCTTCTGCTGCAACTAAAATTTGGTAGAACAAATCAAAACTTGGAAAGCAAGAATCAAATCACGAAACCCACATCCGAAAATTGGAATCTTTGAGCAGCAAGATTGATTGCAGAGGTTGAAATGTCTATGGTATCGATGGCTTTGATTTGTCAGTTGAATGACGACTTGAAGAAACAGAAGGGAGAGGGGACCGGAAAGGAAATTTCCAAATAATAAAAGGAAGACATTTGGCTTTGAAAAGTGGAGAACTGGTCTGTATGGTTTTATGGGGTAGGGAGATGCCGGGTCGCAACCAAAAGCCGGAAACTTCAAGGGACTGCTTTGACTGCAAACTGCGCAACAATTTGGTAAACCAACGGGATCCTCTCCGGATCCTTTTTGGAAAAGATTCTGAAAATTCATGAATCGTATCCGTTCATCGTGCATCGTGTGGTCAATTTTTATCAAATGTTATTTGTGTTTAATTTTAAATAAATGAACATGATTCATGGATCTCTGGAATCCTCACAAAGAGGATACGAATTATTTGGTAAATGGGTATGGGACCTATATTGCAATTGGGTTGTAGGTTTGGTCCAGTCAAATTTATGACTAATGAGTAATGAGTATTAATTATGGGTGCAATTGTTAGGTCATGGCTGTGTCAACTTGGTAGAATTGGTAAAGTATTTTTTTGTTTTTTCTTTTTGGGTTAAATGTTATAATTGGAATTCATTTAGAAATGTTTTTAAAATCGTTGAAAGCGTTTTTAGTGAAAATATTTTTTGTATTAATCTTTAGCAAAAATGCAAGTGAATCTTGAAAAACATTTGAAGTGCTTTTTGCAATAAGCACATAGGATGTGTAAAAGTGTGGGCAAAGGAATAAAGGGCTAATCGGTGGAAGAAGTCCATGCGTTGCATGACTATCAAGGCGTACCTCCACCCAGTTCGAAAGGGTAGAAAGAAGATCCGTCCTGCCCAAAGCAAAGAAAGTTAGGCGTGTTCGATCTCCTCGAACCCCTACAGGACAGGCATCAAGGGAAGTTCTCGAGTGCGACCACCCCGAGCAAGAAAGAGTAGGGCGTTTTCCTTTTTTTCTGTCGTAGGTGAGATACTACAAGTTCTTAAAAGTATCTCAAAAATAGTAGGGTGTGTTCGATCTTCAAGTTCTTTTGGAACCTAAAAACATTTTATCTAAAAACGTTTTTAGTCATTTTAAAAGTATTTCCAAACGAATTTTTAGTAAGTTGAATACAATTGAGTGGAAGATCAGATACTATTGCTCTAATTTTCTCAAAGAAGTAATGAAAAAACAAGTTACCACACTAAAGCACCAAGTTTACTTTCATACATGTATTTAAACGAGTGCAATTTTATGGTTATTGGAGTTCAAAGTTTCCAACTTTATCTTCATACATGCATATACATGATTGCAATTTATGGTTTATTTGAACTACTTTTAGTGTTTGTTTGTGTATTATAGAAGGTTTAAAACGCTTTTGATTATAATTGGTAGAAAAAACTTAAAAGTGCTTTGAGGCCATAAAATCACTTTCTAGATAAACACATGACAAATGACTATTTGGAAAATACTTTAAAGTGCTTTTTCACGTAGCACTTGCATTTGTTATAAAGATTTCAACATGTTTTAAAAAAAAAGAAACAGTTCTAATTACTAATGAGCAATGCTTTCCATAAAAGTAGTCTCAAATGAGTCTTCGTGAGGAGAAATTATTGTGTGTAAATGGGTCACTTGAAGTTGAGACTTGGGGCACGTTGGTCGTGTGTGTGTATATATATATGGAAGGAGGGGGGGGGGGGTTAGACACACAAGAGGAGGCCGCACAGTATCAAGATTCATGCAGATTTAGGTAAGAAAATACTCTCTCTCTCACACACATTTATTTTACTTACATTGAAATATAAATTAATCCAACTTCATAAAGTTTTGAAGTTTTTCTCAATGGTGTTAGGTGGTGGAGATGGAGAAGTCAATAAGGGATCAGGGAAGAAAAAGTTCATAACTAGAGAACAAGAACCAGAGCAGTAAGTTTTCCACTCTTCATCAGTTAACATTCACCTTGCACCCGAGGCTCTGAGTTCAAATCTCCCATCTCCCAATATTGCCTATATAAAGAAAACTAAGAGGAATTGACTGTATGCAATTTTGCAGGTACTGGCAAACAGCAGGAGAAAGGGAAGGTGAAAATCCCATGATGACCCCCCTTCCATATATCATCATATTTGGCATGTCAACCCCTTTTGTAATCTTAGCCATTGGTTTTGCTAATGGCTGGATTAAGGTACCAGTTCGATGATAACCGATTGCGATCAACTGCAGCCTGAGGAGCAGCAATCAGCACACGAGTTTTTAAACCATTTGAGTTCTCAAATGTTTTGCATGCATAGTTTTTTTTTTTTTTTTTTTTTTTTGGGGGGTTCCACTTTCATGCTACGTAGCATTAAATTCTACGAGCACTGGCCTTTTTCACCAATTTGTTTGGTATATATTAATCAAAGACTCAGTTGAGTACTTTTGTTACTGTTCTTGGCTGGTAAATGGGAAATACACTTGCAGTTTTATATATATATTTGGCAGCGACGCGCGGTCCAGTTGAAGGATATAGAAACTAAACATCGAGTCGCGATTATGCATAAATTGTTAAAAGTTGCACATTATAATACAAAACGAACACTTCCATTACATTTTGGCAAACCGTCCAAATTTCATGGGTTACATGAACTGTTTCTCAACCCTAGTAAGTCACAGCAATCTTCTAAACAATATTACATCTATGAAATATTTTCTCCTCACAAAATAAAGAAACAAAAAATTACTGATTTGTTCTTCTCAATGGCTTGTATAACACCGTTGTGACAAATTTTGTATGAAACCTACGTGTAGCGCTGAGTGCAAAAAACTCGCCGCCAATTTGGTTCTGTATGTGCAAATGGTTCAATTGTGAAGGACGAGGCATTGGTGATGACTGGTCACCGTTGTTGGAGGATGATGGCTTGTTTAGAAATGATTCTTGTAGTTGTGGGGGTACTTCCAGCGGAGGTTTACTGAAATCATCTTCGCTTAAGAGTCTGTTGTCGTAGCTTGAAGGTGGAGATGGAGGAGGTTCGAACTTTTCCAGATGCTGAGGCAATTCTGAAATACATTCCTGTGTAGAGCATTTTAGGAGTGAAATCACTTAGCCATGAAAAGAGCTTTAGAAAAAAGCACTTATGAAGACTTCCTCAATTTCTATAATCCAACTGATCTATGATAGAATGAAGTATGTAAAGTGATACTCCTAGAGAGTGCAAGGGTAGGAAAAAAAATTGAATTTCATCTGCTAGTGCAGAAGAAATGTTATCAGCAAGGCGGATTGACAATGGACTGACAAGTCCTAAGAAAATGGACGTGCCACATATGATCGGGAAATTATGTGCATATTATCTTTTGGTAAAATTTGGGGTCCAGATATAGGCTAGGATCATAAGGGGTTCGGTGAATATTCATAACGTCATCCTGCGGTGCAAGTAAAAGCAAGTAGAAATCCCAACACGGTGATACAGAAGATTCATTTTGCTTTCTAGAAGCGTAGAAGTTCTGACCACTAAAATTCTGAGAATCAGAGTAGGTAATCTTGCGTTAGGTGTTCAGTGCAAGAGAGAGTGAGTTAAGGTGAATTGAATGGTCTGAACGAGTACAATGTTTTATAGTTTACAGTGTAGTTCTCACTGGTACGAAATTGTAAAATGATCAAAAAGCTGTTTCTTTGCTCCTAAGACTGCTGATCTCCACTCAAATAAACTAAGACTTCATCCCTAAAAACTTTGGTATTTATCCTAAGTGAAAGGTAAAACTGTACAGGTAAAGAAAACAAGGGCGGTGAGCAAGAGGCCTAGTACAAGGACATAACAGTTTGATCATTTGTAGACCAGAAACCATTCACATTACAAGTCATAACATTACCTGCAAGTCCAAGATATTATACGCACTCCCAGAATTATCATAAACCCACGGCAAGTCTGGAGCACACATCAAACACCCGTCAACAATGAATCGGTATTGGTAGAGACCTGATGGAAGCAACTTTACGATAAAGAAATCATTGCCTATACTCTGCAAGAGCTCCCTGATATAAGGACATAAAAGTTATGCATAATGATGCTAAAAACAGAAAACAAAGTTTGGAAATTTAAGGATGAAACTGCTATACAATTTAGTACCTGGTCTCCCAATTGTCCCATGATCCTGTGATAGCAACTTGCCTGCCACCGTGATTCCATGAGATCTTCGCCCGCATCAATTTCTCATCGTGTACATTACGATTAAATACTGTATGTTGCGGTAATGCCTCGGCAGGTCTTGGTAAAGGTTCCCCAGGATACTGCAAATGCAGATAATATTTAGAGAGCTCCATCCCTGTGTTCATGTGTGTTTTATGCAGGGAAAACTTTGTTCGCCTTTATACAACACAGTAAATACTAGTGGAAAGACAAGTATCTGAAATGGAACAAATTCACTTGCAATTATTTTTCTATTTGGAAAAAAATAGAGATATTGAACTTTAGCAGAAGGAGACATTTTCTTGAAGGGATGTGATATCCACACACCATTTTTTACTTTTTTCACACCCTTTTAATTTTCGGTGTCGGATGAAGTGAAGAAGATCAAATGACAGAAATTAACAAGGGGTGTGGGAGAAGTAAAAAGGGGTGTGTGGATAGCACACCCCTTCTTGAACCAGATATCACAGGTGAATAAATTCCAACTTATCCTAAATAGAGTCAATAAATAAATAATTTACACCCATAAGTGCATTTCATTTAGACATTGATCAAACAACTAGTGGCTAGATTAAGGTGAAATGAAATGTCAAATCCTACTTGTTTTTTTACAAATATTCTTAGTCCATTGCTTCTTTAACTTGAAAAATCTACCTAGTAATTGTCAAAAGATCAAACAGTAAAAGAAAGATTAGTGATTTCCGCACTCTTCTTTTCTCTGCACTCCTCCTTGCAGTTTTTCTAGCCTTTGGGTTGAATATATCAAATGTGCGACTCGATAAACCGAAAAAAGCAAAAGAAGAGTGATGGAGTCTGAGCCAAAAAAGCAAAAGCACGCACACATGAAATTCTTCAAATATTGAAAAACATAAAAGAACTCACTTGGGAAGTGAAGAAAAGCGATGGAGTCTGAGCCATGGATTCTTCTACATATCCATCACTGTACTCTTCAAAGTTGTTAACTCGAGAAGGGCCTTCTCCACCATCTCTGCTACCACTGGCATTCCCCATTACTGAAAACAAAGGAAACCCAGTTCAGTTTTCATCTGTTCAAAGGAAAGAACAGACCATAAATCAGAAAGAAAAAAAAAATCCTATATTCTTTGATGCAGCTTGGAAAAGCAAAAAAGGAATAAGAAGTTAAGAACCAACAAACCCAGAAACAGAAAAAGCAAAAAGAAAAGAAACCCAAGTGACTGACTTGAGTTTGGTGACTTACCCATTTTTTAAAACAGGTTGCAAACACACAAGAAACCGAATCAGGAGTTGACAGAAACTCAAGCAAAGTTTGCATTTTTTCTGAAGGTTTCTTTTCTTGATGTCTAATGGAATGGACAGCACAAGATGCTCTGTTCTTCTCTCTCTCTCTCTCTCTCTCTCAAATCACTGGCTCTGATTGTTGGAAAGGCAAACAGTGGACAAGGACGAGTGAATTTGATTCTCCAATGAGTTTGGAAGATCCAACGGTGGAGAACTTCTTTTTTGTTTTAAAAAAGCAGAAAACTTTGCCTTGTTGTGTTGTGTTGTGCCGTCTATGGTGTGTCAGCTGTTTGATTTTGATATTAGGGTTTAGCGTGAGCCCACTTCTGGAATAACACTCTTGATTAATGCTTATGGGGTCACCCTTCTCATTCTTTTGACTAAACATCCATGTGTTTGTAGTTTTAGATTGAACTGCTTCCTTTAAATGAGGAACAGTTTAAGTTATAGAAAAAGACTCTATTTTCTGAACAATTGCCACACTATTTAATGTGCCGTATAACTTTATTTTTAATTGAGTAGTGTTATCAACGCACTAATTTTTATTTCTCACACTTCTATTAATTATCTGTCGTCGGGTCGTATGAATTGAAAAAGATAAATGATAAAAAATTAACAAGAGTGTGTGAAAGGTAAAATTGAGTGTGTGAATAGTAATATCCTAAGTTTTACACTTTTAGTTGCAATAAAATCGTCATTAGTCAAACACCGGTGTGTTGATGATAAAAAATAAATAAATATATGTATGTTTTGAAGTCAAATATGTGTACATTTCAATTCGGCATGGGTATGTTTCAATTCAGCAAGGATACATTTTAACTTGGTGTGAATACGTTTCAATTTTGCTAGGTATGTTTCAATTTGAAAATAAATTGTGTTGGTAGTTAGTACGTTTCAATTTGAAGATAAAGAATAAGAAATAACCATTAACCACAATAGTTACCGTAGTTAAGAAAAACGTTATAGAAAATTTATGTATAAAACAAATTTACAAATAATTTAGAAATATTGAAATTTCTTATATACTTTAGATATATCTGGTTATTAAATTCTGTGAATTTATCTCAACTCTCAGTAGATATAGTTGAATCCTTAAGTTGAGAAATGGATGAGTTTCCATAAAAATATAATATTATTGACGAAATTTTTGACATAGAAACTAATTTTAAATGAATTCAAAGAGAGAATATAGCTAGGGTTAATCAAAAGTGAAAGCATTTTAATAAAAAATTAAAAAGTAACAAAGGTTTAATCTAGAAAAGTCTAAAATGAGGCATTTAATTCTAATTTCTCTTATTTATGAGCATTTAAAAAAAAAATCATCGTTGAACTGTTACCAGCATTGATTCGTGCTGGATTCCCCGATTTCTAGCTTACATAGGAGTGACTCATCTCAACATGCTATGGGTACTTCGGACTCGAAGCCTTGATTCGGCCGGAAAATTGCTAAAACCATGACTGAGGACGGTACACTTAACTTCGTTGAGGCATTTTGTTAAGCACCAAGCGAAAACCATACAGATTTATCTCGAAATCTACCGCATTTTGCTAACACTTGCCGGGTGTTGCTAAAATTCCAGCTGGCATCTGTCGACCTTTGTTGACATATATATATTAATTTATGCCTAGGAACCTTACTGAGGCATGATGCTATTTGTTTAGAATCCCTACTGAGGCCTATCAATTGCCCTCAATATACACCGATTATGGCTATCTAGAAATGTCGAGTGAAGCATTTTGTCGAGCACATTGGTGTACACTATGGGGTCCCATAGACTTCTATAGGGTCTCCGATAGACTTTTCAAATTATTTTTCATGCATTCCTATGGTTCTTGGTGTGCATATTTCTCTCAACTTTTAAATGAACGTGTCTTACTTTGAATCCCCATCAATTAAAGTAGAATATTATCTAGGAAAAAAAAAAATTGTCATGCACTCTTTCTTCATCCATGTTTTTCACTACACAAAAGTTTTTAAAATGCTAATAACAACTTGAGTTTTCCAATATTTGTAAGTACCTTTTGAAAGCATTTTGACCTTACATTTTAAGAAAACATAATCAAAATTCACAAGAAAGAACTAAACATAATCAAACAGAAAATCTTTACTTAACAAATTAAAGCCAAGTCTAAACCTTTATGTACCTCCCAATCACAGCAAAAAAAATTATCTTCGAGTTTTAACTCCCTTGTCTTGTATAGTTGAGACCACTTGGAACATTATTATTTGGTTAATTTAGTGATTAACTTTTCACCTGCTTACTTTCTCATTGCTTTTACCAATCCACGTTTGGCTGGTGGTTTTTATGTCCCATGCATTGAATCAAGTATAGGGTTAAACAAATCATAATAAAAAATTACTCAGCGTCAATCGTTTAAGCTCGTGTTTGACGTCAATTGTTGGACCAATTTAGATGTGACCATAAATCACATAAAAACACAACACCGTATCGAGATTCACTCAAAGTTTGGTACATCCGGCACTTGTGTTGGTAAGAAATCAAATCAGTCACATGAAATTTTTGAAAAATATGGCATACTAAGGTTGCTTTTTATTAGCAAATTCATTGAACACTCCACCCTATTGTACAAAAGGCTCTTCCTAGCTACAATGGTTCTAAGAGTTTAGATCTCTCTCCATGTCACTTGTCTATAACCTACCAATCAAACAATCGAATTATATGCCCACTATATTATAGCTAAGGTGGTAGTTGAGCATGATTTGAGTAACCCCCAATGCTTTTTTAATAAGCCAAAGACACATGAAAGAGGGGAGATTGGAGGAAGTGGGCATCACATAAGGCGAGAGATGTGACACAGGAAGAGAATCTGATGCCTGGGATCAGTATCTATATAGACTATATAAAAATATCCCATATGAGTTTGCGTCACAAATTGCTTGTCACTTAAATTGATATCAACCTCTTTTTCTTGGGCCATAAAATGATATCAACAAATTGCAAATACAAGAGTTTTCACACTAAGCGTGTGTGTGGGCATATCTTAGCCGTCCATGCAATTTATAATTCTAAATCAACACGCATAAAGATTAATTCTAATCGTTGAGGTGTGTAAGTCTCACAATGCATCAACAATAATACGTCCACTCTACGTGAGAGATGGATTCTCAAATTTTCATCATTCACATAAATGTATCGAAAATAGTTATGTGTTCCATTTCATTGCCACATGGATGTGCAAGAAAGAAAATGAAAATTCAAACAACCGCAAACCAACCATGTGTGAACATGAATGTTAGTTGGCCGTGAAGTCGCTTTACATGTCAATTGGGTACATAGAAAAGCTAACTAAGAGTAATATGTAGACGAAAATGAAATGAAAATAATCATATCCAATCCATCATTTTTTGAAAAACTGATCATGTGACTAGCAATTTAAAATTTTACAGAAGGATTTCATACATATAAATGGAGTTTCTGGTCAACACCACAACATTATCGCTTCGATAGAGAGAGAGAGAGAGAGAGATATATGTATGAACATACATGGCTGTTTCACATACGGATAATCAAAACTTATTAACAAGGTCAACAATTTCATTTTGAATAATTGCGTTTAATCATAGAATAAATTGAATTGGTTATTGTAATGAATATTGATGCTCGGAAGTTGAATTAAGGAACAATGTGATGAAGATGACACATGCAGGTGTGATTGGTCAGTAGGTGGAGATGCTACGTGAAAATGATACTTTTGGCGACTCTAGAACAAGGCTCAGTGAAGACACTTCCTTGGCAACGCTCCTCAATCGAAGATTGTGGAGACTCTAGAACTAGGAAGTTTTGTAATGAAGTACTTTTGTTGATGCACGAAATTGGATTAACGTACGGTGTGGTGCAGTTAGTGAAAATATATTCATGGACATGAACGATTACATTCGAAAGAGAGTAGAGGTTATCCTTTATAAATGTGAAATTGGAGGAACTTTGTTGAGCTAACCAACGTGTGATTTGACTAGGCTTAATGTAATGTTGTCACTTGTTGCGTCGTGATGACTGGTCTCCAAGTTGAAGGAAATTCTCCTATTAGTTATATGAGCATATATATCCAATAAGTGGTTGCCACGTGTCGTGACTCCACTTGCATGGGGTTGGTTTGTGTGCTTTGGAAGAGATGCTTAAGTAGTGGGGATGCTTTGGTAGGTTCATAGTTCTTTTCAGGTGATTGGTGTTCAATAGTTTCAGGGCCAATTATATATAATACAAACAAACTTTGATTTTGCAAATAGCTAACCTAAAAGTTCTTCCTCACTCAGGAACTTCAGCAAATATTGTACATCGTAATCTTTCTTGTTTTACTTCTCTTAATCAGCAGTTTATGTGCTAGCATTCGGATCATCTTTTGACTTTTAATTTGGAAGCAAAAACTATAGATGTTAACATATAAACTAGAGTTGTAGGTGTGGCTCTGGATTGAAAGCAAGATTGTCTTATCCGAATTTTTTTTATAGAATTACTATGAAACATTCATGGAGACCTAGATATGGTCCCCTCCACGCTCACAGGCTCACAGCTCAAACATTCTTCAAGTTACACAGATCTCCAACACCAGTGCGTCAAGACAAAAACTTCTCAAACCCCCAAACACATTTTTATTTGAAACAAGTTATTAAGAATATCAAGGTTGTTCTCAATGTCTTGTAGTTAGGAACTAGGGTTTTCATACATGTGAAACTACTGCTTTATTGTACAGCTACCAACGTGCAAATGGGCGACAAGTGGCACCATCTTCGTTGCCCTTAGTTTATTTGTCGACTGCTTGCACAATATTTACTTTCGTTTTAATCTTCACGTTGATATTGGAGGTTCAAGGAAAATGGGGGAGAAAGATGAATTCAAGTGGTCCACAACGAAATATATGCATGGTTTGCTTAATGCTCATGGTCATAAAAAACTAATTAATGAAACAAGAGGTTGTAATTCTTAAAACGAATAATGATTCTCATCAAGGGAAACCTAAGTTGTAATTCTTAAAATGTATGCTGGAGGTTTTTGCTTTTAAATTGCATACTATTTTTCTTCTTCATCACACCGTTATTTATTTATGTCTCGTAATTTTCTTTTATACTCAATCGATTATAAATAAAATAAAAATGTGCATGAGAGGAAAATAGGCATGTGGAAATCACTTCTTGAATTAATAGGTTAATTAACCTTACAGTGGTAGCATTTTTCTCAAGGGTATATATATGTATGGTTACATATAAAACGCAAAGCTTGCATATATGTAAAATTCAACCCCTAATTAAGACATGATCATTTCATGGCATGGATGAAAGTCTAGGTCGGTCATACAAATCCCTCACACTCTCACACGCGATGCATGACGAATCATACTGGCTATAGGTTCACATGGTTAAGAATCTACACTCATCCAGTTGAGGTCTTTGCTTGCTTTCCCCTTTCAATACCACTTGTGGCATACCAAAAGGCATATTTAAGCAATGAAAGTGAATTTAACCCAGAAAAAGCATCAATCGATGATTCAGTTTGAGACGGCTGATGATTCAGTTTGATATGGCCGACTAAGGCCATTTCGTCCCACCGGCATATAGGCAAAAATGGGGCAAGCATGTATAGTTGGTAGAGATACATAGATGGCCCATATGGTTAAATCACACTTGAAAAATCATCATTAGTGCCACAACACCCAATAAACATAAAATTAAAGTATGAATAACTGTTAACACTAATAAAGCTATACGCATCACCAACACCAAGAATGTCAACATCATCTTATGATACTTATCTATCAAAACCAAAGATAAATTAATTATTAATTATTTATAAGTTTAATAATTATTTTCCTATTTGTTAATTATTAGGAAGAGTAATGCTAGGCAGACTAAATTTTAGAAATTAAATGATATGTAAGTTGATAATTGGTTTATTACTTAAACGTTGATAGACGTACTCATTTATATTGGTGACACATCATTTAGTTTCAAAATTTAATCCCTAAATTTAGTCTTCCTAGCATTACTCTACTAGGAAATTGAGTATATAAGGATTTGGTTTTACTACTAGAAGCAGTGTTAATGAATTTGATAATAGTGTACGTATATGTTTCTTTTCTATATTTACTTATGTTTTACAAGAATTTTCTTGCAATTTAAGTATAGGACTGAACATGGGATGTAGAGATCACCACAAAACAGCTATATATTGCCAGGTGATTCCCTGAATGGCATTTAATTCCAAATCGTTTTGACGAGGAAATGTAAGATCCATATGTATGCACATATATATATATGTCAGCCCCTCCTACCAATAGGTTTCAGAAGCCAAGGAACAAACCATGCATATTGGACGACAAACCATGCGTATTGGACACAAAGTGGACATATACTATTTGTCTCTAACTTTACTAGTTTAGTTGACAAACAACGCATGTTACACTAAACTTAAAATAAATTACAAGAGATGGATTCGAATTCAGGTGCAACATATATTGTTCTAGCCAACTTAACTAAACCCATGTTTGTATTAATTTAGTAATTTAATAAAACTATTTAGAGATCATACATGTCTAATAGAGGTGAATCATATTGCAGAAGATATCGCTTTTAATGTTTTCAGTCCATTTATCAACTAGGAATTATCTACCACATTTTCTTTCTTCTCTTTTTCCTTTTACGACTAAGTGATGACCATGTCTTTTTGTTTTAATTAGCCCCTTACCTGCTTAATCCAAATGACTTTGGTTGAGCTGGCACGGATGAAATAACTCCTTGCGCAACTGGCCCTGTAGCCACAGACTCGAATCTATGACTTGTTCATGAAGGCCACTAGCGTTAGACCAGCAGCCACTGATTTTGTGAGATTTTGCATGTCAGCTACTCTTTTGGGACTTTGCATGTTCAGTGTACATGCTTGATTCATGTTACTGCCCCAAGGCATGATTTGAGTGGTAGCTACTCTTCCTATAAATTGCTGCAAAAGAAAATGGTATCTGTTGATGAAGTCCCAGAAAAGTGTGAAAGCAATCTGCAAAAAGTGGGTGTTTTGAGTGAGCTTAGTTTGAACAAAGCAGCTGATCATCATCAAGAAAAACAAATTTCTGTGAATGCTGTTTGTGTGGCTGGTTTAGAGGAGAAAATGAGCATTATCTTTGATCAAAGTCAGGTACAGTACTTCCACTATCCATTAATCTTGGAGTTGATGAAGAGAGAAATATATACTAATCAATCTTGGTTCACTAATTTAATTATTAATAAGAGAATAATGTTAGATAAATTAATTTTTTAGACTACATTTACACATTATGTGTTGTGCAATAGAAAATAAGCATGCTAATTAAAACTTCGAAAACACTTAAACCCAGTTTTTTAGGTTTAATGGGGACTATTGGGAACTGTGTTCTGGGTCTGTGATGAGAGAACAACCCTTCAGAACTACAACTTCTCCATTTTTATAATAACAAAATACATAATATATTTGACTTCTCCTTACCTACTTGCTTCCTCTTTGCAAACTAGTTGAATTAATTTACTTGCTGCTGCCTCTTTCCTCAAATCTCAAAGCACAGATAACAGCTTAATTAGTTTCATATATACTTCCTTCCTGTTCATACATTTGTCATACAACTATTTATATCATCTGCAGTTTCTGCTTCAAATCCCCAATTCAACACTTTCCTTTTTAGGGTTTTGTTGAAAATATTTGAGTAAGGAAAGCCCAAAACTTTGAGCCTTTCATTTTTTTGCCCTATTTTGATTATTTTTTATTATTACAAAAGAGGATTTCGAACTCTAGATCTCTAGCCTATTAATTTCTACTTAGCACTCTACCCACTTTTGCTATTGGGCTAACTCCTGTGGCTTTTTCATTTTGATTTTTACCTACTATTTTTTTGCTTATACTGGAGTTAAAAACAGCAGACTACCAGCTTTCAGCAATATATAATTTTGTTTCCACAATTTACCCTTTAGTATTCTTCTGTACACATTTCTACCAACTTATATTTACTGTACAATATTCAAATCCAACAAAAGGGAAAGTTTTCTCTCCACTTACCCTAATTTTTCCTTCCAATAATTACTTGCTCAGGCTTGAGTAATTCATGGAGTTGAAAAACCTACTTGAAGATCAAATGCCTACGCCTTTGTGGTTCTTCAGATTCCCACGGCCATTGTTGCTTTTTCTTGCTCCATTCCTTGTATTGGTTGGATTAATGGGGTTTGGATTCCTCTCCATCTTCCTAACATCTATGGTGCTGATTTTCTCGACTGTTGTTTTCACATATTCCAAGCAAAAACCACTTCATCTGGTTGAGAATAAGTTAGCTGAAGAAAAAATGTTCATTCCTTGCTTGGAAGAAGTATCAAAACATCAAAGTGCTTCCCCACAAGAGAAGGATGCTCCAGAAGCACCACTGAGCTCACCAGATTTGATATCAGAAAGTGAATGCGTTGATCACCTATCAACCAGTGATGATTCTGAATTAGTAGGCTGGTCGTTTGGAGAAAATGTGACTCGGAGCCCCGATTTCTCAGACGGCTCAATTTCCGACGAGGATAGCCTCATCGAAATAGCCCTCCCGGGCGGATACTATGTCGATCACCAGGAGCATGACTCAGTGTTTAACCTGCAGCAGAAAATGCCAGGTTTGTCACACCAGTCCATTTTTAAGCAGCATACTCTATTGGAGCTCTTGGCTGAGATCAATGAGATGAATGAGGAAGAAAATTTGTTCGAAATCGACTTATCCATGGGATCCATCAAGTGTTCAAGGTTTGAGATTGAAGCTTGAGAGTTGCCTTTTTTTTTTTGTCAATTTTATGACCATTTTTATGTTTTTGATCCTCCATGGATTTGGTTGAAGATAAAGCTTAAAATTAGCATTCTGCTTATGTGCAATTGGCCACTTAGTGTTATATTGTTGTGCACAGTAGGCTGCTTCTGCTTTTTGACAAGCTTTGGATTCCCATCAAAGCACTTGTACTATGGCCCTTTTCTTTTCTCCTAATGCACACTAGTTAAAGTATTAAAAGTTTAATTGAAGGTTAAAAACATTTTATTTTGCTGGAATTCCCCTTGCTTTTCCTTTTCTTCTCAGCTTCTTTTTGCTGTCTCTGACTCTCTATGGCATCACTGGTCACCATTTTAGATCTCCTTTGATTGCTTTTGTGGATTCTGGAGGACAATATTTTCAGGATGAAGATTAATATCCTTTTGTTAAATCAATATAAATATACGTTAACTAGATATTGAGTTGACTATTAGCATCTATGCAATTACTGCATCAACAATTATCAATTATAAACTGGATCAGATCTTCAGACTAAGTATTATGAACTTGATCAGATCTTCAGACTAAGTATACTATATTATTATTGTGAACACAAGTATATTTGACAAGGTCTAGTTCTTAGTTGCCACGAGTTGAAGTCGTTATTACGGACATCGAAATATCGGTGAAATAAACATTCACTAACACATTAAGTTTTGACATGTCAGGGCTTACGTGACATGCACCATGTGTTTCACAAATCGTACATGGCACATAACTCATCAAAATTGGACAAGTTATCAAAAGAGACACGTGTCAACACTTGACGGAAATGAATCCATTGATTTTAATTTAAATTAAACAAAATTAATTTAAATCAAATGAAAATACCAAATTGGGGAAGATTGATTTATTTGATTAAATAAAATATTAATTGATGGAGTCAAATCACGAAACAAGCCACAAATCAAGTCTTGGTTCTTTTGTCAATTAATCAAGTCCACAATCAAGGTTAATTAATCAAGACTTGGAAAGCCTATGAATACGATGCTCCAAGACAAAGAAAAGGTCAGAAATTCATCCAAACGCCCAGACGCTCGAACTCCCAAACTTCCAAATTCCAAACACTCAGGACTCTAAAAACCTATGCTTTCTTTGTCACATCGGTGAAGAACCATCAAGCATCACTACACGTGCCAGTTTTTCCATGTCACAAGCCAAACCCTTGCGGCATCCATTTGTTCGAGATCAAGTCATTGCGACGCTTGGATCAACAATCCTACACATACATCCTACGAACCCGGAGATCGAATCAGAGGATCAAAGTTGTAATAGAGATTGTAACCCTACATTTATATTAATACAAAAACATTATTTTGTATCCGTGTTCTTGTTTGATTTGTTGCATGAATTTCTCGTTTATAGTTATTTTTGAGAGATATTATGATGGAAAAAGGGATCTTGCATATGCTTATAAGTAATTGGGCTACTCCCCATATTACCAATTTGTTTTATGGTGGAAGCTCAACTTCTTCATGGTATAGGCTGTCTAATGTGTGAAGCGCAGTGGCTACATGTGCTCCACATCACCTGATTGGTGTTGTTTACGTGCTAGACTTGAAAATTTGCCACGCGTAAGAGAGCTTGTTGAGAATGAATCTCACATTAATGGGAGGATGAATCTTGCATGTGCTTATAAGTAGTTAAGCTAATCTTCGTATTGTCAATTAATTTTATGGTAAAATCTCAACTTCTCGAATAATTACATGCATCAAAATGTATATTTCTTTCTATCTATCTCTTCTCATATCAAGTATCCAAGTATAACCTCTTTTCACCTTAGTTTTAATCGTGTTTCAAGTATATTCTATGGTCATTTGTTTTTAATTTGGCACATAGTGAAGAAGAGGCATGGATGCCCATATAGCACCTTATCCAAATTGATTCCTTCTCATCTCCTGCTAAACTTAGATCAGAAGCTTTGGAGCCTTAGACCTCTTTATCCTATCCACAAATAATATTTCTAAATTTTTCCTTTGATCATATAGTAAATGTTATGCTGATGCTATTGCTATAGCTATTATTGCTATTGCTATTATTGCTATTCTTGGTAAAAACTTTGCTTTTTAATTCGCCACTGTTTTAAAAAATTATTGTTAATTTGTTAATTAAAAGCTTGTATTAGATTTTAGATCGTATAATCTTTTTATCATTCACAAATTCCTCACTGATGAGTCCATATTATACTATATATTTTACTCTAATCTTAGTATTAATTTATTGATTTTTTTGGTAGAATTTTGATACTTTGTTATATATTTTCAATGTAGGACATTCGACTTCCTCTAGAGCAAAACGTAACCAAACGGATGAATTTTGGAGTGATTCTAATTCGAGGATGTTCGTGGGTCTTTCAAGACGATTGTGTCAAAATTCCAGATTTTTCTACCAAGCCGTTGACTGTGGCAAAGAAAAGAAGACACAGTGCGCAGCTTTCCCAAATTGACGTTTTTGGACGTTTTAAGTATTTTGGAGGTATTTTGAGGAAGATTCCTTCTGAGTATTTGTAGGGGACGTCTTTAGCTTTCAAAAGAGACATTTTGGGACCAAATTGGAGTTGATTTGGTCGGTCAAAAGTGTGATTTTCTGAGAAGTCCGAATTTTAGTTCAAATAGGAAACCTTTTATTTTCTGTTTTATCATTTAATTATGTTTCCTAGTTTTATTCTAAGACCTTTTCAAGGTAGGGTTTTATTTTCTAGTAGTATAAATAAGACTTTTTAGCCATTAGAAGAAAGTGAACGTACGTGGAGAATTTAGCTAGGCTTTGACGCTTTGTATTTTCAAGGTGTTTTCTATCCTTTTTCTATTTCAATAAAATTCCTTGTGTTTTATGGTTGTTCGTAACTAATTTACGTTTGCTAAGGTGATGGCTTGAGCCTTAGCATGAATATGTAGTTTTTATTTAATTGCTTATGATATTATACATGCATACTTTGAATTATTAATCACTATGCTTTAAACTGTTTCTATATCTTAATGCTTAGCTACCATTAGGATGTTTAGATAAGTAATCAGATGCAATTTGATCGAAATACCACCGGGGAATTGAGTATTGCTTCTTGTGATTGATAGTTGTAATTTCACCTAGGATGAATACCATGTCTTAGGGGTTGCATGGTTTTTCAAAGGGTTTTCACAAAGCGTAATGAGTCATGCATGTTTATATTTGATCTGAATACCATGGACAGATTGCATGTTTGATATACGTTATAGCTTGAATACCACGAGTAGAATATGCATTAGGAAAACCTAACATTCAAAGTGGCATGGGTAATTTATAAGTAATTAGTAAATCTACATAGGATTGTTTAGAGGACGGCGGAACCCTAGACTTTTACAATTTGGTTTTCAAAACGTTTTCCTTTGTCTTCTTTACTTTGCTAATTTCTTTATTCATTTTAATTAAATTCGTTTTTATTATTTTTAAATTCAAAATCAACCTCTTCCAATCTTTGTTTTCAAATAGTTAATTAAGAATTAGTTTAAGCATAAATTATTCATTCAATCCCTGTGAAAAATGACATTGCTTGAGCCGTTTATACTACAACTACCCTGTTCTCTTGCAAGTATTTTTAAGTGTTTTTATTCTTATTTTTGCAGGCTATAGAAATACCTATCACTCACATACTCTAATGCTTTTAACATTTTATTATGAGAATGTATTGATTTTGAGCCGTTTATACTACAACTACATTGTTCTCTTGCAAATATTTTTAAGTGTTTTTATTCCTATTGTTGCAGGCTGTAGAAATATCACTCACATACTCTAATGCTTTTAACATTTTATTATGAGAATGTGTTGATTTTGGTGCCATAGTCGAGCTCAAAAGATGACGATATTTGATCGTAATGAAAAACCAACTGGTTAAAAGAAGATATGAGACCATCTTTAACATTTTAACAAGTACAACTCGATTAGATGTTAAATCAGATTTGGATAAAACATAAACACGTATTCAATAATAACTTAGTTGAGAAACCATTGAAAATAAGAATTTTTCGTGCATAAAAATAAATGATATATCGTCACTTAATATTACGGTAATTGTATCTTGTAAATGAGAAGTTTTAGGTTCAAGTCTTACCAAAGACGAATTTGAATTACATTATTACTAGTCTATTGTGAGGCTAAGTCCACATCTTTTTCTTTAGTGTAGATAATATCATTTTATTCAAAAATAAGAAATAAAAAATTGTCCATATATTTTGTTGGAAAAGATGACATCTACACATTAGCCACGACTTTCACTAACGGCTAAGGCAAAACTACGTCTGCGATCAGGTAGATTCAACGCTATAAATTTTACTCACTTTTCAATTTGTTGGACTCACAATCGTTGATTCGTATGGACTATAGACAAATGGAAAGGGATGCAATATTAGAAGGGGTGTTGTTTGATATGGACTGTATAGCTATGGATTTTCACTTTGTAAAGTTGGGGTTTGTTCCGCCGGATGGAAACTTTGCTTTTCATGAGGTGATTTCATTTGCTACCAAGCATGGTGGCAAACTCCTTTGGGATGAGATTGGCCGGAATTTTTTTTTTAATATTCTGGCAACTGAAGTAAACTTTGTTACTCGGCTTTAATAAATTTCTATTTTTTTTGACAAACACAAACCAAAAAAAAAAAAAAAAAAAAGTTCGACTCGGCTACAGCCTGGAGTTAAAGGCGCAGCGGCCGGCTGAAGAATCTCAAAACAGACAGTGGCTTACGTGTCAATTTCACATCCGTCCAGATCACAGTCCCACGCCCTAATCCAACAACCCAAAAACCCCCCACCTAACCCACAACTTATCAAGAAACAAACGGTACAAAAATATCCACGTGTCGCGGCGGATGCGTTATTACACCGCCAGATCGAACGGACACCAGCGTCTGTCTGTCTGTCTCTCTCTCTCTCTCTCTCTCGCGCCTCGCCCCGACGACGAAGCCCTCCGAAACTGCCGGAATGGCCGATTCGGACAACGACTCCGGAGGTCCCAACGACAGAAGCCAAGCTCAGAGCGGAGAGCTGTCGGCGCGTGAGCAGGACCGCTTCCTTCCGATCGCGAACGTGAGCCGGATCATGAAGAAGGCGCTGCCGGCGAACGCGAAGATATCGAAGGACGCGAAGGAGACGGTGCAGGAGTGCGTGTCGGAGTTCATCAGCTTCGTCACCGGAGAGGCCTCCGACAAGTGCCAGAGGGAGAAGAGGAAGACGATCAACGGCGACGATTTGCTATGGGCGATGACGACGTTGGGGTTCGAGGAGTACGTGGAGCCGCTCAAGATTTATTTGCAAAAGTATCGGGAGATGGAGGGCGAGAAGAGCACTATGGGCGGCGGTGGCAGAGAGAAAGATAGTAGCAGCGGAGGCGGCGGTGCGGCCTCTGGTGGTGGCGGAGGCGGCGGTATCAGCTCTGGGATAAGTGGGGGTGGGTATAACGGGGGGTATGGTGGAATGGTGATGATGGGTCATCATAACCATCATCAGGGACACGTGAGGGGTTCTGGTGGAGGGTATCAGCAGAACCATATGGCTATGGGAGGTGGAGGGGGTAGGAAGAGTGGTGGTTCAAGTGGTGATGGTAACGGTGGAGCTTCAGTCGTGAGGTGACTACTCTCGTGTCAAAGGCAGGTGCTTTTCTTGGTGGAGTTAATTAATTAATAAGTATGCTGATGATAATTACTAATTAGTGTTGATCTTAATTTAGATGGTCAACTTTTTTTTGTGTTTTATTATATACATGGAGAGAGACTTTCATAGAACAATTGCATCAACACTATAACGTTCCAAATCACTAATGACTATGAACTCGTTCCATCTAAGTCATCGTCCTACTTGCATGTAATTGTAATTGTGCATGTAAGTGTAATTGTGGGAAAGGAAGATTATAGAGCTAAGTACAAATGTATTTACCTAAAGCTAATTGAGAGAGAGAGAAGAAAAGGTGTGTGATTGTAATTGTAACATTGTATCATGTAGGGAGCTGAGCTTCTTTAATTTCATTGTTTTCATAAACCACAATTTAGTTGTTGGATATTTGGTTGGTTCTAAAGTCTAATCTGTTTTATAATTAAAATCCATTTCATGGGATTTGTTTGCATGGAAATGGCTTTGTATTTGTTTTCCATAGAGGAAAGGCTACTTTGAACAATGACCCAAATACTAGGCACTCTGTGTACCAAATATAGAAACATCCTATATATGTACTTGTTTCCACAATTGAGTATTTCGTGGCTGTACAAAGACATAGTGTCTCCTTCACACTTACTTGCACAATTGTCTTTCCTGAACGATACCTTCACCAAAACCCATGTGGAGTATGTTGAGAATGAATCTCATGTTGATGGCAGAAGGGACACTGCATAGCTTATAAGTAAGTTGAGTTACTGCTCATATTATTACTTGATTTTATGTTAGAACCTCAACTTTCTTCAAAATGTGACTATATGCAATTTAGGATGACTTGCATATAACTCAAGTAATGGACGCTTGTCCTCGCCTATTTACGAAAAATTCAACTATATTTCAAAGTATCTATAGAATACCCTGGGCATACTAGAAAGTCCTGCCTATATATATTGTTTTCAATGGATCCTTGTGCCTTGGTTGTGCTTCTATGTTAAGACATGTCGAGCCCTGGTAGTAGTGCTTCTAAGTCATTCGTTCCGTCCATCATGCTAACTAGTAGTGATAGATGAATTGGGGTTTCAAGAGGGTGTAGTCAAATTCGGATTTGAAAGGATTTTAAATCTTTTTTTAAGAGGTAGATTTTGTTAAGATTTGTAGAATCTGGATCTCATTTCAGGATTCTGATGGATTTCTTTTGTGGAGTTTGATCGGTTTTTTATATTTTTGCCCTTTTTTCACACAAAAAACAAAACAATAAAATAATAATTGAACGTGAAACTGCTACCAATCCCTGCGTGACGTCTCATCAACAAGAGAGGAAGGAAAGACCGAATCAGAAAAAGCAAAAGTGTTTCCCATGTTTATGCAGAAGCCAAACAAGCAGAAGCTCTAAATGCACTTCTAACTCGGTAATTGATATGCATCCAAACTTCCAAAGTCCAAATGCTCATTAGACAAGACGGCTCCCGACCGAAAATTTGAAATATTCCTATTCTACCAGGTGATGGCGGCGTAGGAGACATCTGTTTAGAAAATTATGGAGGAGTGCAATCCGGTCGTATATATGCTCATTGGACCAACGCAGTAAAATTTTATAAAAATTTGAAGGGAGACTGGAGAGATCGCGGTGGTGCTGCTGGGAGGAGGGGTGACGAGTGGATGTGGGTTAGGTGATGGTGGCTGATGTGGACAACCGCCGATAAGGTTGGGTGGGAGAATTTGAGATTCCAATGAAGTATTTGGGGAAGGGTGGACTTAACTAAAATTCACCAAAATCCACAATCTAACGAAATCTCATCAAATCTGCAACTTTAACTACACCTAAATTTGTATGCACTTGCTTAAAGTCCACCAAATTCCTGTTTGGCTACAGATGGGTTTACATGGACTTTAAAAAAGGTAATGCAAGTAGACTAACTTTTTAAGGAAAATTAATGAAAAAGCTTTGAAAACTTTGAGTTTTAACGATAAGGACAAAATAAAAGGTAAAGTGAATAGTACCCAGTTTGATTTTTTTGTGTAAAAATGTGGTTTTTCGTGAAGGTGAACAGTACCGCGGACTTTTCGTTAAAACTCCCAACTTTTTAAGGTAATGTTAGGTAAACCAACTCTTTAACTAAATTTACAAACCAACTGATGTGTCATAAACAGTGGCAGAGCTAGAAATTCATGCCAGGAGGGGCCTGAAAGAAATTAGAAAAAAAATTAGTAATATCATGGAAAATTTGAATCAAACAAGAGTGATGGAGCTTTAAAATTTGTATGAAAAAAATTAGTATTGAGAGATGTCATAGTAAATAGAACTTGTGTTGACATCTAATGCAACATTGATAATAACGTTATAACTAGTTGTTTAGGCCCAAAATATTGGTTTGGGCCGAGATTTATTCTCGGCCCGGAAGGCCTTACGAAAAGGTTATTGTGGATCGTTTAGTTCATGGGCTTTCCAACCTAGGTCGGTCAAGTCATGCTGCGAGATGAGTAACTGAATCTTGGCGCAATAAGGAGTCTCGGCAAGATATGGATATTGATAACCTGGAAGTGAATCCGGCTTGATAAAGGACTGGGTTCAAAGTTATAGTGAAAATAGGACTGGTCGAGATGGTGTTTGATTAGAAGAAGAAATCCTTATCCGAGTACGGTTCTAACTTGATCTAGAAAGTACCTGATGCTATAAATAGAGAGGGTTGTGCATTGTTTAAACCCCCTCAAATTCAACACACAACTGCCCTGCGTAAATTTTCTCAACAACTTTGAGATTTTTTCCTTTTCTTTTTTCGCTGACACACCTTTAGTTTGGATAAACAGCACTGTGAAGGCAACCGGTGATATCTTCAGTCGGCATAGATAGCATTGTCACCGTAGAACCAGCCGGTCTCGCAGCATCTTCAGTCGGCATAGATAGCACTGCGTCGAGGGTGACTGGTTATCTATCCAAGTCTCGGTCGAAAAGGATTCCCGAATCCTTATTGGTCGAGGTCATTTCATTAGCCTTCTCGGCGAAGTGAGGTGTTACAGTTTATTAGGCTCGGCACATTGCACACCGAGTTAGTTTATGATTAGATACTCTCAAGTGGGATTTAGAGTTCGGCATTCCGATGGTCGAACCACGTTTATTGTTAAGACGTATATCTGCTTCGAGTACTTGTGCCCTTACACTTTGGTGTCGATTCGGCGTGAGTTTACTCTGACAAATACCATCACTGTGACCGAATTTGACGACTACGATTTGTGAACTTCGTAATAATAGTGGCCTTATCTTCAGGTTCGAAAACCTAAGAGGCCGAGATGTGTTCTTTCCTCGGTCGCAATTGCAAGACGCAGAAGTCGGTCTCGCACTCAACACAACATCAGCATATTTTTATTCCTCGGTCGAAGCTCGGCCGACGAGTTGGCACGTCCCGTATTCAACCGAATGACGTAGTTAGCTCATAGATTACTCGGCTTGCGCGCCACGTAAGCTTGGTAGTTTTTAGGGTCAACATTTTGGCATGCCTAGTGGGACCCAGTGTTAAACTACGAAGTTTATGCCAATTGAAACGCGATCGGTTAAAAAGAAAACAGCTATGGGAAAATTAACAACCGATTTGCCAATTCAGAACATGGGACAAAGTGTATCATAGGCACAGAATCCCCTTGGTGCCATGACACCTGAGTCCAATAGCGCGACTTGCCGAGAAAATGAAGTTGGTCTCGGCGGTCAGCTTTGCAGTCTAGAAATCCCTAACAAAAACACATGCGTTCTCAATGAATGGATAGTGGAAGTCTGTGATGAGAATGGTGGTGAAAGCTCTGATCCACCAACAAGATCGTTTCTTCGAAGACGACTTTACGAACAGTCTAGGGCGGTTGAACAGACATTTAGTCGAGGAATCGATAAACTGCACAACGGGATACGCAGTAACAGTGAGGTACAAAATAGATTGCTTGAGATACTGGTTAGCAAGGTCTGTGACGACAGGTCATTAGATCTTTCCCGACAATTGCCACCAAGGAATAATCTGTTGCTAATAGTACAGGCCGAGCAAATTCCTACTCGGCTCAAGCCAATTGACTTAGAAAAAAAAGGAGGATCGAGTAGCAGAACAGATGGACCCGACCAGAGAGTGGAAGTAACTTTCGTCGATATAACCGAGGTCCAGCGGATGATTGATTCGGCCATGAAAAAGGGGCCGAAGTTCCCTAAATTCATCCATCCATATCCAGCTTACGTGGAACGGTTTGAATATCCTAAAGGTTTCAAAATTCCAGATTTTAGTCTTTTCGCTAGAGAATCGTTTTTATCCTCGTTAGAACATGTGGCTCGTTTCACCGCGCTATGTGGAGATGTCAACAATGATTTTCACAAGCTGCGACTGTTTAACTTTTCATTGACAGGTTCAGCATTTGCTTGGTATATCAACCTTCCACCTAATTACATCCAAAGCTGGGAGGAATTGGTCGAGAGATTTCACGAGCAATTTTATCGGCCAGGGATGGAAATGTCAGTTTCTTCGTTAGCAAGGATGGCTTAAGCAGCTGATGAGTCACCAATTGATTATCTTACCAGATTTAAATCGGCCAGGAATTGGTGCCGAGTACCTTTCCTTGAAGTCAAGTTTGTTAGACTTGCTTTGAACGGACTCGATGTAGAATACAAGAAGAAATTTTTGAGGGCAAACTTTCGGGATATGTATGAATTAGCCCAGCATGTCGAGCAATATGGCTATTTGATCCGAGAAGAGAAGATGTCGAAACCCCCCATCTCGAGGGACGATTTACAAAAACCCTACGGTCAATTACGCGTCAACCAAATGTGAGGAATCTTATTACGTCAGCGTGGATGCGGCCAAGATAGTAATAGATAAACCATACGTGTGCAAGGCATTGACTCAAATTAATTCTAAGGAGGTTAAAACCCGCTCGGCCACTGAAGAAACAGCAAAAACATCAAAAGTTTATACCTTTGATATCACAAAGGCCGAAGCAATTTTTGATCAATTGCTATCAGCGAAGATCATTAAACTTCAGCCAGGGCATAATATTCCCAAGGCCGAAGAACTTAAAGGAATGACATATTGCAAATACCATAACTCGACAAAGCATGCAACAAACAATTGTGTCATATTTCGTGGTGATATCCAAAGCTGAATTGACAAAGGCAAGTTAAATTTTCCTGAAAAACGCATGACAGTTAACACGGATCCATTCACTTCAGCGACAGTCGACATGGTAGACGCCCGTTTGCCTTAGAGCAAAGGAAAAGAGAAGGTCGAATTTGCCCTAATACAACACATTCGAAAGCAAAGCTCCCAGCCTCGACTCAAGATCGACCTATTTTCCAATGCACCACTTACCAAGCTCTCAGGACCGGCCATAGTTGAACCAATGTCAAACTACAACGACGAAGAAAATGGCGGGCTAATAGTACCACATATCCTAAAGAAAGGTTCCCAACCTCGACTCAAGATCGACTTGTTTTCTAATGCACCACCCACCGAACTTTCAGGACCTGCCATAGTCGAGTCCATGTCAGACTCCAGTGAAGATGGAAATGGTGGGCCGATAGTTCTGTGTAGCAATTGTAAGGCACGCATTGTATTAACCGAGCCTAAGAGGAAACTGCCTCCGATGCAGATGTTGACATCACAACACTAATCGATAATTACAGCAAAACCTTCAAAGGAACCTAGTGAAGGCCAGTGCTAGAAAGTATTCGACAGGCTCGGCTCAAGCAAATAGACAGATGGTCCTACATCGATCAGACGACGCCTTGATTTTGACGCATCATTTTACAACGAGGATTATTATTCCCGCAATTCCAGTAGTTCGAGCTCATCAGCAAATCAAAAAACCTTCAGGCCACCTGAACCACGTGACTAACGTTGGTATAGCTATAATTCTCCCACCAGCATGTATACCGCGCTCTCTAAATCTCAGAAACTTCGACGTCAGCGTATAGATTGCTTGGCTCGACAGCAAGCGGCCCAACCTGTTTCAACCACTAAATGGCAGCCGAAAGAGACTGCAGGAAGCGGAGATGATCGGCCAACCCCAACAATCATGGCTGAATTACAAGGGCAGAAGGAAACTAATTGGGACTTTGAAACTACCATTGAAGCAGTCGAGAAGCGCATTAAACTTCTTCTTCGGCCAGGGGAAATAAAAGATCGTTTTGAGCAATTTAAGAAAGAGGCCGAAAGCCAACTGCCCCCGTTACCTTTGAAAGAACCACTAATCAGAGTTAGGATGAATCTGCACCCCCCATTCATCAGCGAATCATTAGAATATATGAAAGAGTTTCACAAGAAATATTCCGCCAATGACTTGTATGGGTTGCCCAAGGCCTTCTAAGAAGCTCTTGACCTGTCATTAACTTGCCCCGATGCTGAGCAGATCATCTAAAAACCACCGATCCAGCAATAAAAGCTAGATTCCAGCACATTCGAGAGGCTAGGGTTCTTGGCTTCGAGGTCGACCCATACACGGATATTGACACAGCCGAACTCTCTTTTTCTCTTGAAGACCTTCAACATCTTCGATATCACTTCGAAGTTTTTTCGGCTGTCTCCTTGTTCGGTTTAACGGTCGATGAGACGGAGCAGGTGGCACTTCTGGACGCTTACTTGGACACCAGGAATGCCCGTATCGCCTAAAGTCTGACACCAGATGCATGCAAGCCTGAGGACGACAATCAACAGGATACAGCGTCAGATTGTGTGGCACAAGCACCTGAATATGTTAAGACACACAGCGAGCCGGCCGTGAATACTCCAACACACGATGATACAGTCCTCACCACTCCGGAAGATGACGACCAAGATCTAATGGGCCCTTCAGTCCTTGAAAATATGGAAATCAACATGGTCCATGTTCTTCTTGCCAAATTTCAGCTGACTACGCACCAACCAAGTTCCTTAGACGGTGATGTGGTCACCGAGGAGGCAACACAAGTTGATTTCGTCATTACTACTTAAGACGAGTCAACTAACAGCGACGATAAACTTAAAACAACCTTGGATATTCTGTTTCCCCGTTCTTCCTCGACTAATCTTCAACATTTAAAATCGCTGTATGTCACGGCCCATATTGAAGGCTACCCAATCTCCAAGATTTTCGTCGATTGCGGAGCAACAATCAATATCATGCCTGTATCCGTCATGAAAGCATTACGACGATCCACTGACGAACTCATTCCTTCAGGAATAACCATAAGTAGCTTTGTCGGTGACAAGTCTCAGACCAAAGAAATACTCCCTCTAGAGGTAAACATCGCAGGTCGCAATCACATGACCATATGTTTTATCGTCTACTCCAAGACCGAATATAATGCTTTGCTTGGTAGGGATTTGATTCATCAAACGAATTGCATTCCTTCTTCTTTATACCAAGTTCTTATTTTTTGGGATGGTAAATCGGTCGTGGTCCACCCAGCTGATACTCAGCCGTTTGAAACCAACATGATTTAGGCCCGCTATTATGATGATCACGTCGGCTATATTACCCTACAAGGTTTTAATGAAGATGGACGGCCGACTCGGATCTTAGTCCAAAAAGCCATCGAGGTTGGTGCCGAGACTGTCCACCAGGATTCGGTGAGACTCGGTTTGGCCAATTTACTCCCCACCACTGATGATTGACATCAAAAGCGAGAGGCGTCGGGCCATAGTTTCATCCACGATGGAACGCCTGCTGGCCCATTGGTATGCTACTTCCAAGCACCCGCATTCGAGCATCAATTTAATCGAATTTTTGGCAGAAGAGGATAACAGCCTGGTACCATCGTTGGATAAAGTTCAAGCCACACCGACCGAGCTCGATGACAGCCGACCCTAAGTTAAGGATCCTCTAGAGGAAATAAATGTTGGAACGGCCGATGATCCTCGGCCGCTATTTATTAGTGCGTTATTACCCCATGCCATGAAAGTTGAACTTCATCAATTGCTTCACGAGTTTAAAGACTGTTTTGCTTGGAGTTATCATGAGATGCCGGGTCTCGACCGGACCCTTGTCGAACATGAATTACGTATCAAACCTAGGTGCAAGCCTGTTCGACAACCTCCTCGTCAATTTTCGACCGAAGTATAGTTCGGTATAAAAGATGAAATTATTCGATTGTTAAATACCAGGTTTATCTGAACTGCTCGATACGTCGAGTGGTTAGTGAATATCGTACCAGTGCTCAAGAAAAATAGGGCTCTACGCATTTGCATTGATTTTCAAAATTTGAATCTGGCAACACCCAATGATGCATATCCCATGCCAATTTCAGATTTGTTAATCGACGCCGCGGCTAATCATCACATGCTGTCATTCATGGATGGACATGCCGGTTATAACCAGATATTTATTGCCGAGGTCGATGTTCATAAAATTGCTTTCCGTTGCCCAGGGGCACTTGGAACCTACGAGTGGGTAGTCATGCCATTCGGTCTAAAAACGCTGGTGCTACATATCAATGCGCAATCAATACCATTTTTCATGACCTGATCGGCACTACCATAGAAGTGTATATTGATGACATTATGGTCAAATCAAAAAGTCACCGAACGCATATTGATGATCTTCGACAAGCTTTCCTTCGCATGCGATGACATAACTTTAAGATGAACTCGGCCAAATGCACATTTGGCGTGTCGGTCGGTAATTTCTTAGGTTTTCTCGTCCATCATAGCGGCATCGAGGTCGACGCGAACAAAGCTCGTGCAATTATTGACGCCCCATCATCGACGACCAAAAAACAACTCTAGTCTTTGCTCGGGAAAATAATTTTTCTTCGCTGATTCATAGCTAATTCTGCTGGCAAAATGACGGAATTCTCTATGCTTTTGAAACTTAAGGACTCAGACATGTTTGAATTGCATGAAGACCATCGAGCGGCTTTTACGCAAATCAAGGTTGCTCTTGCGACTCCGCCTGTCCTCGTACCGCCTCGACGCGATAAACCCCTTAAGCTTTACATTTCAGTGGCCGAAGAATCCATCGGTTGCCTCCTCGCACAAGATACTGACGCTGGGTGAGAACAAGCTATTTTCTATCTCAACCGACACCTCAATCCTCCAGAGATCAATTATTCACCAGTTGAGAAGCTTTGCTTGGCTTTGTTCTTCGCCGCATCAAAACTCCGGCATTATATGCTCCCATCCGTCACGCAGGTCATCGCCCAAACAGATGTTATTCGATATATACTTACTCGGCCAATAATCGAAGGTCAAATCGAGAAATTGACACTGGCACTATCAGAGTTTAGTTTGCAGTACGTCCCACAAAAAGCCGTCAAAGAACAAGCGCTTGCTGATTTCTTAGCCCACCACCCTTCTTCATATGGGTTCGAGGGCAACGATGTTGAAATCGGAATGGTGGAAGCACGTGACAATTATTAGATGATGTATTTTGATGGTTCCAGCATGTCAACATCGGCCGGTGTGGGGATCGTACTCCAGTCTCCACACCAACACCGTTGGTTCTTTTCCCTTAAGTTGGATTTTTATTGTACTAATAATCAGGCCGAGTACGAAGCCCTTGTTATCAGCCTTAGCGTACTTCATGATTTGCACGCTACTTGCATCCTCGTCTTCGGGGATTCAGAGCTTGTGATTAATTAACTTAATGGAACTTTTCGGTGCATGAATTGCATTCTAGCGCCCTATCACATGGTGGCCAGTTACTTGGCCAAGTCGTTCGACGGTATCATGTTCAATCATATTTTCTGTGGACGGAACACCGTCGCAGACGAACTAGCTCAGATAGTCTCCGGAGCACAACTCTTGGGGGGCAAGAGTGGACCAATGATACCTGTTTTACGGTAATCGTATTCGGTTTTGGTTAATCAACAAGTCCTTTAGTGAGACCAAGTCATCCGTACACGGGTAATGTCATTACCTTCGTTGTTGGAACGGGAGGATCCTGTATATGTTTGTGCGGTCGAGATGCTACCAAACGACTGGAGAAGGCCAATTATGCAATACCTTGATAATCCCGGAGGCAAACACGACAAAAAGACAAAGGTCTATGCCACAAACTATGTCTTATACCAGAATGAGTTGTATTGAAAAGGCGAGGACGGTTTATTACTGTTATGCCTCGACCCACAAGAAGCCGCCCAAGCAATCACAGAGGTACATGAAGGAATTTGTGGAGCCTATCAATCAGGACGCAAGATGCGTTGGCTACTTCACCGACACGATTACTTTTGGCCAAGCATATTGAAAGATTGTATCGAGTATGCACGAAGATGCGTCCAGTGTCAAATTCATGGACCCATCCAAAGGGCCCCAACCGAATTACTTCATTCAGTCACCAAACCTTGGCCGTTCAAAGGATGGGCAATGGACATGATCGGCAAAATCACACCATCCTCTGGAGCAGCGAAACATGCATGGATACTCATGGCAACAGATTATTTCACTAAGTGGGTCGAAGCAAAATCATACTTCGAATTAACATCCAAGGAGGTTTGCGATTTTGTGACCAGGTTCGGCGTACCAGAAACGATCATAACTGATAATGGCACAGTTTTCACTGCCGAAAGGTTCAAAGAGTATACGGCGAGCTTAAAAATTCAGCTTGAGCAGTCCACACCATACTATCCACAAACGAATGGACAAGCCGAAACAAGTAATAAGGTTTTGATCGGTATTCTCAAAAAATTGATAAAACAAAGACCTGGCATGTAGCATTTAAAATTGAATGAAGCCTTATGGGTATACCGGACTTCACCCCGGTCGGCAACGGGGACCACCCCATATGCATTAACCTATGGACATGACGCGATGTTACCAATCGAGCTAAGTGTAAATTATTTACGCGTGATCGAGCAGAGTAGTTTGTCCAACGCCGAATACAACCAGGCCATGTTACAAGAGTTAGAAGATTTGGAAGAAGATTGGCTTGACGCTTACAACCCTCTAGTGGCACAAAAGAAAATTACCGAGCGAGCGTATAATCAAAGGGTTAAACAAAAAATGTTCAGCGAGGGAGAATTAGTTTGGCAAACTGTCTTACCCATGGGAATTAAAGACCTTAGGTTCGGTAAATGGTCACCGAACTGGGAAGGACTGTTCGTTGTCCATAAAGTCCTCGGCAATGGGGCATACCATCTTAGAGATTGAATCGATTTTATTCATAGGTTGCCAATTAATGGAAAGTTCTTAAAGAAATATTACCCAGTCACATGGGAGATGCAAGAATAAAAACTCGTTTCATTTCATTAATAAGCTGGTTTACAGTCAAATCATTTTAGGGTGATGAATGAAGAAGAGTTCCAAGAAGGGCCTTCAGCTCCAGCCACCGCACCTCGCCCATTATAACCTTGGCCTGCTGGTTCTTCTTGTCCATCTTCAGCTGCTCGACTCGCTTCGCGTTCGCCACATACTCGGTTAAACAATATTTGCCGCTCGACTCGAAGTCCTTTGCAAGCTAAGAAGCAATAGGCGACCTTCATTTTGCCAATTCGGCCATTTGACGGTCGAGGTCGGCCAAGGCTTCCCCTTTCGCCTTTAAAGTATCGATCTTCAGACGAAAAGTGTCTTGGATGGCCATGGCAGCTTTCAAATCATTATCAGCCCGAAGAGCGTTCTCGATGACACTAAAGTATTCCCAAACTCGCTCCAAGGCGAACAACGCCTGAACGACAGCCTCGATGCTTATTTGACCATCTGTTTCGAGGTTGTTTAGGCAGGCACTCAATAAATCAAGACTTTTGCACTCAAGGACTTGTGACGCTGAAAGAGATAAAACTCATTACAGCCGAACCAGAGCAGCTGAATTGGCAGGTTCAGTTGTAGTAGCCAAAGGGCCAGCTGCTCCAGAAGTGCTTGACAAGAGAGCTTTAAACTCGACTTCCCATGAAGACTTCACACACAAAAATCAGTTTAAGCATAAGGAAATCATGAAAGAATATAGCAAGAAGGTTTTTGTTTTAAACCTGCTGAGAGGAGACTTCGGCCATATCTTCAGGTTCGTTGCTTGAACCTAAAAAACCTAATGGCCGAGCCCAGTGTCTTAGACTGCTTCTCAGTTCACGCGGCTGATGGAGGTTATCTACGTTCGATGGCCACTTCGGCAGCTAAGAAATATAGATAACCCTTTTCGGCGCGTAGAAATTTCGATGAAAAGAATGGGTAGGCACCTGACATTTGGTATCTTCCTGGTTTAGAGTTCTAAGGCAGAAAAGTAACCAAAGAAAAGCGGTAGGGGTACTTACGAAGGCCGAAGTGGCTTATTGCAGAGGAATGTTGAGGTTCTGGTCTTGCGGATAAACGGGTGTTTCCGCCATCGCTTCTGGCTCTACGGCAGGTCGTTTGCCACGATCAGCCGCAGAAGGGCTGACTTGGACAACAGCCTAGAACATAGGGGGAGGTGGATTACGTGGTTGAAGGTGACTCGTTAAGGGAATCTCATCGCTCATGTCGCTGTCTTCTAGAACGATTACAGTGTGCTTTGGATTTTCGGGAAGATTTTTCTCGGCCAAGGGGGCCGCCCCTTCCAAGACAAGCGCAACAGCTGACCCCGAAGCTGCAGATGCCTCAACCTGTGGAGCAATAACTGGTCCAACAACTTGAGAAATAGGCCGTACATGGGCGGTTTCTTTGGCCAGAATTGGCCGTTTCTCTGTCGAAGCTTAGACGACAGGGGTAGAAGGGGAAACACTAGGAGCCGTCGTTCCCGTAGTTTGACTGGAGATAACATAAATCTCCTATTCTCCTTTCCTCACCAGCTTCTTGACCCGTTTTATGGGTTGAGGGTGTTCGATGGCCGTCTCGACCTCTTGACGAGGCTGTTTGCTCAGCAAGGCTTGCGTGGCAGTCATAGCCCTTTTGGAAATGGTCGATTTTTTTCTAGCTGCGCCGCAATGACAACTTTTGCCTTTTAAAGCAAAAGCAAATTAGTAGAGTTCAAAGTCGAAGGAAGAAGGTAGAAATGGACCGTTACCTTGAGATTGGGGGGCAGAAGCCTTATTGGGTTGACCATCGAAGATCTAGTTCAGAACGTCTTCGACCAAAGCACTAAAAAGAGGCGTTTGTTTGCCCTCACTAAGTGGGACTGGACTGGACTGGACTAGCTGTTAGTCCAATACTGTGTTTGTTCTATGCTGGGACTAACATTAATGAGACTAAAGGGGACTAGCATGGACAAAACCCTTCACTAAGAGGTCTTATCGAGACCCCCCAATAACCATAAGACTAGCTAAGACTATCATCTCTTGTCATCGTCATGCTCAACAACCACTCCCGATAGACTCCTCGTCATCTCCGGTCACCTAGATCATAATAAAATATTAATAATTTATATATTAAATAATATAATATTAGAATTTGTTATTATCCAGCTTCTTAGTCCAACACTGCACCAAACGCTTCACTAAGTTAGTCCAGCTTAGTCTAGTCTAAGCCAGTCCAGCTTAGTCCTTGAAGCTAGTCCAGTCCGAGATAGTCCGGCGCAACAAACGCCCCCAAAAAGTTTTGGGTATACTCTTCCCACCAATCACCGAAAGTGTCAATGCTAAGGGATTCTGGAACTGTTGGTCGAAGGCGGAATTTTTGGCACTGTTCTTGAAACTCCTTTTTGGCATCCTTGCACTATTTCTCTGAAGAGCCAGATATACGTCCTCGGATTAGCAGGGAACGAGAGGTAAGAAGAGGCACTGGGCAACCCTGAAGATAGCCGAGTTGTCGAGCAGTGAATTGGGGGTGATATACTTCCCAACTTGCTCGGTACGCGTTACACCTAAGAGAAAGGTCGCGGGTAAGCACAAACGACCCCTAGGATTGGCGGAGATCAACATCATCATCTGCACTCCATGCTGATGTGAGAAGTTTGATCGACAAAGGATATTCTCGACGATGGCAGATAAAGTATTCATCGTCGGAAGGGTATCAAGGCCGAAGAAGTATCTAAACACGTCTTCAGCTTGGTGAGGAGGTACTAGTTGAAAAGCCACTTGAAGGCCGAGCGCTTCAGTAGTTGAGAAGCTGGCAAGCTTTGGCCGAATGGTGGCAAAATAAACCTACAGCCAGAGTTGGAATACCCAGAGGGGGCCATTCTGATGTGGGTCGATCTTGTGATGGGTCATCTGGGCCAAATAGCGCAAGAGATGGGCAATAATGGCTGGACTAAGCGCCAGGGTATGACCGCTAGACAGGGCTTCGGCCACTGGCATGTTCTCGACCAAGCATTTGTTGGACTTGGTACAACAAATGAATTTGTTATACCAGTAGAAGAGGAAGGCTTCGTGTTCTCCCTGCCGTATGTTCTCCTCCCCTCGGCCAGCAAAGTGGAGGTAAAGGGTGTTATAATTGAGGAAGTTCTTATAAAGTTTCTGAACTTCTTCCTTTGAGGGTTCTTGACCCTCTCTGCTCAGCGTTTCGATGGCCCGATCGTTGAAAAGTGTTTTCAGGTCGATGGTCAATGGGTACCCGGAGAGGGTAGCGTTAACCGGGATGCCAAAAGGGGAAGTCCCTAGGATCGCTATAATGTTGAGGATAGTAGGACCCATGGGGCCGAGGGGAAAGACCATAATGTTGGTGGCTGAGCACCAGAAGCTTGAGGCTGCCATAAGAAGCCCCTTATCCACGACGAGCTCCATAGACGAAAGACGAATGGCATCATAAATGCCAAGAGCTTTCCATTGCTCGCCGAATATCTTTCCCATCCGTGCAACCCAGGTTGCCCAGGTCGTAGTGGTCGAGGGCCAGGAGCCTTGGGGTTTTGCTGAATCCCACCTCAACCATTCAAACCCTTGGAGTAGGGGTGTTAGACACTACTCCTTGAAGAGTTTAGTGATAGCTGGTGGCACTGCATCCTTAAAAAGTGGACCAAGGATTTGGTGGGGGGTGTTCATGTCGTTCTCAAAGTGCAGAGTCTTGATTGAGCGTTGGTCGATGATTGTCCCGCATTTGTCGCATTCCTTAGAAAGCTTGGAGATGAAGGAGGCCATTGGAATGGTTTTGAAGGCTTTCTGGGAGAAAGTCAGGGGATTTTCTTTTAATCTTTTGAATAAGAGAAAGTTTGGAAAATTTGAAAACGTAAAAAATGAATAATAGAAGGCCGGGTATTTATAGACTCGTGGAATGAAAGACCAAACGGGGAGAGTGATCGGGAAGATCGCTAATAATTATGGAGTGATGAAGAATATTAACAGACCCATGCGAAAGAACCAAAAAAATCACAGATTAAGGGGTCATGATGATATCATGACGACGTCATTTTATGAAGAAATGACGTTTTGGTGTTCGCACGATCTCGAGGGTACCGAAAGATTCACAAATTGAGATTGCATGATGGCATGCGGCGACAGGTATAATGATTTGAGGACGTTTGGACATCCACACGTCATGAGGAATTCAAAAATCTCGCGGATCAATGGGTAATGATGAAAGGACACTTCAGGTCATGCTGAGAAGATGACACTTGGTGAGATATCTGACGAGAGCAAGATCGTGCAATCGTGCTTCATAAATGCACCTCGGGAGATAGAGCCTGGTGTCGCTTCTTCAAGGTCAGGGCTCGGCCATAGACTTCAGGCCGAAAAAGTCTTCAGAAGCGAGGGGGCAATGTTTAGGCCCAAAATATTGGTTTGGGCCGAGATTTATTCTTGGCCCGGAAGGCCTTACGAAAAGGTTATCGTGGATCGTTTAGTTCATGGGCTTCCTAACCTAGGTCGGTCAAGTCATACTGCGAGACGAGTAACTGAATTCTAGCACAATAAGGAGTCTCGGCAAGATATGGATATTAATAACCCAGAAGTGAATCCGGATTAATAAAGGATTAGGTTCAAAGTCATAGTGAAAATATGACTGGTCGAGATGGTGTTTGATTAGAAGAAGAAATCCTAATCCGAGTAGGGTTTTAAATCGATCTAGAAAGTACCTGATGCTATTAATAGAGATGGTTGTGCATTGTTCAAACCCTTTCCAATTCAACACACAACTGCCCTGCGCAAATTTTCTCAACAACCTTGAGATTTTTTCCTTTTCTTTTTTCCCTGATACACCTTCAGTTTGGATAAACAACACTGTGAAGGCAACCGGTGATATCTTCAGTCGGCACAGATAACACTGTCATCATAGAACCAGCCGGTCTCGCAGCATCTTTAGTCGACATAGATAGCACTGCGTCGAGGGTGACTGGTTATCTATCAAAGTCTCGGTCGAAAAGGATTCCCGAATCCTTATTGGTCGAGGTCATCTCATTAGCTTTCTTGACGAAGTGAGATGTTACAGTTTATTAGGCTCGACACATTGCACGCCGAGTTAGTTTATGATTGGATACTCTCAAGTGGGATTTAGAGTTCGGCATTCTGACGGTCGAACCACGTTTATGTTAAGACGTATATCCGCTTCGAGTGCTTGTGCCCTTACACTTTGGTGTCGATTCGGTGTGAGTTTACTCTGACGAATACCATCACTGTGACCGAATCCGCCGCCGACGACGATTTGTGATCTTCATAAGAATAGTAGCCTTGTCTTCAAGTTCGAGAACCCAAGAGGCCGAGACGTGTTCCTTCCTCGGTCGCAATCGTAAGACGCAGAAGTCGGCTGCGCACTCAACACAACATTAGCATATTTTTACTCCTCGGCCGAAGCTCGGCCGACGAATTGGCATGCCCCGCATTCAACCGAATGACGTAGTTAGCTCATAGATTACTTGGCCAGCGCACCACGTAGGCTTGGTAGTTTTTAGGATCAACACTAGCTCAAACTATTATTACGATATTTTTCTTTTAATATTATTGAATCTTCCTCTTGAATATATATACCTTATTTTATATGAACTAACAAAAAAATAAGCTATTATTACGATACTTTTTTTAAAATATCATTCAATCTTCCTCCCGAATATATATACCTTGTTTTATATGAACTAACAAAAAAATAATTGGTTTAAAAGAAATCAGAATGTTAGCAGAAGGGTAGTTATATATGGTAAAAAAAATACAAAAAAGTAGCTTTCTGTCAACTGGCATCGACCCCAGGACCTAATGAAACCTTTAAAACCTGACATACCAACACACCACATGCACATTACTACAAAAATTACTACATAATCAATATAAATTTATTTCCAGGATGGGCCCTGGACTACCCTAGTCTCCATGTGGCTCCGCCACTGGTCATAAGTAAGAAATAACATGGTAATTAACACTTACTTAATAATTCAATCATTAACAACTAAATCATTTAGCTTAAAAATTTGGTCGACCTAGTATTACCCTTTTAGAAGGTTTTAAGTTGTTCAAGGCATTTTACATCTCCCCGAAGATCGAGCCAAACCAAAAACTACAAGGTTTTGTATTTGCTTATAGGTCAAGGTTTTCTATTCCTTTTAGCTAAAGGATATTAATTCCTGTTTTTATGGTTGAAAAAGGATATTAATTCCTTAATGCTTATAAAACACCCTCTTTTGCTACCGTCGGCATTCACGCATGCATTCGCAAAAGAGAGAAAAAAATCCGCAACCCAAACTCCATCATAACCAAAACGGCCGTGGCCGTCGTCAGCCATTAGGGTTTCACTTGCCTGACCTTGTCATCCAAAACATCATCCAAGTCCTTCCCGCTAAAGCTGCTGTCCAGATGAGCTTTCTTTCAAAGAAAACTAATGAAAAGAGCTTGAAAACTTTGAGTTTTAACGACAAGGACAAAATAAAGGGTAAAGTGAATAGTACTATGATTGATTTTTTTGTGTAAAAATATGGTTTTTCGTTAAAGTGAACATTATCGGGAGTTTTTCGTTAAAGTTCCCTTCTTTCCAAGCAATGGGACCTCGTGTGGTGTTCGGGCTCCATATTAGATTTCGATGAGGGTCGTGATGACGAAAATCTTGATCATGATCAACACAGAAAGTTCATCAACATCTTGAAGAAATGCCTGGAACTCTTTGAGAAGGATGAGCAAAGGAAAGATACATTAGATAAACTTAGGGTTCACATGACAGGGTACTTGTACAAAGAGGACGCCAATATCGTAGATAAGTTGTTGAGTTGCTCATTTGAGAGAAACATCAAAGAGTTAGACAGAACCCTAGGTAGATTATTTCAGAGCGATTGGGACTCGATGCAAAACTACTACTGCTTATCTCGAATGAGTTTTCTTGATGCAAAATCTTTAACTACTCTCAGTTTGAGGTACATGAGAATAAAGAACATGCACACAAGTAATGAGGAGACTATGCATAGAAGCCTTCTTCCCTCTTTGAAAACTATGAGCTTCAAAGCCGTGCGCTTCGAAAGTGATGCTCTATTTTTCTTAATTCAGGAGTGCCCTTCCATTGAGTATTTGTCTTGAACTTCCTCCTATTTTGAAAAAGACGATAACATTAATCTTGTGAGTTCTAGTCTCAAGTTCTTGGAAGTTAAGCATTGCAATGCTCGGGTTATTGTAGTTTGGGATGCTCCGAATCTTGAACCTTTTACGTTTATTTCATCGAGCTTTTCGCTCCTTGAGAGTATAATGTTGTATGATTCCTGCAACTCGAAGCATATTGTTGTTCATGCTCAGCACCTAAAACGATTACATATATATGGAAGTCATGATAGTTTGAAAGCCACAATCACTGCTCCAAATCTAGTTTCTTTTGACTTCTCTGGTTATTTGAAGTCCAAAATTTCTCTGAAAGCTCCAAGTTTAAGGGAGACCACCATCTCACTGAACGAATTTTGGGACGAAGACAATTTACTCAACGCCTTCAATGGGCCATGGAAATATTCCCCTACACTGGCAGATTTTCTAAAAGAGTTTGCTTGCTCCAAAAATGTAACCCTCATCGTTTGCAACTGTAAGATACGTTCGTATCTGTTTTTTCTTTCATCAGTTTAAGTAGTGCAGTATCTTTACAAGTTGAAAACTTGCAATTTTTGGATTCCTAATTTGTTAATTGTGAATTTGGTGTAGGTAATCTTTCCAGATGAATTCAGAAACACCTTCTCTTCCCCATTGCCTGGTCTGATATTGTCCCTCCAGCTCATGGCCTCTAATCCTCCAAGAACTGAGACAGAATATTTTGACTTGTTAAACTCCTTGTGTTGGGTTGCTCCTTCTGCAAAGACAATTTTTCCACAGTTAATTGATCCCCTGCTTGTTTTGTAGCCATATGTTTGGACGAGGATTTGCAAATACCAAAAGATTGAGGATATACCCATTACCTGAAAATTTAACTTTCCCCCTCCAAACTCTTTTTTTTTAGCCTATAACCCGTCATATCATATTTATTTGAATAAAACCCAATAATTAGAATCCAACTAAGCAACTTACCAAATTAAGTGTGCGTGTCAGTTTTATATTTTTTGGATTCCTAATATACCCTCATCTAAGCCAGTATGGAAAGGTCTTGTAATTACGTTTTAATTGATCACGTGCATTGAATTTGGCAAGATATTGTAGCCATGAAATCTGGTTCTAGATATAGGAACTGATTTGGAAATATTTTTAATTTCAACAATATATTTCAATTTGAATATACCTAATTTAGTGTTTAATTTCAACAATATCTATTGTTTAATTTTATAAAAGTAGTTTACCTACTGTATAATTATATATATGAAAATAATTTACCTAATATGAAAATAACTTATCTACTGTTTATTTTATATGAAAATAATGTGCCTATCTTTGAATTTTTACAAAGTTAATGTATCTTCTTTTTTAATTTTTAACAAAATTAATTTACCTACTTCTTTTTATGGTATTATTAGTATACATAATGTAGAATATATGTCCGCATATAGTTGATCTAATTAGGTTTTGGATTGGGGGAGTTCATACAAAATTAAAACGTATGAGAGATATGGTGGCATGATTTTGTAAATAAACACAAATGCATGGACGCCTTTTATTCAACATGACATCATATTCAAAATTTGGGTTTTATTTAGAAGTTATATATCATACATGTGGGTTTTTATCAAGAATTTAAGAGTTGTAAAGGTCTAAATCTAAGGAACCCATTATATAGATGGATTTGAAATGTATTAATTGCATGGTCACATACAAAGACATAAACAAAACATTTACAACAAAGAGTAGTTATTTGTGAATCCGTCTCCGATATCTGCATTGTATCTACTTATCTACTCAGTTTATATCCCTTGAATTTAGATTTTTTCTGGATGTCTGTGTCTGGAGCCGACAGATCAAGGTCTCCAAGCCACTCAATTTAAGTCATGTCGTCCTTATTAGTTCATTCCACTGACTGACCTCATACAAAATCAAGGTCTTCAACAGCCCATATCTCTTTCTCGCTCTCTTGAAAGGCCCAAACTCTAATCCGTCAAAGACCCGAAGAGAATCTGAATTGATATCCCTTTATATAATCTTTCTTTTATTTTTTGGTCAATCTTTCTGTTTTGCATGCATGACTGTGTCTAAAATTCCTCGGTATGTCATAAAGACATGAAATTCTCAACCCAAACAATCAAAACAAGAAGAAGAATAAGTAGAGAAATAACTTTGTAGTATAAAGGTATACATGCTGTAACTCAATTATAGTTGGTGGCATCTTGGCATATCAATGAAGTAAGGTTGATTGGGCTCCGTAGCCAAAACTTAATGAGCATAGATTGTTGTTATCTTCAACACTCGTTTGGTGGTTAAAATTGAATAAGGACCAATTCCAAACTAACTATAGAAAGTTTTACCGCTCAAAATAAAACTTAGAATACACGATATATTAGAATATTATCTAATTTAAGAACTCCAGTCTTAACATTAGTAACTTTACCAAACAACAATTGCGTCATCGAAGGAGCCCTAGATCACTGTGTAGCCCATTCATAACAATTTAGCAAGATTATGAAATTTTGACGAGTTTTATGAAAACCTTTGTTGCTTTTTCTTTTCCTGTGGCCTTTTCTTTTTCCACTAAAGTTTAAAACATCGGGCCTTTTTTCTTTTGGTTAAACAAAAGGGCAAAAACCCGACAAGAGAGAAATTACAAGATAATGTGGCGAGGTTGAGAAATTCTAGAAATATTAGACAATAATAATTGCTTTAAAAAAGATGAAGTTTGCTCAAAATAGACCGTATCCAACATATGCGAGAGACTCAGTTGGCTAACTCTTCAGCAACAAAATCCTTTTAATTACTAATATCCTTGTATTTAAAAAAAAAAAATTATCAAGTATCCTGTGGTGTGCCCCCATACATCACTCAACTTCAGCAAGGTCCTACAATATATACCTGCACTACACCCACTAAACAAGCCAATAATCACCTACTTTAATTTCCTTTTTTCTTTTTCTGTACAGAAGTTCATTCCCTTCAATCTGCAGCTGAAAAAGTTGATTAATATATTCATAGTGCGAGGATAAATTAAGTTAATATATTCACACACAAATAGAAAACGCCAACAAAAGAAAAATTAATTTCACTTGTTAGAGAGAAGACAATGCAACCATAAAAAATATGTTTGAAAATAAAATGCTAACTATCATAATATTATTGAATCTTTTTATACGTTTATTTATTTTGTATATTTGTATTTTTGTTAAGGAGATCAAGCGTCGGTGTCCATGTAGTCCAACCTCTCACAAGTTTCTTTCTTCAAACCAATCTGGCTTTTCTGGAGTATACTTCTGCCGACACACGTTGTTAGCTTAATTTAATTCCTTTTTGTTTGTTTGTTTTGGCTAATCAGGATTATTATATAGCTTAATCACCTCCTGGATTAGCATAATTACTTGCTTGGCCGTATGCATGAGGACAATGATGCTGCCATTTTATCTACTTTATATTCAAAATTATATCAAAATAATTATGTTTTGACATCCCATTTTTCAAATTTAGGGACCCATAGGAAGAATAAAAGTCCTTAATTATATTCAAATCTATGATTCTATGTTATTAACCAGCTTGATCTTTGGAAAATCATGTATCAACTAATTCAATCATTTTTCTCTTATTAATCTAAGTGCCTGACCCATGGCTTTCATGTTTAACCAGTATGGTTCAATCACAGCTTCAAATTCCAATCATTGCTCTTTTTAGGAACTTAAACATCCTCTAGGCAACATTGTTGTTAACTCTGGTGACTACTAGCTAGGTGATTACCCTTTACCTACACTTATAGTATGCAACTGCGACACCTTAAACCAATAACACGATACTGTTTATTTTAACTTTTTCACTTGACATCATGTTATTAGCCCGGAATGCTATGCACGCGTCTCTTTGTAAGAGTGCTAGCATTAGTCGTCCACGTATTTGTAAGGCATGATGAGAAGAACTTTCATACAACAAATACGTAAGTATAATTGTATTTAAGTCAATCATACACTATTGTGTGCGAAAGTTAAAATGCATGACAATGCGTAATTAACTAAACATACCACCACAATTACATTTTCATTGTAAGTTTCTTTCTAAAATGAATCATTGTTATACATGTGAGCGTGAGTGACTGATGTTACCATATATAATGTGCGTTCTATACGTAAAGGTAAGGTATAATCTCATAAACTCACAATTATATAAATGCAATTATCATCCCAAGGGCCCACTAATACATTATATGCCCTCATCCATCCATCCCTACCTAAACCAAGCTGGCAACATTTTGAAGGACCGTATACACCACATTAAACACCACTGTACAGCACTAGCTACTACATTGCTTGCCCATCACTCATCACTTATCGCATATAACCACACACCTCCTTCCTTCCATTCATCCCCTCTACATTCCACCATGCAGAAACCATCAGCCATCACCGCCACCCTAGCCCTCTCTGCCCTCTTCCTCTTCCTCCTATCCTCAACGTCCCAAGCGCACAACATTACGCGCATACTCGACAAGCACCCCTCCCTCACCACCTTCAACCACTACCTCAGCCTTACCCACCTCGCCACTGAGATCAACCGCCGCCAGACCATCACCGTCCTCGCCCTCGACAATGCCGCCATGTCATCCCTCATTTCCAAAGGACTCCCGATTTACACCATAAAAAATGTACTCTCCCTCCATGTTCTCGTGGATTACTTTGGCTCCAAGAAACTTCACCAGATCACCCACGGCACCACTTTGGCTAGCAGCATGTTCCAGGCCACAGGGGTGGCGGCCGGGACCTCCGGGTACGTGAACATCACCAACCTCAAGGGCGGTAAAGTCGGGTTTGGAGCTGAAGACAATGATGGTAAACTCAACTCCTTCTATGTCAAGTCTGTGCTGGAGATGCCGTACAACATCTCTGTCTTGCAAATCAGTCAGGTATACGTTTAATTTTGTCCACTGGACAGGTACAGCTAGTGGACGTTGCCATGTTACTCCACCGACATATAACATGAAACAACTACCTTTTTCAGGTACTAACTTCCGCTGAAGCCGAGGCGCCAACTGCCGGACCAAGCCAGCTGAATCTAACGGCCATCATCTCAAAGCAAGGCTGCAAAGCCTTCGCCGACTTGCTCAAAGCTTCCGGAGCCGACTTCACCTTCGAGACAAACATCGACGGTGGCCTGACGGTGTTCTGCCCGACTGACTCCGTCGTCAACGCATTCCTCCCCAAGTACAAAAAACTAACGGCGTCCCAGAAGCTGTCGCTGCTGCTCTACCACGGTGTCCCGGTCTACCAGTCCCTCCAGGATCTCAAATCCAACAACGGCCTCGTCAACACGCTGGCCACAGACAAGGCGAAGAAGTTCGATTTCACGGTTCAGAGTGACGGTGAGGTTGTCAATTTGGAGACGGAGGTGGTGACGGCGAAGATCACGGGGACGGTGATCGATCAGGAGCCGTTGGTGGTTTATAAGGTGAACAAGGTATTGCAGCCAACGGAACTGTTTAAGGCGACGGTGGCTCCCGCACCGAAGGAGGTGGATGATTCGGCTGAGGCACCATCGGATGATTCGGAAGATCAGACGGCTGATAGTGAGAAGAATGGAGTTGCGGGATTGGACGGTGGGAGATTGGTCGCGGTTGTTTTGAGTTTTTGCGTCGGGGTTTTGCTTTTGTGATTGGTTTGAGAAGGGTATTATTTTTGTGATTGATTTTTATTTCTTTAATTTAATCTGGTGAATAATATGTTGTAAAGATGTATTGTGTTATTACAATTATTTTGCATGTTATACCATTTAAACACAAAGAGAATATTGTTGTGAAGTGAAATTAAGGTGTATAATGATTTGCAAATTTCGTATTAAAGATTATGTATGGGTATTGTGAATGCAAATTTCGTACAAAGTTAGATTGACGAAATCGCAACTGCAAAATAATAAACACCATAGCCTAATTGACGAACACCAAAAGATCAGGAGAGGTTGTCAGCCAAAGGATCTCCGATGCGTAAGTCAAAATAGTAGTTTGAGAGAATCTGAATAAAGAGAATTAATTATGAGTAGTAAGTGTGGGTTATTGATTTTCCTGTTTAACTTGGTTATTTATAAACCTGAAGCCTTGTAGGAAACTGAGCGAGGAGATTGCAAGCCATACTAGGCATACTGCTATGTTTTGCTAGTGATGGTGCAGACCAGTCTCCACAGACAGCTTAAAAATTGTTCTAGGGCTTCATGGTTGATTGGAGCGTAGTAGTGTCGGACACCCAAATGGGAGACTCTAAAGAGTCGGCTTCCTTGTGTGAGTGTTTTCTTTTTAAAAATAAGTACTTGTATAGTTTTGAAGTGTTTGATGGTCCGCTAGTACCACGCAGTTGGTCATAAACAATGCTGATGTTTCCTTGCTAAAAATAAGTGCTTGTGCAATTCTAGAGCATTTAGAAGTCCTTAAGCAGCACGAAATTGGTTATACATTTATTGTCTCTAAAAATCTCTGAAGTGTTTGAAGGTTACGCAATTTTGTAGCTACTTTATAATCAACTGCATGTTGAAAAATATAAAAGAAAGTATTTTAGAGATTTGTTTTGATCTAATTAGGGATCTGATTTGGTCTAGATTTATTGGTCTTGTGGACAAAGGTTTGGTTTAATTTACTTCCTATTACTGCTCCTTTGTAATCTTATAAATACCTCCTTCTGGACTGAAGTTGTATTTGACAAATGTGAAATTGCAAGAGAATTTTAAATTTATCAAAAAAAAAAATTATTTTCACTTTGGTATTAAAATAGAGTTCAATTCTTGGTTGAACTTTGCTGTGAGCGTTTTCACGTCTTTTGTGTACCCACATGCTATGAAGCTGAGAGTGAATATTGTCTATGATAGTTAGATGAAAAGGAAGGTAAAGTTGTTTCAGCTGCTGTGAAAAAAAGATTAAGGAAAATTTTGGAAGGAAAAAAAAAAGCTGGAGAAAAGAGATGAAAAACGCGGGTGTATTTGGGGGCGCTCAAGTTCATTCCTCACGCCGTTTACAAGCTGCTCGAGAATATGCCGATGCCGTGGGAGCAGAGCCGGAAAGTCAAGGTTTTATACCATTTGACCGGCGCAATCACGTTCGAAGTGTCGTTGCTGTCAGCTATTAGAATGGTACAAGGAGCATGGCCCTGCGTCATATCCAGTTAAAGTTCGTGTGATATATCAGAAATTGTTCAAGTGTTTTCTGTTGAATGAGCTGCATCAGAAACCAAGGCTCAAAAGAAGACTCACATGTTTCCGTCGCTTAGCTACCAAATTTTTCCAGACTACAGAACTTGATTGAGCTGAAACTACCAAAATTTTCTAGACTACAGAGGCCAAATGAGTTCACCACCTATTGGACACAAAGGTTGAGACTCGGCATCCTATCAGGCTCTACTCTCGGTACATGGACAGGGTGCATATGTTGTTCAGCTTCACTCATGAGGGAGCTCGAGACCTTATCCAGCGATATCTGACTGAGCATCCGGATCCCAATAATGAAAATATGGTCGGATTTAATAATTAGAAGTGCTGGCCAAGAGATGCTATAATGAGGCTCATGAACCATGATGCCAATCTTGGGAGAAGCGTTTTCTTCGATATGAAGAACCGTCTCCCTTGAAGCATCACAGCTTTAGAGTGGGAGATACAGCAAGAATAATCCAAATTTGCTCTTCAGCATGTGTCGTTTTGAAGTTAGATACTTCCCTAGGTAAATGAATCGAGAAGCATTTAGCAGCACAAAAGAATTGCAGAATAAGAAGACAAAGAAGAGGCCTGCCGTTGCTTTCTTACGAGTTGATGATGGACACATGAAGGTGTTTGAGAATCGTGTGAGGCAGATCCTTATGTCCCCAGGGACCACAATATTCACAAAAATTGTCAACAAATGGAAAAGGCCCTTATCGGTCTTATGACTTACTTCTGTGAAACGACTGTGCATACACAAAGGCTGCTTGATTTGCTGGTTAAATGCGAAAATAAATTCAGACTCGTATTAAGATTGGATTGAATTCGAAATGCGTAGCAGGTTTCCACTAGTCATGTTTTACACAACAAAAGAAATTGAAGGGCTTGCCGTGTTATCTATGGGTCATATATTGATTCCACAAAGTGACCTCGGATACAGTCAACAGACAGATTTGGGTGTGACACACTCTAGGAGTGGAATGAGTCATGAAGAGGACCAGCTGATTCCAAATATTTCCCGTTACGTACAACCATGGGAGAGTGAAATTATAGGTTCTCAACGTGTTTGGCAGAATATGCAATGAAATTAGGCAGGAAGGTCAGACACAAAATCGGCGTCTAACCCTAGAAGATTTGAAAGAGTCACGGGATATGGGAATACCGCGCATATGTAATTACTTTGTTCCAGAAGGACCGGCAGACTTTGGCTTACGACAAAGGGTGGAGAGTTCGCACAGAATTTAAGCAGTACCATGTCTTGGAGAAAAATCCTCTCTGGTGGACACACTAGAGGCATGATGCAAATTGCTGGTTACTTGCACGGTGTAAGCCCACCCGACAACCCTCGGGTTAAGGAAATTCGACGCATGGTCATGCCACCACAGTGGGGGACGCACCAGCAAGTTCATCTGCCATCAGCTCTTTCTGAGAATGATTTCCTCAATGATTTAGAGCCTTTGGGGTGGATGCACACGCAGCCAAATGAGCTTCCTCAGCTTTCTTTCCAGGATGTCGCATGGCTGGAGAACACCAAGCAAGAGAATGGGGAGAAGTGCAACATTTTAACCTGCAGCTTCACTCCAGGTTCTTGCTGGTTGCCTGCATGTAAGCTTACTCTGGCGGGTTATGAGTGGGGACGTAGTGCTAATACAGGAGACAGCGGAAGCAAAGTTAATCCACAAGGATACCTTTCCAACCCATTCTGAGAAAGCTCAGATGATTCTCAGCGACTGGTTTCTTGGATTCTTCAAGATTCCTGATAATGGCCCGTAGAACTACAACTTCATGGGGGTGAGGCATACAGCAAGCATGAAGTATGACATGAAGCTTGGGATGCTGAGGGAGTACTATCACCAGGACCACTGCCCGATCCATTTCCTTGAGTTCTGCAACATGGAGGAAGGTGCCACAGTAGAGGGAGGTCGTGACGATCACTTCGAGTAAATCCTTCTCCGTTCTTTTGTCCTAATCACTGCATGTAGAAGTAAGTATTTTACTGGATATTGAAATACCTCAATTTAATATATGACTTTTGTTCTTAACGTTTGTTAGTCTTCCTTACATATTCAACATGAATAAGAGAGTTAATTTCTCTAAACGTCTTTACATATAATAAAGTAGCAACACGCTTCATAGCTTTTCACGGTGACATGATTTTTGCTTCATGATTCAGGCGTTATAAGGCTGTTTATGGTTCGTAACTTGGTATTACTATAATTTCACAGCACTTTTATATATTTGTTTCGTTGATTATGTAACGGTAACATGTATTTGAAGGATGTTGATTTTCTTTTCTGTTTTACCTAATTGTTGATCTTTCCCTCTGCTTTGTGTACAAGACATAGTATTCGATGTCTTTGAGTTTGAGTCTATGTTGCAGGAACTCTTGGTTTAAGGGCTGTCTTTACCTGGTCCTCCTATATATTCGTGTTTTCGTTTTCTACCAAACAAGTATTCATTTATTCTATCTATATTTTACTTTGCAGTCTCTGGAAGTTCTTAGCTTTAGTATGGACATGAAAGGACTTCAACTTCGTTTCATAGAATTTAGTAAATAATCTTGTTATTTGATTTCATCAAGTAGTGAAATTAGTTTTTTGGTTGTTGTTGGAACCGTATGAAATGACTTGGTTCATTCTCAAATTTAGTTGAAAAATAAGTTGAAGTCTGACTCCGTGATCAATCTTAAAACCAAACCTACCTTGTACTTGGAGGACTTACATGCCACGGAATGCTACAGTAACGGTATACTTTTGTCATCGTATGGGACACTATGATAAGGGTTCACTTTTGCCATATAAGTTGTTCTCCTGTACTTGAGCTTGAAATGACAGTTAAAGTTTGGGATAGCCTGAAATGCTGAATAATTAAGCCGCCCAAATGCCAACCCTTTTTTAAAATATTTTAATGCCCTCAGAATTTGGATGAGATAGTAGTTTGCCAATGCCATTAAGCCAATGTTAAAAGTGCAACACCAGCCCAAATAATAAGGACTGGCCCATGATGAGGAAACAAAGGAGAAAACATGCATATGCTAGAATCTTCTAGCATGAGTGTGTTGGTGGGAACAAGCTAGAATTGTCTAGCTATTATAACAATTGTGTGGCTGCCATGCAAAGCCCAAAGGCGGTGGGCAATTGTAGTCGGCAAAACCACACTTATAAATAGGTGTGTGTGTGTGTTGCTAAAAAATCAACCAACAAGAAATCAAGTAGTAGTAGTAGGCAACCAAGTGAGAGTGAGAAGCCAGAATAGTCTTGTAGGAGTGTGAGTGATCTAGAGTGTGTCTCTAGAAAGTGAGTGAGTGTCATTGCTTCTAAAGTTGTGTCCTTGTGAGTGTTGTAATATTTTGTGTGTGTAATACAAGTAATTTGTTTACTTGTGTTGTCTCTCCAACACTTGTGTTAGAGTTGTGTACTCTAGTTTTTTCCCAACAATTGGTATTAGCGCGATACGATCAAGGACCATCTTTAGTGAAGTTTTTAAGAATCGTGAGAAGTTCAGTACTTCGCAAGATTATTCATTAATCTTGTTCGGCTTATCGAAGTTTTGCCAACACGATGGGAGATCTTTAAGTTGTTGGAGGAATCAAGAAGTTGAACAACAAAAATTACAACACATGGGCAACGTGTATTGAGTCTTACCTACAAGGCCAAGATCTTTGGGATGTCGTCGGCGGTAATGAAGTTACGCAGCCGGAAGAAGACACCAATGACAGTTTGAGGAAGTGGAAGATCAAGGCAGGTAAGACTATGTTTGCCTTAAAAACCACAGTTGAAGATGACATGTTAGAGCACATATGGAAGGCCAAGACACCAAAAGAAGAGTGGGACACCTTCGCCACACTCTTTTCAAAAAGGAACGATACAAGACCCTAGCTTCTCGAGAATGAGTTGTTATCAGTGGCCCAACGAGACATGACGATTGCCTAATATTTCCACAAGGTAAAGTCTATTTGCCGTGAAATTTCTGAGTTAGATCCTAGTGCTGCCATTGTAGAATCCAGGATAAAAAAAATAATTATCCATGGATTGAGACCCGAATATATAGGCTTCGTTGCCGCTGTACAAGGATGGCCGACCCAACCATCACTTGTTGAGTTTGAGAATTTGCTTGCTGATCAAGAAACTTTGGCAAAGCAAATGGGAGGGGTCTCGTCAAGAGGTGAGGATGAAGCGCTCTACACCGAAAGTAAAGGCAGTTTTAAGCAGTGTGCTGGTAGTGGATCTAAAAGAAATGATGACAAGGCAACAGGTCATCAAGGAGGAGGGAGTTCTCGACCACGAGGAGCTTTGAAGTATCACGGCAACCATGCTCAGTCCCAGAATAATAAAAGGTTTAAGGGCAAGTGCTACAATTATGGAAAGAATGGCCACATAGCGAAGGATTGTTGGTTCAAAAGGCCTGCAGAAAGTAACGTCGCCAACTCAGAAAAGAAAAATGAACATGATTGGGACGTCATTGAGTCTCTAGCCCTGGAGGAAGAATGGTACGCTGAAGCATCCGTTACTATGGAGAAGCAAGAGTCAGCTCTCACAGTAGCAAGTCCGGAGTTGATTGACTACCAGAACGATTGGATCGTGGATTCAGGTTGCTCAAACCATATGACAGGTGGTGAGAAAAAGTTACAAAGTCTGACTAAGTACAAAGGAGGCCGCTTAGTGGTGACGGCTAACGACTCAAGGCTACCTATTGCTCACATCGGTAAGACAGTAATTGAGCCCCGATACAACACTAACCATGTGCCGCTTCAAAATGTCTACCATGTTCCAGGTATGAAGAAAAATCTGCTTTCAATGCCACAACTAACGTCATTGGGAAATTATGTCTTGTTTGGTCCACGAGATGTGAATGTGTATCAACACCTTAAGATCTTAGTGACACCAACAATGGAGGGACAACGACTGCAGTCAGTCTATGTATTGTCAGCAGAAACTGCATACGTAGACAAGACAAGGAAGAACGAGACAACAGATTTATGGCACATGAGATTGGGTTACATTAGCTATCACAAGCTAAATGTGATGATGAAAAAGTCAATGTTTAAGGGGCTACCTCAGCTTGACGTGAGAACAGACACAGTTTGTGCAGGATGCCAGTATGGTAAAGCACATCAACTACCATACAAAGAGTCAAAGTTTAAAGCAAAAGAGCCGTTGGAGTTGGTTCATTCCGATGTGTTCGAGCCTGTCAAGCAACCATCGATAAGTGGGATGCGATACATGGTCACATTCATTGATGACTTCTTTAGGTATGTGTGGGTTTTCTTTATGAAAGAAAAATCTAAAACATTTTCAAAATTTAAAGAGTTTAAGGAGACAGTTGAAGGAGAAGTGGGAAAGAAGATTCGTTGCATACGCACGGATAATGGAGGAGAATATACCTCGAATGAGTTTTCCCAGTATCTAAGAGATTGTAGAATACGTCACCAGTTCACATGTGCTAACATGCCACAACAGAATGGCGTAGCGGAAAGAAAGAACCGGCATCTTGCAGAAATATGTCGAAGTATGCTCCATGCCAAGAATGTTCTAGGAAGGTTTTGGGCAGAAGCTATGAAAAATGCAGCTTAAGTGATCAACAGGCTTCCTCAACCAAGGTTAGAATTTGTCTCACCCTTTGAAAAACTGTGGGATATGAAACCTACAGTTAGTTACTTTCGAGTATTTGGCTGTGTGTGCTACGTATTTGTTCCAAGTCACCTACGTAGCAAGTTTGACAAGAAGGCAGTTCGATGTATCTTTGTGGGATACGACAGCCAAACAAAAGGGTGGAAATGTTGTGATCCTACGAATAGAAGGTGTTACACATCACGAGATGCGATGTTTGATAAAGCATCTTCTTGGTGGTCCTCAGAAAAGGAAGGGTTGCCTGATTCGAGAGAGATAAAAGATAAGTTGCAGCAAAAGATGGATGAGCAAATTGTTCAAATCCAGTCGAGACCAGATGAGTTTAAAGATTCACTTGATGGTGATGGTGTTGAGCAAACAGTGCCCCAAAATCCTTGGCAAGCTGACGTATAACAACAACCAGAAGAAGATAGACCTAGTGAAGTGGAAATATCAACTCCACAATCACAACTAAGGAGGTCAACAAGAATCAAGAAGCCAAATCCTAAATACGCCAATGTAGCCATAGAAGAAGAAGGAGCTGAACCTAAGTGGCTCAAAGTTGGGAGAAGAGGTCACTGCAGCGGAGCTAAATCAAGCTTGGAATCCAGTGCCAAAGCAAAGAGATGTGAAACCCATATCATGCAAATGGGTGTGCAAGAAAAAGCTTCGTCGTCAACTCAACATGGGTGAAAGAATGAGCTGGTGTTGAGGGGGAATGTTAAAAGTACAACACCAGCCTAAATAATAAGGAATGGCCCATGATGAAGAAACAAAGGAGAAAACATGCATATGCTAGAATCTTCTAGCATGAGTGTGTCGGTGGGAACAAGCTAGAATTGTCTAGCTATTATAACAATTGTGTGGCTGCCATGCAAAGCCCAAAGGCGGTGGGCAAGTGTAGTCGGAAAAACCACACCTATAAATAGGTGTGTGTGTGTGTGTGTTGCTAAAAAATCAACCAACAAGAAATCAAGTAGTAGTAGTAGGCAACCAAGTGAGAGTGAGAAGCAAGAATAGTCTTGTAGGAGTGTGAGTGATCTAGAGTGTGTCTCTAGAAAGTGAGTGAGTGTCATTGCTTCTAAAGTTGTATCCTTGTGAGTGTTGTGATATTTTGTGTGTGTAATATACAAGTAATTTGTTTACTTGTGTTGTCTCTTCAACAATTGTGTTAGAGTGTGTACTCTAAGTTTTTCCCAACAGCCAAAGACGGGGATTTTTATTGATATTATGACACAAATATGCCGACAAATTTGTAGCACCGATGAAGCCAGGCAAACAAGGGATTCGAATTTAAGGGCACGATTAGCATACCTCAACTGAAAACAAAGGCCACAGGTCCTCAACTAACCTAATTAAGCACTTAAGTCTTGACCTTTAAAGAAGAAACTATGTGAGTTGCAACTTACTAGTCCGATACATGGACACTATAGGACCACAAACTCCCAATAAATACTACAATTCACATAAATAATTCTTCTTAGGTTTTCAAAAAGCGATTAGTGGACCATATATAACAGACATGTATCTGATGAGTATATCTTAATTACACGTTAGAATTTTGTGAGTATATGTTGAAGTGGTTGTTTTGTGCGACAATCATTTGTTTAGGGCATCAGACTCAAATGTATGAAACCAACGTGAAATTGAATGAGACCAAATACAGTTACTCCTGCTCTTTTATAACATGTGTCGGATAAGTAGCGTCGTCCTGATAGTTAGACCCTTTAATATGAGAGGCTTTGACACAGTCAACTAGTCTGGTTGAGACAATCATCATTGGCCTTTGATGCGTTCGAGAAAGGAAAAGTCTGTGATGTATCTGTAGGCAGTTGAGACTCTTTGGACATGGGAATAGTCTTTATTGTGAAGTTCACACAGTTGGCTGCATTTACCGTAGCAGCTCAATAGGTCAAGCATCAACCAACCAATTCCTCCATAAAGTTACAATCTAAAGCTTAATTAATAATTACGAATTCTAATTCATCACCTAACTAAATCATCTACAACCACCCAAGTTAGACCAGTGTGAAAGGTGAGTGGAGAAATAATAGGAGTAAACTAGAGATTTAGAATTCGAAACTCTCAATTTTAACTTTAAAAAGTACGTACACTACTACAAAAGGGCCTTATAGTGTCAGTTGTTGCGTTGGTTTAATATAATATAGTGACGCATAAGAGAGTTGCGACACCCACTAAATATGACGTCGGATTTACAAAGCCTGCGTCGCTTTTAAACCGACGTAAACATTTAATGTCGCTTATAACCGACACACATTTTAATAATTTTAAATACTGGCGTCACTTTAAATAAAACAGTGTCGTTTTTAAGCGACATAAAGTATGGGTGTCGCATATAGAAGAGACACTAATTGTTGTTTTTATATATTTTAATTTCTGCATCGGTTCTGAGCGACATATATTTTATTTTTTAAAATATTTTGAAACCCGGTGTCGGTTGTAAGCGACAGATTGATGGTCTTTATATACCCTCCCCCGTGTTTTCTTCTTCTTCTCTTGCATTTATCTCATTCTCACGATTTACAAAGCCTTCTGGTTCTCTCTTTCACCATTATTATTTCTTCTTCTCTTTCACCTTCCCGAGTTCTTGCAAGTTCATTCTTCACAACGGTAAGTTTTTCTTGCTTGTAATATTTTTATTTTCTTCTCTTATGTTTAATTTTTTGATACAATTTATTTTTGTAGGGAATTTATTTGAGTTGGTTGAGTACATAAAGAATTGATCGAAGACGGAATTCTTCTATAATTCAGGTTTCTATCACTAAATTCCTTAATTTTTAAATTGTATAATACACAAGTTTATTTATTTAAAAATTGTAATTTAAGTAGTTAGATAAATTTCTACTATTTTTGTTAAATTAATTAATATTTAGGCGAATTAATTAATTTTGTCACTTGAATTGTTATGAGAAAATGGAATGAATATTATTTATAAGCATTTATGTTAAATTAACAACATTAAATATAACATAAACTTATAATATTGAGTAATTTAAGAATATATTATGTTAAATTAATTTTTTTTGCACTCTAATTGGTATTTTAATTTGTTGTTATTTTGATAATTTTTTTGTTGTTATTTACTAGAATGGATTAGATGAGAATAATTTGAATTGTTATGAGAAAATGGAATGAATAATATTTATAACCATTTATGTTAAATTAACAATATTAAATATAACATAAACTTATAATATTGAGTAATATAAGAATATATTATGTTAAATTAATTTTTTTTGCACTCTAATTGTTATTTTAATTTGTTGTTATTTTGATAATTTTTTGTTGTTATTTACTAGAATGGATTAGATGGGAATAATTTGAATTGTTATGAGAAAATGGAATGAATAATATTTATAAGAATCTATGTTAAATTAAAAATATTAAATATAACATAAAATTATAATATTTAGTAATATAAGAATATATTATGTTAAATTAATTTTTTTTTTTAGCAATTTGAATTGTTATGAGAAAATGGAATGAATAATATTTATAAGCATTTATGTTAAATTAAAAATATTAAACATAACATAAACTTATAATATTTAGTAATATAAGAATATATTATGTTAAATAATTTCTTTTTTGCAATTTGAATTTTTATGAGAAAATGGAATGAATAATATTTATAAGCTTTTATGTTAAATTAACAATATTAAATATAACATAAACTTATAATATTTAGTAATATAAAAATATATTATGTAAAATTAATTTTTTTTGCAATTTGAATGGTTATGAGAAAATGAAATGAATAATATTTATAATCATTTATGTTAAATTAACAATATTAATATAACATAAACTTATCATTTTTAGTAATATAAGAATATATTATGTTAAATTAATTTTTTTTTACAATTTGAATTGTTATGAGAAAATGGAATGAATAATATTTATAAGCATTTATGTTAAATTAACAATATTAAATATAACTTTTGCACTATAATTGTTATTTTAATTTATTGTTATTTACTAGAATGGATTAGATGAGCATAATTTTGATAACTTTTTGTTGTTATTTTAATTTTTTTTTCACTATAATAGGTGTTGAAAATTAAAAGATTGCAATCGTGATAGAGTTCGAGGGTTGAAAGATAGAAATTAAAAATTCTAATAGTTATGCCTACATGATAGGGATTGCAAGATTGTAGGCATCTTAGTGTCACTGTCAGCATAATATTTTACCCTCGTAAACTGGTAAAACATGGACAAGAGTTGGTTGACGATACCGCGAAATTTTGAAGCGTATACAGCTGGAATTAATTTGTTTTTGGATCAAGCAGTTGCAAATGGTGTTGGTCCTGATAAGTTTAGATGTCCTTGCAAGCAGTTGCAAATGGTGTTGGTCCTAATAAGTTTAGATGTCCTTGCAAAAGATGTTGTAATTGATATACTTTTGTTAGGAACACTATTATTGAACATCTCATATTGCATGATATGGATAAAGATTATAAAAATGCTTGCTGGCGACATCATGGCGAGCAAAACATTGGAGAGCAAAATGTGTCAATTGGAGAATAAGAAACAGGAGATGAGGTGATTGGCATGCATGACTTTTTTAATGATGTATTTGTCCAACCATTAACAGAAGAAGGTGTTGGGCCGTTTACTGAACCGTCTATTAGGGAAGGGCGTCCAGAAGAGGTGGAGACTTTTTTTAGGTTGCTTGAAGAGGCATATCAAGATTTGTGGCCAGGGTGTAAGGAGTTTAAGAAATTAGAAGCAGTTGTAAGACTGTATCAGATCAAGTGTTTATCGCGAATGCCAGACGAGATCTTCACAACTTTACTGGAGTTAATTAAAAGAATGTTGCCTGAAGGGGATTATTTGCCTGAATCTTGTTATAAGGCAAAAAAACTTATAATTGACTTGGGTCTGACGTATGTGAAAATTGATGCATGCCCCAATGATTGCATGATCTATTGGAAAGATACTTCGGATTTGACGTGTGCTCGGTTTGTGGTGAATCAAGATATAAAATTACCAACACAGCGGATAGGTCGAGAAAAAAGATCACAGCTAAGGTTATGTGGTATTTTCCTTTAAAACCACAATTGCAACGATTTTTTATGTCGAAGCATACGGCTAAACATATGAGGTGGCATGCAATTGAATGTCCTAAAGATGAGTTTATGAGACATCCTTCAGATTCTTCAGCATGGAAGCATTTGGATAATTTATATCCGGATTTTGCGTCAAAAATTCAAAATGTTCGATTAGGGTTGGCCAGTGATGGATTTAATCCTTTTGGAAAAATGAGGAATGACCATAGCACATGGCCTGTGGTGCTTTCTGTTTACAATTTGCCGCCTTGGATGTGCATGAAGCAACCAAATTTGTTGTTGTCTCTTTTAATACTAGGACCGCGCAGTCCTGGTAAAGAGATTGATGTATACATGCATCCACTGATTGACGAGTTGAATGAGTTGTGGGAGGTGGGCACTCCAACTTATAATGGTATTCCAACCAAAGTTTTACGATGAAGGCTGCTGTCTTATGGACTATAAGTGATTTTCCGGCTTATGGAATGTTGTCAGGATGGAGTACACATGGCTATAAAGCCTGTCCACATTGCATGCATGATAAAGAATCTATTTACTTGCCGGCGAGTCGTAAAATTTGTTATATGGGGCATCGACGCTTTCTTGAAGATAATCATAGGTTTCGAAGGCAAACCACAGTTTTTAATGGTCGTCGAAAGCATCGTAGTGCACAAAGGCAGTGGACTGGTTTACAATGTCTCGAAGAACTTTGTACATTGAGATTTACTTTTGGAAAACCAAAGAAAAATGCTTTAGTTGGGCAACGCAGAAAAAGAACTTCGAGCAGTACAAGTGGTAACAGTCAGTGGAAGAAGAAATCTATTTTTTATGAACTACCTTATTGGAAACATCTGTTGATTAGACACAATCTTGATGTTATGCATATCGAGAAGAATATATGTGACAGTGTGGTGGGAACATTGCTAGGTATAGAAAAGTCTAAAGATGGATTGGCTGCACGTGCAGATCTTGAAGTCTTGAACATAAGACGCAGTCAACACCCATGTAGAGAAGGAAATAGAACATTTCTACCTCCAGCTTTGTTCACGTTGAAAAGAGAAGAAAAAATTGCGTTTTGCAATGTGTTGTCTACTATTCGGGTCCCCGATGGATATTCATCAAATTTATCGCGATGTGTGCACATGAATGAACAAAAAATACGTGGGTTGAAAAGTCATGATTGTCATGTTTTAATGCAGCAGTTACTCCCGTTTGCAATACGCCTGGTTTTGCCTAAAACTGTTACTATGATATTATTAGAGTTGAGTGCAATTTTCAGACAGTTGTGTAGTAAGGAGTCTAAGGAAGGATTCAAGGAACTGAGTTCAAGAATTGCCTTGACATTATGTCAACTTGAAAAAATATTTCCTCCTACATTTTTTGATATAATGGTGCACCTTCCAGTTCACTTGGCAGATGAAGCAGCTTTTGCAGGGCCTGTTCCCTATAGATGGATGTATCCAATTGAACGGTAATTAATAAATTTTTATAAATTTTTTACAATTGTAATCATAACTCTAATTTATAATTATAATTGTTTGTGTTTCGTTTATAATTATAGGTATTTGCAAACGTTCAAGCGCTATGTTCGTAATAAGGGTCATCCTGAAGGTTCTATTGCTGAAGCATATTTGGTGGATGAGTGCTTGTCCTTCTATTCCATGTATTTTAGAGGTGTCGAGTCTCGTCGTACCCGTAGAGGCCGAAATGAATATGGTGTTGGACGTGGAGTGTCTCGTGGGTTATCAATTTTTGACTCCAAATGATATTATATAGGTTCAGGAGAACATGTGGAGCTCGATCTAAATGTTCTTAATCAGTGCCATAGATACATTCTAAATAATTGTGATGAAGTGAACCCATTTAGAACGTAAGAACGTTTAATCATATGTCTTAATGTTTTATTGATTTTCTTAACTTTGAAAAATTAATTATCTAAATTTGGACATAATTGTGTAGCCAACATGAGGAATTCTTGAAAACTAAACATCGTCGAGAAAGGTTAACTATGCGACAAGGAGCTAAGCAAGAAAGAATTTCCAAAATGGTTCAAGCAACATGTGAGTTGATATAACAATCACATTATTTATTTATTGTTTTGCATTTTAATTATAACATGTTATAGTTATTCTGTCAATTTTTATCTTCATACTTATTACAGATGAATTCAAGCTATCATGCTAATGACATGTTGATATCTCAAGACTTGCATTGGCTAGCTAATTATCCTAGAAGGGTTGTGAGTAGATATAAAAGTCACATTGTTCATGGGTTTAGATTTCATATAAAATCAATGGATGATAAGCATAAGAATCAAAATTGTGGTGTCTTTGTACCTGTAAATGTTCCTGGAGCAATTGGGCAAGTGAATTGTTATGGTAGAGTTGTAGATATGTTCGAGGTTAAATATTGTGGTCCTACTGAGGCAGGAGATAGGGGTCGAGCTGTGATGTTATTTAAGTGCGAATGGGTTAATAGTGAAAGTCCACGAGGAATGAAGACCGATCAATATGGATTTACTATGGTGAATTTCAATCAATTGGGATTTAAAGAGGATCCTTTCATACTAGCATCACAAGCATTACAAGCATTTTATGTGGATGACACAATTGAAAAAGATTGGCACGTAGTTGTTCGAACCCAGCCGAGGGATTTGTTTGACGTACTAGAGGATAGTGATGCTATTGATGATTATGCCATACCGAACTTGGATGATCAAATTCTTGATAATGAAAATTTTCATACAAGGGTTGGCGTGGAAGAGACTCCTTTTCTTGACTCATTAGCGTTGCCTATCGAGTTCGTTAATCATGCCAATGTCGACGATGAGCTAACAGATGATGACGGAGAATAAATATGTTAATTATTTTATGTATTAATTATACTATCTTTCATTTCGTATGTTATGATATCTTATTATAAAATTATATTTCTATTTTTTATTAAGTATTATATATAAGTTAAAACTTTTTTTTTTTTTAATATTGGGTTATACTTTTTTGTTTTTTAGCTTGTTTCATGTCGCTTTTAACCGACGGCATATGTCATCTGCGTCGGTTTAATTGAAATATTTTGGGCGGCACTTTTCCCGGTTTTTTTCATTCGGTTGGCGTCAGTTTTAACCGACCAACCTCAGATTATTTCGACTCAATGAAAGCTTATTTCGACACAGACTGTCATGTTACGTCGGTTTGATCCGACGCAGTGTTAGCCTATTTCTACGCAATGTCAGTCTATTTCGACGCAAGGTAAAAACCTGTTGTGAATTATATGTATTAATGCGAAAAAAGGATGATTATTTTTTCTTATTTACAGTTCACAAAATTTTTGAGTTGTTAATTACACTATTTTTCTTTTTATTTAACAATTTTATACTTCTAAAAACTATAATAATTATATATATATATATATATATATATATTAAATTCTTTTATTTAACAATTTTATACCCCTAAAAACGATCGATCTTCAATTTGAAATATTTACACTAGTGGATACCACAAAATCTTATGTTATACTTAATGAAATTATGAATAAACTCTTTTAGTGTTAGTGAATATATCGTTTTGATGGAATACGAATTCTACGAAACTAATTTCAACAATCCAACCGTCAAACATGTTTGTATATAATTCGAGATCGCATACGCCAAAAATTGCAAAAAACAAACATTCTGAGATAAAGTAACGGGAAAAACTTATTCGACGGTTATTAACGAAAAATCACGATTTAACGATTATTTTAACTCCGATTTTGATGATTTTTTATATGTACACTCCTTCACCCTATATAAATACAGTGAATGAATGCGATCTTCAATTTGAAATATTTACACTAGTGGATATCACAAAATCTTATGTTATACTTAATGAAAGTATGAATAAACTCTTTAAGTGTTAGTAAATATATCGTTTTGATGGAATACGAATTCTACGAAACTAATTTCAACGATCCAACCGTCAAACATGTTTGTATATAATTCGAGATCGCATACGCCAAAAATTGCAAAAAAAAAAAACCAATCTGAGATAAAGTAACTGGAAAAAACTTATTCGACGGTTATTAACGAAAAGTCACGATTTAACGGTTATTTTAACTCCGATTTTGATGGTTTTTTATATGTACACTCCTTCACCCTATATGAATACAGTGATTGAATGCGATCTTCAATTTGAAATATTTACACTAGTGGATATCACAAAATCTTATGTTATACTTAATGAAAGTATGAATAAACTCTTTAAGTGTTAGTGAATCTATCGTTTTGATGGAATACGTTAACTCTGAAACTAATTTCAACGATCCAACCGTCAAACATGTTTGTATATAATTCGAGATCGCATACGCCAAAAATTGCAAAAAAAAAAAATTCTGAGATAAAGTAACGGGAAAAACTTATTCGACGGTTATTAACGAAAAATCACGATTTAACGATTATTTTAACTCCGATTTTGATGATTTTTTATATGTACCATAACGTACCATAAGTTTTGTACGTACCAAAATAAGGATAATACAACGTACTAATAACTTGGTACGTACTAAATAAAAAATTGCATAACGTACCAAAATACTAATACATACCCAGATTAATACAAATTGGTACGTTATATTTAATATTTGTGCATGTTATATTTCATAATTGTATGTTGATATGATGTTTATATGTTTTTATAATTTAATACAACAAATTATTTGCATAAGAAAAATTCATTTTAAACGAATTATGATAAGATAAGATAGGAAGTTTGTGGTGATTTTAGAATATTTATCATACTATTTTATGAACTAGTTGGTCAATTATTTACAATAAAAATCATATTTTTAATTAAAAATTAACAGAAGAATGTTTGATCAAAAGTTTAAAAGTTATAGATGTTTGATTAAAAAATTCAAATTTAAGGCATCTATATCAAAATGATCATAAAATTATATTTATGTTTTTTATTAAGTATTATGTATAAGTTAAATTTTATTTATTAAAATATTATATGAAATAACATAACTGCTTATTTTTTAATTTTGGGTTAAATTTTTTTTTTCTCCTCGTTTCCATTTTTTTTTTTTAGTTAAACTCTATTTTTTTATGTTGGGCTGGAATTTTCCCGGTTTTTTTTTGCACAGGGAAATGGATTGGAAGAATTAGGGTCGTATTGGACGTGCGAATGAACCGAGGCATCGAAATAATAAATGGTTGAGTCAAAATAATAAGTAGTGGCGTTGGTTTAAACCGACGCAACCATTTATTATTTCGATGCCTCGGTTCATTCGCATGTCCAATTCCGAGGCCACTGCAATGACTGTCTGTCAGAAGAACGTCGGTTAAAACTGACGCAATTGTGTTCTATTTTGACGCTAGGCAAATCTGTCAGAATAACGTCGATTTTAACCAACGCAATATGACCCTATTTCGACGCCAGTATCCTTGTAGTCAAAAGTGTGTCAGAGGTTGTGTCGGTTTTAAGCGACGTAATGTTTGCATAATTCGACGCTAAGTTTTTTTTTTGCATATTTAAGTTTCTACGACCTATTTCCGTGTGTTTCCTTTTCATTCTCTCATTTCACTCCCTCTCCTTTTCCATCTTCTTTATTCCGCATTTCTTCCGTGATTCCTTTACTTTTGCTATGGATAGTAGTAGTGATTATCAACGTTATGAGGAACTTCCTGTGGAAGAGGAGGAGGTCGAAGCTGGTTATTTTTCCATACTATTATTAGTTTCGTTTTTTTTTTTGGTGTGTTTATTCTACTATTATGCTTAAACTGAAAATTTACATTTGTTTCCTACTTTTTTGGTGTGTTTTAATTGTGGTTTTTGTATGAACAAGGAACATCTCAACGGAGGTGAGGACCCTCAGTTCCCAAATGGACGAAACAGCTTTGTTCGTTTGATATGTCCGGAAAATGCATTAGTGATAATTCTAGTGCATTTTCAAAATATGTGGCATCGGAGGTTAGAGACCACAGAAATCTCCCATTGGCAAAGCATTGGCGTAAGATTAACGATGTAGATAAGGAAGCTTTCTGGAATGGAATTAAGGTATAGATATTTTTATTTTTACTAGAAAATAAAAGAATAATTCAATGATTGTTATAATATTTGACTTGGTTGATTTTTTTTTTTTTTTTATGGATGTAGGGAAATATTGTTTTTGAAGATGCAGATATACCAAAAATGCCCTTGATCCGCTTTATGACGCTTAAGGTTGCTAAGCATGCACATAAAGAGTTTAGAAATAAGTTAAAAAAAGTATTATACCGAGAGAGCAGCAGAGGAGTGTCGCCAGCCTCCTCCTGATGTGAATCCTACCCAGTGGGGTAATTTATTGGCATACTGGAGTGGAGATAAAACAAAGGTAATCGTTATGTAATTTATTTCATTATAACTATAAATTTGTCTAATAAATTTTTTATTTTTATTTTCAGGAGGTTGCTGAAAAAAAACAAGATTAATCGGCAAAGGAAAACAATGAACCATACTACTGGTACAAAATCTTTTGCAAGAAAGCGACAAGAATATGTATGGATTGTACAATTTGAAGAAATGTTATTTTAAATATTCTATAGTTGTTATAAATTTTAATTTTAATGAGGTTTGCTTAAAATTTTTTGTGTGAAATTTTATTTTTGGTAAAGCAAAAGAAGCATGGGAAAGAAGCCGATCCTGTAACCTTTTTTCGTGAATGTCATACACAAAAAAATGAAACTTGGATTGATGAAACATCGGAGCGTACAGGGGTAATTTATTTTACTGTGTTAGTATTTCATTGTTATTAATTTTTTATTATCTATAGCTTATTTTTCTGTTTTACGATTGAATTTTTATTTTTAAAAATTGTAATGCAAGGCAACAATGGAGAGCAATATGCAAACTTTGATTCAGTTGGGGCAAGAGGATAATGAAGATCTTAGGACCCGAGTGTATGTTGATACAATGGGTCCTAAGAGGTATAATAGAGTCAGAGGATACGGTCATGGGGTGACTCCTGATATGGTGTCCTATGCGTCTTCTTCATCTTCAACATCAATTCCCTCCAAGAGGTCATCTAACAGTGCAATGGCATTGCTGATGACTCAAAATAATGAGTTGAAATTGAGGGACGAAAATAACAATAAACGGATTTCGGACCTAGAGAACAAGCAAAGTAAGATGTTTGCGTGGCTTTTCCAAAGATTTCAGCCACAACCACAACCATCGTATAGCCTAGGAACCCAATAGTCAGGCCAGAGTCAGCCTCCTCCTCCTCAATAGTCGGGTCAAAGTTAGCCACCCCCTGCATATCCGTATGCTTGCCATAATCAGCAACCTCCGTATCCTATGTATCTAATGCCTATGCAGCCCACGACATACATGCAGCAGCCTTCCATGCCTTACATGCAGCAGCCTCCCTATCAAGTGCCAGTATATCGACCTGAGATGGTTGCTCCTTGTCCTGAATTTCCAGCTGGGGGGTTTGCTGAAATGCTTGCGGGTGTTGGATCTGATGTGGACTTGTCGAGGATGTTGGCATCAGATATAGGACCTCAAGGACGAGAAGGATATGTGCCACATTTAGGCGCAAATTCGGTTCAATAGTTTATTTGGTTCGCTTTCTTGTCGGCTAAATATGACACTTTAATCGTTCTATCTTTTTTGTTTTTTTATGCTATGTTTGTAATGTCGAATTTAGTAGTTGTTATGACGGATGAGTTTTTGTATATTAAGTGGAACGTTAGATGTACAATATTTGTGTATTTTGGCACTATTTTTCTTGTTAATTATTTTCATTAATGTTTATTTTGGCCTTGGAATTTATTATTATAATTATATAAATTTTTTCTGTTACAATTAATTGAAGACGAATGCAGTTTGTTGGTTTTTTTTTATTATTATTAACAAAGGTGGTGTCGGTTAAGACCGTTATTAGTTTGCATATTATATTTATTTAATTGTTATATGACGTCGGTTTATGGGATGTTAAATTGATTTAATTTTATTTCGGTGTCGCTTAAAAGCGACAGTAGGATGGATATTTTACAATTAAATTGCTAATGAACGTCGCCTTAAAGCGACGTAACGTGTACGTATACGTCGCTTTAAACCGACGTGAATTTTAGTGTTGACACTGTTTAGTGGCGGTTTAAGCCAAGAAACCGACGCTAAAGCCCTTTCGTGACGCTAGCAATAGTGTCGCTTTGATAATGCGACATTACATTGTTTTATGTCGGATTTTTGCCAAATTTCCGACAGAAATCGGATTTCTCGTCGGTTTTTGCTCCGACGGTGATAGCATATATTGTAGTAGTGATACAACCGTTCATAACGTATACCATTACAAAAAAAGGTAAAAGAAAATATTACAGTAACTAACGGTGGTTCCAAGAGGAAACCATGGGCACTCAATCTGGCTAATTTGTGATTGGGATGGGATGACTCCATGCATGCACATGCAATGCGTTTTGGTTAATTTATCCTTGTTCTTTAATTAATTGCAGTGGTTAATCACAGGGAGCATTGACCAAGTGCGCTCGCCTAAACCAAACTCACATGAATGTTGAGGAAAAGGAAGCATGCGCATGAAAATGGGAAAAAAGGAGTGGCCGATGCGTTCATAACTTTATATAGTATTTTCGAGAATTCCACTGTATTTTAATGGATAATATGAACCAATAAATTGAGGATTGAAGGGGGCGTGCTCATAGCTTTATATATATATATATATATATATATATATATATATAGTATTCTCGAGAATTCTATTGTACTCTGGTTTATGACATTCACTAAATGAATGAAACATTAGATAAGCAGCCAAGCATCCATCGATCAAAGAACTTAACCGTCAAGGAGCGTGGTGTATACTATCTTCCTTAGTGTTCTTTGCTAAGTAAGACCAATAAAACCAAATGGAAAATGTTGACGTATTATGCAGACACGTGCTTCGTCATGTTGGCTAAAGTAATGTGTTACACATGCACTCAAGTTCGAATTTCTCTCCTCATAATTTATATGAATTTATTGTCTAAAAAAATGAAAATATTGACGTAAATATGTGGGACAAAGTTGCAATGCTATATTTCCATCTGGGAGGCCAGCTGTGTGCAAACTAAATGGGGAAAATAAGAAAAATAGACTCACTATCTAGTCTTAAATTGTATGATTCAAACTCAGCATTCCAGGAGCTGGCCCAGAGCATAGCCAGCCATAGAGACTGGAGAGCGATCCGCTTAATGACTGCGACGACTCCGCGTTCTCTCAGCCCCCAAAATTAGTCCAAAGTATGGAAACTTTGGACTCTACAGCTTTAGAGTTATGGTTATGGAGCCTACGTAGATTTGGCTTAACATGCCAAGGCATACGTGGCAAAAATCCTATTATGTCTTTTAAAACAAATTAATTGGCAATACAAATGATAGCCAATGCAAGGTCATCTCTTTTATTAATAAGGAATTCATTCTAAACAACTAGTTAACTCAAGCAACGAATGAGCGCGAGTTTAATTTTCTAAAACCAATGAAATAATGAGCGCATGGTTCATCTCAATCGGAAAAGAAGTAATTTAACAATCTCTAACGGTCTTAAGACAATTTAAAAGAGCTCAAAACTTACCATTGAAAAGTTAACTAGCATGAACATTGAACAATGTCATTAACACCCACAAACATTTTACAGCCAAGGTCAGTCCAAATTATGATGCGTATACAATTGTTAATTCGTCACGAAGCTTACTACAAAAATATCGTACTATAATTTGAACAAATTTATATAATATATGAATTATTGCACGTAGTGCATTAGATCGAATACACATAACATAATTTGAATGAATCGATACGCACCATAAATCATGGTAGATAGTGTATCGGATGGGATAGATCGATTTACTTTCTTTCCACATTTTCCCTTTTCTTTCTTTCCCAAAGCGCAAAAGTCCTCCCCACCGTCCACAAACAAAGCACTGCTACTAGTCTCAAGCGCACAGTAGACACAGTTGTAGTTGCATGTCGTTTTGTACTTGTCCAAAATCTCTCTCTGTCTCGTGCCTTAATAAGCTTTCACCTGCTCAACAACTTTCAACACGCACAGAGAGTAACTCTTATTTCTATCTTCTTTGTTCCAGCGTATAAGAACTTTCCCAGATCCCCACCGGACCTCACTCACCTCCCACCCCAAAAATAGCTACTCTCTCTCTCTCTCTCTCTCTCTCTCTCATCACACATGGGACCCACTCCCCAACAACACCAAACTCCCTTGAGCAGCAACTGAGAGAAGAGAAACTCCAAACACCATTCATTCCCCCTCTATAAAATCCCCCCTCCCCCCAGCCCCTACCAAAGATTCAATCTTTCAGCATCCAAAAGCATCAAATTCCGGACCAAAGAATACCCGGATTCTGAAATTCTCAAACTTTCAACCCAAATGGCTAGACTTGGTCTGATTTGCCTCGTCCTTGCTGGGTTCCTTCTGGTTTCTGCGATAGCTACCCAGAAATCCGATGATTTGGGCAGAGACACAGATCACTCTGCTTCCATTGCGGCAGAGCCGTCGTCGGATTGTGAGAGCATGGAAGAAGGCGTGGTGGCTGAATCTCCATCTTTGCGGCGTTTGGGACCTGCTGAAAAGAGTGAAAAGAAAGCTGATAAGTCGGTGGCCGGTGGAGGTATTATTATTGGCGGGCTTGTCACTACCATTTTTGCAGCTGTCTTCTGCTACATCAGGGTCACCAGAAGAAGGAGCGGAGTTCGGTGATTAATTAAGGTTTTCCGATGGATTATATGAGATTATATGAGGATTAGTGTAAAGGGAGGACTTTGATCCACACAGATACACGGTGACAAACAGAATTAGTGAATTAGTGATTTAGTTTAGTTAAATTTATTTCATTGGTTTTGTTAGTAAGGGTGGGTAGTTAGTATTTATTCTCCCTATTATCTTATTTATCAGTTTATATTTGAATTGTAATTTGAATTTCAAATGTAATTGTTTAGATGAGATAGGACTCCCATGAAACGACGTATATCAGCATTACAGAATGACAATCAGAAAGTATACATGGTATTCGAGCCTTGATTTTTTTTTCGGAGGCAGATTCTTTTCCCTCTCATCCCCATCTTTTTTGTTTGACTAGTCAGTTAATATTTTATATTACTATTTCTTTTAGTTTTATTATTTCTATAAAAAAATATGTATATAATGTTGACATGATTTAACCGTAATCACATAAAACAAGAGGGCACGGAAAATGAAAGAATAGAGAATCTGCCTTCTTTGTTTTTTTCCGAGGCTTCCGCAACCTCCTCTTCCTCAATCACCATTCCCAATATTTCTACCTTGTTTTCTATCAAACCATCTAAAACCAATTATCTTCCATGGGGGGACAAATTTTTCTAAGTACTCGGCACATATGCTTACATGAAGTTCCCCACTAATAAATATTTGACACATGTGTCACTATTTTTTAAGTGACTGTTAGGGTTAATGATTTTATTAAAATACCTATTTTATCCTTATATTTATTCTCAGAAAATAATTAAAAACGAAAGAAGAGGATGAGATTCTTCCGTCCGCCATCAGCAATTGATAGATCGGGATTGGCGACGCCAGATCTGAGTTGGAGTCACTGCTGACAATTCCTAGGTTCCATGTAGAAGTAAGAGTGGGAGAGAAAGTGGAAATAAAAAAGGAGAAATTCAAAAAGAGAGAAAGGATGGATGAAGCTAGTAAAATCATCGGCCGGTGATGAAGGTGGGTGCATTGGGTAGTTGATCAGTGTCGTAAGATTGAGGGTAGCAGTGAGTTTCTGATTTTTTTTTTTTTTTTTTTTTTGAGGTAATTTTGAAACAGCTGTCATTTTTTTTAGATTTAAAAGACTTAAAATATAAAGGTGTTAAGTGATTATTGGTGGAACTCCATGTCAGCGTATGTGCCAGGTATTTAGAAAATTTTCTCCCATGGGAGAGTCAGGTGAAGCCATTTTTAATTGGCCAGAATTTCTAGCGTTTTGTTGATGGATTGTATCCATGCCCTTCTCTGGTCATCACTACCACTACTCCAATTGCCTCTTTTACTGCCTCTACAGATTTTAATACTTCTACAATTCTTCCACCAGTGATCACTACTTCTCCAAACCCCGAATATCTTGCCTGGTATCAAACTGACCAAACTTTTGTTAGTATGCTTCGAGCCACCCTCACTGAGGCGATTCTTTCTTTGACCATTGGGCTTTCTACTTCTCGTGAAATTTGGGAGCATCTTCGTCAAAAATTTTCACAACAATCCCTTGCTAATGCCACTCACCATTGATTTTAATTGTTTTCACTTCAAAAGGGGACAAAGTCCATCGCAGATTATCTTGGCAAGGCGAAGAACATTGTTGATTAGTTGGCGTCCATTTTACAACCTGTTGCCAATGAAGATTTGGTGTCTTATGTCCTTCGCGGTTTAGGACCGGAGTACAGTGTGATGGTGGTGATGTTGACTAATTTTCCTCCCTTCCCGCAATTCAATGATCTGCTTTCTCGATTGCTTTTCTTTGAGTCACAATAGACTGTGTTTGCAACGCCCACATCTGCTCCTTAGGCGTTCTATTATGCTAGTAATGGTTGGAATGGTCCCTCAGGGGGCCGTAATAATGGTGGTAGGCAACCTCATCGAAACCCTAGTGGTAATGGTGGTTCTCGTGGGTTTCGCAGACCTGGTGGCAATGGTTGTCAAGCACAAGAACCTGCCATTGGTGGGGTTCAACGTGGTAACTCCCCTGCTCTTGGACTTCTCGGTCCTACTCCCATTCTCGTGGCCTTCAGTGCTGGGCTTGCCAACAATATGGTCATATTGCTATACAATGCCCTCAAACTGCTTGTGGAGATGATGACTTATCTCGGGCCTTTGTGGGAATGCATGTTGCCTCCTTTATTGATCCTTATTGGTATCCGGATACCCGTGCAACCCATCATATGGCCAGTGATGCTCGTTCTATGACATATGCTACTGGGAATGGTCAACATGGTCAGGTGATTATTGGTAATGGTGATGCTCTCTCTATTGCGCACACTGGTAATATTTCCTTTGAGTCGGGATCCTTTATTTTCCGTTTGTCTCAAGTTTTATATGTCCCTGCAGTTCGTAAAAATTTGTTGTTTGTAGCATTACAGAAGTTACTGAGAATCAGAAAATTTACAGGTTTATTAATTATGAATGTGAATATTATTCTTAAATATGGGATTTCGATGAAAATATCGATATGTTTTAGTTTCTGCATTTGAATAATCTAAGTTTTTTCAAGTATAAGTTGAATGAGGGATTCTTCAGCGCCATCAAATTTTTTCTCAACATTTCTCTTGTCACGTGACTAAGTCTACAAAATATTTTTAGAAATCTTTCTAGAAAGATAAAGATTTTCACCGCCATAGCATGTTCGACTACTAATAGATCGTGGTTATGTATCATTAACCGGAGACACCATGTTATGAGTGAATATTTTTGTGCAAACCGTTCTTAGATGAAAGGTGAAGCTGTTTTCTTTCGCTCTAAGCAACGAAAGAAATTCTCATAAATCTGCTCTGAAATCTTTACCCGATAATATGATGATATAATTTTAATTTTGAAATCACTTGTGGTCTGCAAAAGAAAAAAAAGTAAAAAAAACATGATTGTGTCATGGCTCATGGGGTTCCAAATTAAAGTGTTTGATTGCATCACGGACATGAAAAACTTGAGTCCTTCAAGAAAGTGGGATTTTTATGGCAAAGCACATGATTTTGTATATAAAGTTAAGGGTCGTGGGGTCGGTGATTGACACGTATTTATAAACTTAACTTTTCTTAATTTTATTGTCATAAATTTAATATGTGTCAAATAACGACTGTGGTCATAGAAATACCAAATCTATTTTGGGTGCAGAAAATTTGACCTCGTGCCTGTGCTATGCTGCAACCGCCTTTGCCAATATTTGGGTTGTTGGAACTACATATTCCTATTTTCCTCCTACTTTTTCTTAATGTTTTTTACTTTATTAGTTTCTTAACCAAGTTATATTAGTTTGATCAGTATGTATGTAAATAGGAATCTTTTTTTGCTTATATTGGTTTAAAGTAGAATATTGCTCGTATATAGACCATGAATTTACTAATTTGATATTTGTAATTGCCTTCATGCATACCTCAACCCCGATTGATACATCTCCTCTTTTAAAATGGGGATTTAGGAGCATTGATTTGAATTTAGATGACGAAAGTGATAAACAATTTTGGCTATTTCCTAAACGTGTATATTTCTCTTTCTGTTTTGCATATTTTCTTTTTCTGAATCACTCGTCGAATTACAATAAAAAGAGCGAGATATACTTTGATTGTAAGCAAAAATTTCGTATAAATTGTACATTATACTTACAAATACTTTGACCTTTGAGCAAGTCACCAAAATATTGAATAGGGGAAGGTTGGCGTTTCCCAACCTTCATTCAATACGAGAGAGTTCACATATCTATTGGGGTTGACTGAACTTTAACAAAAAGGGATAACAAAAACGAATGAGGATCCTCTTTGTGAGAATCCTCCGATCACATCAGTTTATCGTATATCGTACGGTTAGTTTTCGTCAGATACTGTTTATATTTAATTTTAAATAAAAAGATTTACAATGATTTTTTTACTGCACAATATACGATGAACAGATGTGATTGGAAGAATTCCGAGATCCTCACAAAGAGGATCCAGAGATGATCCTCATTGAACAAAAACTACTCAAGCAATTGTGATTGGACCACTATCGAACAGATACAAACTTCTAGTCAAGTCCAACTAATTTAGTGAAGAAATTGTTGGGAGTTAAAAATTTTTGGGAAATTAGGGGCTTCGCATGTGCTTATAAAGATTGAGCTACTATCTATATTGCTAATTGATTTTATGGTAGAAACTCCAACTTTCTTCATATTATCAAAGCAAGTTGACCCATGTGTGAAGTCCAACAGTCATACATGCTCCACATCACTCAATTTGTGTTATCCACCTGCTAGGTTTAAAAATTCACCCTATGTGAAGGGCTTGTTGAGAGTTATCAATCCCACATTAAGGAAATAAGAGACCTTGCATGTGCTTATAAGAGATTGTGCTAGTCTATTTCTCATATTGTCAATTGATTTTATAGTGAAACCCCAACTTTCTTCATTCACCATGTGTTAGCTCAGAAAAAGACCCATATCCAAGTAGGATTCAAGACATTCTCTCTCATTTAATTTTATATAAAGTAGTGAGCCATATGAAATTACAATTTCATCAAAATACTAATTTCTCGTTCTGTGGTTTGGACGAGTGGGGTAAGGTGGCCGTCCGATTGTAGGCACAAAACACCCCCACAATCAATTGTGTCTACAGCCAGACAACCACATACTCTAATTGTTGCCAATTGTGTCTCCAGCTGGAAATCCACATACTCTGATCGTCTAGACAGTAGAATTATTTTGAAAAAAAAAAAATCAGCCGATGACTTCGCCACGTCAATCAACATTCCGACAGTAGAATTGAACTTCAACTAAAACCTTCTAAGCACTTGAATTAAAGCCCATCTCAAATTCATATGAGTTGGGCCTCCCTCATAGGCCCATTAGCTTGGTCTCTTTGCCATAAAACAGTTAGTCAGTTGCATACAACTATAACTGTTCTCTGTTTTTCCCTCCACTGCAACACTCACAAATCCCGAAGCATTCCTCTCTCTCTCTCTCAATAACCAAGCTCGAATCGAACAGCAATGGCGCCTCCCTGCACTCGCTGGCACGCAGCAGTCTACTTCTCCATGGCTGTAATCTTGGCCTTCATCGCAATCTCCATGACTCTGCGGTCACAACCCAACAACGAGTCCTCCCAATCCAGACCCATCAGCCGCTTCGTCTACCTCGGCGCCTCAAGAACTCTGAGACGAGCTGGCTTCACCGTCATCGCCACCCTTCTCCAGCTCTCGCCGGAACTCTTCTTCTCCTCCGCAACCACCACCCTCTTTGCCATCAAAGACTCCGCCATCTCCAACTCCTCCCTCCCGCCACGCCTTCTCAAAAACCTCCTGCGGTACCACACTTCTCCTCTCAGGCTTTCCTTCGAACACCTTGTGAACATGGCTCAGGGTACTTGCTTGCCGACCCTGTATCAGAACAAGAAGATCGCAGTAACCAAAATTGATGAGAAGGAAAGATCGGTGGAAATCAATCACGTGTTGGTGTCGCACCCGAATCTGTTTCTTGACGGACCAATTTCGATTCACGGTGTTCTTGGCCCGTTCTCCGCTTTGGATCCGAGAGATGTTAGTCAGGGTTGGGATATTATCCAATCGCCTGCCTGTGATGCCAATTCCAATATGGTTTCTGATGTTCCTGATGCCAAGAACATGGTTGAATGGTCCCGGATCATCCGATTGCTGAGCTCGAATGGGTTCGTTTCTTTCGCTGTCGGGCTGAACTCTGTTCTTGATGGGATTCTTGGAGATCATAAGGGTTTGAAGTCTGTGACAATCTTTCTTCCGCCAAGCTTGGAGCTTGAAGCGTATCCTTCCCCTTTGCTCGAGAAGATTGTGAGGTTTCATATTCTGCCTCAGAGGTATACAACCAGAGAGCTCGAATCGATGCCTGCCAGAACACTGCTCAGGACCCTGCTTCATGATCAGCCTCTTGAGTTCACTGGGACTCTGGATTTCATGAAAGAATTGGTCGTTAATGGAGTGAAAATCGTGGCACCTGATATCTTTTCTTCAAATAGGTTTACTGTCCATGGGATCTCCCGAGCTTTTGAGCTGGATCATCTGCCTACTCCAGTGAGATAACGTGGCTTCTAATCAACGGGTGCCTGTAACGGTATAACTCCGTCTCATCCTCCTCAGCCAATTCATATATGAAATCATGCAAAATCCAAACCTTACAAATACTTCTAGTTCTAGAGTAACTTGAACCCTGAATTTCGATGAAGGATGAACCGCTGTACTTTTGTCTTTGGTTTGTGAAGCAGTATGTGATAAGAAGTGTAAATCCTCATTTGATTCAGTGCATAGTTAAATCACTGACTCAATAAATAGTTAGTTTTCAGCCTCCTGTAACTGTTGGTTTGGTGCATGCTTATTTGTTAGATGAATGCTATGAATCAAAGGCACAGAACACAAACCAGAATCTGTTTAAAACACAAATCTTGCACATCTGCACATCATTCATAAAAAATAACGAAAGACACAATGACAACTCAGGAAAGTAAGAAAAGGGGGGGGGGGGGGAATATAGATTATCCGTCGATCAATCAGTTACTCCACACAATCTGAGTATTCCAACAGGCATATTAACCAGAAAATATAATGCTAAAAATGAGGCGAACCATTTCTACTTTGTAACAAATTGCTAACCTCTGTCCAAGTTGTCAAATCCAATGCTTGAAGACCGATAGAATTTTTAAGAACCTGTAACTAGGTCGACTTAAGAAACCAGGTGTCGATATGAATGATAACCTTCGGCATTAATCATCACCAAACCCACCAAAGAAGATGTTATCATCAATGTTCATGGGTCAATTCACATTCAGCATGCCTATAAGTCCAAGCTAGTTTCTAACAAGTAGAATGCCCCTAATTGCACATATCATCAAGATCTTACATAAAAAAGAAAGCCGGTGTTTGTGATTTCAACTAGACAAAGAAATTGCCGCATCGCTGATCGTGCTCGGTAAAAAATGAGGGTTTTGATCAGATAAAACAGAGAAACCTGCCCGAAATGATGAGACTTGAGAGGAAAGCAAAGCATACATCACATTGAAGCCATTCACTCTCATTACCATACTTTTCCACAACAGTTCCAAACTTAATCTACATCCATTCGAGTTCTTCCGCAGTTGCTTAATTCGTTTTCAAATCACAAATTCAAATCATAAGTAGCTCACTAACACCAGATCCTAAAGAGAATTACTAATTCACACACCAACAGGAATTCGAAATCGAAAACAAATGCAATAAACATCTAATAGAGAATTACCAAAAGGAAATCAGCGCTTAACTTTCATAATAATCCTTGTCATTCTCAATCCAGTCAATGTAACATTAAGAGCACCAAGAAACCTCGAATTCGAAAACAAATCCACAATCTCCCTAATCTCCTCATCCCCACATTCGTCCACAACCACCACACACACCCCACTGGCCCTCACCGTCCTCTCCATCTCCGCCGCGAACCGGTTCGGAAACAATGCCTCGGCAAAATGAGCACTGAAACCCAAATCAAACACATTATCGAAATAAGGCAAGTTGTGGGGATCGGCCCGGCTCACCAGCGGAGGGGATTCGAGGAGCTCAATACCGGTGACGTCGGCGACGCCCAACTGGGTCAGCGCCATGACCTCGTGGCCGGCGCCGGCAGAGGCGCAGAGGACCTTGGACTCGTTGTGCAGGAGATCCATTTGATAAAATGCGCGAAAGAAGTTGGAGAAGGAGCGGACCTTGTTCTCCCAGGTCTTGGTGGACCAGAGGCGGTTGTTCTTCTTGTGGAGAGGGAGGATCAGGCGCGGCGAGGCGTCGCAGGAGGATTTGGGGAAGCGGAGGTGGGGCTTGGGGGGAGAACCTGGTGCGACGCAGGTGTCGGGGGTTTTGAGGAGGAGAAAGACGAAGGTGACGGTGCCGATGAGGATGGCGACGTAGGAGAGCCTCTTCAGGAATATCTCGATGTGCCTCTCCATAACGGAGGAGACCGGAAGCAAGCTTTGTATCGATGGCGGGTCTGAGT